>NC_084729.1:7573242-8246235 GCF_033807575.1 Cydia pomonella
AAAGGGGTAACAAAACCATCTATCAGGGGTATAATAAAAGAAACTTGCCCTTTGTTTTTTAATCCCAAGCCAAAATAACTTTCAGTCTCAGAAAATAAAACCTTAAACTGATACAATTTAATTAGTTGTTTTTTCGTTCTGAAATTGAGTTGGAGACGATCATTGATGTTTGATGTTCACGCCATAGTAGCCCACCAGGAGTCATGTAATGTAAACTCAAAGTACCTAGCAGAAAATACCTCAAAGAAATATTAGTCTTTACCAATACTAAATTAGTATCAGCAATTTCTAAAAGGTATACCTAGGAGTTCTAAAAGTCTTGTAGATGAAAAAAAAAGTAAAATTAAAGATACTTTATTTATTTTAGACAACTGATTAAACATTATCTATACAATAATAAAAAAATCCTCGTAAATATTTAGTAGCCTTAGCAATTTTCTCGAAAGGTCCTTTATAAGTTCACATAAATTGAATGTAACAATCTTTTTTAGGGTTCCGTAGCCAAATGGCAAAAACGGAACCCTTATAGATTCGTCATGTCCGTCTGTCTGTCCGATTCTGTCACAGCCACTTTTTTCCGAAACTATAAAAGCTATACTGTTCAAACTTGGTAAGTAGATGTATTCTATGAACCGCATTATGATGTTCACACAAAAATAGAAAAAAAAACAATAAATTTTGGGGGTTCCCCATACTTAGAACTGAAACTCAAAAAATCTTTTTTCATCAAACTCATACGTGTGGGGTATCTATGGATAGGTCTTTAAAAATGATATTGAGGTTTCTAATATCATTTTTTTCTAAACTGAAAAGTTTGCGCGAGAGACACTTCCAAAGTGGTAAAAAGTGTGTCCCCCCCCCCCGTAACTTCTAAAATAACAGAATGAAAAATCTAAAAAAAATATATGATATACATTGCCATGCAAACTTCCACCGAAAATTGGTTCGAACGAGATCTAGTAAGTAGTTTTTTTTTAATACGTCATAAAAATTAAAAAAAAAAAAATTTTTCATCAAACCCATACGTGTGGGGTATCTATGGATAGGTCTTCAAAAATGATATTTAGGTTTCTAATATCATTTTTTTCTAAACTGAATAGTTTGCGCGAGAGACACTTCCAAAGTGAAAAAATGTGTGTCCCCCCCCCTGTAACTTCTAAAATAACAGAATGAAAAATCTAAAAAAAATATATGATATACATTGCCATGCAAACTTCCACCGAAAATTGGTTCGAACGAGATCTAGTAAGTAGTTTTTTTTTAATACGTCATAAAAATTAAAAAAAAAAAAAAATTTCATCAAACCCATACGTGTGGGGTATCTATGGATAGGTCTTCAAAAATGATATTTAGGTTTCTAATATCATTTTTTTCTAAACTGAATAGTTTGCGCGAGAGACACTTCCAAAGTGAAAAAATGTGTGTCCCCCCCCCTGTAACTTCTAAAATAACAGAATGAAAAATCTAAAAAAAATATATGATATACATTACCATGCAAACTTCCACCGAAAATTGGTTTGAACGAGATCTAGTGAATAGTTTTTTTTTAATACGTCAATAAATTAAAAAAAAAAATTTTTTCATCAAACCCATACGTGTGGGGTATCTATGGATAGGTCTTCAAAAATGATATTTAGGTTTCTAACATCATTTTTTTCTAAACTGAATAGTTTGCGCGAGAGACAGTCCCAAAGTGGTAAAATGTGTGTCCAAAGTGGTAAAATGTTGAACAAGATCTAGCAAGTAGATTTTTTTTTAATACGTCTTAAATGGTACGGAACCCTTCATGCGCGAGTCCGACTCGCACTTGGCCGCTTTTTTTTATCTTTACACAGACCAGACTAATATAACCTAAGTTTCCTTATAAAATTACGTAATGTAAAAAAACTTCACAACGCTAATTTTACTACCTTTATTGGCTACTAATTAAAAGTAATTACTGGTAATTGCATCTGAGACTGGTTGTGAAGCTTTTTAACCAAATAGTAACGCAAATTTACGTAAAACTGTTGAGACACTTTGTACTTACAGCGTTCGTAACCTTTTCCCTGGCGGGTGTGACGACCACGGTCATGTTCCTCTTCTGGATGATGTTCTTAGCGATTTGAGCATTGCTCCTCAGCAGGGTCCTGGTTGCAGCCAGCATTTTGATTTATTAGAAATAGAATATTTCACTTAACCAAGTACTTTGCAAGTGCGCAAGAAATATCGACTCGGAGATACCATGTATGATAAAACTAGGTGTTGGACAATGCTGGACAAATAGTTGCAGTGCTGGCTTGAATGACCGGCGTTAGTTAAATAAATGTCGGATGTTTTTTCGCTGTCTTAAACAGCGCCGTTGCTGCGCATTGGGTTTTTTTTTTAAATTTAAACACACTTGTCAAATAAATTGTTTAGGAGTGCGATTTTGCCGGATTACTTTTGATTTCTAGTAATTTACCTAGAATTTCACGCACTAAGGAAGTGTGAAACATGGCTGTAAGTATTTCTATTACTATAAAGTGTGTAATTAGTTACTCATGCGGTTTTTATAACATTTTATGTTGCTAACATGGTGAAGGTATAGTTTTAGGTTATCTTTTATTAACTCTTAATTCGTAGTAAAAATCCAATGAAATATATCAGAATATGTCTTATTTCAGTCTCTAGCAGCAGCTCAAGTGCAAGAAGTGCGTTCCATAACGCGCATAGAGCGTATAGGTGCACACTCCCATATCCGTGGTTTGGGTCTAGATGATTCTCTGGAGCCCCGAGCCGTGTCACAGGGCATGGTGGGACAGAAGACAGCCAGGAAGGCTGCGGGCGTCGTGCTGCAGATGATTCGAGAAGGTATTTAACTGCAGTTGCTATGACAACGGATTGCATGTTGATATGAAGTGCAAGCTATACTTACAGTAAACTTCATCAATGTTGATTAAGTATATTTAGGTATTCCAAATGTTTTTATCAAAAGTAAATGACTATGTGTCTATAGCATGCTTTATTATTTATGCAAATCATTATTTTTCATTATTATATTTTTTTTATTGGAGATAGGTAAGCATTTGATCTCAATCTCACCTGGTGATAAGTACCGATGCAGTCTAGGATGCTTACCTAAAAGATGTCTATTCACTCGCTCAATTTAAAAATATCCAAGATATAGTGGGCTGAGAATAGATTTGCAGAATTCCTGTAATACCTATATTTCCTAGTAAAATTACAAGATATTAGTAAAAATAATTATTTTCTTAATTTAAAGATCAGAAAGTGGATTAAATAGTCTCTTCACTATAATTATTTTATGGTTTTACTATAGTATGTATCTTGACTTTCATTTAATTTAATTTAATTTATTCAACAACTTCAACTTGATCCCATATTTAAAATATTTTTCCAAACAATAGGTAAAATAGCCGGCCGAGCTGTGCTACTCGCAGGACAGCCAGGCACTGGCAAGACAGCCATCGCCATGGGGCTGGCGCAGGCGCTGGGGCCTGATACACCCTTCACTAGCATGGCAGGTAAGATATCTTTAAATTAGGCACAAGTTTCAAATTTACTTAACAGCCTTTGAACACCATGCCTATCATATTCCGATGACCGGTCTGGCCTGGTGGGTGACCTATGAAGCCGATGGTCCCAGGTTCAAATCCTGGTACGGGCATTTATGATGGTGTGATGAACATGAATATTTGTTTCTGAGTCATGGGTGTTTTCTATGTATTTAAGTTTTTATAATTATATAAATTGTTTTGGTATCTCAAACACAAGTCTTATTGGGCTTTTGTTAATTTGTGTAATAATGTCCTATAATATTTATTTATTTATCATGTGCGTCGCGACATTGTGAACCTTGTCGGAATGCATGAAGCTTGATATTGGGCTGTCGCGTGTCAGTTGCCGTCTTTGGCGTCAAAGCGTTAAGGAATATTATTTTAATTGATGTAATACAGTCAGCAGAAGTTGCCAAGCAGGTCAGGTGTAAAATCTTGGAGCATTAGCAACTGGCGACGCCTTGGCTGTAATTTTCTGTAAAAACAGTCTGCTGATTTTTGCGGGGGACGACACGTCAAATGTATGGCTATTTGTACGTAACATACAAATAGCCATGTCAGATAAACGTCAGTCCATACAATACATATGACCATTGGTCGAGCTTTTAGGGCTAAGCTCTTAATGGCGTCTCCAGTTGTTAAATCCTCCAAGGTTAAAATGATCTGCACTCACTACTATTCTTATACTAATAGACGTGTTCATCATTTACTTGAGGGGTTGAAGGGAGGGGGAAAATCTATATGTAAATAAAGACTGCCCACAGTACAAAATTGTGTTCAGATCATTTTAAACACCTTGCACCCTTCTACTGATGACTGTACTTATTTTATTTTTAAGAAATAAGAAGTATTGCCTTTTCTTTAATAATAGTGTTACATTTTTTTTTCAGGATCTGAGATTTATTCTCTTGAAATGAGCAAGACAGAAGCTCTGACACAAGCCATCAGGAAATCTATCGGCATCAGGATCAAGTAAGTAATATTTATAAAACCAACACTTTCTCTTATAGCAACCGTTTTAGTTGCATTACAAGGGTAACAATATTTTAAATAAATAAATAATAGATAAAGTCTATCAAAGTATTTTGTCTGTAGAAAAATGCTCGTAATTCAAATTTTCTATGGGATGGTAAACCTTAGCACCTACATTTTTTAAATTTGCCGCTCTTACTTACACAGATTGTCTAAGTACCACAGTAAGCTCAAGAAGGCTTGTGTTGTGGGTACTCAGATGCTCGTTTGCCTCCGACGCAGTATAAAAATCGACATAGAATTGGCAATAGCCAATAGAATGAAAACCTTCATGTCTATTAAAGCCGATGCGAGCTGAGCCGAACTAGCATACGGCCCGCCTTATGGTATGCAGTCTCCGTAGCCTATGGACGCCTGAAACTCCACAGGCGTTACATGCACGTTGCCGTCCTTAACACTCCGCACCCTTGTTGAGCTCTTACCGGCAGGAACACAAAATTATGAGTAGGGTCTAGTATTGTTTGGCTGCGGTTTTCTGTAAGGTGGAGGTACTTCCCCAGTTGGACTCTGCTCTAGATTTGGAATGACATCCGTTGTGCTGTGCCCTACCACAAAAAGCGAGATGTCATCCACTTTTCACAGTGCCCATAGCTCTCATTTGGACATTGTTTAAGGACGCCCGGGTCCAATATATGTCAGGAGACCCTCAAGCTTTTTATCAATTGCGTTTGTGTTATAACCATATTTTTATGACAGGGAGGAGTCGGAGATCATCGAAGGTGAAGTAGTAGAGGTGGTGGTAGACCGCGCTGCAGGCGGCACGGCGCGCGTCGGACGGCTGACCCTCAAGACCACCGACATGGAGACCAACTACGACATGGGGGCTAAGATGATCGACTCCATGCTTAAAGAGAAGGTATTTGGAAACTGTTGACCTCTAAAGACGCTTTTATTCAAGCTTCAGCTTCTTTGGCTGCTCGGTCATATTTGATAGCAATTGTCACGCCTACAACGGTATAAACTAGTAAATATAGGTAGATAGATAGAATACTCTTTATTGGCACACCTCAGTAAAAGATACAGCTTAAAGAAAAACAATTGATTAGTGATAGAGGCAGACAACAGGCGGTCTTATCGCTAAAGAGCGATCTCTAATATCAACAATACTTTAATATAAAAGTTACTTTGACGGCGTACGCAACAAAACACACATATTAAATTAAATTAAATTAAATACACACATATACATCGGGGTTTTTAGTGTGGGAATGTTAATAGCCAAAAAATAGGTCAAAACAGTAAAAAACTGATACTATTTTAAGATTTTTAAGCACATTTGGACCTTACTATCTATTTTTAATTCAAAGTTTGGTAACATGGTTGTATAACGGGAAGTGCTCCGAGGAATTCTTCGGATTAATCCCTGCCGCTTCTTTTCGCCATCGTTCTACGCGAAACCATTGCCACTTACATGGTTGGCAGTCTTCAACAGTGCGTTTCTCTAAAAACAGCTAAACTGTGGAATGAACTGTCGCCTGCGGTATTTCCGGACCGCTACAACCTTCAAACCTTCAAGAAAAGAGCGTACTCCCATATTAAAGGCCGGCAACGCACTTAGAGGGGTTCCTCTGGTGTTGGGAGTGTCCATGGGCGGCGGTAATCGCTTACCATCAGGTGATCCTTCTGCTCGTTTGCCTCCTATATCATAAAAAAATAATATATATATTTTACAATAAACAAACTACATGGGCTTATGAAAAACTCTATTTCAGGTACAAGCAGGAGATGTGATCACCATAGACAAGGCTACGGGCAAGATCAACAAGCTTGGCCGCAGCTTCGCCCGCGCCAGAGACTACGATGCCACAGGTACCCACACTTTATAGACCGATTGTTTTTTCCTTATGAAATGTTATAGATTTTAGAACAAAAAAGCTAATTATCACTAATTTTTGTATAGTATAGACTCTACTTTTTAATTAGAATGTCTCTAACCTCAAAAACTAGTGATAATTGCCCTACCGCTATCGGTAGGGTTAAGATCGACCATTTCTTTTAATATCCTGGTCACGGCACCAATTATAACTAATTGTAAACTTTAGTATATATCGATTAATTGATTGTATGAGTAATAATCTAAGCAAATATCGTGTTGCCGAGTTAGTCAACCGAACTGGAAGGTGCTGTACGGTGCCATGTTTTCTGGTAACTAAATTGTCAAACTTTGACAACCAGAGTGATCTGGTCAAAGGACTATTCGTCAAAATGGTCCAAAAACCAACAGAGTTGAGAATTATGTCATTAGATAGGTATTTTTATGTATTTCATTTCGTTCTATGGACACCTAGCGGAGTTCCATTGCAGAACTGAGATATTTGTATTTTAGTCAAAAAGTCATCACCCTTATTACTGAGGAAATATTGTTTATTGTTTATTATTCAAAATACATTGTAATTACAGCGTAATATAGACCCCATCGATGGGCGGTGCAGCGGTGCGCGAACATCTACCCTGCAATTAATTTACTTGGACTCTATTGCCTAGGTAATAAGGGTGATGACATTTTGACTAAAATACAAATATTTTAGTTCTGCAATGGAATTCCGCTTGGTGCCCATAGAATGAAATGACATAGAAATACCTATCTGATGACCTCTCGTTTTTGTTGGTTTTTGGACCAGGGTCCATCCAAAGTTGCCCATGGTTCTTTGAGTCATGACCCGAAATGAATTATTTTTTATTAGAATCTATACCTATCCACTAGGTATTAATATATCTTCACCCTTTTATCCTGGTTATGCCATTATTCATAACTCTACAATTAATTTTAAGACCTCTGTTACACTTGTCGCTATGAAGCTGGTGGTCCTAGGTTCGAATCCCGGTAAGAGCATTTATTTGTGTGATTTATTTATTTATTTATTTATTGCAAAGGGAAACAAACAGCATATCATTACACATACAGTTTAACAAATTAAGTTAATACAACAGCCAGAACAGTTTCCACTTATAGGTAACACAATTATTGCTCTGAGAAAAACAACATGCACGTATTAAACAATTAACAAGGCAAATTAAAAGCTAAAATGAAGATTATAAATAAGTTAAGTACTTAATTAATGATAACATTTAAGAAATATGAAGTTTATACAATTACTGATATAAAATTTTTGAACAATTTAATACATTTCAAGAAAGAGAAAGAAGATGCATTTTAGACAGAATTACCATATAAAAAGTGCTCATTGATTAGTAATTGATTTTTTTATATTTATTTATTTATTGTTATTAGTTCGTTGTTGCTTTCATTGCAGATACAAATTTACGGAGATTTAATTGAAACATGTCTATATGTAAATATTTCTTATTATAAGTATTACATGCTCTTACTAAATAATTATTATTTGCATATTTTTTTCGACTAAACGGAATAGAAAACAAATAAGTGGACCTGGTACGAAAGGTTGGACATCTAAACGATAATTTGTTTACCAAATATTGGGAGTCAACAATATTATTCAAAATCTTATATAAAAACGTGATATCCCTTTTTTCTCTACGCATCTGAAGACTTTCTATATTCTCACAGACGAAGGAATTGAATTTATATTTTAGACGATTAAGGAACTTTTTTTGAATTCTTTCTACTGAATTTATATGGACTGAGAAGAAAGGGCTCCATGCTGCAGATGCATATTCCAAATGCGATCTAACAAATGCATTATAAAGGAGAAGTATTGTGTTGGGATTTTTAAAATCTTTACTCTGACGAAGGATGAACCCGAGCAATCGATAGGCTTTAGATGTAATTCTGTCAACGTGAGAAGTCAGTTGGATCTCACTATCAATATACACTCCTAAGTCCCGGACCTCGTTAACTCTGTTAAGTATTTGCGTACCTATTTTATACTTAAAATGTATAGGCTGATATTTCCGCGAGAAAGTAATTATGGAGCATTTATCGATATTCAGGAAAAGTTTATTATTTGCGCAATAGATATCCAGTCTGTTTAAATCTTCCTGTAATTTGAGACAATCGTCTTCAGATTTAATAACTGTAAAAATCTTAGTGTCATCCGCATATAGTAATATATTTGAATGTGAGAAACAATTGATGACATCATTAATATAAATATTAAATAACAAAGGTCCCAAATGGGACCCCTGCGGGACGCCCGACGTAATGGGGACGAAACTGGATGTAAAGCCTTTAACAGTTACAGCCTGGGACCTATCCCGCAAATAAGATGTGAGCCATCTGAGTAGATCGCCATGAATGCCAAAGTGTGATGAACACAGAGTCATGGGTGTTTTCTATGTATTTAAGTATTTGTATATTATATATTTTGACGACCGGTTTGGCCTAGTGGGTAGTGACCCTGCCTACGAAGCTGTTGGTCCCGGGTTCAAATCCTGGTAAGGGCATTTATTCGTGTTATGAGCATGGATATTTGTTCCTGAGTCATGGGTGTTTTCTATGTATTTAAGTATTTATACATATTTATATATTATATATATCGTTGTCTAAGTACCCTCAACACAAGCCTTATTGAGCTTACTGTGGGACTTCGTCAATTTGTGTAATAATGTCCTATAATATTTATTTTATTTTTTATTTTATTTATATATCGTTGTCTGCGAACCCACAACATAAGCCTTTTTAAGCTTACCATAGAACTTAGTAAATTTGTCTAAGAATGTCCCAGAGTATTTATTTATTTAATTTATTTTACTTGTTTTCATATCGTCAGGTCAGCAAGCGCGTTTCGTACAGTGCCCCGAAGGCGAGCTGCAGAAGCGCAAGGAAGTCGTCCACACGGTGACCTTACACGAAGTCGATGTTATCAACTCCCGCACCCATGGATTCCTCGCACTTTTCTCCGGTAAGTGCCAATATTTATCATAACCATGTTCATAACCAATTTTAACTAAAATACAAATATCTTAGTTTTGCGATAGAATTCGCTTTGGTGCCCATAGAACTTGGAGGATTTAACAACTGGAGACGCCTTTAAGAGCTTACCCCTCTGTCGAAAAGCTCGGCCAATGGTCATATTTATTGTATGTACTGACGTTTATCTGATCGTGCCCCTCCCCCGCAAAAATAGGCAGACTGTTTTGTACAGAAAATTACAGTCAAGGCGTCTCCAGTTTTTAAATCCTCCAAGCCATAGAACGAGATGAAGTACATAGAAATATCTATCTAATGACCTAAATCTCAACTCTGTTGGTTTGTGAACCATTTTGACGCATATTTCTTTACATCATAAATAAATAAATATTATAGGACATTATTACACAAATTGACTAAGTCCCACAGTAAGCTCAATAAGGCTTGTGTTGAGGGTACTTAGACAACGATATATATAATATATAAATATTTATAAATACTTAAATACATAGAAAACACCCATGACTCAAAAAAAAATATCCATGCTCATCACACGAACAAATGCCCTTACCAGGATTTGAACCCGGGACCATCAGCTTCGTAGGCAGGGTCACTACCCACTAGGCCAAACCGGTCGTCAAATCAAATGTTATCATTTGTTAAAAGGTGACACCGGTGAAATCAAATCGGAGATTCGCGAGCAAATTAACAGCAAAGTGGCCGAGTGGCGTGAGGAGGGCAAGGCCGAGATGATACCTGGAGTTCTCTTCATTGACGAGGTAACCTGTTCGATTACATTTGTTTATTTGTTTATTTATTTGTTTATTTATTAATTCAGTTTACAATTGCACCTTAACAGCTAAAGCCACAGCGGCACAAATTGGGAGACAGTAATTGAGTACAAAAGTATCTACATAATCACATTATATACATATTAATAACTCAGCCTATATACGTCCCACTGCTGGGCACAGGCCTCCTCTCATGCGCGAGAGGGCTCGGGCTATAGTCCCCACGCTAGCCCAATGCGGATTGGGGACTTCACATACACCTTTGAATTTCTTCGCAGATGTATGCAGGTTTCCTCACGATGTTTTCCTTCACCGAAACGCTAGTGGTAAATATCAAATGATATTTCGTACATAAGTTCCGAAAAACTCATTGGTACGAGCCAGGATTTGAACCCACGACCTCCGGATTGAAAGTCGGACGTCATATCCACTCGGCCACCACCGCTTCACCATTACATATTACATTTATGTATGTGTATGTATATCGGGTGCCCAGTAATTAATGGATAGGGGCCGTGCGCGTTGGAGGGTCTGCAAAATTCAAAAATTCAAAAAATTATTCTGCAAGTAGGCCTCAAGGGCTCTTTTACAAGTCAATACAACATTTATAGTAACATCATATAGTGACATGAAAAATACATAACAACATTTATAAATACAACATCAACAACTGCCATCTTGTGGTCTGAATCGGAACCATAAACATGCACATTTACACGTCATGTGTTTTCTTGTGCATAGTAGGTTCTGCCATCTTGTGGGCTACATCGGAACAAAAAACATCACATTTACGCTTCGCGCCAAAATCTGACGACTCCTGTGCTGCCTCCTACAGTTCATGCACGCTCCCTATAACCTTGTAACTACCGAGCGGGCACCTTTAGGCTGGTCCAGATAATTCACTTCTAGGTGTAGTAAAATTTTCTTGGTTATCGAGATAATCGAAATTTTCTATGTTTTTTAACAGCTTGCACCTTAATCATAAGATGTATAGCTCATAAAATAAATAAGATTAAAGAAAAGCGGCCAAGTGCGAGTCGGACTCGCCCATGAAGGGCTCCGTACCATTTATGACGTATTGCAAAAAACTACTTGCTAGATCTCGTTCAAACCAATTTTCGGTGGAAGTTTGTATGGTAATGTATATCATATATTTTTTTTAGTTTTATCATTCTCTTATTTTAGAAGTTACAGGGGGGGGGGGGGACACATTTTATCACTTTGGAAGTGTCTCTCGCGCAAACTATTCAGTTTAGAAAAAAATTATATTTGAAACCTCAATATCATTTTTGAAGACCTATCCAGAGATACCCCATACATGTGGGTTTGATGAAAAAAAAATTTTTGAGTTTCTGTTCTAAGTATGGGGAACCCCCAAAAAAATTTTTTTTTCTATTTTTGTGTGAAAATCTTAATGCGCTTCATAGAATACATTTACTTACCAAGTTTGAACAGTATAGTTCTTATAGTTTCGGAATAAAGTGGCTGTGACATAACCGGACAGACAGACGGACATGACGAATCCATAAGGGTTCCGTTTTTTGCCATTTGGCTACGGAACCCTAAAAACAGCTTGCACCTTACTTAACTTCAATCACCATTTAGGCCATATCTTTATTTATAAAGATGTAAATAGCATGTTCTATGCCTTTTTAGAATCAGTGTTAGATAAACATTTTTTTAGGATGTTGTTCACACTGGACTCCATGCATTTTATACTCACCACAAGCGATTTAAATAAATAAATAAATATTATAGGACATTATTACACAAATTGACTAAGTCCCACAGTAAGCTCAATAAGGCTTGTGTTGAGGGTGCTTAGACAACGATATATATAATATATAAATATTTATAAATACTTAAATACATAGAAAACACCCATGACTCAGGAACAAATATCCATGCTCGTCACACGAATAAATACCCTTACCAGGATTTGAACCCGGGACCATCAGCTTCGTAGGCAGGGTCACTACCCACTAGGCCAAACCGGTCGTCTAGTAGATTTAAAAAAATCTTGACCTATAAGTGCATTATCTGGATCAGTCTTAGGTGTCCTGTCGCTGGTTTGAAGGTTATCCATTAATTACTAGGCACCCTGTGTGTTGTATTTTTCTTTCGTTTACTTTCAGAAAACACAATTTGGTAATTTGTCTGTTTTCTGTATATTTAGTGAAGGTTTCTTTCATTGCATTTGCAACACCTACTGACATATATGTATATTTATTAATTTCCGCTATCCAAAGGTTGTCTGAAAGATATCGCTTTTTAGCGATAATAACGCATGTTGTTTACCTCTGCTTGTGTTTCTGTTTTCTACGGTATTGTTTTATTTTATTGCGGTATGCAATAAAGAGTATTTGTATTGTATTTTATTGTACATTAATGCACTATCTAATCTATCACCCATGACTTTTAATTTATTTAATAGAAGACATAGATATAGTTTTTAGGGTTCCGTAGCCAAATGGCAAAAAACGGAACACTTATAGATTCGTCATGTCCGTCTGTCTCATTATGTCACAGCCACTTTTTAGATTTGTAGCTGGCCCTCAACGGCTTATCTTTTGTCCATTGTTAACTAAAACGGCGCGTGCCACTACCTGCAAAAAAAAAGGGTAGTATAATTCTAATTGGCACCTGAGCGCGGGCTAGTCCAACGCTCAAATAACCAGTGTAGATGTGCTCTCCGATAACGCGCCTTTGTTACGCATCTCGAGGACACATTTTAGGCTGGTTCGGTAGCGTTCGACTCGCCGACACTCAGTAACCGTATTGGGACCACACAAGAACTCGCAAATTATTTTTCCATTTGTTCATTTTGAATCTTATTTCAATTACCATAGGAGTTGTAATTAAATAACCGGTTAAAGTGACCGGGTCCTTTTTTTGCAGGTAGGGGCACGCGCCGTTTTAGTTAACAATAGACAAAAGATAAGCCACTGAGGGCCAGCTACAAATCTAACAAGTATACACGCGTGACACAGTGGTCAGAACAAGACAACGCAAAGAACTGACCGTTGTTTTGTTCTCAGGCCCATATGTTAGACATCGAGTGCTTCTCGTTCCTGAACCGCGCGCTGGAGTCGGAGACGGCGCCCGTCGTCATCATGGCCACCAACCGCGGCATCACGCGCATCCGCGGCACCGCCTACCGCAGCCCGCACGGCATCCCGCTCGACCTGCTGGACCGCGCCATCATCGTGCCCACGCAGCCCTACGACCACAAGGACCTCAAGGAGATCCTTAACATCAGGTAATATAATCTAGCTACATCCCGCTCGACCTGCTGGACCGCGCCATCATCGTGCCCACGCAGCCCTACGACCACAAGGACCTCAAGGAGATCCTTAACATCAGGTAATATAATCTAGCTACATCCCGCTCGACCTGCTGGACCGCGCCATCATCGTGCCCACGCAGCCCTACGACCACAAGGACCTCAAGGAGATCCTTAACATCAGGTAATATAATCTAGCTACATCCCGCTCGACCTGCTGGACCGCGCCATCATCGTGCCCACGCAGCCCTACGACCACAAGGACCTCAAGGAGATCCTTAACATCAGGTAATATAATCTAGCTACATCCCGCTCGACCTGCTGGACCGCGCCATCATCGTGCCCACGCAGCCCTACGACCACAAGGACCTCAAGGAGATCCTTAACATCAGGTAATATAATCTAGCTACATCCCGCTCGACCTGCTGGACCGCGCCATCATCGTGCCCACGCAGCCCTACGACCACAAGGACCTCAAGGAGATCCTTAACATCAGGTAATATAATCTAGCTACATCCCGCTCGACCTGCTGGACCGCGCCATCATCGTGCCCACGCAGCCCTACGACCACAAGGACCTCAAGGAGATCCTTAACATCAGGTAATATAATCTAGCTACATCCCGCTCGACCTGCTGGACCGCGCCATCATCGTGCCCACGCAGCCCTACGACCACAAGGACCTCAAGGAGATCCTTAACATCAGGTAATATAATCTAGCTACATCCCGCTCGACCTGCTGGACCGCGCCATCATCGTGCCCACGCAGCCCTACGACCACAAGGACCTCAAGGAGATCCTTAACATCAGGTAATATAATCTAGCTACATCCCGCTCGACCTGCTGGACCGCGCCATCATCGTGCCCACGCAGCCCTACGACCACAAGGACCTCAAGGAGATCCTTAACATCAGGTAATATAATCTAGCTACATCCCGCTCGACCTGCTGGACCGCGCCATCATCGTGCCCACGCAGCCCTACGACCACAAGGACCTCAAGGAGATCCTTAACATCAGGTAATATAATCTAGCTACATCCCGCTCGACCTGCTGGACCGCGCCATCATCGTGCCCACGCAGCCCTACGACCACAAGGACCTCAAGGAGATCCTTAACATCAGGTAATATAATCTAGCTACATCCCGCTCGACCTGCTGGACCGCGCCATCATCGTGCCCACGCAGCCCTACGACCACAAGGACCTCAAGGAGATCCTTAACATCAGGTAATATAATCTAGCTACATCCCGCTCGACCTGCTGGACCGCGCCATCATCGTGCCCACGCAGCCCTACGACCACAAGGACCTCAAGGAGATCCTTAACATCAGGTAATATAATCTAGCTACATCCCGCTCGACCTGCTGGACCGCGCCATCATCGTGCCCACGCAGCCCTACGACCACAAGGACCTCAAGGAGATCCTTAACATCAGGTAATATAATCTAGCTAAATCCCGCTCGACCTGCTGGACCGCGCCATCATCGTGCCCACGCAGCCCTACGACCACAAGGACCTCAAGGAGATCCTTAACATCAGGTAATATAATCTAGCTACATCCCGCTCGACCTGCTGGACCGCGCCATCATCGTGCCCACGCAGCCCTACGACCACAAGGACTTCAAGGAGATCCTTAACATCAGGTAATATAACAAACTTAAACCAACCCAAAACACGAGACTTAAGAGCCCATCAACGTGCTCACTAGCGCCCCTGCTACATAATTGTGATTATTAAAATTTAACGATAGATAGGGAGCGTGCATGAACTGTAGGAGGCAGCACAGGAGCCGGCAGACTTTTGGCGCGAGGCGTAAATGTGATGTTTATTGTTCCGATGTAGCCCACAAGATGGCAGAACCTACTATGCATAAGAAAACACGTGACGTGTAAATGTACATGTTTATAGTTCCGATTCGGGCCACAAAATGGTAGACCCTCCAACGCGCACGGTCCCTATACCTACAAAGGCGGCATGAAGAGTTCCGTACCATTTATGACGTATTAAAAAAACTACTTACTAGATATTGTTCAAACCAATTTTCTGTGGAAGTTTGTATGGTAATGTACATCATATATTTTTTTAAATTTTATCATGCTCTTATTTTAGAAGTTACAGAGGGGCACACATTTACCACTTTGGAAGTGTCTCTCGCGCAAACTATTCAGTTTAGAAAAAAATGATATTAGAAACCTCAATATCACTTTTGAAGACCTATCCATAGATACCCCACACGTATGGGTTTAATGAAAAAAAAAAATGGGTTTCAGTTGTAAGTGTAGCGAACCCCCAAAATTTATTGTTTTTTTTTCTTTTTTTCTGTGAAAATCTTAATGCGGTTCACAGAATACATCTACTTACCAAGTTTCAACAGTATAGTTCTTATAGTTTCGGAAAAAAGTGGCTGTGACATACGGACGGACAGACAGGCATGACGAATCCATAAGCGTTCCGTTTTTTGCGATTTGGCTACGGAACCCTAAAAAGGAGGCCGCTACGTACTGTATTTTGTATTTAAGTACCTTTTGAATACATAATAATTTTTACGTTGCCGGATTCGTCAATCTAGGTGTCCTAAGTTAAAACGGTGGTTTTGTTTTGAGTTCATAAACTAAACTACTGTCGATTGTGGAGCACACTTACCTATGAGATACTTATTTACTCTAGCCTTGAAGAGATCCAAATTGTACTCGTGCGGAAACACAGACTCGGGCAGGGCATTCCACTCCTTGGTAGTTCGCATAAGGAATGTTGAAGCGAAACGCTTCGTGCGTATTTTTTTTATACTACGTCGGTGGCAAACAAGCATACGGCCCGCCTGATGGTAAACAGTCTCCGTAGTCTATGTACGCCTGCAACTCCAGAGGAGTTACATGCGCGTTGCCGACCCTAACACCGCTCCCTCCCCTCGTTGAGCTCTGGCAACCTTAGAATCATTTAGAATCATTTATTTATGTATTGTGCATTACAGGTAATGAATACAGATGTTATAAACAATTTTTGTTCTCTGTAACATGTCTTGCGACGTACAATAATTATAGCTGCCTAGCGCATGCAATATTATTAAAAATATTTTACATTTTCACTACTTATCTTATATTTTATAATATTCTATAAGTTTTAATTAATAGTAAAAATAAATAATAGGTAGTTCTATAAGTCAATCATTAATTTGTCAAAGTATCCATCATAAATTCATCTATATTGTAATAACATTTATCTTTTAATAAGTTATTTAACCTTATCTTAAACGTTGACAGCTGTTCTTTTATAAGCAAATCCGGTAATTTGTTAAAAAATTTAGGGGCCATTATGTAGATGGTATTTGTATAAAAACTTGTTTTTGAAATACAATTTCCTGGAGGAAGAATTTTTAGCATATTTGTAGCCGGACGAGGATGAGTATTTACATGTACAGTGAATCGATCCATATATTGCTTTACAAATACACATGCTTCATAAATATACATCGAGTGTAGTGTTAACAGGCCTAATTTTTTAAACAAGGGTGTACAGCTCGTCATTTGGCTAACTTTAAACATAGCTCGCACAATTTTCTTTGGGCTCTAAATAAAGGCGTTATATCACAGTCAGCAGCATTGCCCGAGTGTATAATTCCGTATCTGAGATTGGAGGATACGTAAGCGTGATAAGCATTGAGAGCCGACTGCTGCGAAACTGTTTCTGTCAGTCTTTTTATGACATAGACATACTGGTTTATTTTTTTACACAGATTATTAATGTGCCCTTTCCACCCTACCTTACTGTCTATTTGAATGCCAAGAAATTTAAATTTATCAACGTATTCTATATTTTGTTCTTTATATTTGACCACAACATCCGAGGACATTGACTTTTGGAGGTGAAATTGCATACATTTTGTTTTTTCTAAATTTACTACTAGATTGTTTTCACCCATCCAGTCTATAACAGTTTCAAGTGAATTATTAATAGTGTTTTCATAATCCTTATTTTTGTCACCTTTTATTATAATTGTCGAATCGCCCGCAAACAAGATCATTTGGTCATTTGTAACTCGAGGTAGGTCATTAATATATAATATAAACAAAAGTGGGCCAAGAATACTTCCCTGTGGAACCCCGTATTCTATGACTTTCAACTCTGACCTTGCCTTATTTTCAACTTTATATTCATCTATGTAATTAATTTCTATATATTGTTGTCTGTTAGTTAAGTATGATTCAATGAGTGCGTGTGCCTGGCCCCGAACACCGTAGGCATAAAGCTTTTGGAGCAGTTTTTTGTGGCATACGAAATCGAATGCTTTTGTCATGTCCATAAACACGGACATGACAGGAACTTTGTTATTCAGGCACTCTGCAATCTCTGCATCTCTTACTCACCGGCAGGAACACAACACTATGAGTAGGGTCTAGTGTTATTTGGCAGCGGTTTTCTGTAAGGTGGAGGTACTTCCCCAGTTGGGCTCTGCTCTGATCTGGAGTGACATCCGCATGCAATGGATTTGTGGAATACCTACCGTGAAGCGATGCTGGAGTGCCAATTGTCTGGTAATCTGATGGTGAAATGGGGACGGAGGAATAAGGTTGTGCAATTCCTCGGCACACTCTCCGAAATGTATCCTGAAAAGGATCGCTAGGTTGGCAACCTTGCGACGATGCTTCTCTGGAGTTGCAGGCGTACATAGGCTACGTATACTGCTTACCATCAGGCGGGCCGTATGCTTGTTTGCCACTGACGTAGTATAAAAAAAATGCTTCAGACTTTGAAGTCGAGTTTATAAGTATAGTTTGCTTTTTTTAATTCATTCAATATATTTCTCTCCCTGCGCCAAGGTATCTCTTTTTGACCCTATGGTTGACTGGTATAGAATGCCTTTTGGCATTAAGTCCGCGATTTGTACATTGCTGTATAATTATATTTTGTGCAATAAAGTTTAAATAAATAAATATTATTACTTCTATTTACATATTGAAATCAGTCATATATCTATCACCGTCTTCCCCAGATGTGAAGAAGAAGACTGTCAAATGTCAAGCGACGCTCTGACAGTGTTAGCTCGCCTCGCCACCGAGACATCACTTCGGTACGCCATTCAGCTCATCACTACAGCTTCTCTGGTCGCCAAGCGAAGGAAGGCTACTGAGGTATGACATATGTCAAATGTCAAGCGAAGCTCTGACAGTCTTAGCTCGCCTCGCCACCGAGACATCACTTCGGTACGCCATTCAGCTCATCACCACAGCTTCTCTGGTCGCCAAGCGAAGGAAGGCTACTGAGGTATGACATATGTCAAATGTCAAGCGACGCTCTGACAGTGTTAGCTCGTCTCGCTACCGAGACATCACTTCGGTACGCCATTCAGCTCATCACCACAGCTTCTCTGGTCGCCAAGCGAAGGAAGGCTACTGAGGTATGACATATGTCAAATGTCAAGTGACGCTCTGACAGTGTTAGCTCGTCTCGCCTACGAGACATCTCTTCGGTACGCCATTCAGCTGATCACCAAAGCATCTCTGGTCGCTAAAAGAAGGAAGGCTACTGAGGTATGACATATGTCAAATGACAAGCGATGCTCTGACAGTGTTAGCTCGTCTCGCCACCGATACATTTTTCCGATACGCCATTCAGCTCATCACCACAGCATCTCTGGTCGCTAAACAGAAAAAAAGGCAATTTTTTTAAATTAAAATTTGTACATAAAAAGTTAATGTTATGGCAAAACTGGCACTGAAAATGAAAGTTTACGTTTTTTTTTTGTAAAACCTGATTTTTGCAAAGGTTACTTGTCACTTTTTGACATCTATCAATAAGGATATTTAGATATTTTAGACTACGACCCATAATGGCATAATCGCCATTAAAAAGGCGTTTTGCACTAAGTTACTATCACATGTTTTTTTTTTAATTGCTATTAACTCTGAAACTAGGCGAAATCCAGAAAAGTTTATATGACATTTTAGTCTCTAAATGTGATCAGGAATACACCGTTAAAATCTTTCGGTTTCCTCATTTTACACCGTGTATATAAAAGAAAAGATAAAGATGAGATATGGCATTTCAATGGGCCTTATGAGGATGCATAAATCTTATACCTTTAAACGAGCAATTCTTGTATATATATATATATATATATATATATTTCTGTGATCTCGGAAACGGCTCTAACGATTTCGCTGAAATTTGGTATATGTGGGTTTTTGGGGGTAGTCGATCTAGATTAGTCTTATGTTTGGGAAAACGCGTGTTTTCGAGTTTTCATGCGTTTTTCTTTCGACGCAGAATATGGTCGCTAATTTCGTGTTGCCGGTCACTGTCCGTCTGGTCCACCGGGTTAAAACGCGGACTGCTAAACGAGTGTTACGGGTTCGAATCTCGCCCGGTGACTAACTTTTGTTTTTTTTTTATATGTTCAAGTTTATATATAATTTTTTAATTTTTATTGTTTTAGACAAGTTTAATTTAGTAAAAAAATGTAGTTAAGATTATCACCTATACACCACCATGTTACAATAAATAGTTATAACCGAGCAAAGCTCGGTCGCCCAGGTACTTAGATTTTAAATAAGATAATGAATTTGGCAGGTCAGCATGGAAGACGTGATGAAGGTCTACTCCCTCTTCCTGGACGAGCACCGCTCGGAGCAGTTCCTCAAGGAGTACCAGGACGAGTTCATGTTTGACGATGGATCTGGTGGTGAGTGTACCTTATGTGTATATTATAAGGTTCAATTTTGACTGCACATGTCGAATTGAAAGTCAAAAGTCTATTCTTCTTTATTTTTTATTTTTTTTACCTACGACCGCCAGTCTAAAAAACAATACAGTTATTCGACAAAGCCGTCTAGACAGCAATCGTGCGGAGTGCGAGGGGCGGGTCGCGCGCACCCGAGCTGCATACATCGCCATTGTTAGTAGCTCGGTACTGCTTACAGGGCTAACGTGTCTGGTTTGAAAGGTTCTAACCTAACCTAACTGTCAAATTCGAAGCAATAATTTGTCTTACAAGGAAGGGTACCTAACTGTCCGACTCCGATTTGATTCATTTTGATATATGTTATAGAGTAGTCTAAAATAACGGACACGTATTTTTTTTTAGCTGCCCAAACTCAACCTATTGGGAGAAATTGTCCTCCAAAGTACTAAAAAGTTACTAAATCTTCTAACTCCTACAGAAAGTGATGCTCAAGCAACTTGCTAGTTAATGGCTTGTTTGAGTATATGTTTGAGAGCAGGAAAAAATAATGTACACGTGTTTTGTTATATCTGCTTAAACTCAAGTTTTCCTAAAAAAACACCCGTCTTTATGTGTAACTATAGTGATAAGATATTATAAGACTTCGAATGTCGATTTTTTTAGGAAAAAATGAGTTTTAGCCGATATAACAAAACACCTGCTCATTATTTTTTGCTGCTTTCAAACATATACTTAAACCAGCCATTAACTAGCAAGTTGCTTGAGGATCACTTTCTATAGGAGTTAGAAGATTTAGTAACTTTTTAGTACTTTGGAGGACAATTTCTCCCAATAGGTTGAGTTTGGGCAGCTAAAAAAAAATTCGGTCCGTTATTTTAGACTACTCTATAACATATATCAAAATGAATCAAATCGGAGTCGGACAGTTGGGTACCCTTCCTTGTTAGACTTGAGACCTCTCATACAATCCGTGAATCTTAGGTATTGCAAATTCCACCCTTTCAAGAAAAACGTTTGTTTCAGATGGTCCGCAACAAGCTATGGAAGTCTCACAGTAAAAGGAAATTGGGGTCAAATATTTTAATATTATGTGTTATTAATTTGGACAGCCAATGTGTTAATTAATTTTTAGATTTTTCAAATATTTTCAGATGTACGAGATTTTTGGAATCTTCAAAAAATGAATTGTTTGATATGTCCACGGCAAAAGTAACGCGAGTCACCATTTTATTGCGCGTTTTAGGGTTCCGTACCTCAAAAGTAAAAAATGGAACCCTTATAGAGTCGAACCAAGATAAGCTGGCAGCTATTTTAATAGCCCAGACGGTGCAAAGTGTTATTTTAAACGACAAATTTCTATGAAATTATGACGTTTACTTGACACTTGCACCGTCTGGGCTATCAAATCGCTGCCAACTTATCTTAGTCTGATTCTAGGATCAATTTGTTGTCCGCCTGTCTGTCTGTCAAGGCCCTTTATCTCGGGAACGCGTGGAGGTATCGAGATGAAACTAAAACCATACACTCAGGTCCCTTGAAGCTGCCGACCGTAACACTCCGCACCCTCGTTGAGCTCTGGCAACCTTACTCACCGGCAGGAACACGACACTAGAAGGGTCTAGTGTTATTTGGCTGCGGTTTTCTGTAAGGTGGAGGTACTTCCCCAGTTGGGCTCTGCTCTAGATCTGGAATGACGTCCGCTGTGCTGTGCCCTACCACACAAAGCGAGATGACATTCACAGTGCCCATACCTCTCTTTTGGACGTAGTTTAAGGACGTGTCCGGGTCCAACTTAAACAAAACTACATAAAACTAAAAAAGGGGAAAGATTAAAACGAAAACTACAAGTTATAAATATAAAAAACCGGACAAGTGCAAGTCAGACTCGCTCACCGAGGGTTCCGTACTTTTTAGTATTTGTTGTTATAGCTTCAACAGAAATACATCATCTGTAAAACTTTCTACTGTCTAGTGTATCGAAACGCGAAAGAGGCGGTTTGCCGGAGGCATGCAAGACCTGATTGCCCTCACAGCAGATGCAAGGGATTGGCTGCTCAATTTAGATTTAAAACTATAATTATATGTATATTTCTTTTTTTTTTGTAAATCTTCATTCAGGAAAAGCCATACGATATAATAATAATAATCGAAACGCTACTACATCTGTCGTAGTTTTGTGGAATTACCGCCGTGCCTTGGTCAGGTTGTTTTTAGTGTTTTGGCCATGTTTCGCTGATGTTGATTCACGCGGACACCGTTAGGTGGCGCTTATAGCAAAAACGCGAAAACGCCGACCTTCTTCGTATAATTCCTGGCCGTTTCTAATAAATTAAGTGCATATTTGCGCTTATTTTGAATTTAAATTTTTATGGAATATTCGAAAAAGAAAAGATTGAAGTTGTTTTTTAGGCAGATGGTTTTGTGAATTTTGAGTGGAAAAGTCGTTAGTGTTCCCCGGTCGTTTTTAACCAGTTTTGCAATTTATAGCCAGTTTGATAGTTAACACGAAGTCTTTTTAAGTGCGCGTAAATCCACTAGTGGAGAGGCTCCTCGTAACAGTTGGCTACCAAAGGCGCGCGTAAATCGGCGTCCGAAGAGAGGCTCCTCGTAAACAGTTGGTCACCAAAGCCGTGCGCAGGTCGGCGCTAAGCAGTGGTGGAGTGAAGAAACCTCACCGTTATCGCCCGGTCTGCTGCCATACGCGCTCGCCAGGAAGCGAGTGAGGCTTACCTCGTCGGCCTGTTTGAAGTCGCCAACTTGTGCGCCATTCTGCAAAAAAAAGTCATTTATTGTCATTTATTTATTTATTTAATATGTTGTTTTACTGCACTAGCTATCATGATCCATGAGATACAGACGGGCAGACAGACAGGCGGACGGACAGCGGAGTCTTAGTAATAGGGTCCCGTTTTACCCTTTCGGTACGGAACCCTAAAAAGTGGCTCCAGCTCGGTGCCTTGTGGCAGGGTGCCCAGAAGGCTGGCGAGAGTCAGCCCTCCTGTCATCTGTCACCTTCACGGGGCGCTACGCCAATTCATTAAAAACGGCCATATATTATTAGAACACGCACTTTTAAATCCTGACTCGCGTTGTTTCTTCGTGGAACATCATCGATTATTTTGAGTTATTCTGCTGTTCACTGTAATTTAAGCACTCCTCTATGGAAGGTAGAGGCAAGGAACAGAAACTCCTTAGGCAGAATTGTTGCAAAAGTGTCCAGCGGTCAGCTATAAATAAAAGTTCCAAATCTCTCCAGAGTAGCGCTGGAGTAGCTAAGAACCTAGGCGTTATTGACGGAGTGGAGTGCGCTGTCTATGATTTGTTTTTTTTTTTTCAAGTATTCTAGGTATTGTAGCGCCACCTATTTATGCTTTTTTGCCGGACACTTTTTGGTACATGGAGATTCTGTTCCTTGCCTGTACCTTTCATACACTCCTCGTAAGGCCAATGTCCTATCTTATTCAGTTCGATGAAATTTAAATCATATTCAATTGGAACAGAGTTGCATTTGTTTTGTTTCGTTCAATTTTCAAACGAAATAAAATCAACTGTATTCCCTTCACTGTAGGTTCAAATTTCAGCGGCAAAATTTTCCTTTATATGACGGAGGATATTCGACTATTCGAGTTCAGTGATTATCTTTGACGCCACCTTTTGCTGAATGTTTTGTCGGAAAACATCTACAGAGTATGTTTAAGTTCCCAAGAAGATTGGTTTAAGTTAGCTTAAGTTATGAATAAGGCCATTATGGTAATAAAAGATAAAATAAAAGTTGTTTTTTTTTTTCACCTGATACCAAATTATTTTTAGTATTTTATGCAACAGTTGTATAAGAAGGGTAAAAAAAGGCGAGTGGCGTGAGTTACAATGTGAGCCGGAGCCGAAGGCGTAGGCGAACATTGTAAAGGAATACGCCACGAGAATTTTTTGACCTACTTATACAACGTTGCATACAATATTTTTCCTACGAGTCAACAAAAATAAATCTTAATTTAGGTAAACAAATTACAGCAAAAGTATATAGCCAAGACGCGCGAGCATAGCCCGCCCCGGGCCGCGGCCGGCCGGTCAGCGACACCTCCTCGTAACTCATGAGGCCCTGGTACTTGCTACTTGCTAAATTAATTTTTTGGACAGTTTTTTCTCAATTTTGGCCACCGTAGCCTACGGAGACTAACAAGCAACGCTAAGCGGTCTTCGTAGTCTATGGGTGTTGCTATATTACGGGTGTCACATGCGTGTTTCTGACTTATGAAGTAATTATTTTTACTATGCAACCAAATGAATGTTTTGTATGTTAGCAGCAATGCACTTAGTTTAAAACTGTATTCGTTTTGGTTTTGTTAGGTTGGTAGCCATTAATCGCAGTAACGTTATAGCTTATAAAAGCACAAGAGCTTTTATGAGGAATAGACAATATAGACTTTTCTTGAAATCTTTTATGTATGTGCTTATATTCGTGTTAATGAATGCATAAATGACAGATAACAGTAGAGGAGTAGGAAAAACCTTTAAACGCTTTATGTAATACGAGTAAATACACACGCCAAGCTCCCGGGCGCAAGCGAGCTAATGTAAACCTTACTCGAAAGTGCGACGGTTTCTTTGACAGCGTCCGCCATAACACCTATAGTTGTCCTTGGCCAGGGGGAGGTAACTAGAGCGTTCGGGCATTGTCGGCTCCGTTCGGCTCAGCATTGCTCCGAGCTATTATTAGGGTTGACACAACTTGACGTCCATTTGCGTGCACAACCACAGATAACTACATAAATTTTGATAACCCTAAATAGCCGAATGGGATAGTTCTATAGATTAGAAAGGGGCAACATGATTCGGCCCTGAATCGCTGTCAAACTTCGGTTTTGTAGGAAGTTTCCTTTCTGTACGGTAAGTACTAAAACGTAGTGATTATATGCTCTTTGGGCACGACTAGTAACGACGACTTTAGATGTCCATGGCGTTCAAACAAAAAGTTAACTAGACAAGTTCATCTTACGGTCCGGGGCTACAAAAACGTCAAGAACCGTCTTTGTGGCCCTCATAAAAAAGGTTGAGTATACTGGCATACTGGCTGACTTATACGGATTAGCGTTACCCCGAAAAGCAAGCGCAGCGAAAAGTAATCTTTACATGCAAAATGGACATGCTACGCATAGTTATACAGATATGCTACGGCAAATCGCGACTCTTCCGAGGTATTATAATTGCGGCTCTTCTATTTTTTCCATAATTCTACCAGAAGGATAATTTTAGAGATGCCTTGGGCCCATTCTCGGACTGTATCAGACTAATATTATTAGTACGGAAGGTGGAGATAAGGAATGGAATCTCCATATACCAAAAAGTGTCATCAAAAAACCTTAAATAGGTGGCGTTACAATAACTAGAAAACTTGAAAAAAAAATCTAATCATAGACAGCGCACTTCACTCCGTCAATAACGCCTAGGTTCTTAGCTACTTTAGCGCTACTCTGGAGAGATTTGGAACTATTATTTATAGCTGACAGCTGGACACTTTTGCAACAGTTCTACCATAAGAGATGTTACTCCTCTTAATTCCACACTCCATAATTACTAGTACACGAACTGTCAAATCATACGGGTTACCATGGCAACACACTACACACTAATAATATTAGAATATTATTAGTACAGTCAGCGTCAAATACTTTGTAGCAGTCATGGTGTCCAAATAGTTCGGTACACCATACTAAATATATGGTGTACCGAACTATTTGGCTACTTTGGTTGCTACAAAATATTTGACGCTGACTATACACGAACTGTCAAATCGTATGGGTTACCATGGCAACGCACTAATAATATTAGATTAATACCATTTGAGAAATGGGCCCCTGGTGTTGCCTCTTCTTCAAAAAAGTTTGCCGATCCCTGACCTACGGAACCGAAATCTTAAAAGAGAGAATTCTGATTTTGGAATATGATTATTGATTATGATAGAATGACTTAACATTTACCTCAGTGCATCTATCTTCTGACGTTACAAAATCTAGAAGCATCTAAAAATAGCATCATTTCGGGAACTAATAAAAACAATACAATACAAATCCTCTTTATTGCACAACCTCAGAATAAATGTACATGGAAACACAATGCATGAAGATAGAGGTAAACAACAGGCGGCCTTATCGCTACAGAGCAATAACGTCGCGAGTTCACGTTAAAAAAAACAGTCAAAATAACTAATTAGTTCCATAGTCGGCTAAAAAGCTAAAGCGGGCCACGGTTCAAATCCCTAGTATCTTAAGCACCCCTTAGAGAAAGCTAGAGCATACAGCGACGCTAAATCAAAATGTCATAATTCCATATGGATCTCTCCGTGACTTACGTCCTTTCCAGTTCGGAAGGAAAATAAGGACCCCTTTAAGAACGTGTAGTGCCCTGCACTGGTGGGCAACTCGGAAGTAAAGGTCTTAACTCAATGCTATGTGTGGTTTTGAAGGAAAAGGGATCTTATTGTGTTTGGCGCTTTTTAGGTGAGGATACCTAAGGTCCCTTGCACTAGCGATACAGATATGCTCACGCGCGTGTGTATCGATGCTTATGCGCGTTTGTATCGCGACAGAAGAAAAAACTTACTTACTCCGTTGGCTCAGCGACCCAAAATGAGACTTGGCCTCCAACACAAGACAGCGCCACTTTTCTCGGTCCTGTGCGACCTCTCGCCAATTGTCGACTCGAAGCTCGCGCAGATCCGCCTCCACCATGTCGCTCCAGCGATACCTAGGGCGAAGAAAAAAGAAAATGAAAAATTAAAAAGACGCGGTATGCATGTGTGCGGTGCCCTTTGACTACCGGGGTTTCCTAGAAAGTCTCTGCTAAAAAAACGCATGTGGGCAGCGCGTCTGTATCGATGTAGGTGTGCAAAGGTCTACAATCTGCATCTGACTTGCGTGCGAATCGTGTTTGTATTGATACAAACGCGCGTCGATCGTTAAAAAAACGCAGTGTGTATAGGTCCTAATTGCACGTATTTGAAAATTGCATAGGTTTAGAAAGATTCTGAAATTTTCGGATGTTTATACCTAAATTTAGTCAAGTATTTGTTCTGGAAACTAATTTAATGTCGACTATCTTTGTTATGTACTACGTTTAAGTTAATAAACGTCGACAATCTTCGTCAATCTTCGGGTACTCGGGTACATAGCCACATCTCCGTCAAACATAGTCGTTATATTAAGTTGTCGAAGCGCACTGAAATGAAGGCATTATAAGCATTGAGGCCACGGTTGTATCCTTTTCTTGAAAACCGACACAAATGTCGGTTAAGCCCTTTATTTAGGTTCCGTAAAACATCATTCCCTACTGCTCCAGTTTCGGATGCAGGGAAAATAGTCATTCAGCGAGTTACTACTGTCCATCGAAAATCGAGAGAGTGAGGTAAATTCGATAACTGAGTGAGTTCGAGTTTTAATGTTTTTTTTTTTTTATATATTTTATTCACCTATATACGTCCCACTGGTGGGCACGATTTGGGCTATAGTCCTCACGTTGGCCCAATGCGGGACGCCTTTGAATAAATGAATTTCTTCACAGACGTTATAATGCAGATTCTCATGATGTTTATTCTTTCACCGAAAAAGCTAGTGTTTAATCTTTTTTGGTAAATATTAAATGATATTAAGTAGGTACAATCACGTCTGAAAATATCGACACGATCGAAGTGCCAAAAATATATATACACGACCTTCTGACCCATATATTAAGGTAGTGTATACATATTTTTGGCACTTTGTCCGTATCGATATTTTCAAACGTACATCAATTTCGAAAACTTATCGATAACCTCTAAATCATTTTTGCTTTGAAATTAGGTTTAAATCTTTGTAGCCTATACCAATTTTTTATAAATATTTATTTTAGCATAGGTTGCTTTTTATACTAAAACCATATGATGCGTTTGACAGAATGGATCCAGGCAAAGTATTTTTAATGTAAATGTAAAATTCTAAATGTAATGCTGTAAAATTGTATCTCAATAAATATCAATTGAAGAATCTTTAGGATAGATACAAAACAAAACTATTCTAAAACACAAAATAAACTTATTTAAAAAAATGCTCCCCAAATCGCTATCATGTGTTATTTTATTACGTATTATATGTACACGAAGGTCCTTATGTAACGTAGACACATAGGTATGCCGATTTTATAAAAAAACATAAAAAAAAACCTAGAATTGACAAAAACTCGCAAATACAACCAACGTCCACAACACGCCCTTAGTAACACTTCATCAGTCAACCCTACTAAGGGGTGTCAGCCCCTCGCATCCTTCCCCTATCTCCCTCGCACCATCTCCCTCCCCGTCTACCCGTCTCTCTCTAAAACCCGACGGAATAACGAAAGCCGGAAAATCGATTTCCCGACATTTCCACTGTTATCCCCGCGTGCGAGACATCCACATGTTTTTTAAATAAAAACAAGTGCTTGAGATCATTTCGGAAGTAAAAACAGTGAAAAGTGTGTGTTAATTTTGGATTGATATAACAAGTGGTACTTAATATAGGAGCACTGGTAAGTAAATACGTACAATTATGAGTAGCAATATGGGTAAAAAATAGTACAAATATATAACAAATTAACGGGCACTTATCCAAACCTTTTTAGTTGCGGAAAATGCGTCTCGAAGAATCATTGCAAGAGAATTCTTAAAATTATTAACAAAGAAGAAATATATTTGAGTTTAAATTAAGATTATAAGCGCAATAGATGTTACGTATAATAATAATAAAATCTGAATATATACAAATTACAATATGATATGAATTTGTTTCAAAAGACATTTCACAGAATATTACGGGTAAAGTCAGATTTCCTGTCAAAGAATAAGTAAAATAGAAATAGCTTATTAATTTAAATCTTACTACGTCGTAGCCGGCATGGTATTTCCGGTATGTAGTCATATACCCATACACACCCAACTAACTTTTTCTTCTTTTCTCTTCCTAATTTCTTTTCTTACCTAATGTTTTGTTTTTATCACTAGGTAGGGTCCGACTGAAAACCAGCGTTGCAGTGCATTAACTGCAACTTTATGCTGAGTCGAGCTCCTATTTCACACAATCTTTGTCATTTACCTTTTTTCCAGTCTACGGATTTCTATTGCTGATACCATTGTTACCAAATCAAGGAGGAATCGCTGACTCCCGAGTCACAGGCTTAGACCTAGTTCGGGAGGCAGAGGCTCAACCCCACTACCTAAATGTGTTACAAACCTAATACACCTGTCTTACCTACAAAATTTTACAATATGAATTGTAATGTAAGGTTTAAAGCAATAAAGATTTATTTATTTTATTATTTATTTATTTAACATCACGTTGTTAATATGTCAGTCAACACATCTTAGTATATAAATTGTTTAAGTAGTTTTAAGATTTTATCTTCAAATGTACCAATGATATATTTGTGATGTTAAATAAAACCTTTCTATGTCTATGTCTAAAATGGTTCGTAAAGAAAGACGTAATGACCATACGTTGTAATTAGCAAAGAATACAATAAGCAGGTTTTTTAGCGCTAAATGGTTTTGTTAGGCAAACCTGTAAAAAGCTCAAAATCCTCTCACGAGTTTCTCAATTTATTTGAAGCTTGCTGTTTTTTTACCTTCTGAAAGTAAAAGGCGCAATTATTTCGGCACAATTAACACGAAATGTAATTTTTAAGAAAATGAATACTTAACTAATGATTAAAGGGAGTTGGGAAATATAAGCTAAGTCAAAGCTTATTAGGGTTCCGTAGCCAAATGGCAAAAAACGGAACCCTTATAGATTCGTCATGTCCGTCTGTCTGTCCGATTATGTCACAGCCACTTTTTAGCTTATTACAATCGTCAAAAATAACATCTGTCGTAGTTTAGCTTTTTAGAAGACCTCATGAGCGGTACCTACCTATCGACTTTCGTAGCATTCATATATAAATTGGTTCTTCCTACTTCTAATGAAAATTATAAATATAAATAATACTTTCAATGTGTCGAGGTTAGCGTTGTGCATAATTATTCAAATCGATAGTGGTTCTCGAGATATTTAGCGTTGTGACAGACGGACGGACGGACAGAGTCGCACCATAAGGGTTCCTTTTGTACCTTTTTGGTACGGAACCCTAATAGGTACTTAGAACTCTTTAGAAAAGAGGCTTATTTAGAACCTCTTAAAGATATTTTTGCCCACTCTGTATCTTTAGGTATTTAAATAAAAGGAAACATAATTTTTAAGCAAAAAAACCCACTTCAATGAGGGAGACCGGTGAAAGAACGATTATTGTTGATTTATGATTTAATACAATGAAATTAAAAATACAGTGTCCTACGCCTAATTATGTAGAAAAGGAGGTAATATGTTTTTTTTTGTCACTGCACCCACCTTGACACATTTCAGATTTGCCCTATGGTTGACTGGTAAGATACCCGCAATAGGGTATTCGACTGTATTTAGGATAAATTATTTCACACCATGCATGAAATAAAGCACCAGATAATTATTAAAAAAACTAAATAGGATAGAAATATAAAAATGTGCCTTGAAAACCTAACTGCTTGACAAACATGCAAAGAGAACAAATTGCCAAACGTGAACGCATCGTTGAAGAGCTCCGTTCTGTTCATCATCAGCAGTTCCACTTCATCAAATGTCACTTTTACAAATGTAAATACTTGATTTGTTGATGAAAATACTAAGATCACTATATATATGCCTTTAACATTTGAGGAGTTCCCTCGATTCCTCATGGCTCCCATCGTCAGAACTCGAACTTGACAAAAAATTGTCTTGAAAATCTAATTTGCTTAACAAATACAGCGAAGAGGACAAATCGCCAAACATGTACTATGCGTCGTTGAAGAGTTCCAGTCTGATCATCATCAGGAGTTCCACTTCATCAAATGTCACTTTTTATGATGTAAATGCTTGATTTGTTAAAGAAAATACAAAAATCAGTATATCCCATCGTCAGAAGTGAGTTTTGACAAAAACGGGAGCAATCTGTATATAGATTGAACAAAAAAAAAATTTTCAAAATCGGTTCAGAAATGACGGAGTACTTTATGAATTTAAGTAACAAACAATAAAAAAACATGCATACCGAATCGATAACCTCCTCCTTTTGAAATCTTGAAGTCGGTTAAAAATCTATCCTCGAATGGCTTCTTACATGATAATTACAAATAATGTAGGTTAAAGTCAGGTCGTTCAGTGACAGATCCAGGCGGTTTTGTATTTGGTCGGTTAACCAATAAATGTTATAACTACCATAAAATGTACAAATTGTTAGTATACTTATATTTAAATACCTAAAGATACAGAGTATAAAAACGGTAAGAAATCGGTCCTGCAGCAACGTGTAACACCCACTCGCTCAATTAAAAATGGCGGATGACTAGGATATAAGCCGTAGATAGGCAATATCCGTTACTGAACTTGTCAGACTTTCAGGAAATTAGTTTTCTCTGTAGCTTGTGTTGTGTGTCTCATTTCTCAATCGATTCTCATAAAATTTTGTAAATTCGCGAATTGCGGGGATCTTTCTCTTTTACTCTCACTAAGACGTAATTAGAGTAACAGAGTAATTATTTTTTTATTATTACATCTGTTAGGCATAAGAAGCTTATCGCCAAGTCTAGCTTACACAGAGCCACTGTATATTGTACCAGCCCACAGTGTATATAGTTTCCGTATGATTTTTTTTTAGCATTTCCCATTATTAAAACGTATAAAAATTCAATATAAAAGTTTATATGTTTGCGTTAGTCCTCTCATAAGAGAATTTAACGAATAAAATAGATAAATAAAAAAGAAATATATATTATAGGACATTATTACACAAATTGACTAAGTCCCACAGTAAGCTCAATAAGGCTTGTGTTGAGGGTACTTAGACAACGATATATATAATATATAAATATTTATAAATACTTAAATACATAGAAAACACCCATGACTCAGGAACAAATATCCGTGCTCATCACACAAATAAATGCCCTAATGCTAATGTAGCTGACTATACAGCAATTATCGAGACTGACTGTACCAGCCTGACGTACGTATGTAAGCAGTCTGGTTAAGGGGTCCCTCGCTATCAAAACAACATTTACCGCTCCCCTCGCGAAGGAATCAACCCCTAGGGACACAATCCCCTAGATTAATCTTAGCCTGCGGGCTTGTATGATGGTCGCGCTTTAATCGTGTACTCATGGTCGTCAACTCGTCACGTTCTACGTCAAGTGCAAAAGCGAGAGACTGACTTTAAATGCGCAACCATCATATCCTTATTGGAGTTGCAATTCACTGACAAGATATTCCCTATTTACCTATGTAGAATCAAATTTATGTAATATAATTTCCCTCACGGGACAGGCTTTGCCTAGTGTGGGGTCAGAATAAAATGTAACTTGCTCTAATATTTTTTTGGAAATAAACTATTTGTATTTGTATCTTAGTTATCTTGGACCCGGGTATATCCTTAAACTACGTCCACAAGAGAGGTATGGGCATTGTGAATGTCATCTCGCTTTGTGTGGTAGGGCACAGCACAGCGAATGTCATTCCAGATCTAGAGCAGAGCCCAACTGGGGAAGTACCTCCACCTTACAGAAAATCGCAGCCAAATAACACTAGACCCTACTCATAGTGTTGTGTTCCTGCCGGTGAGTAAGGTTGCCAGAGCTCAACGAGGGTGGGAGGGGGTTAGGGTCGGCATGTAACTCCTCTGGAGTTGCAGGCGTACATAGGCTACGGATACTGCTTACCATCAGGCAGGCCGTATGCTTGTTTGCCACCGACGTAGTATAAAAAAAAAATCTTATTTTTCAGTTTAAAAATATTATTTCATACAATCAGGCGGCGGGCGGCTTTGCTGAAACCTTTATTAATTAATACAATAATATTCTCTCATTCATGATTGTACAAATGATACTGCAATTCCTTTCCACATAATCAACAAATTGAAACTATGTTTTTTTCTCCAGTCATGGACCACAAAGCTCCAGTGATGGAACCCCGGTAATGGAAAGGAATCAGTGATGGATCCCCTATTGGCTCCTCTACACGATGGTCCAGCGTAGGCCACTCCTAGGGACGCATTTATGCGTTAGAGGTAGCAAGTAAAGTTGCTATCTCATTTCACCGCATATCTGCGTCCTTTAGACTGGCCTACGCTGGGCCATCGTGTGGAGGTAAAGCTCTCTTTAGTCCTTCCTTAGACCCCTTATGTCGCCCTCGTCGGAAAAAACACAGTCTCAGTTTCAACTGTAAAAACACAAAGACAACAAAACAACGATCATACCATTGCAAACAGGGCCCTTATTCGACATGCTAAAAGTGACGTTTCGTGTTGATTTCCATTTGATGTGAGAAATATTGTGACTTGTCGAATTGCTATTATCACCACCTGTCAGTGAACAATATCCACACTAGAGGCGGGGCGTTGTACCGGAATAGTTTTTGGAACAGGTTATTTGTAATAGACTACTTTTAGCTTGTCGAGTATTTAAAAGTACGGACTTTGATTTCTGAAATAAAACAAATATGAAACTTTTATCACCTCGTACCTCCATTCTTACCGTTACTTTAGGTAAAATAAAATTTTGTTAACAGATGGTCGTCTGGGTGTCTGTTGTATCTAAAAATAATGTAATAATATATAACAAAAATATGACAATAGATTCATAGCCTTCACTCAAAACGTCACCATATTTCCGACCCTTACCGAAATAATAAATCGATATTTGTATAAATAATCCTTATTTGTAAGACGCCTAAGCACGGCAAATACGTAAACTGCCTATTGGGGGTCATACTCGTAAAACTGGTATTTTAGACGTACTTTTGGTACGAGTAACAGAGACGTACTTTTGGTACGCAGTCCCAGCTCTAGTCAGGATTCTAGTTGTCAAATATAAGCGTGTCGAATACGTATTAGTTAACTGTCAAATGAAATTAGATCAACGGTAGACTTTTTTGTCGATGGGTATGGCTGCCATGTTTGGATTTATGACATTTAAAAGGGGATCCTAAGCCAGAGAGTAGTTTTACCTGTACGATTTTGATTCTTCTACTGGACGCAAGATGGAGTTAGCTGCCAAATTCCGATCAGGCTGACGCAACTAGGAAGAAAAAAGTTTTGTATGGAATTTGTTTCGCAAATCATTGCCAACGAAGAAAAAGAAAACGTCAGTGCTATTTATTCTGTCAAGTTTACATCAAGTCTAGTGTCAGCCTAATTGCTTTGTTTGTTTTGAAGGCTTCAATGTTTTGTTCGGGTATTTCGTGTAATTTCTTTATTATTTAGTGCAAAAATCGAAAATAGTCAACCGTGATCAGAGTAAAGAGCGAGTTTGTTACAATGCCAGCGAGAAAACGGTTTACTAAGTGTGAAATATGTGGCAAGCGAGCCACTCGAGAAAATCACGAAAAAAGGGATTTTATGGCGAAATTTCCCTTGGATGAAGACTGGTAAGTATTGCTTTAGATACTTTTGACCTTATTTTGGGTCAGCAGGCTATAAACACATCGAAAATTAGATATTTTACATTATTTTTCGTTGTGAACTAGGGATGTACTATAAGTATCGATAACTGTAGTTTTATTTGTATATCAGTGTAAATAATTAAATTAAATATGTGAAATTTCCTTAGAACTAGCATGCAATATGACCATAATTAATTCGTCGAAGATTAATAATGCATAAATTATCTATTACTTATGCATTAATGGTCATTAGTTAACATATTTTTTTTATCTAGTGATTATTTAATATATTAACCTAAAATGTAAGACAATTAATCTCTGTTTTTATGATAAATAAAGAAATATTATAGGACATTATTACACAAACTGACTTAGTACTAAAGTATGAATGGCATGTGTTGTGGGTACTTAGACAACGATATATATATATATATACCCACAACACATGCCATTCATACTTTAGTACTAAGTCAGTTTGTGCAATAATGTATATATATATGTACATAGACCTAATTTATAAGTATTTATAAATACATAGAAAATACCCATGTCTCAGGAACAAATATTCATGCTCATCACACTAATAAATGCCCGTTCCAGGATTTGAACCTGGGACCATCGGCTTCATGGGCAGGGTCGCTGCCAACAAGGCCAGACCCGTTCTCATGTGTGACATATAAATACATAAAAAGTTAAAGCATTGATAAAGGGTTGTTGATAACTGGATGCCGAAAAAACATGATTTATAGATGCATATTAGCGCGAAATAATCAGTTGATCATCTCATTTACAAACACATGGAATATAAACTGTAGATAAAGTCATGTTTTTCCAAGGCTGTATGTTTTCAGATGCAGGCAGTGGGCCAAATTTGTTGGGAACGAAGACCTGATACATCTTCCCATAGAAAAGTTACATTTATTCAAACATGTATGTGCACATCATTATGAAAATCAAGCATTTAATAAAATAAAAAAACACGACTTAAAAACTGTATTAAAATAATTCGGGTCCACATTAAGCCCGACCAGATAGTAGTCCAATTAAGAACTATCCACTATATAACATACAACTTAAATGTGGACTCGATGCTAACCTGATTTCGAGTACAAAATTTGTAGACAGGAGCCTATGTTTCAACCCTCCCCATTTTATCGATATCGATAAGAATCGTAAGCGTGTAGCGTACTACACTATTTAAATCGCTTATGTTGGTACTATGGTTCTTTGACAGTTCTTTGTCGTACATTTTGGTAATGATTTGCGAAACAAACTGATTCCACTCGCTAGTATGGAAGTCCCGTCTCTTAAAACGTAGTGATTATATGCTCTTTGACAATGACATGCAGTTGCGTCGATGTAGATCTATCATAAAAACGTACATGTGACGCATGTGACAATTGTCCAGGATGAAAGAAATATCTTGACAATTAACATAAAGCAATACAATACCACAAAATGTCAACAAGAAAACAGATTTATTATAAAAATACAAATTATATACAAAGCTTCATTTTAAAACCAATGGTCGTGGGTTCTAACCCCGGCTCTTAACAATGTGCATCTTGTAACATGTCGATTGCTTTTCAGTAAAGTAAAATATATTATCATGAGGAAGATGGAGTAGCCCCAATAAGGTATATTTTCCCCTCTGGGTTAGAAGGTCAGATAGTAGTGAGACAGGGAGATATAGTGAAGAATGCGGAAAAACAAGCATTTATTGTGTTGTTAGGCTAGTTCTTTTTTTCAAAATTTGAAAACGAACGCAACAGCATGCTCAAAGCCCCCTGTGAGTCAGAATCTGTTAAATTCAGGCGTAAGACGAAACAGGAGCTAAGCCCGTACACAAATTTGAGTTTTTTAGGTAAAAGGTAAAAAATATCGCCGTCGCGCTGACGAGTGTGGCACCCCGTCCCCTAGAGACTATCCCTTGTGTGTGTACCAACAAACCAAATTTTAGACAAATATGATACGTCTTCTTCTTCTTTGTCGTTGTACTCTTTGCAGAGCGTCGTGGTCAACTGCTGATATCAGGCGCAGATGTTGCTTGCCGTACGATTTCTCGCCATTTTTCGCGGTTGGGGGCCATTCTGGCAAATGCGTTCAGGGGACCCTTCATGGCAGATTTGATTTGGTCAGTCCATCGCATAGGTGGCCTTTTGCGCGGTCTTTTTCCGTTTGCTCTACCCTGCACCACTAGACGCCTGTATAGAGTCGTTGTTCCTCCTCGAGACGTGACCGAAAAAACTGAGTATGCGGGTCTTTACGAGAGTCGAAAGGCGCTGCTTGATACGGAGTTCTTTAAGGATGGAGACATTAGTCCGAAACTCGGTCCAGGATATCCCCAGCATTTTCCTCCAGCACCATATTTCTAGGGCGTCTATCGTCTTCTCCTCTGTCTTTCGGATAGTCCAGGTCTCCGCAGCGTATAAGAATATAGGAAAAACGAGGGCCCGTACAAGCCGAACCTTCGTGGTGTTTGTGACGTTTCGGTGATACGTAGCCTATACGTAAAAACTAGCCAAGACAAATCCTTTATAATTTCAGGATTTTCTACACAGCACAGAACATGGCACCCATATAGATCTCAATTCCGTTGTCGGCGAGTCAACAACGACACATATTCTTAATATTGAACTTAATTGGCTCTCATTTCACATTTATGTTTTTAATTAATTATAGGCATAGACATACCATATCCTATTGTAAGTACGAAGTTTCAGAGCAATCTAGCAAGTCATTTTAAAATGAGAGCGTAACTACATTTGTATGGAGAACCGAATTTGCTGCGGACGTACAATGTAGCATAATCGGATTAGGACCAACCTCGAAATCTCTGTAACAGTCATGAAATTTATTATGTATATAAATTAAAGGCCCCTTTTTCATGCCCAAACCATTTAACATTTGGGGACCTCGAGGAATCCGAGCCATCTTGGAAAATGTGTACCATCAACACAACAGTCAACATTAAAACTTATTAAATTCTACACAAAAAAGTCCTCGATATCTTTGCAGAACAATACATCTTGTTATAGAGAATACTTGCTGAATCTAAGTTTAACGCTTATACACTTCCAGGGGACATTCTCTTAAAAGGAAACTCGGAGGAATATGAATTCTATTTTTAACTATACATTTGTTCGTGGTCTACCCCAATATTAACATTTTACTCTACTGTGACTAAACCAGAAAGAAGGGTTATGGGTATAAGTACTGATGATTCAGTACACCCAGTAGCTAGGTATTAGGATACTGGACGGATTTTTTTAAATGACGTATCGTTAGATTCCTCTTGCCATTCACAACCTACTTTTACTTGTTCTATTAAAGAAAAATCAATACAGCCGCCTTGAGAGGACTCCGAATATTAAATCATATTTTTTCTTCTAGCGCCTAAACTATTGACCGGAGTACAGTAAAACAGACATCAGTAGATCCACAGTTAGTATACAAGTGCTATGCAATACAAAGTTACTAAAATTAACGGAAGAAAAAGGTTTAGGGCTAAATAATACGTCATTTAAAAAATCCGTCCAGTATCCTAAGCTACAGGGTGTCCTGAATCCTCAGTACTTATACCCATAACCCTACTTTCTGGTTAAGTTGCAGTCAAGTAAAATATTGATATTGGGGTAGATTATGTACAAATGTATAGTTAAAAGTGGAATTTTTATTCTTCCAAGTTTCCTATTAAGAGAATATCCCATGAAAGGGTATAAGGGCTAAATCTGGGTTTAGCAAGTATTTTTTAAAGCAAGATCATTTTTTTTCGCAAAGATGTCCAAAACTATTTTATGTAGAATTTTATAAGCTTGAATGTTGCCTTACACGATTATTGAATAAAGAACGTAGATTTAGAGTAAAACGCGAATTTCTCCTGGATGGTCCACATTTTCCAAGATGGCTGCGGTTCCTCGAGGTCCCCAAATGTCAAATGGTGTGGGCATGAAAAAGGGGCCTTTAAGGGGCGTATATACATACCAAATTTCATGACTGTTCAGACATTTCGAGTTTGGTCCTAATCCGACTGTGCTAATGCCACTATGTACGTAAACTGTAACTGTAGGTACTGCGGACTCAACCTTCACGTTATAATTTTTTAAGTAATAACGTTGACATAGTAACGAAAATAATAAACACGTCAATTGAAGTAAACAATATTATTATATGCAAGAAAATTTTGCAAAATAGGTACATTAATGATTAATATGTAAAACACCATTAATTATTGAATTAAAATTATGATTTTGTATTAAAAAATGTGAGACCAATTATACAGCCCGATTACACGGGCTACATATTAAAAATGATTATCATGGAAACAGTAAATATACACAGGTGAACAAAGTTATAGTAAAATAGGTGCATAATTTCAGAGCTTGCCTGGCCCACCTGTACCACCTACCATGACCACGGCCGTCTCCTACTATTATTTTTTTCTAATACCTATGGCCTTACTAGCGAATAGTATTCCATGTTCTTGATCCAGAATTTAAACCCTTAACTACATATTTGTGGCACTTGGGGTTGAATTTGAAACTCTAGGGCACTAGCGTGGCTCTATGAGAGCGCCTTATATAGGCTTCTGGTGACCAGAGGATCAGCATTGTTAACCAGCGCGGAAATGCACCCAGCCTTCTGGGCACCCTACCGAGCGACCAGAATATAGGGCAAATATTTTATGTATACGTTTTTGACTTAAGTGTTTTTATCATGTTTTATATTTAAACTTACAGATGTCGAACTACCAGCAAAGTTTTTGAAGAGGTGTAGTTTTTATATTTCCTGGTACCAAACTGATACAGGAAATTGGAACATCAGTAAATAATCTACACCGAAGACAATGAATTATAGTCACATAATACTTTAATGTTTTATTTTATTAAAGAAATCGGTAAAAAAATGTGTTAACTGCAAAAGATAAATTTTATTTTATTTGTAGTTGAATAACAAAATATGTATTTAATCTCCTTTTAACATAGGAATTCTCTTTGTGTAGGTACATATAAATAATAGGTACTTAGGTCTTGGTAAGTAATATAGACAGTACAGTAGGTCTTATCTTAATAATTTGAGATCTCATACATGCGTTCCGATATATCTGATGGCGACTGTACATACAATGGGGTCGCGTATACGAGTACAAAGAGCATTAAAATAGTTGTTGATAGACCAAGTGAGCGAGCTGCTATGGTACCTATCTTCATATCAATTTTATGCATTATGTAATAGCGCAATACAGATTTTTTTTTTGACAAATGTAGTATTATTTTTATAGTAATAAAGGTTATTCATGAAACATCTCGTAATTTAAAAAAAACGGACTTTATCTCTAAATCATATGCCTTATATTTACAGATGTGTTAGGTTACAATTTGGTTCGTGAATGTGGTTTAGAAGCAACTTGAGACTGGGTGCGGAGTAAATTGCATCAATTTTTTTTACAATTTTGAGCGTTTATAGGAGAATATGTGGAGCGAGCATTATTCGACGTGTAGGTGTGGGTTCAACAAAAAGATCGCATGTCAATAGTTCTTTATTGTCGTTAAAATTCAATTAATAATCGCCTTTATCAACCATCAACTGTGTGGTCACTTTTTAATTGATTGACGTTGTCAGGTACAGTTTCACTACTCGCCGCCGCATTGTTCATAGCGCATTACTTATCCTATCGAATACAAGATGTAGCTGATTCCTGTAAACTTATGTTTAAAAAAAAAAGACGCTTTACTCTATGCCATATATTGTAGGAAAGGAAGGGTATTCCCTGTCGTACGTCAAAAAATCCAAGATGGTGCCCAAGCCCATGGACAATAAAGTCTAGCAATAAAATCAACACTTGTCAAAATTTGACATTAGCAATCCACAGTCAGGTGACAATCAAATCAAACCGAACCACTTCGAGTTCAGAGCCATTTCAAACTATATAGTAGTAATAAACAAAGTTGATTTTTGTTTGATTATTTTTTCTATGAATGAGTTTTGATTGTTCCAAATGATAATATCCACAGTTGATAGAATCAACACTTGATACAATCAACATGCGATAGAATCAAGTGTTGATTTGATGTGGACGCGAAATTTGACAGTTGTGCATCTCGAATAAGGCCCCAGCATGCTGACATCAATAAACAGTAGGTAGCTCGCACTGCTTTTAACCGGTGTCAAAAATAGAGGATCTCCTCAATTCATCACGATTATATGTTATATGGTCTTTTAAATAAAAACTTGAACAAAAAAAAAGCAAGAAGGGGAAGCTAAGCAGGGCATACAAGGATGCTTCTTCTTCTTCTTCTTCCTCGCGTTTTCCCGGTATTTTGCCACGGCTCATGGGAGCCTGGGGTCCGCTTGGCAACTAATCCCGAGATTTGGCGTAGGCACTAGTTTTTACGAAAGCGACTGCCATCTGACCTTCCAACCCAGAGGGTAAACTAGGCCTTATTGGGATTAGTTCGGTTTCCTCACGATGTTTTCCTTCACCGAAAAGTGACTGATGCTAAGTAAAGAAAAATATAGGGAACAAATATTGGATAATTACAAATTGAGTAGATGGTTTTTATTATATTTATTTATTTAAACATTATTGCACGCTATAAGTATAATTGTACAAATAGCAGACTTAATCCGACAACAGCATTATTCTTGAGTTTATGATGATTATTCGTTTATTTTTCATTACTAAATCTCGTTCTATGGAATTGTTTTAAGGATAATAATTATCGTTTACTTAATGTGCTTTAAACGCAATGTTTTTCAGAGCAGACAATCGATGATTTGATAATGATGAGATCAAACTGGTAGTTTTTAGGGTTCCGTAGCCAAATGGCATAAAACGGAACCCTTATAGTTTCGCCATGTCCGTCTGTCTGTCTGTCTGTCCGAGGCTTTGCTCCGTGGTCGTTAGTGCTAGAAAGCTGAAATTTGGCATGGATATATAAATCAATAAAGCCAACAAAGTCGTACAATAAAATCTAAAACTTTAATTTTTTTTAGGGTACCTCTCCTACACGTAAAGTGGGGGTGAATTTTTTTTTTTCGCTTCAACCCTCGAGTGTGGGGTATCGTTGGAAAGGTCTTTCAAAACTAATAGGGGTTTTCAAGAAACATTTTTTGATAAAGTGAATATATTCGGAGATAATCGCTCCGAAAGAAAAAAAAAATGTGTCCCCCCCCCTCTAACTTTTGAACCATAGGTCCAAAAAATATGAAAAAAATCGTGGAAGTAGAGCTTAAGAAAGACATTAAATGAAAACTATAGCGGACATGATCAGTTTAGCTGTTTTTGAGTTATCGCAAAAAGTTTTCCCTTCATAGTAAAAAGACTTCCTTTAATTAGGTACTGATTATGCAAATTTGCCTATTTGTTTAACTCGGGTGAAAGGTACCGTGTCATCCCTTGGTTAACAATTTACTATACTTTAAGCTCCAGTTTAGCTTATTGTGACGGAAGAGTAACTACGGAACCCTACACTGAGCGTGGCCCGACATGCTCTTGGCTGGTTTTAAATATACCTTTTTCATTGGCAATTTTATTCGTACTGAATAATAACAACCGGTAAACACGAATTTGACGGATTATATGTGAAATTCCTGAATCCTGAAAATTATGAATTCTTCGGCTCTTTGTTTATACAATGTTTGAAAACCCACCTGAAATGACCGCTTACTATGCGGTCAATGTTTGCACTAAACACACAAACACGCGTTGATCGTTTTTCCTAAGTCATTATCCTGCTCATACCTGCATTGTGCGCTCCCTACTCATTAAAAAAATTCAAAAGCGCTTACATTTTCCCTGCGTTTTCCTGGTTCTTTTGACACGCATCCCTGCTGCCCCATTGAGCGGCGAAAGGGTTAGGGGGCTTAACCTGTGCGATGCACTCAAAGGTAAAGCGAGTGGAAATGTAGTAATGATGTTTGTTGGTACACATTACGAGTAACACTTGGTTGTTTTTTTCGTATCATGATGTTTTCTGATGAGACTAATTTTCAACAATTATAACTATATCAATTAAATCATGTACATTCATACATACATATAATCACGCCTATTTACCGAGGGGTCGGCAGAAATCACGGATTTCCACTTGCTACGCCCTCTTTCGCTTCCTTCACTTTCATGACATTCCTCATACACGCTCGTCGGTTTAGGGTGCTCTTGACCTGGCCTTTCTTCAGGATTTCCCCGATTGGATCAGAGAAAGTCCGTCGAGCTACCCATTCCAGCTCCCTCTTCTACTCAATCATCAGCTTCAATCATGTACAGTTAGCAATAATAGTAAATGAAACAACGTTTCAAATGTAATAGGTTCTTTCCCTAATCTTTTAATTAAGCTATCAGAGAATACTTTTGAAGTGCAGTCTGATCCGTTACTTTTGACTGTACTGGGGGGCCTAGCCAAGATGCCAATCGTTAGTACGCTAATGACTCTCTGTCGCACTAATCGAAGAGTTATAGGAAGACATTAACGCACAACGATCGATTGGCAATTGGAATAAAAAAGAAGATTGTCTAAAGTTACCTTTTTCTCTCATTCTGTATGTTTTTTTTTCCAAAATCTTAAACGCCAATGTTCACTAATTTGAAATCGAGGGAAGGGCTTCTAAGACCGCTTCTGGTAGCTGCCATCAGCCCCTCTGTCTCACTGACCCAAAAAGAAAATTATTCACCCTGTATATACCGTCATTTAGCACCCACAACACAAGTCTTAATGTTAGCTTACTGTGGGTTCAATCTGTGTAATATTGGCCCACAATATTTATTTACTTATTTGTTTATTATTCTCGTTCCAGGTTGCGGTAGGCATGCCGGTCCCGGCGTGAGATGGACGGCATTCAGATGGAGCCCGTCGGCAAGTACAAGCCGGACCGCAACGGCTCAGCCAAGGGTATGTATCAGTTATAGTGGCAGGGTCGCCATGTGACGGAGGGCTGATGGAGTCGGAAACAAGCTCGACCGTCACGGCTTAGCCAAGGGTATATGTGAGCCTTGATATCAGCCTGCTAAGGGTATGTTCCTGCCCTTATTACAGTCGTGCATTGGCAGAGTCGCCATGTGACGGACGAAAAAAGAAGTCGGAAACAAGCCCGTTCGCAACGGTTAGGCGAAGGGTATGACTTATGTAACAGTTTTTCCTTATCTTATCATAAGTTAATGTTTGCATCGGGTCCATAAAGGGTCAGCGCATCTAAAAAAAATATTTATTTAGTAAGAAGCAATTTGTGACAAAATACAGGTTGGTGCCCCTTTTTAAGTATAGTGTTAAGGAACACCGTATAGTATAGTGTTAACCTGTGTTAAGGAACACTGCTCTTCCTTAGCGATTATCTATAAGCATCTCATTTTACCTTCCCCCTAAAGAAGGTCTTACTACCTATATGTTACACTTACATTCTAAAAAGAATGGAAAACGACGAATCACAATATTTCGTGCAGTCGCTAACCTCTGTTCATGCTGGTGGCTCGCGTTGGCAATATGTAATTAACTTATTAATACTTCGCTTTAGGAATGGAATCACTATATACCAAAAAGCGTTATCAAAAAACCTTAAATAGGTGGCGCTACAATACATAGAATACTTGAAAAAAAAATCAAATCATAGATAGCGCACTTCACTCCGTCAATAACGCCTAGGTTCTTAGCTACTCTAGCGCTACTCTGGAGAGATTTGGAACTATTATTTATAGCTGACAGCTGGACACTTTTGCAACAGTTCTGCCTATGAAGATTGCAATCCTTACCTCTACCTTCCTTATTATACTTCCTATACTTCGCTTAAGAGCACGGGGTAATCTCTCTAATTAATTAAATTAAATAAGCCTTTAATCCACATATGAATCACTTGTAAATACAAATATTAAGTTGTCTTATTATAAAATGTCTCTTAGTGTGGTGTGCCTGTCGGCATAGGCCTCTCTTCCAACTCTTTCCAGTGCTGTCTGTCTAAAGCAACTGTGGTCCAGCGTCTAATTACTGACTGTCAAAGTTATGTCAAAATATGCAGTACAACTTACAACTATTCAAAGTGTATTTGTATATTTATATAAGTTCCTTGTCTAATTACAAAATATGTTGCTTTCAGCAGCTGCCTGGCGAAACATGGTGGATCAAGACTTAGACGATGTTGCGTTTCTGGCCGGTAAGTTTAAATATTAGATCAATATTAACGGTTAATTATTTTTTTAAAGTGTTTCATCAAAAGGGTTATTTTAAGGGCTTAAGAGCCCTTAATCCTTGGAGCGTTCTCCGATTTCACGAAATAACGCTCGATAGATGGCGTTGGCGCTCGGTACGCGAGCGCCGGCAACGCGTCGCGCGTTTCAATGCAGACTAGAATAATCTTGATAGTTTTCAATATAATTTTAAGCAACATTAATTTTAGTGTTATATGATATCATATGGGCACTCTTTATTTTATTTTATATGCACAGTAGTTTTTTTTATGTACACTACTACTAAGTGTACAGACTACAGAGTGTACTATAACCCTTGCTCTTTGTTCTGTCTCTTTCACACCAATGGAAAATGAAAAAGTTAGTAAATGACTGCAGACCCTGCAACAAATCGCACGCCAGCTACGCTACGTTGCAGTATATGATCTGTGGTTGCAGTTGATCGATCTATGAAATTCGTTGGACCTACGTAGTTGGTAGTGTATCCAAAATTGTATACGATTAGTTGCAAGGTTTTTAGACGCCTTAAGGTATTTTGTAGAGACAGGAAGCGCTGGTGGCCTAGCGGTAAGAGCGTGCGACTTGCAATCCGGAGGTCGCGTGTTTAAACCCTGGCTCGTACCAATGAGTTTTTTGGAACTTATGTACGAAATGTTATTTGATGACTTCTCTGCATCTGCATGAATTATTTACATTGTAATACTTATATACTTGTTTTGCCATTTAGTTATTTCTAGAAATTAATGTAAATTATAATTTTAAATCCTAAATTGTACACCCTAGCAGGGTATTATGTACCTACTTGACTATATTTAAGACCAAAATGTACAAAATGAACATGATTTCAATGGAATAAATGATGATGATGATGATATTTACCAGTCGCTTTTCGGTAAAGGAAAATATCGTGAGGAAACCGGACTAATCCCAACAAGGCCTAGTTTTACCCTCTGGGTTGGAAGGTCAGATGGCAGTCGCTTTCGTAAAAACTAGTGCCTACGCCAAATCTTGGTATTAGTTGTCAAAGCGGACTCCAGGCTCCCTTGAGCCGTGGCGATATGCCGGGACAACACTAGGAAGAAAGAAAAAAAGAAGATATTTTGTAGATTTGCGTACGGTGATTAAGCTTAATAAAAATACTAGTTTTGTAAAGTATAATTGTCTAGAACAGGGGTCACAAATTAGTTTCTTCGGGGATCCAGTTTTTAAAATATTATTATCGTGGTTCGCTTTTCAGCGATAAGACCGCCCGTTGTCTACCATAGTCTAAGTTGTGTTTAATTTGTATGTCATTATGTTCTTTTCAAATTGGTGAGCAATAAATAATATTTGTATTGTATAGCACAAAATAGGTCGGCGGGCGAAATCCAGGCCGCGGTTCGGCATTTGGTGACCCCTGGTCTAGACCTCCATCTCCATGGCTCCAACATTTTAAATATTTCCAAAAACTGTATCGACAAAAAAAAACATTATTGTCAAATCTGCTCACAAAAAAATCACGGTTGAGAAATGCGACTTATAGAGGAGAACAGGCGGAGATGCAAAAACATGAATGCCCAAGCTGAAAACTATTACATTAAGATATGTAATACAAGTATGGTAGACGACCAGTTTGACCTAGTGGGTAGTGACCCCGCCTACGAAGCCGATGGTTCCGGGTTCAAATCCTGGTAAGGGCATTTATTCGTGTGATGAGCATGGATATTTGTTCCTGAGTCATGGGTGTTTTCTATGTATTTAAGTATTTATAAATATTTATATATTATATATATCGTTGTCTAAATACCCTCAACACAAGCCTTATTGAGCTTACTGTGGGACTTAGTTAATTTGTGTAATAATGTCCTATAATATTTATTTATTATTTATTATTCGTAAGTATTAGGTAAGTATATATTGAACTAATTCCAGACACAGACAAAGCGCGCGAGGCACGTGAGCTTCGCGAGGCACCCGTCGCGGTCTGTTCACAGCGACGCGCGCTCTGCCTCGCGGCCGTGGTGCTAGGGGCTATGTTCGCGAGCGCTCTGATTGTTGTATACGCGAGCCCTCAACCTGGTAAGTTTCTAATTAGATCCACAAGGGATCTTATTATTATGTTTGTCAAATCTGTCATTGGATTTAATTCGTGTAGCTACCGCTGACCTGGCGCTAGTTATGCACGCTTAATGCCGCGCCACGATACGATCCGACCGGACCGGTACAGACTGATACGTTCGTTTCGTCCGTGCAATTTTATTTAAACTTAGTGTTAAGTATGTTCGTCATGTTTATTTTATGTTTCTTTCCTTTTTTCTGTTACCTTCCGTGGTTATTTCGCACTCGATGGTCTCATCGGAAGATCAGCGCTGGAAATCGCCAGCAACATGCTGAGATGAGGCCATTTCGTGACACTTTACTCTCACTATCTTCTCTTTTATGTCTGTCTATTACTGTTTGTGTGTTTATGAATAAAACAAATTCTATTCTATTCTATTCTATTCTATATACTCAATCAAGCCTCGCGAGGCAATAGTGTCGGTGTGTTCGCTCTTTTACAGGTGCAACAGAGAGGCAACACGTCGAACGTGGTCCTCTGTACCCCTAGTGTAAATTTGATCGACATCATAACGTGACGAACGCGTTTGCGTTAAGTCTCATTTTGCATAGGATTTTGAGTTTCCAAAACGTCCCGCTTGGCGCGCTCTTTCTAAATCCAATACAAAATGAGACTAAACGCAAACGCGTACGTCACGTTTCGAAATCGAATTTATTTACACTAGGGGTACTGATTATACACCACCTCATGTTTACGTATAGATACTTTTGTGTTAATAGAAACCATCCAATAACAACTTTACGAGTATGTAGGTAACTTCATGTTCGTCTTTTTACAGATTGCCCTTGCCTGGGTGAAAACCCTCTGATTCCTGGATCACCCACGGTAGGCTCCGATGCCAACGCCGCTGCTGCTAATAAGTAAGTCAAATATTCACTTTTTTTTTTCATTTCTCATGCTCCGAAGTCATGGTGTCTGAGGGTTATTGTGTAAAAAGTGTGCAGAAAGTCGTACGTTTCTGCACTAGAGCATTTTACTTTCTATGCCCAATTTCTTTTGCAATTCTTTTACGCTAAGCAATTGAAGTTTGGTTTTAAATGCATTTGTCATACAATTTCCATTCTGATATTTAACTCCATTCCATAAATAACGATGCTTTTACCTAAGTCAATCTTTCAATTAACTGGAAGTACCCTCAAGAAATGTTATATATTTTTGTCATGTTTTAAAAAACACGTCTATTACCTATATTTTTCTCGTATTTGAAATGAAAAGTAGAATGTTTAACTCTGGTTAAAGGCATCAGTTTAGTCTCGTACTATGCCCATACTACGTCGACAGGAATGAGCGTCTTTCATCCTTTGGTTATCAATCTACTATTAACCTGTAGTACTTGAGTCTAAAAGTTAAATTTAAGTCGCTTTTAAGATGCATCTACAATCTACATTTGCTAAATCCGCTAGGAACATAGATTAGTATATATTATTACGCTAGGAATGCCTCTGAGGGCATACCGCAAACATCTAAGTTAGCAAATTACGGATATCTTTCTCTTTTACTCTAATAAAGGCGTTATTAAAAGGAGAGATATTTGCTCGAAATTTCCGACATTCGATTATCGCGGTTATAGCCCTGTTTACGTAAAGGCTCGTTTAGATCTACGAGTAGCTAATGCGCTTTGCACGCTCGCTGCTGGAGCGCACGAAATATACGTACATGCGATCAAACAAACACATTGAAGTGTTCAAAACAAATTGGCTGGCTTCGCTGGCCTGGTCGTCATAGGTGCAAAGTCCCATGATGTCTCCATCATGGTTAAATAACGGAACGGAACGACAGAATAGGTTCGTATTTGTACTATAAAAGCCATTTGTCATCTTGCAGAGACCGCATAGCGACAAACGGCGCCATCTTCCCGTGGCGTGGCGCCCGCCTGCCGACGTTCCTGATCCCGAAGCACTACAGCCTGTGGCTGCACCCCAACCTGACGACTGGCGAACTGAGAGGTCAGAGGCACTATAACAAATGTTTAGCAGAGCTAATTACCAAACGGGTCAAACTGCGCACCGAGGGTTCCGTAAAAACTTTCAATTATCTCGTGTAACTATTATAAAGGCGCGTTTGGCCTATAACAACTTATAGCTCCGAATGGCAGCCGTTTCTCCGACGCAGAGGGACCATGTCTCCCGCTGACAACCCCGCACCAAGGCAAAACAAATAGTAGTAGTAAATTGATTAACGTACTACACTTAAACATTAATAGATTACATAACAAAACGTACAAACTAGAAAGTGAACTTCAGCTTTGTGAAAAGGTTGACATAATGTGCTTATCTGAACACTGGTGGGACACGAAACAAAGGCGAATAAACGTATCTGTATCTTATCTGTAAGACTTTTGATCAGAAGTATCTATCGCCATCTATCGGCAAATTGTCTAACGTATGTTGGTTTTTCGAGGATAATTGTCTATCATGTGAACCGATTTCAAAAAATTGTTCTTTTATTTGATAAAAGGTGGCTGAATTTGGAAATGTTTTTTGTTAATTAAATATTTTGCCTGTAAAATTTATAGTAATGTTCATTACATAATTTTTCTTCGGTAAATTTCGGAGATAAGGGGGGGATGGTATTTTTCACATTTTCCTCCATAAATAGTTTTTTCCACTACTAAAAAATAATAATAAAAAGTTTTGGAATGGTCAATTTGAGCTCTTTCAAATGATATTTTGCCCCCTCTTCATATTGGGCATTTCCCATACGTATTAAAAATAAAATAACAAAATAATACTTTCAATGTGTCTGCGCTAGCGTTGTACATAACTATTCCAAATTTCAAATCGATAGCTTAAGTGGTTCTCGAGATATTTAGCGTCGTGACAGACGGACGGACGGTCAGAGTCGCACCATAAGAGTTCCTTTTGTACCTTTTTGGTACGGAACCCTAATAAGGTCCCTTCTGTGAACAAAACAACAGAAGTTAACGGCTCGGGTAGGTACTAAATATTCTTACTTGAGTATCAAGTAGGTATTGAAAAATGTATCCCGTCCAACAGCAAAATGTGACGCTAAGTATATTTTGACTAATCAATTTTTTTGTAAAAGTAATGATAATTGTGAAATTAATAATTTAAAGATATAACAAAGATAAGAAAAAAATATATAAGGACATTCTTACACAAATCGAACAAGTCCCACGGTACGCTCAAGAAGGCTTGGGCAAGTGGGTACTCAATAACGATATACATATTATATAAATACTTAAATACATAGAAAACATCCATGACTCAAGAACAAATATCTGTGCTCATAACACAAATAAATGCCCTTACCGGGATTTGAATCCAGGACCATCGGCTTCAAAGGCAGTGTCACTACCCACTAGGTCAAACCGGTCGTCATAAAGTAACCTTAGACTAACCTAAAACCCATTCTTAGAAATCAGATTCCCTTTGGGAGCGTAGGTTCGGATCCTACCGACTGCGCCATGTTAATGATATGAATCAAACACCAAGTTCGCTCTGAGACTGACTCGTACTTTATTTACTTACCCATGATATATCACAAATATCAGATTTTCCCACAGCCACCCGGCTGCATAGCCATGTCCCCATCACACTATAGCAGAGTTGCCCCTCTGTGTGGCAATGGAGACCTGTTGGACAAGCCATGAACCAGAACGGTTATTGCCCTTTTCCCTAAGTCGCCTTACAGATTAACATATATCATCATCTTCTTAGCGTTGTCCCGACTTTTTGCCACGGCTCTCTTGTAGAGCTTTTGGCTTACTCAATAACCTAATCTAACAAACATAGCACATACATTTATAAAACTCAAGAAGTCCACGCCCATACCCAAAGGCGGCTTGAATCGATAAATTATCTTCCAAAATATGGACCATTTTGTGCGCTCATCTATTATTAGGTAGTATATTCATTCCCCATTTTGTTTCACAGGCGAAGTATCAATCGACTTCAAGGTGGACCGTGACACCACATTCGTGGTCCTGAACGTGAGGGACATGAACGTCACAGAGCGAGCGCTGTTCAAGAGTGGGGGCTCTTTGGGGCCCAAGGTCGCTAAAGTTTTGGATTACCCGCCTGCTGAACAGACGTATATTGAGTTCAAGGTGAGTTGTTCATTGTTCAAGGGTTTAAGACTGTCCTTCAAAACTGGAGGCTCTTTGAGGCCCAAGGTGGCTAAAGTCTTGGATTACCCGTCTCTTGAACAAACTTATATTGAGTTCAAGGTGAGTTGTTCAAGGGTTTAAGACTATTATTTATGCTCCTACTGAGCAGACGTATATTGAGTTTAAGGTGAGTTGTTCAAGGGTTTAAGACTGTTCTTCAAAACTGGAGACTCTTCGAGGCCTAAGGTCGCTAAAGTGTTGGATTACCCGCCTGGTGAACAAACTTATATTGGGTTCAAGGTTTGTTCAGATTATGCCAGGGTCATCAAGGTCATGAAGGAGTCATTAAAGTGGACCGTTACACCACATTCGTGGTCCAGAATGTGAGCGACATGAATGCCAAAGCGAGCGCTGTTCAAAACTGGGGACTCTTTGGGGCCCAATGTTGGATTACCCGCCTACTGAATAGACGTATGTTGAGTTCAAGGTTATTTGTTCAAGGGTTTATGACGGTTGTTGAAAACTGGAGGCTTTTTGGGGCCCAAGGTCGCTAAAGTGTTGGATTTCCCGCCTGCTGAGCAAGCGTATATTGAGTTTAAGGTGAGTTGTTGAAGGGTTTAAAACTGTTGTTCAAATTTGGGGGCTAATTGAGGCCCAAGGTCGTGAAACCGCTCGCTGACAACTTATATTATGTTCAAGGTAAGTGGATGGTGGAGTGCACAGTTGCCGTGCACTCAATAACTCACCTATAGTAAGAATAATATATAATATAGGGAATAACCTAAAGAGAGAATACACATACATGTTAGATCTTTATGTTATTCTGAGCTACTTTGTGTTGGTAGGTGCTTTGATGACAATAATCGGTGTTGACTTTGTTCGCCACGAATTTTGGCTGCTGGCGCAATACTCAGAGAGTTCGTAGTGGTACGGTAGTACACTGCCATGTGCCACAGTATATCTGCAGTAACCATCTCCTCGCCGTGTAAATTGGCGCCCAAACGGATCAGGTTTTTAGATCATGATGGCCATTCTTCCTTCAAGATTCTCAGCTGCCAGGTGCGCACTGGAAGTCTCTTTCGTCCCTCGCAGTCAGGAGCTCCGGTCCGTCTCGTCCAGGAACGGTTCCACGCGATTCAAAAGAGCGATGGAGCCGCCTCTCGCAACGTCGTGGAAATTATTTCCGCCCACGTCGCTGGAAGCAGTCATCATTGCCGTCAATTTGCAATAGAAGATGGCGAAGACATTATTAATTTATTTCATTGAAAGGAGACATTATTAATTTAATTAATTGATTGTTGTACTGTTGTTATAGCGTCCGTTGAGCCCTGTATTTTTGGATTGAAATGAATTATCGCCTTGTAGCCATTTTTATAGTAGCATATGTCCGGTGTTTTGTTGTTTGCGAATTGACATATCAGTGCGGGTCACGTCAGAAAAGTCCATTGATAACTGGGAATCTCCAACAAGCAGACTGATATCGGTTTAGTTTTATTTTTATTTTTAAGAGATAATTCGTATCCGTTTAGGTTCTTTTTACCCAACCAAGTTCTATTGTTACCAGAAGATATTATTTTCCTTATTGATGAAAAAAAACAATTGATCGTTTCGTGTCATTTCGACTTGAACAATTTAATTGTCTTAGCGTTCATAGTTAGGCTTTTTTTAGTTCATGCGTCACCATATGCTGGCATTATTTAAAAAAATATATATATTTTTTATAATTCACGGTAGTACATTATTTACTCTGTGACTTTTATTATTATTTATTTATTTATTTAATCTTTATTGCACCATACATGAAGGTACAAATGGCGGACTTAATGCCTGAAGGCAATTCTCTAGAATGTCTTATAATATTTATTTATTATTTATAGTATTTATTTGTTTACTTTCTAGGAGAAACTCCGCCGAAAGTTCAACTACACGCTGAGCCTCCGCTTCATCACGAAGCTGGAGAGGAACGACAAACAGCGCGGGTTCTTCTTGGCTGGCAACAACAGGCAGTGAGTTCATATATACTAGTGGCTCTGAGAGCTGTAGACCTCGCGATAAGGTAATAAAAGCGGCTAAGTGTGAGTCGGACTCGCCCATGAAGGGTTCCGTACCATTTATGGCGTATTAAAAAAAAAACTACTTACTAGATCTCGTTCAAACAAATTTTCGGTGGAAGTTTGCATCATACATTTTTTTAGTTTTATCATTCTCTTATTTTAGAAGTTACAGGGGGGGGGGGGGGGCACTTTGGAAGTGTCTCTCGCGCAAACTATTCACTTTAGAAAAAAATGATATTAGAAACCTCAATATCATTTTTGAAAACCTATCCAGATACCCCACACGTATGGATTTGATGAAAAAAAAAATTGAGTTTCAGTTCTAAGTATGGGGAACCCCCAAAATTTATTGCTTTTTTCTATTTATGTGTGAAAGTCTTAATACGGCTCACAGAATACAATCTATTTACCAAATTGCAACAGTATAGTTCTTATAGTTTCGGAAAAAAGTGGCTGTCACATACGGACGGACAGACCGACATGACGAATCCATAAGGGTTCCGTTTTTTGCCATTTTGCTAAGGAACCCTAAAAAAAGAAAATTGAAAGTATTTACCTCATCGAGTCATTATCACTGCGAACTCACAATAATCTTAAGCACCATAGACCCTACTGGCGCTTAAATCCTTTATGCCAATATCCGCCATTTTAAAACTGTTTCCAAAAAACGAAACGACAGAAAAATTCTCTAACTACCGAACCTGCTCATAAAATATCACGAGAATCCGTTAAGATGACATACGAAAACATTTTTGTCCTAGCAGAATCGGAGACCTTCGCTAAGTCTCGGTCAATTAGACCTATTTTTTTATAATACGTCTGATGATAAGGAGTCTCCGTAGTCTATGTACGCCTGCAACTCCAGAGTCCTAACTCTCCGCACCCTCGTTGAGCTCTGGCAATCTTACTCACCGGCAGGAACACAACACTATGAGTAGGGTCTATAGTGCTATTTGGCTGCGGTGTTCTGTAAGGTGGAGGTACTTCCCCAGAGCGCTCTGCTCTAAATAAATAAATATTATAGGACATTATTACACAAATTGACTAAGTCCCACAGTAAGCTCAATAAGGCTTGTGTTGAGGGTACTTAGACAACGATATATATACTATATGTATCGTGTTTTATAATCATTCTTAAGGAGTAAACTCCAATCGTGCGTCGGAGCTGACACACATACACACTTTATTTTTCAGTCGCTGTGCCGTGTCACGATTCTGGTTGACGCATGCGCGCTCCGCGTTCCCCTGCCTCGATGAACCCCATCTACGAGCCACCTTCCGACTCACCATCGTCAGAGACAGGTATTCTAACTTTACTGCTTGTATACACCGTGTTTTTTTTCTGTTAATTTCAAGGGTGCATTCCTGAGATTAAATTAAGTAACTTTCTCAAAGACACCGGTGTTCTAATTAACTCCATTTCGGAGATAATCAATCATACTGTTTGTGTTTACAGATTCCACGTATCCTTGACGAACATGCCAATCGTGGCGACAGAAGAAGCTGGATTCTATTTAGGTCATCGACTGGTAGGATATGGAAATTTTGAACATTTTTTTTTAATTAAAGGAAGATTGTAAATAATCACAGCTTCGGGTAAGATTCGAGCGATCTTTTAGAATATCTGTTCAATCGGGCTTGATCAACTGAGCTGAAGCGTGTGAATTTCTCCATTCCTTCCTTTTATTTATACTCCTTAAGAGAAGCGCATAACGACATCTACCGTAACAATATTCAACCAAACCTACATACTCCTGTATCAGAACCGTTTCAGAATAACAGGCGGATCATCGAAATTTGTCGAAGCAAACTATGAATGGTTAAACTTCCTCTTCAGTACTCGTAAAATATGATCAGTATTAGTTAAAGAGTAAACAACATTAACATATCAGCCCTATTCACGTACATTTGTCACATTCCAGCTCCAAGACGAGTTCGCGCAGTCCCCCCCGATGCCCCCGCACATGATGTCGGTGGCGGTGTGCCGCCTGCAGCGCCGCGCGCAGCCGCCGCTCCCCACCGACGCGCCCGAACCCACCCCCTCTACTGACGTAGCTACGTCTAGTACGGAGACACCTGATGAGGAGGATTTCGTGATGCCTCCACCGGAAATTAGTCTCTACAGTGATCAGCAAGTCATCTTGGATGAGGCTGGGTAAGATATTCTATCTACATTGTATCTTAACCGGGTCAGTGCCTCACGTAGCCCCCCTCCCCGCCGACGCTCTCGAACCCACACCCTCTACTGACGTAGCTACGTCTAGTACGGAGACACCTGATGAAGATGATTTCGTGATGCCTCCACCGGAAATTAGTCTCTACAGTGATCAGTAAGTAGGGAATGCAAAAACCGGAGGTTTTTCAAAACCGGTTTTTTCTTCGGTTTTACCACAAAAAAAAACCGAAACCGGTTAAAACCGGTTTCGGTTTTTAGAATCAATAATTCTTAAATTCATCGCCATGGAATAAAGAAAAGATTGCTTCACGTGTAAAAACGAATGCTAGTATAGTACGAGGGTTGCTACTTATATATCCGGAAACAAAAAAACAAACGTACACGGCTGAAAATGGTTTTATTGTTTTTCAAAGTATTCCCCTTGATGATCTATGCACTTTTGCATTCGTGTGAACCAATTTTTGAAGCACTTCTACCACTCCGCCTGAGGTACCTCCATAACGTGTTGTTTGAATGCGTCGACAGCATCTTCAGCGGTCGAAAATCGTTGACCGCGTAATTTATTTTTTATATTGGGAAATAAATAAAAATCATTGGGTGCCAAGTCAGGGCTGTACGGCGGATGACCCGTTAATTCCACATTTTGACCTTCCAAAAATAGAGTTGTTTCGCGTGACGTATGACAGCTGGCATTGTCATGATTTAGTTTTACGAATTTGTTCAAATACTTCCGGTAAGCAAATGGTCGTGTACCAATCTGAATTAACCGTTTTACGGTTTTCTAGTGGCACTGTAGCTACATGGCCATTAATACCGAAGAAGCAGGCTACCATTTGTTTCAATGTACTTTTTGCACGAGTAACTTTCGTAGGGTTCGGCTCATTTTGAAACACCCATACCGTTGATTGTTGCTTCGTTTCGGGATCGCATGCAGATCCAGGATTTGGGTTTATAAACGGCCTTTGAGTCACCACGGTTATATTTTTTTAACATTTTATTGCACCATTCAACGCGAACATCTTTTTGCTCCTTAAGTTGTGCGGTATCCAACGCGAACAAATTTTTTTTACAGCTAAATGATCATGTAATATGCTATTAATGCTAGTCATAGAAATACCCAGAGTCGACTCTATCTCGCGGTACGTAACATGTCGGTCGTCCATTATAAGTTTTCGCACAACCTCAATATTTTTTGGTACAACGACCCATTTCGGGCGACCTGCCTTAACTTCGTCCGTAAGCATACTACGTCCACGATTGAACTCACTAAACCAGTGATACACAGTAGTTTTAGATGGAGCTTCATCCCCAAAAGTTGAAGTTAGTTGATCTATGCACTGTTGTTGCGTTAAACCACGCCGAAAATCATAATAAATCATAGCACGAATATTTTCACGAGTGAGTTCCATTCTTGCAGCGAGATGACATTTAAAACCCGTCAAAAACAAAACACTAGCGTTAATAAGAAAGAAAAAATATACCGGCCAGTACTTAAACAAGTTCAAATTTTACCATGGAGGTCAAATATACTATTTAAGAAGATTGTAATCCCGGTTTCCGGATATATAAATAGCAGCCCGAATATACACGATTTTATCACGAAATTAAAGACAGAATATCTGACTATTTTATTGTATTGTATGGGAATTGTCAAATGACTTAATGTTATTTGTAACTAGGAATAGGAACAAACCAATTATATAAAATTATTTTTTTGGTTTGTTGATCAAACTAACACAACACCACATTATTTGATTTGATGTCGATTCAACCGGTTTAGGACCGATTTACACCCTTATAATGAATAAAACATGCAACTTAGTTAAATAAAAAAAAACCGAATAAAACCGAAACCGGTTTTTTCAAATTCTAAAAACCCGGTTTTGGGTTTCCGTCAAAAAAACCGGTTTTAACCGGTTTTTTCGGTTTCGGTTAAAACCGGTTTGCATTCCCTATCAGTAAGTCATCTTTGATGAGGCTGGGTAAGATATTCCATCTACATTGTATCTTAACCGGGTCAGCACCTCGCACAGTTTGTCGTTTAAAATAACACTTACACCGTCTGGGCTATCAGAATCGCTGTCAACTAAGCTTGTTCTGACTCTAACTATATTCTGACGGACTAACCTTTAAAATTTCTTTTCAGACCTTTACTAGAATGGGTACAGAAAACCATCCAACAGTATGCCTACGAGCTAAACACGTCCTACCCCCTCCCCAAGCTTGACGTGGTTGTGGTGGAAGGGGGAGGGCTGTACTCCGAGGGGTGGGGGCTCATCACACTGTCTCCGAGCACCCTTACTGACACGAAGACCATAGCGCGTCTGTTGGCACAACAGGTTTGTGCATACTTCAACAGTAAGAAACACTGCTAGAATGAAATGAAGCTGCACAGTAGGTAGCAGTCTTACTGATTGCGACAAAGTGACTAGCGATCGACTATTTTCTAAGAAACTTAAGTACGTATATGACATGCATTATACACTGTGTGGGCAAAGAGTGAAGTAAGTACAAGTATATGGGAAAAGAGAGCCCTCTTGAAGCATTTTAAGGAAACTAATTTCGAAGCGCTATCTCTAATTTGTATCCGAAACTAGCTATGTACGTGTGCGTGCACATCTACATATGCATCCGTATGTGATAATAGATCAAAGGCCAAAGATATGCTAGCAACGTTTCGAGGGATGGCGCCATAACCTTTGGGTTATGCCCGGTAAGATGGCGCAACTTTTTGATATTTAAATTTTTTTACACATATCAGTGAAAGAATAAGGATCAAAATCAAATGGTGTTCTAAAAGTTTTGATCATGTGTCGAAAGATGGCAGTAAATTTACGTGGCTTCAAAGTTTTCTTTGACAATCCACCTCTATTTCAAATTCTCTTTGCCAGTGCTTAGTTGAGGGTTCGGGTTAGTGGAGGGGTAGTGTTCACGAGGGCCCAACATTCAATTCAAGTAGATTATGAGTTGCATTGTCTGGCCTAGTGGGTAGTGACCCTGCCTATGAAGCCGATGGTCCTGGGTTCGAATCCCGGTAAGGGCTTTTATTTGTGTTATGAGCACAGATATTTGTTCCTGAGTCATGGATGTTTTCTATGTATAAGTATTTGTATATTATATATATCGTTATCCCCGTACCTACAACACAAGCCTTATTGAGCTTACCGTGGGACTTAGTGAATACTGTAGTAATATTTATTAATTGTCTGTTCCCCAGTGGTTCGGCGGTTTGGTGTCGCCTCGCTGGTGGAGCGCGCAGTGGCTGATGGAGGCGCTGACATCCGTGCTCGGACAGAAGGCTCCACCCTTTGAAGGTGGCGCTGAACGGCAGCAAGATTCTTTACTGCTGGATCATGTGCTCCCGGCTTTAAGGTCAGTAGAGTTACTGAATTCCCATTCAGGCGCTGACATACGTGCTCGGACAGAACAGGACAGAACAGGTTCCACCTTTCGAGGGAGGTGCAGAATGACAACAAGATTCTTGACTGTTGGTCCATGTGATTGGCTCCAGTTTATTCAGACTTTGGAGGCGTTACTCTCGGATCATGTGCTTCTGTTCCTAAGGATGGAAGCGCTCACATCTGTGCTCGGACAGATGGCTCCACCCTTTGAAGGTGGCGCTGAAGGGCAGCAAGGTTTTTTACTGCTGGATCATGTGCTCCCGGCTTTAAGAGTCCTTATTCCTACAGACGAGCGTATTTTGTAAAATGCTTCCTTTTTCATTCAAGATTACGACGTAACTATTAGTATTTATTCAAAAACTGATAACGTACTTAAATAATCGTTTCCTAAACTAGGGGCTCCAACAGTTCAAATTTTCATTTTCTCTTTTAAACCTCTTTTTAATGAGGTTTTTTGGGAGTCTTTTCCAAATTTTGCAGTGAGATGTGGCGTTTCGGTTCTCAATTTTGCTATAAACAAGAATCATTTGGTACATGAATGACTACAATTTGATTCAACATATCTTGTACGAGGGGCTGGAATGATTAACAATCGAAGATTCATTAGAAAAAACTGATAAAATACCTTCCGAGTTTTCTTCATTTTTTTGGCGAAAACAGGGTTTTATTATATTTTATTTCCGCAAATTGTACGCATATTTTGCTTTAAAAATAGTATTATAGCAAACTGTAACTTTATGTTAACCTATAAAAAAAAAATCGTAACTATGGGACCTACATTGCCGTAAATTTATATTTTTTTAAAACACGTATAAATCACGCAGCAGCGACGCCCCGCTCTCAGTCCGCGCGGAGCGCGCTTAGAGGACGGACCTGTGCTCGATTGTCAGGCATTCGTTGCGATCGTAATCAGCTACGGAGTTCCGAGAAGTGCTATATACTGCGATTAGAAAATCTTAATAAAAGTTCATTTTTTACAGTATGCCTAACAGACTCGCTTATTGATGGATTTTCAGTGTTACTTTTTTTTTAATACTAAGTCGGTGGCAAACAAGCATACGGCCCGCATATGTACGCCTGCAACTCCAGAGGAGTTACATGCGCGTTGCCGACCCTAACCCCCTCCCGCCCCTCGTTGAGCTCTGGCAACCTTACTCACCGGCAGGAACACAACACTATGAGTAAGGTCTAGTGTTATTTGGCTGCGATTTTCTGAAAAACGCATTTCACTTGAAATTACGTTAGGGTTTGCATTATTATTTTTGACCCGGATGAAGTCCAAGTTCTCATGATGGAGTCAGGAGTTGGTCACCAGAACTCCTAATCTACTAATTATAATCCCATCGTGTTTGGGCTCAAAAGATTTGCCCTGACGAACACCATCGATCTAGATGAGGTCCAGGGTCTCATGATGGAGTCAGGAGTTGGTCACTAGAACTCCTAATCTACTCATTATAATTCCATCGTGTTTGGGCTCAACAGAGTTGCCCTGATGAGCACCTTCAATCTAGATGAGGTCCAGGGTCTCATGATGGAGTCAGGAGCTGGTCACCAGAACTCCTAATCTACTCATCATAACTCCATCGTGTTTGGGTTCAATAGAGTTGCCCTGACGAGCACCATCAATCTAGATGAGGTCCAGGGTCTCATGATGGAGTCAGGTGCTGGTCACCAGAACTCCTAATCTACTCATCATAACTCCATCGTGTTTGGGCTCAATAGATTTGCCCTGATGAACACCATCGACCTAGATGAGGCCCAGGGTCTCATGATGGAGTCAGGAGTTGGTCACCAGAACTCCTAATCTACTCATCATAACCTCATCGTGTTCGGGCTCAATAGATTTGCCCTGACGAGCATCATCAATCTAGATAAAGTCCAGGGTCTCATGATGGAGTCAGGAGTTGGTCACTAGAACTCCTAATCTACTCATTATAATTCCAACGTGTTTGGGCTCAAAAGATTTGCCCTGATGAGCACCATCGATCTAGATGAGGTCCAGGGTCTCATGATGGAGTCAGGAGTTGGTCACCAGAACTCCTAATCTACTCATCATAACTCCATCGTGTTTGGGCTCAATAGATTTGCCCTGATGAACACCATCGATCTAGATGAGGTCCAGGGTCTCATGATGGAGTCAGGAGTTGGTCACCAGAACTCCTAAACTACTCATCATAACCTCATCGTGTTTGGGCTCAATAGATTTGCCCTGACGAGCATCATCAATCTAGATAAAGTCCAGGGTCTCATGATGGAGTCAGGAGTTGGTCACTAGAACTCCTAATCTACTCATTATAATTCCAACGTGTTTGGGCTCAAAAGATTTGCCCTGACGAGCACCATCGATCTAGATGAGGTTCAGGGTCTCATGATGGAGTCAGGAGTTGGTCACCAGAACTCCTAATCTACTCATCATAACTCCATCATGTATGGGCTCAATAGAGTTGCCCTGACGAGCACCATCAATCTAGATCAGGTCCAGGGTCTCATGATGGACTCAGGAGTTGATCACCAGAACTCCTAGTCTATTCATCATAACTCCATCGTGTTTGGGCTCAAAAGATTTGCCCTGACGAGTACCATCGATCTAGATTAAGTCGAGGGTCTCATGATGGACTCAGTAGTTGGTCACCAGAACTCCTAATCTATTCATCATAATGGTAATTTGATGATGCTTGTCGGAGTAAATCTATTGAGCCCAAACACGATGGAGTTATGATAAATAGATTACGAGTTCTGGTGACCAACTCCTGACTCCATCATGAGACCCTGGACTTCATCTAGATCGATGGTACTCGTCAGGGCAAATCTTTTGAGCCCAAACACGATGGAATTAAAATGAGTAGATTAGGAGTTCTAGTGACCAACTCCTGACTCCATCATGAGACCCTGAACATCATCTAGATTGATGATGCTCGTGAGGGCAAATCTATTGAGTCCAAACACGATGGAGTTATGATGAGTAGATTAGGAATTATGGTGACCAACTCCTGACTCCATCATGAGACCCTGGACTTCATCTAGATCGATGGTACTCGTCAGGGCAAATCTTTTGAGCCCAAACACGATGGAATTATAATGAGTAGATTAGGAGTTCTAGTGACCAACTCCTGACTCCATCATGCGACCCTGAACATCATCTAGATTGATGGTGCTCGTGAGGGCAAATCTATTGAGCCCAAACACGATGGAGTTATGATGAGTAGATTAGGAATTATGGTGACCAACTCCTGACTCCATCATGAGACCCTGGACTTCATCTAGATCGATGGTACTCGTCAGGGCAAATCTTTTGAGCCCAAACACGATGGAATTATAATGAGTAGATTAGGAGTTCTAGTGACCAACTCCTGACTCCATCATGAGACCCTGAACATCATCTAGATTGATGGTGCTCGTGAGGGCAAATCTATTGAGCCCAAACACGATGGAGTTATGATGAGTAGATTAGGACTTATGGTGACCAACTCCTGACTCCATCATGAGACCCTGGACTTCATCTAGATCGATGGTACTCGTCAGGGCAAATCTTTTGAGCCCAAACACGATGGAATTATAATGAGTAGATTAGGAGTTCTGGTGACCAACTCCTGACTCCATCATGAGACCCTGGACTTCATTTAGATCGATGGTACTCGTCAGGGCAAATCTATTGAGCTCGAATACGATGGAATTATAATTAGTAGATTAGGAGTTCTAGTGACCTACTCCTGACTCCATCATGAGACCCTGGACTTCATCTAGATTGATGGTGCTCATCAGGGTAAATCTATTGAGCCCAAACTCGATGGAGTTATGATGAGTAGATTAGGAGTTCTGGGGAGTTCTGGTGACCAACTCCTGACTCCGTCATGAGACCCTGGACCTCATCTAGATCGATGGTGTTCGTCAGGGCAAATATTTTGAGCCCAAGCACGATGGAATTATAATGAGTAGATTAGGAGTTCTGGTGACCAACTCCTGACTCCATCATAAGAACCTGGATGGACTTCATTCGGGTCAAAAATAATAATACAAACCCTAACGTGATTTCAAATAACACTGAAACTCTATAGCACTAATGTGCGCAAACGATTGGCATCTTGACTACGCAGCATGGGTGCGTAGCCACCATGCCAATCGATACGACAACGAAACACTATCTGTCTCTCTCTCGTACTAATATGCACAAACGATTGGCATCTTGGCTGGGCAGCATGGGTGCGTAGCCAACATGCCAAACGTTTACGATACGACAAGGAAACACTATCTGTCTCTCTATCGCACTAATATGCGCAATCGATTGGCTTCTTGGCTAGGTATCATGGGTGCGTAGCCAACATGCCAATCGTTTACGATACGACAACGAAACACTACTCTCTCTCTATCGCACTAATATACGCAAACGATTGGTATTTTGGCTAGGCACTAAGCAAGTGTGTGGCCAACATGCCAATCGTTTACGATACGACAACGAAACACTATCTGTCTCTCTATCGCACTAATATACTTTATTTATACCTGCAGTCATTTAGTAACTTCTTCATTTTCCATTGGTGTGAAAGAGACAGAATAAAGAGCAAGGGTTATAGTACACTCTGTAGTCTGTACACTTAGTAGTAGTGTACATAAAAAAAAAAAAAAAAACTACTGTGCATATACAATAAAATAAAGAGTGCCCATATGATATCATATGACACTAAAATTAATGTTGCTTGAAATTATATTGAAAACTATCAAGATTATTCTAGTCTGCATTGAAACGCGCGTCGCGTTGCCGGCGCTCGCGTACCGAGCGCCAACGCCATCTATCGAGCGTTATTTCGTGAAATCGGAGAACGCTCCAAGGATTAAGGGCTCTTAAGGTTAGCAGTAGGGCTTTGGTGAATGGAGACTTTGGAGGCATTCACATCCTCAAACCGAAGGCGCCTTACGAGGAAAATGAGGAAACGGCAACAAGATTTTTTTACTCTTGGCTATGTGAACTTAGTATAGAGGCGTATTGTCAAAGCAAATTTTGTAGACAACTAAATTTACTGCCATCTTTCGACACAGCATTAAAACACTAAGAACGACATATGGTTATTTGACCCATGTTCTTTCACTGATATGTGTTAAATATCAAACGGTGTCGCCATCGGTATATCGCGATCTATTTGAGTATACATTTTTCTTGTGTTTTCGAGGCACGTTTTTTTCTTAGACTTTATTTTATCTTATACGGAGTTATAAGATATCTTCACAAGCTAATTTGCACTAAATTAAACATTATGAGATCCTATGAGACTATATAGGTCTGCCGTACGTACATATGTCATACAGGCTAGTACATATTCCATGTTCTGCGTGTTTTATCGAAAGTGTCCGGTTGACAATGTTAGTTAGACATTGATTATGATTAACTAAGCTTCCAAATTTAGATTTGAAAGCTGCCGTTTAGGTAAAGCTTAAGCTATAAGGGGAAACGCAAAAACGAGCAGCCCAGTCTCATTTTTGCGTTTTTGTGATAGGTAGGGGTTACAAAACCGCGCATATTTTAGGAAACCTGTTTTTCGGTTTTTGTAGAACAGCTAAACCGGGTTTCCGGTGATTTAGATTCTATATATAATTTGTATAATAAGCAAGTATTTTGAGGATCAAAACTTTAATATTCAGTCTTCTACTACATTTCTAGTTGTCATATCCACGACCATTAAACTGCACCCATAAAGTTTTTACTGTCACGAACTATTAAGCGAAAATCTCGCGTCAGAAATGGGTGAGTTTCATACTTGGATGACATTCTACTATATTGTGACTGTTTATTTAAACATTTAATACATAAATGTATTGTATTCTACTAAATACACGAATAAACTGTTAAGTGCCTGTTGCTCATCAAAGTATTATTTGTATACAAAACTGTATAATCAAAAATCTCGACAAAGCCGGTTTTATCAAACTTGAAACTCGGTTTTGACAACTGATTTCAAACCCGGTTTTACCGGTTTTTTCGAATTCGCTGAAACCGGGTTACCCTTAGTTATAGGTAACCACTAGACTATACCATCAGTTCTGTGGACTGTTTAAACTTTATTGCTTGTTTCCAGGTTGGACTCGAGCACGTCTGTCCGCGCGGTAGCGTCCCCGCGGCTCGAGCGCGCCGACATCGAGTCCGCTGCTGATGAGCTGTCATTGCACAAAGTTAGTGCTTTTCAGGTCCTACGTAAATAAATTACGACATCAATCAAGCAGTAGCGGGGCAAGACCAAAATATGGTGCAGGCAAGATACATTTAGCGAAGCCCTCTGGTGGCGCAAAAAATAACGAATATTTTTATACGTTGCGCCTGACTTATACGCATTTGAGGCACGAGGCACCTCGGACTGCGAGGCTGTAGGTGGACGCCCACGTCGCCCATTGCAAGCGCCGCCTCTGGCGTCAAGGTTATTTTATTTAAGCATGAAGATGAAGGCGCTTACACACCAATGACTGATCTCCGAATCTCTCTCTCTGGCACACAAATCCTCAGAAAGACTGCTCCTTTCGAGGAAGGTGCTGAGCGGCGACAAGTCTTTACTAGTAAGGTAAGGGTAGGTTTGTGACCGGTCTGGCCTAGTGAATAGTGACCCTGCCTATGGTCCTGGTCCCTATGAAGCCGATGGTCCGGGATCAAATCCTAGTAAGGGCATTTATTCGTGTGATGAGCACGGATATTTGTTCCTGAGTCATGGATGTTTTCTATGGATTTAACTATTTGTATGTTTATTTAGTCAATTGCAATATTTTACGGGCTGAATATATAGGTCATACTGGGGCCTTATTCGAGATGCACAACTGTCAAATTTCGCGTCCACATCAAATCAACACTTGATTCTATCGCATGTTGATTGTATCAAGTGTTGATTCTATCAACTGTGGATATTATCATTTGGAACAATCAAAACTCATTCATAGAAAAAATAATCAAACAAAAATCAACTTTGTTTATTACTACTATATAGTTTGAAATGGCTCTGAACTCGAAGTGGTTCGGTTTGATTTGATTGTCACCTGACTGTGGATTGCTAATGTCAAATTTTGACAAGTGTTGATTTTATTGCTAGACTTTTTTGTCCATGGGCTTGGGCACCATCTTGGATTTTTTGACGTACGACAGGGAATACCCTTCCTTTCCTACAATATATGGCATAGAGTAAAGCGTCTTTTTTTTTTAAACATAAGTTTACAGGAATCAGCGACATCTTGTATTCGATAGGATAAGTAATGCGCTATGAACAATGCGGCGGCGAGTAGTGAAACTGTACCTGACAACGTCAATCAATTAAAAAGTGACCACATAGTTGATGGTCGATAAAGGCGATTATTAATTGAATTTTAACGACAATAAAGAACTATTGACATGCGATCTTTTTGTTGAACCCACACCTACACGTCGAATAATGCTCGCTCCACATATTCTCCTATAAACGCTCAAAATTGTAAAAAAAAATGATGCAATTTACTCCGCACCCAGTCTCAAGTTGCTTCTAAACCACGTTCACGAACCAAGTTGTAACCTAACACATCTGTAAATATAAGGCATATGATTTAGAGATAAAGTCCGTTTTTTTTAAATTACGAGATGGTTCATGAATAACCTTTATTACTATAAAAATAATACTACATTTGTCAAAAAAAAATTCTGTATTGCGCTCTTACATAATACATAAAATTGATATAAAGATAGGTACCATAGTAGCTCGCTCACTTGGTCTATCAACAACTATTTTAATGTTCTTTGTACTCGTATACGCGACCCCATTGTATGTACAGTCGCCATCAGATATATCGGAACGCATGTATGAGATCTCAAATTATTAAGATAAGACCTACTGTACTGTCTATATTACTTACCAAGACCTAAGTACCTATTATTTATATGTACCTACACAAAGAGAATTCCTATGTTAAAAGGAGATTAAATACATATTTTGTTATTCAACTACAAATAAAATAAAATTTATCTTTTTCAGTTAACACATTTTTTTACCGATTTCTTTAATAAAATAAAACATTAAAGTATTATGTGACTATATTTCATTGTCTTCGGTGTAGATTATTTACTGATGTTCCAATTTTCTGTATCAGTTTGGTACCAGGAAATATAAAAACTACACCTCTTCAAAAACTTTGCTGGTAGTTCGACATCTGTAAGTTTAAATATAAAACATGATAAAAACACTTAAGTCAAAAACGTATACATAAAATATTTGCCCTATATTCTGGTCGCTTGGTAGGGTGCCCAGAAGGCTGGGTGCATTTCCGCGCTGGTTAACAATGCTGATCCTCTGGTCACCAGAAGCCTATATAAGGCGCTCTCATAGAGCCACGCTAGTGCCCTAGAGTTTCAAATTCAACCCCAAGTGCCACAAATATGTAGTTAAGGGTTTAAATTCTGGATCAAGAACATGGAATACTATTCGCTAGTAATGCCATAGGTATTAGAAAAAAATAATAGTAGGAGACGGCCGTGGTCATGGTAGGTGGTACAGGTGGGCCAGGCAAGCTCTGAAATTATGCACCTATTTTACTATAACTTTGTTCACCTGTGTATATTTACTGTTTCCATGATAATCATTTTTAATATGTAGCCCGTGTAATCGGGCTGTATAATTGGTCTCATATTTTTTAACACAAAATCATAATTATAATTCAATAATTAATGGTGTTTTACATATTAATCATTAATGTACCTATTTTGCAAAATTTTCTTGCATATAATAATACTGTTTACTTCAATTGACGTGTTTATTATTTTCGTTACTATGTCAACGTTAATACTTAAAAAATTATAACGTGAAGGTTGAGTCCGCAGTACAGTTACAGTTTACGTACATAGTGGCATTAGCACAGTCGGATTAGGACCAAACTCGAAATGTCTGAACAGTCATGAAATTTGGTATGTATATACGCCCCTTAAAGGCCCCTTTTTCATGCCCACACCATTTGACATTTGGGGACCTCGAGGAACCGCAGCCATCTTGGAAAATGTGGACCATCCAGGAGAAATTCGCGTTTTACTCTAAATCTATGTTCTTTATTCAATAATCGTGTAAGGCAACATTCAAGCTTATAAAATTCTACATAAAATAGTTTTAGACTTCTTTGTGAAAAAAAATGATCTTGCTTTAAAAAATACTTGCTAAACCCAGATTTAGCCCTTATACCCTTTCATGGGATATTCTCTTAATAGGAAACTTGTAAGAATAAAAATTCCACTTTTAACTATACATTTGTACATAATCTACCCCAATATCAATATTTTACTTGACTGCAACTTAACCAGAAAGTAGGGTTATGGGTATAAGTACTGAGGATTCAGGACACCCTGTAGCTTAGGATACTGGACGGATTTTTTAAATGACGTATTATTTAGCCCTAAACCTTTTTCTTCCGTTAATTTTAGTAACTTTGTATCGCATAGCACTTGTATACTAACTGTGGATCTACTGATGTCTGTTTTACTGTACTCCGCTCAATAGTTTAGGCGCTAGAAGAAAAAATATGATTTAATATTCGGAGTCCTCTCAAAGCGGCTGTATTGATTTTTCTTTAATAGAACAAGTAAAAGTAGGTTGTGAATGGCAAGAGGAATCTAACGATACGTCATTTAAAAAAATCCGTCCAGTATCCTAATACCTAGCTACTGGGTGTACTGAATCATCAGTACTTACACCCATAACCCTTCTTTCTGGTTTAGTCACAGTAGAGTAAAATGTTAATATTGGGGTAGACCACGTACAAATGTATAGTTAAAAATAGAATTCATATTCCTCCGAGTTTCCTTTTAAGAGAATGTCCCTTGGAAGTGTATAAGCGTTAAACTTAGATTCAGCAAGTATTCTCTATAACAAGATGTATTGTTCTGCAAAGATATCGAGGACTTTTTTGTGTAGAATTTAATAAGTTTTAATGTTGACTGTTGTGTTGATGGTACACATTTTCCAAGATGGTTCGGATTCCTCGAGGTCCCCAAATGTTAAATGGTTTGGGCATGAAAACGGGGCCTTTAATTTATATACATAATAAATTTCATGACTGTTACAGAGATTTCGAGGTTGGTCCTAATCCGATTATGCTACATTGTGCGTCCGCGGCAAATTCGGTTCTCCATACAAATGTAGTTACGCTCTCATTTTAAATCGGCTAGCTAGATTGCTCTGAAACTTTGTACTTACAATAGGATATGGTATGTCTATGCCTATAATTAATTTAAAACATAAATGTGAAATGAGAGCCAATTAAGTTCAATATTAAGAATATGTGTCGTTGTTGACTCGCCGACAACGGAATTGAGATCTATATGGGTGCCATGTTCTGTGCTGTGTAGAAAATCCTGAAATTATAAAGGATTTGTCTTAGCTAGTTTTTACGTATAGGCTACGTATCACCGAAACGTCACAAACACCACGAAGGTTCGGCTTGTACGGGCCCTCGTTTTTCCTATATTCTTATACGCTGCGGAGACCTGGACTATCCAAAAGACAGAGGAGAAGACGATAGACGCCCTAGAAATATGGTGCTGGAGGAAAATGCTGGGGATATCCTGGACCGAGTTTCGGACTAATGTCTCCATCCTTAAAGAACTCCGTATCAAGCAGCGCCTTTCGACTCTCGTAAAGACCCGCATACTCAGTTTTTTCGGTCACGTCTCGGGGAGGAACAACGACTCCATAGAGCGTCTAGTGGTGCAGGGTAGAGCAAACGGAAAAAGACCGCGCAAAAGACCACCTATGCGATGGACTGACCAAATCAAATCTGCCATGAAGGGTCCCCTGAACGCATTTGCCAGAATGGCCCCCAACCGCGAAAAATGGCGAGAGATCGTACGGCAAGCAACATCTGCGCCTGATATCAGCAGTTGACCACGACGCTCTGCAAAGAGTACAACGACAAAGAAGAAGAAGACGTATCATATTTGTCTAAAATTTGGTTTGTTGGTACACACACAAGGGATAGTCTCTAGCTAGGTACGGGGTGCCACACTCGTCAGCGCGACGGCGATATTTTTTACCTTTTACCTAAAAATCTCAAATTTGTGTACGGGCTCAGCTCCTGTTTCGTCTTAAGCCTGAATTTGACAGATTCTGACTCACAGGGGGCTTTGAGCATGCTGTTGCGTTCGTTTTCAAATTTTGAAAAAAAGAATTAGCCTAACAACACAATAAATGCTTGTTTTTCCGCATTCTTCACTATATCTCCCTGTCTCACTACTATCTGACCTTCTAACCCAGAGGGGAAAATATACCTTATTGGGGCTACTCCATCTTCCTCATGATAATATATTTTACTTTACTGAAAAGCAATCGGTACATGATACAAGATGCACATTGTTAAGAGCCGGGGTTAGAACCCACGACCATTGGTTTTAAAATTAGTATATAATTTGTATTTATATAATAAATCTGTTTTCTTGTTGACATTTTGTGGTATTGTATTGCTTTATGTTAATTGTCAAGATATTTCTTTCATCCTGGACAATTGTCACATGCGTCACATGTACGTTTTTATGATAGATCTACATCGACGCAACTGCATGTCATTGTCAAAGAGCATATAATCACTACGTTTTAAGAGACGGGACTTCCATACTAGCGAGTGGAATCAGTTTGTTTCGCAAATCATTACCAAAATGTACGACAAAGAACTGTCAAAGAACCATAGTACCAACATAAGCGATTTAAATAGTGTAGTACGCTACACGCTTACGATTCTTATCGATATCGATAAAATGGGGAGGGTTGAAACATAGGCTCCTGTCTACAAATTTTGTACTCGAAATCAGGTTAGCATCGAGTCCACATTTAAGTTGTATGTTATAAAGTGGATAGTTCTTAATTGGACTACTATCTGGTCGGGCTTAATGTGGACCCGAATTATTTTAATACAGTTTTTAAGTCGTGTTTTTTTATTTTATTAAATGCTTGATTTTCATAATGATGTGCACATACATGTTTGAATAAATGTAACTTTTCTATGGGAAGATGTATCAGGTCTTCGTTCCCAACAAATTTGGCCCACTGCCTGCATCTGAAAACATACAGCCTTGGAAAAACATGACTTTATCTACAGTTTATATTCCATGTGTTTGCTAATGAGATGATCAACTGATTATTTCGCGCTAATATGCATCTATAAATCATGTTTTTCGGCATCCAGTTATCAACAACCCTTTATCAATGCTTTAACTTTTTATGTATTTATATGTCTGTTAATCATGAGAACGGGTCTGGCCTTGTTGGCAGCGACCCTGCCTATGAAGCCGATGGTCCCAGGTTCAAATCCTGGAACGGGCATTTATTAGTGTGATGAGCATGAATATTTGTTCCTGAGACATGGGTATTTTCTATGTATTTATAAATACTTATAAATTAGGTCTATGTACATATATATATACATTATTGCACAAACTGACTTAGTACTAAAGTATGAATGGCATGTGTTGTGGGTATATATATATATATATATATATCGTTGTCTAAGTACCCACAACACATGCCATTCATACTTTAGTACTAAGTCAGTTTGTGTAATAATGTCCTATAATATTTCTTTATTTATCATAAAAACAGAGATTAATTTTGTTACATTTTAGGTTAATATATTAAATAATCACTAGATAAAAAAAATATGTTAACTAATGACCATTAATGCATAAGTAATAGATAATTTATGCATTATTAAGCTTCGACGAAAAAATTATGGTCATATTGCATGCTAGTTCTAAGGAAATTTCACATATTTAATTTAATTATTTACACTGATATACAAATAAAACTACAGTTATCGATAGTTATAGTACATACCTAGTTCACAACGAAAAATAATGTAAAATATCTAATTTTCGATGTGTTTATAGCCTGCTGACCCAAAATAAGGTCAAAAGTATCTAAAGCAATACTTACCAGTCTTCATCCAAGGGAAATTTCGCCATAAAATCCCTTTTTTCGTGATTTTCTCGAGTGGCTCGCTTGCCACATATTTCACACTTAGTAAACCGTTTTCTCGCTGGCATTGTAACAAACTCGCTCTTTACTCTGATCACGGTTGACTATTTTCGATTTTTGCACTAAATAATAAAGAAATTACACGAAATACCCGAACAAAACATTGAAGCCTTCAAAACAAACAAAGCAATTAGGCTGACAGTAGACTTGATGTAAACTTGACAGAATAAATAGCACTGACGTTTTCTTTTTCTTCGTTGGCAATGATTTGCGAAACAAATTCCATACAAAACTTTTTTCTTCCTAGTTGCGTCAGCCTGATCGGAATTTGGCAGCTAACTCCATCTTGCGTCCAGTAGAAGAATCAAAATCGTACAGATAAAACTTCTCTCTGCCTTAGGATCCCCTTTTCAATGTCATAAATCCAAACATGGCAGCCATACCCATCGACAAAAAAGTCTACCGTTGATCTAATTTCATTTGACAGTTAACTAATACGTATTCGACACGCTTATATTTGACAACTAGAATCCTGACTAGAGCTGGGACTGCGTACCAAAAGTACGTCTCTGTTACTCGTACCAAAAGTACGTCTAAAATACCAGTTTTACGAGTATGACCCCCAATAGGCAGTTTACGTATTTGCCGTGCTTAGGCGTCTTACAAATAAGGATTATTTATACAAATATCGACTTATTATTTCGGTAAGGGTCGGAAATATGGTGACGCTTTGAGTGAAGGCTATGAATCTATTGTCATATTTTTGTTATATATTATTACATTATTTTTAGATACAACAGACACCCAGACGACCATCTGTTAACAAAATTTTATTTTACCTAAAGTAACGGTAAGAATGGAGGTACGAGGTGATAAAAGTTTCATATTTGTTTTATTTCAAAAATCAAAGTCCGTACTTTTAAATACTCGACAAGCTAAAAGTAGTCTATTACAAATAACCTGTTCCAAAAACTATTCCGGTACAACGCCCCGCCTCTAGTGTGGATATTGTTCACTGACAGGTGGTGATAATAGCAATTCGACAAGTCACAATATTTCTCACATCAAATGGAAATCAACACGAAACGTCACTTTTAGCATGTCGAATAAGGGCCCTGAGCAAAAATCCCGAAAAAAATTTACTCTCCCATAGAAAATGTCAAGGTCAGACAGCAAAAATGTATGAAACAGCCACTTTTTTTTCTCGATTTTTTGGTTGGACCCATAGTTAAAGGTGCTCAGTATGACTTATATATTCACCCCGTAAATTATTGCAGGTGACTAAATATTAAACAGCCTGTATATCGTTGGATGAGTACCCAGAACACAAGCCTTCTTGAGCTGACCGTGGGACTTAGTCAATCTATGTATATGTTACTGTAAAAGCCCGAAGTACGGTAAAACCTAGGATATACCGGTAAGACCTAGGTTTTACCGATGCCGATCGGTAAAAGCCCGAAATGTGAGATAATTATTGTTCACTTCGGGCTTTTACCGACATGGATTTGGTAAATCCTAGGTCTTACCACGGCGACCGGTAAAGGTTCAATAATGCACTGGTTCTTGACATTATTAGATGAAAATCTTGTATCAGTGTAAGGGGCGTCACATGTAGTGCCATTTAGAGTGATGCTTCGTATTGTTTCGGCTATTTTACTAGTCATATAGATCTAGGTCTTTCGGTTTTGCTGAAGGTGAGAGTGAACTCTACTCACTGCAAATTCGAACACCGTGAGCAGGTATGTAGAAGTCCTGAGAGCAGAGTAATGTACAGTGTGTCACATACCCTCTGTAAGCAATATGCCCAGTTGGTGGGAATTTTCGGGCTGTAGCTAGCCGCTGTAATGGGTAACAGAAACACGTTCCGTATGTGCTTCGCTTTCCAGATGACTAGGGTGCTTTGCTTAATGCAGAGATTATCGTATCGCGAAATGAGAAATTTGCTCTATTAAGTTTAAAATATTGTTTCGAGACTAGGTCGCTTTACTAATATCAATAAAACACACATACGGATTTAATATGAGCAAAAAATGGAACATTATCCTAATAAATAAGTATGTTTCCTTCAATAAACGGACAAAGAAAATGCCGAGAAAGTGCTCGAGAAAGTTCTCGCGAGAACATTCCCAAGAATATGCTCGGAAATTTCCCAAGAGTGAAGAGAAAGTTGCCTTTAGAGTAATTTGTTGCTTTCCAAATTGTTTTAAACATGTATAGTTTATAACATTAGAGTAGTCAGTAGCTCGTAGCGCAACGACGACGGGTCGTACGCCTAAGCGAGTGCGTCGCAAAAAGCAAAGGCGAGGGACCGCGCTGGAGCTCAGGCAGTACTGAGCGAGGCCATCGCCTCTTGGAACTCCAGCACGAGTAATAATTAATGCCCTTTGCATTTTGCTGGATTTTTCGGGGGTCGGTGTGGGTGGTGCAACTAACACCTCTTGACCAGATGGACGCATGATTCTACGGGGCATACTTGGATCGCCATTTAGAGGCGACGGGGTCACGTGAGGGTCACGCGGGGTAGTTATTCTGGAAAGCAACAGCATGAATGATAAGCGTGTTATCCCTGTCCTCTTTTTTTTTGACGCAGGGGTAAATGCATTTACGCATCTCACCCCGGGCTGGGGAAGCCCATTGGGGGGTGGTATGTGGGACTCACTCCTCCCGTTACTCCCTCTGTAAGCCAGAGGAAGGGGAGGGGAATACCCACTAACATCCCCTGCGGTGTCATCCTCTTTGCCGTTACGGGAGCGTCATGGGATCGCTTGCGGCATTCTATCTGCGACGCCCCTCGGCAGGCCGACCGACCTGTGTTGGACACCCGCGCCAATGAGGAAGAGTACCAGGACGCTTGGCTCTCCTCCCACACGTGCAGAGCCGTTCCGTGTGGGCCCCCAATCCACTGGCTCTACGAGGGGGAGGAACTAGCTGTTGGCTAGGGCATATTGCCTACCTAGGGAGGAGACCCTCCCTCTTCGCCTACGCCGGAGCGGTAGCGCATCTGCACTATCTGCGCGCAACCGCTCCGCTGCTTCCTTTTGGGAAATCACAGATTCGCAAAAGGCCTCAACTTCCTTCCATGCCCTCTTGCTGCGCAACATGGCTGACACGACGTCGTGCAGCGAGAGGTCCCCACTCGTGATTTCCCCTGCCACCACCATGTTTTGGCATACCACAACCCATCGCCTGCACGATTCAAGTGTGTGCTGGGCCGTGTCATGGCAGATTGTCGTTGGTTCTCTCTTAATTTCATGCAGGTAATGACCGAAGCAACCGTATCCGGTTGTTACCTGCGTCAATCTGTAGCTGGGCACCCCGTGTTCTCTATCGAGCCACTGGTTAAATGACGGGAGGAGAGCCCCTATACTGCGGACTTCATAGAAGGAATTCTCCAGGTCACTCTTCCAGCGGTCCCTCAGTCTCTTGACAGCCTGTCGTTGCTCTCTCTTCGCCTCCTCTGGGTCGAGGCGTTCTCCACGCGCTCTGGGCTCTACTCTCATACGGTAATTTCCAGCTATCATTTTAGTTTCCAGCTCCCGGGGTGGAGTGCCTGTCAGGGCTCACGCCACCGCGAAATACACCGTATGGTATGCCTTTATTATGCGCAAGGCCACCACCCTCAGCGGACTCCTTAGGAAAGGCTTGGCTTTAGCCAAGAGCCTGTCTGCCCAAATTCTTGCCCCGTACAAGGCCATGCTCCGAACAACACCCACGTACAGGCGCCGACAAGGGGTTTTCGGCCCACCCACGTTTGGTAATAGCGGGCTAAGGGCTGAGGCAGCACCCACGATTCGGGGCGCTAACCTGTTCTAAATTCCACCTCCGGTCAAGAACAAGACCCAGGTACTTCATGTGTGAGTTGACCGGAACCCTCTCACCTGCAACAGCTATAGTTAAGTCCTCAGGTAGCGCCCTTCCAGGTCCCCCGAAGACAATTGCTTCAGTCTTCGGGAGGGGCACATTCAATCCTAGGCGTTCGATGCGACCCACTGACATCTTTGTCGCTTTAGAGTCCGGTCCTGTGCGGTCGCGTTCATGAGCTTCGCGCCGTGACATCACACGCGACGCGTCGGACAGGTCAAGTGTCTCCTTTTCTTACAGAATAAAATGTTAGGTATAAAAGTAAATAGTTTAACACAACCTTTAATATGTAGAAAAGGACGTATTTAAGTTTCGTCTCGTCCCCTGGGCATGAATATTTTTTTTTTAAACCGTTTATTTTACATCACTGATCCATAACGATTATTAGTATTAAACTTAAAACTATGCTAATTAGGTACTAAGAGTAAAATAAAAAAAAGAACTTATAACTAAACACTAAGATGTGTGGAGAGTAGGGGCGCAGGTTACCATACTCTATTTCGCTCTCCCAATTGCCACCTCCACCCAAAACTTTATAACATGGCAGTCGAGGTGCTCGGCCAACACCTTGAGTAGACTGTTGCTGCTGCCGCGCACCCGTGTCAGCATGGAGGCGATTCTTTTTCGCCTGATGGCAAAAAAGTCATCTACTCGCGCCTCAGCGAACATGCCGGACGCGCTGCAGTGCTTCGGCAGCCGCAACAGCATCCTCAAGATGTTATTATATTGAACGCGCAATGCGTTATAGGCTCGTTGTGTAAACTTCACCCACAGGCTGCACATGTAAAAAGTCTGACAGTAAGCTCTAAAGAGCGTCAATTTAACTGATGTATTACACCGTGCGAACCTGGGGGCAAGCATATTGCCTCTCACTGCCGTCGCTCTTTTCTCCCTTTCCAGATCCAGATCGTCATCGTCATTCAATTCAGTTGTAAGTATATGCCCCAAATACTTAAAGCGATCTACAACTTTTAGGAGTTATACTTACGAGCTTTGAATATAACAAGCTAACTTTGGGCCGTGTTTTATTTTAGACCATCCTACCGCGTCAGCCGAAGGCCCCAGCAACGCCATGTCGTCAGCGTAACTTATATTGTTAAAACACACATCACCTGTATGGCAACCGACATGTGCCCTGCTGAGTGCCTCGATCAACTCGTTTACGTAGACGTTGAAAAGGAGAAGGGATGTTAGCCCTCCCTGTCTCGCTCCATATTGTAGTTTGTACTCATCAGACTCCTCTCCCGCCCATCTCACTCGGTTGACCTGGCTGTTGTACCAATGTTTAAGCAACGCGACATGTTCAATGGAATCTCCCGTTTTTATAAGCTTGTATACAACCAGGTCAAACGCCTTTGACAAGTCCAAAAAGCACGCATAGATCGGCGTGTTCATGTCCTTGTAGTACCTGACAGCTTGCTTAAGACACAAAATCGCACTTTCGGTCGACAGCAGTCTTACATAGTAGAGCTGTAAGATTCCGGTTCAAATAACCCTTTAGCGGCGCGGTTCCTTTGTTCCGACCGGCCGTACCAATAGTTCCTAGGGACGCAGAGGCCTCCATTCGCATCCACATCAGCTGTCCACGGCGCTTAAAGACGTTCCTGGCTAACCAACGGCCCTCGGTACGACCATCTAGCATGACAGGGGAGTACCAACATACCACGGAACCAGACAGGCTTATTTCTCTCCCTTACGAACCACTACCATGACCCACGCTTCGCAAAAGGTTTTTTAATTAAAATAAAATGATTTAATTGAAAGCATCTGGGTGTCATTTGATCACCCAGCCATAGTCGCTTCAACAGGCGAGAACTATTAATAGATACCTAATTTGTTTTTACTGTAAACTATACCTAAACCTTGGTACCTAGTCAAGATGCCAACCGTTCGCGATATGATAATCTCTGCATTATGCAGTGCACCCTAGTCATCTGGAAAACAAAGCACATACGGAACGCGTTTCTGTTTCCCATTACAGCGGCTAGCTACAGCCCGAAAATTCCCACCAACTGGGCATATTGCTTACAAAGGGTATGTGACACACATTACTCTGCTCTCAGGACTTCTACATTCCTACTCACGGCTCTCGAATTTGCAGTGAGTAGAGTTCACTCTCACCTTCAGCAAAACCGAAAGACCTATATCTATATGACTAGTAAAATAGCCGAAACAATACGAAGCATCACTCTAAATGGCGCTACATGTAACGCCCCTTAAACTGATACAAGATTTTCATCTAATAATGTCAAGAACCAGTGGATGATTCAACCTTTACCGGTCGACGTGTTAAGACCTAGGATTTACCAAATTCATGTCGGTAAAAGCCCGAAGTGAACAATAATTATCTCACATTTCGGGCTTTTACCGATCGGCATCGGTAAAACCTAGGTATTACCGGTATATCCTAGGTTTTACCGTACTTCGGGCTTTTACAGTAACATATATATCTTTTATCTATTTAATTCTAGAACATGAACATGACACAGAATGTACCGTTGTTGCAGGGAGCGGCGATAGTGAGCATGGCGATCGAGGCCGCAGGCGAGGCCGCGGGCCGCGCCGCGCTGGCGAGGCTGCTGCGGGACCATCGCAGCGCCAGCGCTGATGCTAGGTCGGTTAACTTACCCTAATAGTATGTATCTTGGTTTGTTAGTTCATTAATGTGGGTCTCGAAACCTAAAGGACCAGTGGCGGTGCAAGACCAAAATTTGATGTGGGCAAGGTACATTTAGCAAGGCCCTCTAGTAACGCAAGAAATAACGAACATTTTTAAGTTGTGACCCCGATATAGGTACTTATTTGATGCGCGAGGCCCACGTTGCCAACGCCTAACGCCGTCTCTGTAAAGGCCTATGCGTCAAAATGGTCCAATAACCAACAGAGTAGAGAATTAGGTCATTAGATAGGTATTTCTATGTATTTCATTTCATACTACGGGCACCAAGCGGGAAACTAAACCATTTGCCACGCTCGCCACCCTGCAGCAATTAATTTACTTACTTGGACTCTATTGCCTAGGTAATAAGGGTGATGACATTTTGACTAAAATACAAATATCTCAGTTCTGCAATGGGATTCCGCTTGGTGCCCATAGAACGAAATGAAGTACATAGAAATATCTATCTAATGACCTAACTCTCATTTCTGTTGGGTTTTGGACCAGGCTCCATACAAAGCTGCCCATGGTCCTTTGAGCTTTGATCCCATTCTCGATTTCCATTTGAGCTAAAAAAATTCCATACATTTGTAAGTCGGATGAAAATGCAATATTATGGAGACAATAGGTGGCCATAGGAACTGTGATAAAACAACGCAACCTAATTGTGTTTGAGGTTTTTAGCATTGTCTCGATGAGTATTAGTTGCCCGTGGTAAGAAAAGTAAAGTCAGCGACAAAAGTTTGTACCAAAAATGAAATGTTTGCAAAAGACTTATTTTATCTTATTTTGAATGAATTATCTTGTTTGAAGCATACGTTTTCAATATTCATTACAATCAATAATCATTCATACAATTTATCTTTTTGTATGAATGTGAATTGTTCAAGTAAAGGTTGGAAGATATTTATTTCAGTTTCACCACGCATTTATAAATGTACAGTTTATTTACCACTTTGCGGCACGAGCGTAAACGGTCATTGTCAAAAAATATGTCTGCGGTCTAATTTCACACCGCTACCCATACAAAATTTATAAAAAGAGTCGTGGCATTTAGAGTCAGTCCAAGCTAAGTTGGCAGTGATCTTGATAGCCCTGCCTGTGCAAGTGTTAAGTGAACGTCATGGAAGTTAGACGTTTAAATGAACACTTGCACTCTCTGAGCTGTCAAAATTGCTGCAAACTTATCTTGGTTTGACTCTATAGTTCGTTTTTTTAGCATTAGAAAAAAGGTAAACATTATTATTGACTTGTCTTTTTATTGCAAATTATTGAATAATGCTTTTAAAAAAATAGTTAAATACTACTTATGAAAGCAAAAATATGTACCTAAATAATCGTATATGATTTATAATTGTCAGATATTAGCTGTGACTTACTTTTCAAAAGAGGCTTTTAATAAAAATAGGTCAAAATCGTTGACCTTCTTCGAAATGTTAGAAAAAACGAACTATTTTTTTTTATACCACGACGGTGGCAAGCAATTATACGGCCCGCCTGATGATAAGCAGTCATCGTAGCCTATGGACGCCTGCAACTCCAGAGGTGTTACATGCGCGTTGCCGACCCTTTAAAAATCTGTACACTCCTTTTTTGAAGAACCTCATCTAGACCCTCGGGGAAACCTCGGCTCATTCCACAACCGGAGCATCCGCGGGCCAGAGGTGTTACATGCGCGTTGCCGACCCTTTAAAACTCTGTAAACTCCTTTTTTGAAGAACCTCATCTAGACCCTCGGGAAAACCTCGGCTCATTCCACAACCGGTGCGTCCGCGGGAGGAAATTCCTCTTAAAGCGCACCATTTCGTGACCACAATATTAATATACTGATTTATGTATTCAGAAATTAATTGGTTTATTGGAAAACACAATTCCCCTAATGAGGGCATCATGTCAAACAACAGGCAACTGCAGACATATTCTCAGACAATGACCCTAAATACGAAGGTGCCCATACTCTGTGGTCGTAATGTACCGGCACGCGTTGCAGAGACCTGTGGCGCGCGCTGCAGCGGCCGGGCGCGGGCGGCGCGCCGCCGCACGCCTGGGACGGCTGGTGCGAGAAGGCCGGCTACCCGCTGCTGGCCGCTCTCAACACGCCCCAGGGCGATGTGCTGCTGAAGCAGGAACGGTGAGTAATAAACTATCACATATACAGACACCTATTTATGAGACGTTTAATAGGGAAGAATAGCTCTTCAAGTCTAACGAAATAACGGTAATTCTATGAAATTCAATTTCGGGAGAAAACGTTTCCCACTAACTAAATCTTAATAAATCACTTTGATGTTGATGTCGATCGCTTCAGCATAATATATTCTAGGTTTATAGGTTTCGCTTTTTTGTTTTTTTTTTTAATTTTGATAAAAAGATAAACCTCGTTTTTTATTGTGTGTAATAACATACAAAAAAATCATGGAGAATGGAAATTATTTAGAGGTGGTAAAACGTTTTCTCTTTTTGTATGGACGGTCAAGTGCTATACTTCCTTCTTAAGAAGAACGCGAGGGATTTTATTGATTCCTATCCCATATTTATCTAATACCTACTATACTCAAAAGCCAAATTTTCACAAAAACTCGCACATTTCTTATTCCAGTATCTAACATCAAACAACCTGTGGGAGTGGTTTTGATACCGGCTATTGCATCCAAAATTCTCAGGTTGGATCAGTTCTCAGATCAGAAACAAAGCTAAAATACCAATAATTTGTTGCAGTTTCGTGATGACTGCGGATCCGCCAGACCCTGAACCTCCTATGATCAACTCTCTTCTGACTCTGGACTTGCGGGCTGATCTTGAAGAACTCTTCTATGAACCAGGTAATCTTGGCTTATTGGTACATTCCTAAATCTTATCTTTAGCTGAAAAATTTCATGTGTGATTTCATAGGAATTTTCTTGCGTGAAAATTTCGGTTAGGGAATTAACTTTCTGCTAAAAAAATTTCGAATAACTATGGGTTCTTCATATTTAAAAGGAGTGTAGGTTTTTAAAGAGTCAACAATGCGCATGTACACCTGGAGTTGAAAATTCCACAGGGTACAGTATCCAATTACTAGGTAGGCGTCGAACGAATGCTTGTTCGTCATCGCGGTGATACATAAACAACTTCACAGTTTCTGATGCCAATGGTAAATGTTATAAATGCATTTAAATGAATATGGCGATATTTAAGTATTAACTTTATGAATGGACGCTGATGCTGATCTTTCAGAGAACTTGACGGACACGATGGAAGACGAGAACGCCACCAGCACCACGCCCGCGCCCACCACGCGGCGCCCCGCGCCCCGCACCACCAAGCCCCCGCCGGCGCCCAAGTGGGTCATCCCCGTCACCTTCTCCGTGGGACCCCTCGAACCGGGCATAGAGAATGACACGAAGATCTTCAAGAATATCACTGATAGTGTGTTGCAGAATGGGACTTGGTAAGATTCTTAGATTCAAAATTTTACGAATTTTACATTTTTTTATGAAATATAGAAGCGGGGTTTATTCGGGAGTTTTAAATTTATCTCCGACGTTCCGAGGACGGCGTTGTCCCCGTGGTTTCGGAGAAGACTGGCCACAGCTAACATCAACATCTTCTAGCCGCTCGAGTTTTTCGAATTATCCGCACTTGGTCTTGTTTATCAACGTATCAACTTGAACGTTTTGCGCACTAGAGATGTAGAGTAACATCCCTAGTGCGCACACGTGTTTACAGTTCGACACACAACACTAACGATATTCAATGTTTCGACTGTTCATATTCGTTTCTGCTTACATATTCTAATGACTGGATTCCATGTGGATGAGATCCCCAAACTCTCGTCCTGATTGCAATTGCAATGTTATTTGATTCCAATGGCTTCCCGCACTGAAATGAAATGAAATGTGTTTATTTGCTTAACATTATGTACAGATAGGATGGTATAGTCAATAATATTATGTCCAGATAATGTCAATACCTTATACTAGTAGGCATGCAAAATATTTTAAAAACCTATTTACATTATATTACATTAAATTACATATTTGCATAATCAATTACAATAACATTATATTTCAATAAATTATTATTATTAAATATTAACAATGAAAATAGAGCCAAGAATAGAATTAATAAATAATAAAATGTCATAATATCAATAGAAATCTATATTTAAATATTCCTTAACGCTATAAAAATTGTGCTGGCTTAAAAATATTATAATCGCTCGTTTAAATTTAATAAGTGGCATGTCTCTTAACGATTGTGGCAGTTTATTATATATTGTGTATGTCATCCCATCGACATTATTTCGATAAAGGGCCAAATTGTTTTTTGTTCCAAGAAGTTTGTTCAGTCGATTAGCTCTAGCATTTGGATTTACTTGAGCTATAAAAGTAAAGTATTGGTAATGTTTTTTTACAAAAATGCATATTTCTGCTATGTATATACATGCCAAAGGAAGAATTTTGAGTTTTTTAAACATGGGTTTACACGATTGCCTTGTACCAATACCGCTTAATGCTCTGATGCACTTTTTTTGAGCTTTAAATGCTCTATCAAAGTCAACTGAGTTACCCCAGATTATAACGCCATATCGTAACACAGATGATACATAGCTATGGTAGGCGTTTAAAGCTGTGTCTAAGGATGCGATATTTTTTAGTCGTTTGAGTGCGTACACAAATCGGTTCACTTTAGTGCATACAAGGTCAATATGTTTCTTCCAGTTACAGTGTTCGTCAAGAGTTAATCCCAAAAAGACAGTTGAATTAACCATTTCTACTTTAATATTATTGTACATTATATTTATAGATAATGCTTGGCTCTTATTTGTTCTAAATTGTACAGCTTTGGTTTTACTAATATTAATTCTAAGATCATGATTATTCAGCCAATTTACTATGGCTGTAATAGATTCATTAATTTCATTTTCAAAGGTGTCTACGTTCGTACATTTAAACAATAAAGTAGTATCATCAGCAAATAATATAGATTTGTGTGTTGTTACATCGGGAAAGTCATTAATATATAGAATAAATAATAATGGTCCTAAAATGCTTCCTTGAGGAACTCCTCGGCCATTAAGTTTATATTCTGACATGACACAAACTTTTTCATCATTAATTACTTTACATATTTCAGTGCACTGTCTCCTATCATTTAGGTAGCTAGTAAGCCAGTCATGGGCTTTACCTCTAATGCCATAATCGTAAAGTTTATTGAGAAGCGTTTTATGGTTTACAAAATCAAATGCCTTTGACATATCTAAAAATAATGCTATAATAGGCTCTTTACGATCAAGACACTCGGTAACATATTTAACTAAAGAAAAACTAGCCAGAGACGTCGATTTACCTGACTGGAATCCGAACTGGTCCGTGCTTAGTAGTTTGTTTTTGTATAGGAAATCATATAATCTCTTAGCAATAACTTTTTCGAAGACTTTTGACATTATTGGGATAAGAGTGATGGGTCTATAGTTATTCATGTCTAGAGCGTTACCTTTTTTGTATATAGGCTTAACTATCGAGTATTTAAGACGATCCGGAAATATACCTGTGGTGATAGAGAGATTAATTAAATACGACAGAGGAATAGCTAACTTATAAGCGCATAATTTTAATAATTTGGTGCTTATAAAGTCATATCCAACCGAATTTGTGTTATTTAGCGAAAAAATAATGTTTAGCACCTCATTTTCCGATACGGGAGTTAAAAACATAGAGTTTATTTGGTTGCATTTATGAGACCTGGGTAGAGGCGCTGTATTCGTGTTATTTGTACAAGTAGGATCTATAAAGAAATTATTAAATTATTCCGCTATTTCTAGGGGATCATCTATGTATTTGCCGTTGTTGTATATTTGGTTTACCTGTTTTATAAATCCCTTGGTGTTAATATTGCGATGAATTACTGACCACGTTGCTTTACATTTATTTCTAGCGGTTTTAATTGTCTTTTTGTTGACCATACGTTGAGCTTTATTAATGCAACGTCGCAGCGTTTTTGAGTACTTAATGTAAAGACTTTTAGAAAGTGACTTATCACTAGCAGTTGATTTTCTGTAAGAGAGGTAGAGACATCGCTTTTGTTTGCAACATTTCCTTATCCCTTTTGTTATCCAAGGCGAGTTCTTAGTTTTATGAGTAATTCTCACCTTAATTATCGGAAAACATAATTCAAAAAAGAGAATTAGTGAGCTATGAAACTCACTGAATGCTGCATTCATCTCATTATTAGTAAATAAATCATGAAAAGATAAAGAATGTATAGCATTGATGAATTTCTGTGTATTTTCCGCACTAAAGTCTCGCCTATATTCGTACCAGTACCTAACATATTTTAGTTTCCCTACATCAAATGAGACAAACTGTCCCGTATTATGATCCGACAAGCCCAAATGGTCATTTCGGCTCAAAACCTGCGCTATGTTACTGGCTACGAGGTCTATACACGACGATTGACGCGTCGGGGTAGAGGTATGAATTTTAAAATTATTTGCTTCCAAAATGCTAATTAATTCTTGACTTATCTTATCAGTTTTCAGTATGTTAATATTCCAGTCTCCACACAAGATAATTTTGCTCTGTTTTTTATTTATTTTAGAAAGCATATAATTTAATTTTTCTAAGAATTCCAGTACATTCGAAGAGGGAGTCCTGTATATACAGATAACAATCAGTCCCATTTGCTCTATCTGTATTCCACAGCATTCAAATATATAGTTTTCTGAAATTTGATCGCAAATATTTAGTGTTTTGTAGTCTAATTCATTTTTAAGTAAAATGCATGAGCCGCCTCTTCTTTCACGGAGGCGCGAGAAAGAAGCTGCCATTTTGTATTTGTTAATGCAGACGTTTTGTTCCATTCCTTTTTTAAGGAAAGTTTCAGTTAGGCATAAGATATTAATTAGCTGTTTTTTTGCGGAATATTCTTCCAGAACAATTTCTAGCTCATCCTGTTTTTTTAAAACACTAGCTATATTCTGGTGCAATAACTGGAAACTTGTAGTGTAATGGTGGTGAGTATTTTTAGTTTTTAATGTGGTTTTAGGCACGAAAGGAATGAGAGTGAGTTGTTATATTAGAGTTATTTGTTACAGGAGGTAACGGGTCTGTCTGTATACCTATATCATTATGTTTGGGAGAGAAAATAACTTTTTGTTCCGGTTGGTTGAACATATTAAATTGCTCTATATACAAGATAGTTTTCTTCATACCTTGAAATATCCGCTCTACACCGTTGTTATTTACATATCCAGACGCTCTGCTAAACATATCATACTCAAATGACAGTTCGACATTTGAGTCAAGTAAAAATGAGTACTCATATTTTAAGTTATCACGGTAAAGTAAATTATTAAAAGTTTCAATCCTCCAATTTAACATAATGCCAGTATTTTTACACCTGTATGTAGGTAAACATATAATAAAGTTGGTGTAATCTAATTTTGATAAAGTATCTCTAATAATGTTCACTAAACGCTGGTAATCTTTAGTTTCCTTAAAATCTTCTTCCCCGATGTAGACAATGCAATAATCCTGCTTTGTGAAATTTACTGTCTTTTTGCTAATGTCACGAAACAATTCTGTAATACCACAATTGGGCATTAAGTAATGACATATCTCTAAAGTGTCTGAAAGTGCATTCTGTGCCACTTGCAGTATTTTATTTCTTTTGTTAGCACTTATTAGGCAAAGTTTCGGCCTTACTATGTGTTTCGTCGTTTCTATTTTGAGTGATGGCGGCCCATGTTTTGTAGAAACTGGCTCCGGGGCTGTAGTCCGTTTCGTGGGATTCGCAGCCGTAGAAAGTTCTTTTTGAGCTAAGTTCGAGATTGGCGTGCTACTTATATGTAATTTCGTTGGTAGAGGTAGTATAGATTTCCGAGATTTATTCTTGCTAGCGTTTTTATTCTTTTTTTTCTTACCTCTTACGGTTGAAATTGGATTATTTGATGTATTTTCATTTAATATTTTGCGGTAAGTTTTTATTTTGATATAGCAATTGTCAACTGTATTTTTTAGTTTAGTAATGTCACTATTCAAGCGAGCAATTTCTTCGTGAGCACTTAGCAGCTGTAACGTTAATTTCTGATTTGTAGACTGCAAGTTCGCTATTTCAGAGCTATTCAAATCAGGCATATTAGGCAGACTTAACTGTTCCTGTCTACTACTCGATTTTGAGGTAGAGTCCTCTGAGTCGTCCGTATCTGTAGATGTATTAAGATATTCGTCCGAAAAATGGTAAGATTTTCTAGCATTTCGTTTTGTGACATAGTCGATACTGGGATATATTTTGCTGTCGCAAGAGCTATCTTCCAATGCCTTCGAGGTGTTAACGCGTTTAGGAGACGCTGGTACCTCATACAAGTTAGTACTACTACTAGCAGGCTGTTCCACACTGTGCCGCTTGTCGGCACACCGGTCCACGTCGCGCTGCTCCTCACCAAGTTCCACTTTGCGCTGTTCATCGTCAAATTGTTTCGAGTGGTTTTGCACTGTAGTAAGTTGCTTCTCTGTAGACTGATTTCCGTCCAGCGGTTTCACCTCTTCCTGTATGCCGCTATTTTGTTCTTGGAGGCGCTGAGTCTCGTCGCTTTGCCGCTCCGGAGATTGTGAAATTTGACTCTTTTCCCGTTCATCAGCTGTACTTGACGTTTTGGGTGGTAAGTCACTATGTATAGAGTTCGGTGTTAGTTGCGTAGAGTCATCGTTTGATTTGCTTGACGATTCAAGAATATGAGATTCAGATGTCGCGCTCTCAGTTTGAGTGTTTAGGTTTGTTACGCAGTTGCTACATTTCCATGTCTGTTTATTTTTACTTGTCATAAGTAAAAATCTCTGGGAGCTAACATTAGTGGTGCATTTTCGATGGTACGTATGTTTACACTTAGAACATTTTAAATATTCTTTTGTGGTAATAGTCGATGCGCACTTTTTGCAATTAATTTTACTCAATAATCTTCTGGAACTCGAAGCTTTGACGGTTTTTGTTGACATGGTGGTTTATATTGATAATAAGTTACTGGTTTTTTATTTTAATTTTAACGCCCTCTTTGATGGATTCCGCGTACTAAAGTTAAGCTATGTCTCTTTACTAGGATCTTCCTTCTCGATTACAACCTTGATCCACGTGGTAACGCTATTTCATCATAGATGGCGCCGTATTCAATATTTGTAGGCGAGCCGAGCAAACTGTTATTTATTGTCTAAATTTGGAAATTGTGCTGTATGTACCTCAAAATTAGTTATTATTCCGTTTTTTATTATATTGTTCACACTTTAGTAATGTATATTTTATTAATTTAGTTACAAAAATCCACGAACACTTGATATTGTCACTCAAAAACACTTAGTCACTGTCTAAGTTTTATTCACCTTTTTTATTTTATCTACTCATCAGTTTTTATTAATAACACTTGTTGTTGCGAATTGGTCCATTGTTGTCATTTTGAACACACTTTGAAGTTAAAAACACATGTAAAACTATTTTTTGTTATTTTAAGTTAAACACGACACAAAGAGCACTGCTGGTCGTAGTAGCGCCATCTTTCACTGTTCTACTTGCTATTGAAATGGCGATCCGTGGACAGGATTTTAGGGTTATGCAGCTCGATCCTATGGTTTGGTCCTGACTCCAGTAAAAGCTCAGCTTCACGAACTAATACGCGATTAAATCCCTCTTGTATAATTTAATATTCTGAGATTTATTTGGTATATTTTTATGGCCAGAGACAAAACTACCTACGAATAAAATACGTGACCATGATAGGACTCCACAAACTCCAGACCAGAAACATATGTTTTCCAGTGTCTATTGCTAATATTCGTCACGTTCTTCATAAAGTTTTTTTTTAAAGAAATTCCAAGATTCTGCCTAATTCAATTAAGAACACTGTCGTTCCACATTTGGAGTTCCTGGGTTGGAACAACATAACCTAAAGTAAAGTGTTGCGTCAGAACGTTGCGTCGCAATTGGCAGTGACGACCATCAACCAGTTTATATTTTTTTATTAAGTAGTTTCCTCGCAGTGTGGTAGTTAGTTAGTTAGTGCTTCTGGGCATTTTTCCGCAAATCGACAACCATTGTGCCTATTTTGCGTGAAACGAGGTAGCGCTACTCTAACCACCCCAGCTCCTCCACGAAGCCTAGCAAAGTTTTCAGGTTGCTAATTGCCTCTCCTAGTGTGCACGGAGTCCCTAGGTATTTGTTCCTGTATACTTCTACCTGTTTGCAGTCTAGGAGAATATGTTTTGTTGTTTCTTCTTCTTCCATGCACGCTCTGCACATGGGGCTGTCTGTTTTACCCCTATTGTGTAGGTGTTTGTTAAGTCGCAGTGTGGTAAATAAACATTTTGTTCGCAGGTACGACGTGGGCAACGAAACGAGGATAACCCACGGCTCGCGCTGGGCGGAGAACGTCACACATTTAATATGGATGAATGAGACTGAAAGTAAGTCACTCTACAACCATTTACATCTCTCAAGTCCTACGTGGTCAGCATTGGTCGACTGTTAGACTCGAGGTACTTGCGTAACTATAGATTTATTATTTATTTATTTCCTAAATAGTTGTACAGCATAACAGTATGTATATATTAGGTACCTACAGAGTACAGAACAAACGACATATAGTATACTTAGGCTTAGATAAGATGAGGAGAATTTATTAGCACAATAAGAACATAAATCATTATACTGGCACCCATTGCCTTTACTCCAAAATCATATATGAAGGTACCTAAGAGATAATAGGTCCCCTCAGGACATGAACTAGGTACACATGCTAGCTGTACAGTAATAAAAAGCGATATGGTTGAACAATTTATGTATTCACGCAAATTTTGTTAAAACTTAGCCTAAGTATACTATATGAAGTTTGTTCTGTACTCTGTAGGTACCTAATATAAGGCACAGAGTATTAATTATAATAATAATTGAGAGCGCACTATTCGCCAACAAACTGTCTTCAGTTTGGCGAAGCTTTTATATGTATATAGTCATGAGTATTTTTTGAAAAAAAAAGATGTAGTAAATTTTTGTGTTTTATTTTGTATATTTTTTTGTGCATTTAAGTGTATTTTGTTTTATCTCACGTTCTATGTTATTTTATTTTTTGTCTTTGGTAGTTGTGGAAATAAACTTTTTTTATCTTTATCTTATACGGTGGAGATTTAAACCTTCACAGTCTTTTGGTAGGTAACTGGTAACGATTATATATTTGAATTGAAAACTATCGCCCTGCTACAGTAATAAATATCTGCAGGCGGGCATTTCGATGGTGGCAACCATTAAGAGTAGTCGATGTTGGTGATATTGCTGATTGATGAAAAAAAAAATAGAATCAGAAATCTAAATCTGCGTTTATTCTCCAATTCTAGGCGACATACGTTTTAAAATACATAAATATATGGTACGCAAGGGTGAGGCCGTTAACACAGTCCTCCATTGCTCATGACCGTTGCCCCCATGTGAAGAAACCACAGCCCTCAGTTGGCATCAAAGATATATATAACTCCGTATAAGATAAATAAAGTCTAAGAAGAAAGAAACTCGAAAAAATCAAGAAAAATGTATGCTCGAATAGATGGCGATATACCTTTGGCCTATACTCGAGGAGATGGCGACACCGTTTGATATTTAACATAAGAGAACATTGATCAAATATATAGCCTCTGTCATTCTTAAAGTTTTTTTTTTTTTAATACTGTCGAAAGATGGCAGTAAATTTAGTTGACTACACGATTTACTTTGACAATACGCCTTTTATACTCAATCTCGTTGGTTGGTATAGTCGTGCCGTGCTTAAACTAACACCAAAATGACAAGAATAAATAGCTTCATTTAAAATGTGCATCGCATTGGTATCATGTAAAGTGTTCGCGTCTCAATGTTAATTACGGTACCATTAGAGCGTTTCACGTTGTCCGATCCGATATCGGCGGTCGGAAGGACGTAAATTGTAAAATATATTTGCTTCTTTGTGTTTATTTATGCATTTACTAAATCATCATTACAAAAACAACGATATATAACGCAAAAAGATGGACTTCATGCCATATGGCACTCTCCCGCAGCTCTTTTTGTCATGAACACCTTCCAACATGCGATATCGCAAGGTGCTTCCGACAGTTTTAGATATGTCGGACGATAATTTTTGTTTGTGTGCGTGCATGTGTAGCAGTATGTTTCTAGTAGTGTGCGTGATCTGAAATGACCGAAAGGGATAGACTTATGTATCTTTTAGTATTGTTTGTCCTTGTCTATTGTAGAATCCTACATCCGATATCGGATCGGAAAATGTGAAAACGCTCTTAGGGTTCAAACTGGAGCGCGTTGGAACGTGCAAATCTGCTCACCAGAAATGGATATATGTTGATACATGTGCAAGCTTGTCTTGTTTTATGTTGTGACATGTATGTATTCGTTTCAGTGTTGGTACCCGACTTGGGTAGGCACAAGTGGGTCCGGTACAATGTCGGGGCGCGAGGCCTGTATCGAGTCGCGCCGCAGAACCCATCCGCTGGAGAGGTAACATTACCTATATTTAACACGCATATTTAAGTTGATAAAATTGTCAATGCTCATTGTTTACTTGTGAAAGTAAAAGGGGCAGCAGTGCAAATGTCAAGTTTAAGTTTTCTTATTTAGTCAGTAGATTGCGGATTGCGATGACTGACGAAATATGCTCCTGGCCCGCGCTCTAATAACAGCACTTTAACTTTAAGCTTTTTAGGGTTCCGTAGCCAAATGGCATAAAACGGAACCCTTATAGTTTCGCCATGTCCGTCTGTCTGTCTGTCTGTCTGTCTGTCTGTCTGTCCGAGGCTTTGCTCCGTGGTCGTTAGTGCTAGAAAGCTGAAATTTGGCATGGATATATAAATCGATAAAACCGACAAAGTCGTACAATAAAATCTAAAAATTTAATTTTTTTTAGGGTACCTCCCCTACACGTAAAGTGGGGGTGAATTTTTTTTTCGCTTCAACCCTAGAGTGTGGGGTATCGTTGGAAAGGTCTTTCAAAACTAATAGGGGTTTTCAAGAAATATTTTTTGATAAAGTGAATATATTCGGAGATAATCGCTCCAAAAGAAAAAAAAAAATGTGTCCCCCCCACCTCTAACTTTTGAACCATAGGTCCAAAAAATATGAAAAAAATTGTGGAAGTAGAGCTTAAGAAAGACATTAAATGAAAACTATAGCGGACATGATCAGTTAAGCTGTTTTTGAGTTATCGCAAAAAGTTTTCCCTTCATAGTAAAAAGACTTACTTTACTTAGGTACTGATTATGCAAATTTGTCTATTTGTTTAACTCGGGTGAAAGGTACCGTTTCATCCCTTGGTTAACAATTTACTATACTTTAAGCTCCAGTTTAGCTTATTGTGACGGAAGAGTAACTACGGAACCCTACACTGAGCGTGGCCCGACATGCTCTTGGCCGGTTTATTGATATGTTTTTAATATCGAGTTCATCGTTGCAGACGGCAGAGGCGGCAGCCGCGCGTGCGTCCGCGCTGTACCTGGGCGGGGCGCCGGCGGAGCGCGCGCTGCTGCTGGACGACGCCTTCGTGCTGAGCCGCGCGCGCCGCCTGCCCGCCTCGCGCGCCGTCGCGGCTGCAGGTACGGCGTGCCAGCTTCCCGGAGACCTTTATAAAGGACTCATCTATTTTATACAGGACATATAACGATCGGTAGCGAAGAGCTGGCCCACACCAGCCACACACACCGTCCCCCAAATGACTGCCAATTGACCTCTCCACCGGTCGGTGGGGAGCGACCCGCGACAGCCGCCGCAGCCGGAAGGCGGAAGCGGTCCCTCATACCCCCCTGACGGGTGGTATCGAACGACATCCAGTCAGTCATACAGGAAATAGTTACAAATTCATAAATAAAAGTTTTCTTGGATCCAGAAGGATGTTGCAGGCAGCAGAAGTAACTAGCCTACAATAACCTTAGACCATACACGGTGACCAATCAAGTATCCTACGGTCCAATGTCAACCTTGGTTGGGGTGCAATACAATTTGGTGCCAAACCACGTATACGATTGGATACTAGGACAGATTGGTCGGATGCCTCTTTCTGACCGTGAGATAGGTACTTGCAGGACTATGACTGCGAACCTTTTATTAGGCATTATCAGGTCGCGTCACTATGTTGTACAAAAGTAGTAGTAGTGGATCCACTGTATGTCACTTTATTATACATAATCAATTGTCATATATATTTATGTGTTATATTTGTTGAAACAAAATTGGTACACTTTTTTCTGAAACTGAACTTACTATAAGTAGGAACGTGGGCCTTATAAGGATAGGGTTATCTATCCGATAAAATATTTCAGTCCTGATATATGAGTATTAATCGTATTTGGCCCTCTACTATTTAATCTGTTAAAGCTAATTTTTGCAGTGAAAAATTCTTTAGCGGCGTTGTGCACTTTTTGTGATGAAAAAATGTTAAATTCGCGTCAGGTGTCACGTGACCGACAGATTGAAAATTCGTAAGACCGACACGTGACAAATGTGACGTGCAAATTGAATGTTATCGAAGCCTGGTTACTTGTGAAAAATCGTATCTCATTCAAGTGTGACATTGCATTTTCCTCATAATCAGAGTGCTGTGATAACGGTTGAAGAGGTTTAATCTTTGTTAATTGTGTTGTATTGTATCTTTGTGTTGTTGGGCGTCCATGATTGTGGGATACTCAATTTTTTCCTTACCAAAAAGTTAAATAACAGAAAAGAAGCGTGATTGTTTTACTTATTATGATGGTGAACGATTCATTAACAGTTACTGATTGTGTAGGCTGTAGTCCTGCTTACGTCTCATGAATTACTCTGTCTAGTGTCTATGTTATATATTAACACTAAAATTAGCATTTCAAAATATCTTCCACACTCAAATTTATTTACGTAGGTATAATAGAGAATTATCTCTTTTTATAAAACTGCCACTCAATTTCTCCAAAATGTCAAAAATGCACAACGTTAATATTAAGTTTTCACTTCTGCCAGCACTCCCGGAGTGCAACCCGTTGTTTTTTAACATCCGATATTAAGTGCTCATATTGTTTTCCATGTCTTCGGAAAGGTGTTACAGGTAAAAAGGCACTTCACATCACTTTGTGTTCAGGAATGTGTCTTGTGCCGCAAGCAATAAGCACTAAATTTGCTCACTTGTGGCTTTCTCACTGTAACCTTATTCGCACATTTAGGCACTTTATTGTAATAAATATTTAATAAAATAATAATTGTAAAACATACGAAGATTACGATGGCAAAGGCAACCTTCAGCAAAACTAATTAGCTACTCTAAATATGCAAAATGTATCGACTCACAGGCAGATCATCGAATTTAAACTGTTGTGAGACATACTAACATTAAACTAATTCTACGGATTCAACTCACGTGTTTTTTAGTCACTCGCGCGACATGTTTCGGAGAGCCTAGGTCTCCTTTCTCAAGCACTAACAGTGCTAGAAGCGTTCACAACGGCCGCGCTTCGCGTACTGCTCCGCGCCGCGTCGCACGCTGATGCGCGCGCGCTGAGAGTAGATAGATAGATAATCCGTTTATTTGTTTGCCACAATACACACAGGAAATACAATTAATAAAATGACAAAAAAACTGATAATACAAAATTATACGAGAGAAATACACATTTATACAAAATATGCCTGCCTACTACGACAGCGCAACATCTCCCCCAACCGGTTCTCTCAGCGACGCGGCGCGGCGCGGAGCAGTACGCGAATCGCAGCCGTTGTGGACGCTGCTTGTACTATTAGTGCTTAAGAAAGATGACCTAGGCTCTCCGAAACATGTCGCACGACTGATTAACCTTTTGAACGCCACGCCTATCGTACGCGGCGCGTAATCGTGAACCTTGTCGGTACGCATGAAGGTTGATATTGGGCTGTAGCCGCGCGCGTCATTTAACGTCTTTGGCGGTCAAAAGGTTAAAAAACACGTGAGTGGAATCCGTATAATTAGTTTAAGGCACGTCATCATCGGTTTACTTTTATTTCTTAATAGGGAATATTATGTAAAACTCTGCGTAGGGGGCGCCACTAGCACATACGAAAATCGAAGTTTCGTTATCTGACTCTCTATTATTCTTGCACATTTGAGCGATAAAGATGCAGATGATAAAAATTTCGATTTTCGCGTTTTCCAGCCCTCTGTAAACCGCCTTGATGCATCAAATTCATAGTGAAAACTTGTCAAAAAATTGTTTAACCTTTTGAACGCCACGCCTATTGCACGCGGCGCGTAATCGTGAACCTTGTTGGTACGCATGAAGGTTGATATTGGCCTGTAGCCGCGCGCGTATATGACGTCTTTGGCGGTCAAAAGGTTAAGGCATAGGCAAGTTCATCTATGGTAAACAATATTAAGCTAGGGGTCTCTATTGTTTCCCATAAAGTTTTAAGTCATAATGTATTGTTTGTCCGCAGTTTCGTTAGCCATAATTTGGTTTTTCTCAGAAACGCGTAACTTTTCAGGATTGGCATAAAACAAACCTAACCTATCTATAGGATAACCTAAGGAAATTCCTGAAAAGTTAACGGTTTCAGAGTTATGACTAATGATAATATGACTCTCATTACATTATGACTTTCAATAATTATGCCAAACAAAGGGATCCGTATAAGCTAGTGCTGCACTCTGGTGGTAGGACATTGCAGTAATACCCCCTTTTGTTTTGATCCAGTTCGAGTTGTATAAAAAAACTTCTTTAATTTATTTCCGTATTTCCCGCAGCCCGCCTGAATAAGGAGACGCACTGGGCACCCTGGCGCGTGGTTCTCAACCACTTCTCGTGGTGGAAAGAGCTACTTCGTCTGACTTCGTCAGGCCCGCCTCTAGCCAAAATGTTGGTCACTCTACACCCTGATACTGTGACCATATACACCAGTCAAGAAATGGAGACGCTGAATGAGGATCAGTTGTAAGTGTTAGTCAATGAGTTATTACTCCTTCTTCTTTTTCTTCTTAGCCCATTTCTATTTTTGAGATGTAGGCCTCTTTCAATTTTTAACCGACTTCAAAAAAGGAGGAGGAGGAGGTTACTGGAGGAACGGGTATAACCCTTAGATGGTCCCGTTGGCACCAAGTCGGGGTCTGATGATGGGATCTTGGAGAAATCGAGGAAACTCTTCAAATGTTATAGGTACATGTATGGCGCTTTTGGTAATATTTGAAGTCGGTTTTATTTTTTGTTAAAAAGTTTTTGCCATTCTGCTCTGGTTTGCGCTCTATGTACCCATTTCGATCCAGCTGTTCTCTTGTTATCGTCATACCAACGCATTTTTGGCTTCCCTGCTGGGCGCGACTCTCCTCCTAATAAGTAATACACTAACCTCATAAACGAAGACATTTTAAAGGTCAGTTTACTCCCATTTTTATATTAGGTCGGTCGCAAACAAGCATACGGCCCGCCTGATGGTAAGCAGTAGCCGTAGCCTATGTACGCTTGTTAATCCAGAGGAGTTACATGCGCGTCGCCGACCCTAACAATCCGCACCCTCGTTCAGCTCTGGCAACCTTACTCACCGGCAGGAACACAACTGAGTAGGGTCTAGTGTTATTTGGCTGCGGTTTTCTGTAAGGTGGAGGTACTTCCCCAGTTGGGCTCTGCTCTAGATCTGGAATGACATCCGCTGTGCTGTGACCTACCACACGAAGCGATATGTTCACAGTGCCAATACCTCTCTTTTGGACGTAGTTTAAGGACGTACCCGGGTCCAAAGTGTAAGATTGTACCTGCCATAACATATTTGTTTCTGTGAGCCACGTCAAATTTTGATAAAGTAGACCTAGACCTTATATTAAAAATCTCTTTCTGACAGATGGCTAAGCGGCGCGCTGCTTACAGCCGGTGTGGAGTGGGAAAACGAGAAGGTCACAAAACAGGCGGTACGTCTGTTTGATTCCTGGCGCAACACCAACAAGACCATACCGGAGATATATCAGGAGGTGAGCACAAATGTATCTACCTTTGATGGACTAAGTCAAACACATAAGCACATTGACGCATCTTTCCTTTTACAAAAAAAAAAAAAAAAACCCAATGCAATGAAATGGATGAACCGATTTTAATAAAACACGTTTAAGAACCAGCGCTAGAAAACCTGCTTCCAAATAAATAAAATCGCATCCAAACAGGTGTACCCTTTTAAGAGCCACAGATAGACACACACATAGGGGTGAAATTAACTTATAAGTGTTATAACACCCCTCTTTTGTACAGAGGGTTAAGTTTTTTTATTGAGAAACAAACAGTCTTAAAATAAACATATGAGCAACTTAGCTAATAGCTAAGATTTCGTTATAGACCTATAGTTTCCTAATTTTAAATTTTGATGTATGTAGACTTTGGCGTCAATTGCTTTTTGGATTTTGAATGTAGGATGCTTGATTAATGACTGGATGATTGAATAACGTATGCAGATTGATACTTTTGAATGATTTTAATACAAATTTCTTCATTACATTCAGTTTTTACTATATAGGCTTATTAACTACACCATTTTGACACTGATTTTGAGTTTAAAAAAAAAGGGAAGTATGTGTGCGCTCGTCAACAGCGAACGGCGAAGAGTGATATGCAAATTATGCGGCTGCCTCCCCCGCGCGGTGCATTCCCCTCAGATCTCCGTGAGTTAGGGTTCCTTAACAATGTACAATTGAAAAAAAAAAAGTGTAAACTTATAGTGTACATAACAAAATCCTAAATATATAATATATATATAGTTACAGCAACCTGATAGTAGGATCTATATATATATATATATATAGAACTGAGAAAATACTTAAATAACAGGTACCTACTATCAGGTTGCTGTAACTTTTAACCATTATATTAGAAAAGAATAGACGGTTCTACGTAAGCAACAACACAAATAACCATATCTTTTATTCATAATGAAATACAAAGTGAATCGACCACATGCTTCGTCAAAATAATAATGTAATCGGCACAAGCATTGTCACAAACTTATTCTACATTAATACAAAAAAATAATAATTAATTAAACATTGAACAGAGTCGCGGGCACAGCTACCAATTAACAAATGTCATTTACAGGCGGCCTTCACAGCGGGCGTGCGAACTTATGGTCTCATGGGCTGGCAGACCTGCTGGAAGGCATTAACGGCATCTTACGCGGCCCCGCGTCCTCTGTATAGCCACCGAGCGCTGCTGGCGGCGTTGGCGTCGCCCAAGGACGACTGGCTGTTCTACAGGTAGAACTCACGGCTTGGTAGGAAAGCAGACCTGTTGAAAGGCATTAGCAGTGTCCTGTGTGGCCCCGTGGCCTTTGTATAGCCACCGAGCGCTGTTAGCGGCGTTGGCATCGCCGAAGGACGACTGGCTGTTCTACAGGTAGAACTCACGGCTTGGTAGGAAAGCAGACCTGTTGGAAGGCATTAGCAGTGTCCTGTGTGGCCCCGTGGCCTTTGTATAGCCACCGAGCGCTGTTAGCGGCGTTGGCATCGCCGAAGGACGACTGGCTGTTCTACAGGTAGAACTCACGGCTTGGTAGGAAAGCAGACCTGTTGGAAGGCATTAGCAGTGTCCTGTGTGGCCCCGTGGCCTTTGTATAGCCACCGAGCGCTGTTAGCGGCGTTGGCATCGCCGAAGGACGACTGGCTGTTCTACAGGTAGAACTCACGGCTTGGTAGGAAAGCAGACCTGTTGGAAGGCATTAGCAGTGTCCTGTGTGGCCCCGTGGCCTTTGTATAGCCACCGAGCGCTGTTAGCGGCGTTGGCATCGCCGAAGGACGACTGGCTGTTCTACAGGTAGAACTCACGGCTTGGTAGGAAAGCAGACCTGTTGGAAGGCATTAGCAGTGTCCTGTGTGGCCCCGTGGCCTTTGTATAGCCACCGAGCGCTGTTAGCGGCGTTGGCATCGCCGAAGGACGACTGGCTGTTTTACAGGTAGAACTCACGGCTTGGTAGGAAAGCAGACCTGTTGGAAGGCATTAGCAGTGTCCTGTGTGGCCCCGTGGCCTTTGTATAGCCACCGAGCGCTGTTAGCGGCGTTGGCATCGCCGAAGGACGACTGGCTGTTCTACAGGTAGAACTCACGGCTTGGTAGGAAAGCAGACCTGTTGGAAGGCATTAGCAGTGTCCTGTGTGGCCCCGTGGCCTTTGTATAGCCACCGAGCGCTGTTAGCGGCGTTGGCATCGCCGAAGGACGACTGGCTGTTCTACAGGTAGAACTCACGGCTTGGTAGGAAAGCAGACCTGTTGGAAGGCATTAGCAGTGTCCTGTGTGGCCCCGTGGCCTTTGTATAGCCACCGAGCGCTGTTAGCGGCGTTGGCATCGCCGAAGGACGACTGGCTGTTCTACAGGTAGAACTCACGGCTTGGTAGGAAAGCAGACCTGTTGGAAGGCATTAGCAGTGTCCTGTGTGGCCCCGTGGCCTTTGTATAGCCACCGAGCGCTGTTAGCGGCGTTGGCATCGCCGAAGGACGACTGGCTGTTCTACAGGTAGAACTCACGGCTTGGTAGGAAAGCAGACCTGTTGAAAGGCATTAGCAGTGTCCTGTGTGGCCCCGTGGCCTTTGTATAGCCACCGAGCGCTGTTAGCGGCGTTGGCATCGCCGAAGGACGACTGGCTGTTCTACAGGTAGAACTCACGGCTTGGTAGGAAAGCAGACCTGTTGGAAGGCATTAGCAGTGTCCTGTGTGGCCCCGTGGCCTTTGTATAGCCACCGAGCGCTGTTAGCGGCGTTGGCATCGCCGAAGGACGACTGGCTGTTCTACAGGTAGAACTCACGGCTTGGTAGGAAAGCAGACCTGTTGGAAGGCATTAGCAGTGTCCTGTGTGGCCCCGTGGCCTTTGTATAGCCACCGAGCGCTGTTAGCGGCGTTGGCATCGCCGAAGGACGACTGGCTGTTCTACAGGTAGAACTCACGGCTTGGTAGGAAAGCAGACCTGTTGAAAGGCATTAGCAGTGTCCTGTGTGGCCCCGTGGCCTTTGTATAGCCACCGAGCGCTGTTAGCGGCGTTGGCATCGCCGAAGGACGACTGGCTGTTCTACAGGTAGAACTCACGGCTTGGTAGGAAAGCAGACCTGTTGGAAGGCATTAGCAGTGTCCTGTGTGGCCCCGTGGCCTTTGTATAGCCACCGAGCGCTGTTAGCGGCGTTGGCATCGCCGAAGGACGACTGGCTGTTCTACAGGTAGAACTCACGGCTTGGTAGGAAAGCAGACCTGTTGGAAGGCATTAGCAGTGTCCTGTGTGGCCTCGCTTAAACATACAATTCCGCGCGTTTAAAGTAGTTTAAACTCAGTTGTAAAATACTAAGGAATACCTTGATGAGACCAAGATAATGGATAGTAGGAGTGTCCTGTGTGGCCCCGTGGCCTTTGTATAGCCACCGAGCGCTGTTAGCGGCGTTGGCATCGCCGAAGGACGACTGGCTGTTCTACAGGTAGAACTCACGGCTTGGTAGGAAAGCAGACCTGTTGGAAGGCATTAGCAGTGTCCTGTGTGGCCCCGTGGCCTTTGTATAGCCACCGAGCGCTGTTAGCGGCGTTGGCATCGCCGAAGGACGACTGGCTGTTCTACAGGTAGAACTCACGGCTTGGTAGGAAAGCAGACCTGTTGGAAGGCATTAGCAGTGTCCTGTGTGGCCCCGTGGCCTTTGTATAGCCACCGAGCGCTGTTAGCGGCGTTGGCATCGCCGAAGGACGACTGGCTGTTCTACAGGTAGAACTCACGGCTTGGTAGGAAAGCAGACCTGTTGGAAGGCATTAGCAGTGTCCTGTGTGGCCCCGTGGCCTTTGTATAGCCACCGAGCGCTGTTAGCGGCGTTGGCATCGCCGAAGGACGACTGGCTGTTCTACAGGTAGAACTCACGGCTTGGTAGGAAAGCAGACCTGTTGGAAGGCATTAGCAGTGTCCTGTGTGGCCCCGTGGCCTTTGTATAGCCACCGAGCGCTGTTAGCGGCGTTGGCATCGCCGAAGGACGACTGGCTGTTCTACAGGTAGAACTCACGGCTTGGTAGGAAAGCAGACCTATTGAAAGGCATTAGCAGTGTCCTGTGTGGCCCCGTGGCCTTTGTATAGCCACCGAGCGCTGTTAGCGGCGTTGGCATCGCCGAAGGACGACTGGCTGTTCTACAGGTAGAACTCACGGCTTGGTAGGAAAGCAGACCTGTTGGAAGGCATTAGCAGTGTCCTGTGTGGCCCCGTGGCCTTTGTATAGCCACCGAGCGCTGTTAGCGGCGTTGGCATCGCCGAAGGACGACTGGCTGTTCTACAGGTAGAACTCACGGCTTGGTAGGAAAGCAGACCTGTTGGAAGGCATTAGCAGTGTCCTGTGTGGCCCCGTGGCCTTTGTATAGCCACCGAGCGCTGTTAGCGGCGTTGGCATCGCCGAAGGACGACTGGCTGTTCTACAGGTAGAACTCACGGCTTGGTAGGAAAGCAGACCTGTTGAAAGGCATTAGCAGTGTCCTGTGTGGCCCCGTGGCCTTTGTATAGCCACCGAGCGCTGTTAGCGGCGTTGGCATCGCCGAAGGACGACTGGCTGTTCTACAGGTAGAACTCACGGCTTGGTAGGAAAGCAGACCTGTTGGAAGGCATTAGCAGTGTCCTGTGTGGCCCCGTGGCCTTTGTATAGCCACCGAGCGCTGTTAGCGGCGTTGGCATCGCCGAAGGACGACTGGCTGTTCTACAGGTAGAACTCACGGCTTGGTAGGAAAGCAGACCTGTTGAAAGGCATTAGCAGTGTCCTGTGTGGCCCCGTGGCCTTTGTATAGCCACCGAGCGCTGTTAGCGGCGTTGGCATCGCCGAAGGACGACTGGCTGTTCTACAGGTAGAACTCACGGCTTGGTAGGAAAGCAGACCTGTTGGAAGGCATTAGCAGTGTCCTGTGTGGCCCCGTGGCCTTTGTATAGCCACCGAGCGCTGTTAGCGGCGTTGGCATCGCCGAAGGACGACTGGCTGTTCTACAGGTAGAACTCACGGCTTGGTAGGAAAGCAGACCTGTTGGAAGGCATTAGCAGTGTCCTGTGTGGCCCCGTGGCCTTTGTATAGCCACCGAGCGCTGTTAGCGGCGTTGGCATCGCCGAAGGACGACTGGCTGTTCTACAGGTAGAACTCACGGCTTGGTAGGAAAGCAGACCTGTTGAAAGGCATTAGCAGTGTCCTGTGTGGCCCCGTGGCCTTTGTATAGCCACCGAGCGCTGTTAGCGGCGTTGGCATCGCCGAAGGACGACTGGCTGTTCTACAGGTAGAACTCACGGCTTGGTAGGAAAGCAGACCTGTTGGAAGGCATTAGCAGTGTCCTGTGTGGCCCCGTGGCCTTTGTATAGCCACCGAGCGCTGTTAGCGGCGTTGGCATCGCCGAAGGACGACTGGCTGTTCTACAGGTAGAACTCACGGCTTGGTAGGAAAGCAGACCTGTTGGAAGGCATTAGCAGTGTCCTGTGTGGCCTCGCTTAAACATACAATTCCGCGCGTTTAAAGTAGTTTAAACTCAGTTGTAAAATACTAAGGAATACCTTGATGAGACCAAGATAATGGTAAAGAGTGTTAGGGTCAGTTATTGCATCAAATCGTCTGTTGAAACGTTTGCTGTTAAAACTGCAGGGGGCAGCATAGGAGATGTCAGATTTTTGACGCGAGGTGTAGATGTGATGTTTATGCTTCCAACCTACTATGCACAAAAAACGTACGAGAACGGTAAATGGCAGCACTTGCTTTGGCGTGAAGTATCAATGTATATGTTTGTTTCCAATTCAGGCCACAAGATGGCAGACCCTCCAACGCGCACGGTCCCTATCATGTCCATGTTGATCTGGTAATTTTTCCGCGATTTAGAGATAGATGTCGCTAGCTAACTGAACTCTTGTTTGCAGATTCGCATTCACCGCGCTGTCACCAGAGGCGCAGCGGGGCCGCGAGTGGAAGCAATGGGTCACAGCGCTCTGCGCAGCCGCTTGCAGGTAAATCATTTAAAAGCCGCAGGTGTCGCTACTGTCGCCAAACTATTAATAACATGAATCTAGTATTTTAACTGGATTAGACATGAACAGTGGGGGGGAAATGACCGAGCGGGATAGTCTCGTGTATCTTTCAGTAGGAGTAGCTGAGAAGGCGCTATATTGTTTGTCCTTGTCACAGTCTCACTTGTCCTTCGTGCCTACTTCTAAAAAGTCCTAAGTGATGTAGACGTTTTTTGTTGACCACCATTTTTAGGGTTCCGTAGCCAAATGGCAAAAAACGGAACCCTTATAGATTCGTCATGTCCGTCTGTCTGTCCGATTATGTCACAGCCACTTTTTTCCGAAACTATAAGAGCAATTATACTTGTTCTATGAACCGCATTAATATTTTTACACAAAAATAGAAAAAAAAAACAATAAATTTTGGGGGTTCCCCATACTTAGAACTGAAACTCAAAAAATCTTTTTTTATCAAACCCATACGTGTGGGGTATCTATGGATAGGTCTTTAAAAATGATATTGAGGTTTCTAATATCATTTTTTCCTAAACTGAATAGTTTGCGCGAGAGACACTTCCAAAGTGGTAAAATTTGTGAGCCCCCCCCCCCCCCCCCCCCCCCCCCGTAACTTCTAAAATAACAGAATGAAAAATCTAAAAAAAATATATGATATACATTGCCATGCAAACTTTCACCGAAAATTGGTTTAAACGACATCGAGTAAGTAGTTTTTTTTTATACATCATAAAATTTAAAAAAAAATTTTTTTTTCATCAAACCCATACCCATTCGTGTGGGGTATCTATGGATAGGTCTTCAAAAAATTTTTTTTAGGTTCCTATCATTTTTTTTTAAACTGAATAGTTTGCGCGAGAGACACTTCCAAAGTGAAAAAATGTTTCCCCCCCCCCCCCCCTGTAACTTCTAAAATAACAGAATGAAAAATCAAAAAAATATATATGATATACATTACCATGCAAGCTTCCACCGAAAATTGGTTTGAACGAGATCTAGTAAGTAGTTTTTTTAATGCGTCATAAATGGTACGGAACCCTTCATGGGCGAGTTCGACTTGCACTTGGCCGTTTTTTTTATGGTGGGCAACAAATAACCCGACCAAATTACGTAGGTTGTTTTTGGTATGTAGTCAGGAATGTTAAAACGTATTTTTAATTTTGCCGCATTGTGTATGTTCCGTCCCTCGCGGGCGCACGCCTATAGCACATCTATACGATCCTACCATCTATGATTAATAATAAATAAACGTCTAAAAAATAAAATCCAATAAAAGAAAAGCGTCCTATTTCAAACTTTGCAGGTCTTTTTACACTAATAATTATGTTATTAACATTTTTTTTCTACTCGTCGACTGTAATGGTTGAATTAAGATTTAGTATAACCAATATTTATAATTGCGAACTTGTCATGAATAATCTCCCAACTCAATTATAATATTGATTTCGATACGCTGGAGTCAACAATAATTTTTTTTACCAATGAACGTGCGATGCGCACCAATAAAAAATACTAAACGGGTGCGGGGTGGGACTAAATATTATGTATTTCTTACTACATTTTTGGCTACTGAGATACTTACCAATTTTCATTAATAATTTAGGTTTTATAGCAAAAAAAAATATATTACTTCAGATGACTCATAGAAAAAGTATTGTATATAATAGTAATATAATCAAGTTTTTCAATCTCGTACCTTACTTAGGCAACTCAACATGCTGCGTTGCCTAAACACGGTACTCAGCTGAAAAGCTCTCTCTAATCACGATTGTATAAAATATTAATGCTATAAATAATTCGGTCTCTATATTATATTGTTCTGATGAGAATTACTCGTATAGTTGATTTTCGGTAATGTTTTTGTCACTAGATGGCGCGGCGCAGCAAGCACCTGGCGCGTCCTGCGCGCGGCGCCCGCGCCGCCGCCGCCCGCGCTGCTGGCCGCCGCGCGCTGCCTGCACCAGCCGCACGACTACTACCGGGTGAGTGCCAGCTGTCTGCCACTAGATGGTGCGGCGCGGCGAGCACCTGGCGCGTCCTGCCCGCGCTGCTGGCCGCCGCGCGCTGCCTGCACCAGCCGCACGACTACTACCGGGTGAGTGCCAGCTGTCTGCCACTAGATGGTGCGGCGCGGCGAGCACCTGGCGCGTCCTGCCCGCGCTGCTGGCCGCCGCGCGCTGCCTGCACCAGCCGCACGACTACTACCGGGTGAGTGCCAGCTGTCTGCCACTAGATGGTGCGGCGCGGCGAGCACCTGGCGCGTCCTGCCCGCGCTGCTGGCCGCCGCGCGCTGCCTGCACCAGCCGCACGACTACTACCGGGTGAGTGCCAGCTGTCTGCCACTAGATGGCGCGGCGCGGCGAGCACCTGGCGCGTCCTGCCCGCGCTGCTGGCCGCCGCGCGCTGCCTGCACCAGCCGCACGACTACTACCGGGTGAGTGCCAGCTGTCTGCCACTAGATGGCGCGGCGCGGCGAGCACCTGGCGCGTCCTGCCCGCGCTGCTGGCCGCCGCGCGCTGCCTGCACCAGCCGCACGACTACTACCGGGTGAGTGCCAGCTGTCTGCCACTAGATGGTGCGGCGCGGCGAGCACCTGGCGCGTCCTGCCCGCGCTGCTGGCCGCCGCGCGCTGCCTGCACCAGCCGCACGACTACTACCGGGTGAGTGCCAGCTGTCTGCCACTAGATGGTGCGGCGCGGCGAGCACCTGGCGCGTCCTGCCCGCGCTGCTGGCCGCCGCGCGCTGCCTGCACCAGCCGCACGACTACTACCGGGTGAGTGTCAGCTGTCTGCCACTAGATGGTGCGGCGCGGCGAGCACCTGGCGCGTCCTGCCCGCGCTGCTGGCCGCCGCGCGCTGCCTGCACCAGCCGCACGACTACTACCGGGTGAGTGCCAGCTGTCTGCCACTAGATGGTGCGGCGCGGCGAGCACCTGGCGCGTCCTGCCCGCGCTGCTGGCCGCCGCGCGCTGCCTGCACCAGCCGCACGACTACTACCGGGTGAGTGCCAGCTGTCTGCCACTAGATGGTGCGGCGCGGCGAGCACCTGGCGCGTCCTGCCCGCGCTGCTGGCCGCCGCGCGCTGCCTGCACCAGCCGCACGACTACTACCGGGTGAGTGCCAGCTGTCTGCCACTAGATGGTGCGGCGCGGCGAGCACCTGGCGCGTCCTGCCCGCGCTGCTGGCCGCCGCGCGCTGCCTGCACCAGCCGCACGACTACTACCGGGTGAGTGCCAGCTGTCTGCCACTAGATGGTGCGGCGCGGCGAGCACCTGGCGCGTCCTGCCCGCGCTGCTGGCCGCCGCGCGCTGCCTGCACCAGCCGCACGACTACTACCGGGTGAGTGCCAGCTGTCTGCCACTAGATGGTGCGGCGCGGCGAGCACCTGGCGCGTCCTGCCCGCGCTGCTGGCCGCCGCGCGCTGCCTGCACCAGCCGCACGACTACTACCGGGTGAGTGCCAGCTGTCTGCCACTAGATGGTGCGGCGCGGCGAGCACCTGGCGCGTCCTGCCCGCGCTGCTGGCCGCCGCGCGCTGCCTGCACCAGCCGCACGACTACTACCGGGTGAGTGCCAGCTGTCTGCCACTAGATGGCGCGGCGCGGCGAGCACCTGGCGCGTCCTGCCCGCGCTGCTGGCCGCCGCGCGCTGCCTGCACCAGCCGCACGACTACTACCGGGTGAGTGCCAGCTGTCTGCCACTAGATGGCGCGGCGCGGCGAGCACCTGGCGCGTCCTGCCCGCGCTGCTGGCCGCCGCGCGCTGCCTGCACCAGCCGCACGACTACTACCGGGTGAGTGCCAGCTGTCTGCCACTAGATGGCGCGGCGCGGCGAGCACCTGGCGCGTCCTGCCCGCGCTGCTGGCCGCCGCGCGCTGCCTGCACCAGCCGCACGACTACTACCGGGTGAGTGCCAGCTGTCTGCCACTAGATGGCGCGGCGCGGCGAGCACCTGGCGCGTCCTGCCCGCGCTGCTGGCCGCCGCGCGCTGCCTGCACCAGCCACAAAAACATCGTGAGGAAACCTGCATACATCTTCGAAGGAATTGGTAAGGAAGGAAAGGTGTATGTGAAGTCCCGAATCCGCATTGGGCTAGCGTGGGGACTATAACCCGACCCGAGCCCTCTCGCGCATGAGAGAAGGCCTGTGCCCAGCAGTGGGACGTATATAGGCTGAATTATTTATTTACTTATTTTATTTCATTGATTAAGTAAATAATATACCTATAATTCCGATTACAGTTTGGGTCCATATTTTGTTAGTATTAAATTTTTATACTTACAAATTTAAACTTAATAACTATCTTAGAAGTCTTAGAACCTAAACTTAAGTGCAGATGAGACCAGTGCCTTATCAAACCACTCTCCCACCTATCAGCTACGACGGCCAGGAGACTGTGGCAGCTGTCGCTCACCCTGCGGAGCGTAATATATGAAAAGTAATTGTAAAAAATTTAGTGCACCCATAAAAACATACAAATGTATTTTGTGTTTCAGTTTAAAGAGTTATTCGGCGAGCTGAGGGGAGCCGTGGCCGCATTGGACACCATCGCTTTGAACGCAGCATGGGTAGCGGAGGCCGACTCGGACCTCCAGCGGTACTTCACTGCAGTCAAACCGTAGATACACTCACAGCTCACTTCACTTCGATATTCAGTTTAAAGAACTACTTGGGGAGCTAAGGGGAACTGTGGGCGTGTAAGGTGCGTTGGACATCCTTACTTTGAACAAAATTTGAAATAGAGGTGTATCATCGAAGTAAACTTTGTAGCAACGTAAATTTACTGCCATCTCTTGACACATAATTAAAACTTTTAGAACGCCATTTAACTTTGAACCTTATTACAAACCTCACCGGTAATTGTATGCGATTTGCGTTAAATTGTGGCGTTTTAGGGATAAATTGTAAAAATAGCAACTGTGAGATGTTGTTGTTGATAAACTCACTACAGCTCGCCAATTTCGTAATAAGTCCCCTGTGTCAATTTGTCTATATGTCGCAGGGAAATGATGAAAACAGAGATTTGGCCAAATCTCTGTTTTTATCTGATTAACATTTCACAGCGACATATACATGTCATTTTGTCCGTATTTCCCCTACTATTCTTGAACGCCCCAGAATTCGTTGCTCCTTTAAGCGCCTACTATATTCACCCTTCCCGATTTCGCGCCCGAAATCAGTCACGATTTCGGGCCTGACAATCGTTTTACGTTTCACGCAATATCAGCACATCGTTAACAATATTTGCAGTGTAAAAAATACTTTGTCTCTAATTGCCAAAAATGTTCAATGTTTGATATTTTTGCATATGAACCATTTTTTTACATTTCAAATATTGTAAACGATGTGGATATTTGGTAAAACGGAAAAATATTATTTTTCGGGCCGCAATCGGATCTTATATCAGTAGGGCTATGATGGTCGGCTTTTTATCATTTGTCACCATGCCTGTCACGTTCTAACAAGTTTGCAAGCGTGAAAGTGACGGGCATAGTGACAAGTGATAAAAATGGAACCAAGCTGCCACCGCAGGCCTGATAAAGTGTGGATATAATTGGCACTTTAGCCAGTAACTATCTTATATCGCATACGATTTGTCGGGAGGTCTGTAAAGGCCTGTAGACTACTAAACAAATGATAACCGACTCAACGTATTTAATTCAAATTAAAAAAAGTATCAGAACTCCCTTTATTTAGTCGTAACGCGATAAGCGAGAATAACAAATTTACAATTTCACTAAGTATAAATACCTACCTATATGTCTAATATTTACGTCGAGTATCACATGTGGTTGGTAAAGAAGTTACAGACCAAGCTAAGTTGACAGCGATTTTGATAGCCCACCCTGTGCAAGTGTTAAGTAAACGTAATGATTTCATAGAAGTCTGACATTTTTTTTTTTTTTTTTTATTATTTATTAACACAAAAATTTATACATACATTCTCAAGATAATTCCAGCGAACAAAGCCTCATAGGGCTTAACTGCCGCTGTAATCGCTCTTACACTCTATAATATTATAAGTAGGTTTATTATTTACATTTTAAAACCATAGAGTGTTTCATATTACGAAGTCGGCAATCCTGATTCTTATTCTAAGGTGTTAGGATCTCGGTTCCGCTTATACCCGCCTTCGTGAAATGAGATATTCTTATAAGTGTGACATACATTTAATTATCTTACCTAAGATATGCGGCTTTCAATATTTGTTTACATTTATGTGGGTTGTTACTAATGTTATTATATGTTACTTCGGATAATTCGTTGAGGATATGTGGTAGCAAATATTCCCATCGTCGTTTTCCATATGCATTGGCACACTTTGGTAGGACGAATCGAGGCAAGTAGGTATGTATTTAAAATAACATTTGCACAGTCTGGGCTGTCAAAACCGCTGTCAACTCATCTGAGTCTGATTCTATGCCTTGATTTAATATATAATAGTTAAAGGTAAAAGCTATACTCTGTATCTTTAGGTATTTAAATAAAAGTAAACAAACAATTTGTACATTTTCGGGTAGTTATAACATTTATTGGTTAACCAACCAAATACAAAAATGCCTGGATCTGTCACTGATCACGTAATGTGTTCATCTACCCTCAACTGGCTAGTAAACAAAAGCTAGTAAAGCTACCCTCAAATGGCTCATTACCATTTGAGGGTAGCTTTACTAAGCTTTTGTTTACATTTATTTAAATATCTGAAGATACAGAGTATAAGTTTTGGTACTAAAACTATTACCTAAGATATATTTATTTTAATTTTTATTAATCACCAGTTCGGGGCCGACGATAATAACTTCTTAACAATCGCCCCCAGTTTAACTGTAGGACATATTATTTTTTTGCAATAATTTGTAAGAACAAGTTATCATAGAATGTGGGTAAAGTAAGGACGATAACCACGAAGAATTTCGTTCATTGACCTGCCATTCCCTGTCTCTATCGCACGCGCATAGTTATTGTGCCGTCCTGCTCGCACAGTGGCAGTTACTGCCGGCATCATGGGCCGGACAGCAATATAATGAGTTACCGTTTTTGTGCTCACCAGTTGGCGCCACTGTATACGGTGGTGCACAAAAACAGCTCTCAAAATTCTGCAATACTTATTTAAAGGAAAATAATATGTTCTAATATACGCAAAAGTATTTTAACGTCTAAATTTGCCGTTCTTAACCCTGTTTAATTTTGCATATATTTTAGTTGAGACTTTTTTTAAACCACTAACATTTATTGAACTATATTTAATGTTCACCATGTTGGGTCGACAACGTGCATGTAACTCCTCTGGAGTTGCAGGCGTACATAGGCTACGGATACTGCTTACCATCAGGCGGGCCGTATGCTTGTTTGCCACCGACGTAGTATAAAAAAATAAAAAATAACAAGAAAGATTTACCACAATTATGAATAAGGAGTGAAAATTCGCGATATAAAAGCTTGTAACCCCCAAAAATACTATGCATTTGACATTTTGAAAGACCTGCGTATGGAAGGTAGAGTTAAGGAATAGAATCTCCATATACCAAAAAGTGTCTGACAAAAAACCATAAATAGGTGGCGCTACAATACCTAGAATACTTGAAAAAAAAATCTAATCATAGACAGCGCTTTTCACTCCGTCAATACCGCCTAGGTTCTTAGCTACCCTAGCGCTACTCTGGAGAGATTTGGAACTATTATTTATTGCTGACAGCTGGACACTTTTGCAACAGTTCTGGCTATGGAGATTCTATTCATATAACTGCGTCTACACTAGCGCTCCTAGCGGCGAAATTCAACGCGTTAGCTCTCATTCCGTGCGTGCGGTATATATGTATAGGAAATGGCGGGTCAATATACTAAATTATTTGTGCTTAGCGTACTAACTTTACGCAAAAAAAATCTAATTACTTGTGGTAATATATTCCGCCCTTCATTATATTCCGTTCCATTCATATGATTCCTGCCTATTTTGCTCAGTATTTCAATTATGTTAAAATTATAATAACTTATTTTTTTAGGTATTTATTAGTACCTAATCAAAAATTGTGACCTGTAGTGTAGATAATTATTTTAGTGAAAATTTAATGTTTTTTTTTTGTTTCATTATATAAACAAACCAAGTAAGTACTACAAATAATATATGCGCGTACCCTTTTTCACTCTGCCGGTCGTCACTCGCGATCTGTTAGATCGGGCACTACACTCTATGATGAAGAAGCGTAGCACCGTTGATGTTTTTGATATTTCACCCAATGTTCTCTTTTGGATATGGCCGGTTGTTGGTGACGTACTTGTCGTGCTCATAAACCTTATGTTCGAAACTGGTACATATCCTGCCGTTTTAAAAAATGCCAGGGTATGTCCAGTTTTTAAAGGAAAGGGCGACAGGTGTGACGTCAACAATTATAGGCCTATTACAATAGTGCCAACCATATCCAAAATAGTTGAGTCTATCTTGTCGTCCCACCTAATGAATCACTTGGAATCGAACAAACTGATTACGAGTAACCAACATGCGTACCGACAGAAAATGTCTACAACCACCGCGGCGTACAGGATGTTTGATTCTATAGTGACTGGGTTAGATGACAAAAACAAGATGGCGGGAATATTGTGTGACTTATCGAAGGCATTTGACGTCATCAGTCACGAGTTACTGCTCAAAAAACTAAATTTGTATGGTGTCCAAGACAACGCTCACCAGCTGTTTACGTCTTTTTTATCGGACCGCAAACAAGTCGTAAAACTGCTTGCCGACGGCAAACCACTACAATCCAACGTAGGGTCTGTAAATATCGGTATTCCGCAGGGTTCTGCTCTTGGAAATACGTTATTTCTGCTCTTTATAAACGACCTGCCGTCGAATATTGCAGCTGGTTTGCCCGTATTGTTTGCGGACGACACAACCGTGTTAGTTAGTGCAGAATCTTACGACCAGCTAAGCCTAAAGATAAGTAATGCTTGTGCGCAGTTACAGACCTGGTTTTCAGCAAATGGGCTCATACTAAACTGTTCCAAGTCAAACGTAATGCTATTCTCTGGTCGGAAGATTCCACTGCCACCATGCATGGCCAGCAGTCCGATGCCAGTGTGCAATGAGAGTAGGTTCCTTGGGTTTATAGTTGACTGTAACCTTAACTGGAAGCACCATGTTGACAGTGTCTGTGATAGGTTGGGTAGTGCAGTCTTTGCGTTGCGAAAGATGAAGCCACTTATCTCGAAGGAAGCTCTAAAGCAGGTGTACTTTGCTCACTTCCATTCTATTATGTCGTACGGCACGCTCATTTGGGGTAACTCCACTGATGCCAGAAGAGTCCTCATAGTTCAGAAGAGAGCAAATCGTACACTTGCTGGAGTAAAACACAGACACCCATGCAAAGATCTTTTTATTTCGGAACGCATAATGACTCACTACTCACAACACCTCTTTGAACTAATAATATTTGTCAGAAATAATATTGCTCAATTTTCTCGTGTGGATTGTCCGGGAAAACAACTGCGTAACACAGGTCGTCTCAGAACAGTTCCTCGTCGCTTGGTGCTTTCAAAAAGGAACCCACGAATAATCGGACCTACTTATTTCGAGCACCTACCTGCCGAGATAAGAAACGAGCAATGCGACGAAATATTCAGACGTAAATTGAGAAACCTTTTGTTGGAAAACCCTCTGTACTCAGTAAATGAGTTCATGGAATTGACATTTTGATTCAGAAATTGTTTTTATTCTTATTGTTTTTATTTATTGACATTGTTTTTTTTATCATACAGATGATCCTTATTGGGAGATATTATTTCATTGTTTTTATATTGTTGTGTGTTGACGATTCTTATTGGGAGATATTATTTGTGTTCTTTTATTAATTTATCGTTTTTATTTTTATTGTTCTCGTATTTTCGTAAGTTTTGACATTGTACATTTATATTTTGGATTTTTGTAAGTATTTACCTACTTACTGTTTCTCTTATTTATTCTAATTGTATTGACAATCCTTATTGGAGCTATAATTTTATTTCATTAGTATTGTTATTATTTTCATTTTTATTATTTTATTTTGACGATCATGATAGAAATTCTTATATTTTTGACATCAATGCAAATTTATTATGTAATTGTCTTTCATGAAATAAATCATCTAATCTAATCTAATCTAATCTATGTTGGCATTTTGAACCTTAAGCCATTGAAATAAAGTGCATAATGTCGACATATTTTGGACGAATACTACAAACGTATAGACGCCATCAATTATAGATAGTCAAAACAAGCTAAGTTGGCAGAGATTTTGATAGCCCAGAAGGTGCAAGTGTTATTTTAAACGTCATACCTCTATGGAATTATAACGTTTACTTAACACTTGCACCGTCTCGGCTATCAAAATGGCTGCCAACTTAGTTTGGTCTGACTCTACACAGATATATCAGAGCAGCCAATGTTCTCATAAATATCTGAGCACGCTTCAAATGACAAAACTATAGCTGCTAGCATATTCAGATATTTTTGAGCACTTAGGCCGCTCCGATATGCCTTATGAGTAAACAATATACTTTTTCTAGTCAACTCAAATGAAATCAACTTTTATTGTACCTATTTCAACTGTCATTTTCTTTGTCATTCGCTCAATCCGAAGAAGCATAGTTAGACCAAGCTAAGTTAGCAGCAATTTTGATAGCCGAGACTGTGCAAGTGTTATTGTTAACGTCAAACTTCTATGAAATTATGAGGTTTAAATAACACTTTCACCGTCTGGGCTATCAAAATCGCTGCCAACTTAGCTTGGTCTATATCCAGTCTATTTTATCGCCGTCGATAAAGCATCTCGCTCTAACACAGTCAGAAAGAGACTTATAAGACGATAAAATAGACTACAGTCAGACCAAGCTAAGTTGGCAGCGATTTTGATAGCCCAGACGGTGCAAGTGTTATTTAAACCTCATAATTTCATAGAAGTTTGATGTTTACAATAACACTTGCACTTTCTGGGCTGTCAAAACTGCTGCCAACTTGGTATGACTATATTCATCTGTATACAAGGTGTAACAAAAATAGTGGGGGGGGGGGGGATGTTTAAGGGCGTATTCGGTATCGTACTGACTAGGAAAAAAGAAGAAAACATTTTTTGACTCGAAAAAGTTTTATTTTTGTATGGGGCAGGTCGTCCAAATCGGCCAACTCTGCGATACAAAGGCCAAAAAATTTTCACGTCGAAAAATTATTTCTTGTACTTTTTCCACACGACACCGAATATGCCTTTAAGCCCCACTATTTTTGTTACATCTTGTTTGTATATTCCATATGGGGGTTTTCAGAAAATAGTGTATTTACTATTTACTTTTTTTTCGAAAAATTTAATTTTTGAGTTATTAAGATTGATTGAAAAGAGGATGTAAGTGTCCTTCGGGTTTTCATTAGAGATGCAACGAATATTCGGCCACTATTCGGTATTCGGCCTACTCGGCCACAATTTCACTACTCGGCCGAATACCGAATAGTGGCATAGCATTCGGCCGAATATGGATAGTCATGCTCCTGAGTTGTCGATTGGTGCTTTTTCGACAAAAAGTAAACAGTAAGTAAACTATTAACTGAAAATGCCTGATTACCCATATATTTCTATCTACTACTTATATACCATAAGACACATAAGTTCCAGTCTTTTACCTGAATCGAGAAATATATAGAAATAGTGCTAAGTTCGCTCCAGTATTATATATATAGAATGTAATCAAATGTTTATAAATTTACTCACAGTTATTTGTGCACAGAACTGTTTATTATAAAAATACGTTTATTTAGGAATATTATTTTGAATAAGTCTTCATTATTTTTAATAGTTATTTGGTGATAAAACTTGAATTTCTTAATCGTATTACGATTAAACAAAGCAGTAAATAACGATAAGGTCAATAGGAGAAGACCGTCTATAAGGTAAAACCGTCTACCTAGCTCCAAGCTCTTTCGTCGCTTCTAACTCTTTCCTTTATATACAAAGTATGGCATCGATAATCCGTACACAGGCTAATCCGAACGTCGCTGTAATCCGAACTGCCGAGTGACCCCTTTTTTCGAGGGACAAAGCCTTGCCTTGGTCAATAAATAGAATTAAAATGATTTCGCATTTTACATCACAATTATGTAATGTTAACCCTTTACCAGGCCCCGAAGAACCAGCGTGTCTTAATACGTACTTTATATGCTGTTGCAACCGTATTGAACGCCTTGTAAAAAATGTATTTATGAAAGTCGGAGATCTTCCTTTAAACCAGAAATAAAAATGTGCGTTACGGTTATCCCATCGCCTGTCTAAGTAATGAACTGTCATACTAGATTTTGTCTTATTATATTCTTGATCAGGCCAAGGGATATATTCCACCCACATCTTATATCGGTTATAATAGTCAAGGTTTAACTCCAAATCTCCTACGAAACATTATATCAATCACTACTTACTTACGTGAGTTTTTATGACATGACAAGACAATTTACCGGGCCATGGGAAAAATAGCTCCCACACAGTTAAACTCTAATAAGGCCATGGGATAATGTCAACCCACATCCTAATTCTGGTCATACACAATAATGCATGAATATTTAGCAATGTTTACGATTACATTAGCTTTCAACACTCAAAATCTACAAAATATCAAAAAATTGTTCGACCTATGTACTTCTGTTTCATAGAAATTATGGAAAGTGTTCGAATTTCTCCGTAGTTTACTGAAATTAGCGTTCAAGTGAATTTAAACGGCTGCCGAAGATTTATTACGCAATTTAGAAGCGTGTTCTGAATGAAGATCATAAAATAATATTTCAGGGATTGACAAAATATTTTGTAGGTGGTTTGGAGTTAAAACCTGACTACGGTAACCGATATAAGATGTGGGTGGAATATATCCCTTGGCCTGGTAAAGGGTTAAGTACTTTGCAACTTAGGAACAATTCAAATTATTTTATGAAATATTTTTGATTTGTTTTTTTAAGTAGTCACACTACTATATACAACTGAAATAGATATCATACACTAAAGAAAAAAAAAGTGCTTTAGTTTAACTTAACTTTTTCTTTAATGTATGATATCTATTTTAGTTTATAATTTAAGTACTTTGTTAATAAGTTTCATTGCTTTTGTAATTTTGGAGTTTCATTAAATATATATTTTCTGAATATACTCATGTTTTATATCGAACATATTATAATCCCAAGGCTTCGTGAGTCCAAACAGGGGTTGTTTTTTTTAAGTACGGATTATTGAGGCCCAGTACTCCACTTACAGAAAGTCGGTAAAGCAGAAGGAGCGAAACTCTGACTGTGCCTGTACAACGTAGGTAGAGTCCAACCAAGCTATCTCTGCAGCGATTTTGATAGCAGAGACTGCGTGCAATGGTTATTTTAACCGTAAAACTTCTATGAAATTATGACGTTTAACTAAATGTTAGTCTGTGCTACAAAATCGCTGCAGAGTTATCTTGGTCTGACTTCTAGGCGAGAACCCTCCGACAAAAGCCCATACTATCGAAGATGCGGTCACGTCTGAAAATACGGGCGATAAAGTGTCAAAAATATGTATACACCTTAATATATGGGCAATAGGGTCGTGTATACATTTTTTTGGGACTTTGTTCGTATCGATATTTTAAGACGTTTTAAAATGAGAGTGTACAGTAACTCTCATTTTAAAACGTCATACTGAAATTACGTACCATTAAGAGAGTTATTTCCCTATGTCGGTCTTTCCCAACATTGACCTTTCTTGTCGAAATTTTTAAAAGACGATTAATAAAAATTTGAAAAGTGAAGTATGTCAAATAATATTTCTGAATATAAACGAAATAATATCTAAATTTATTGAGTAGATTAGAATTTATTTCAATGCAACTTGGCCTGATTGAATGGACTTTTAGAGGATATTTTTACATTAAAAAAAAAAAGAAAAAATCTTTGATCGACATTAGTTTTTTCTAAAATTTACAAAATAAATTCTAGTCAACTTTTTTACGATCAGCCTCTAATATGATAGTACAATAACAATAAGAATCTGCCCCTATATTTAATAATATGTAGTTATAATACTGCTAAGTATATAATGACCATCATACGTCGGGGTTTTCGGTGCGGGAATGTTTTCTTGTATTTATAACTTTGTCTATTGTAAAATAATTACCAAACTATGAATTAAAAATAGAAGGTAAGCTTCAAATGCGCTTAGAAATATTAAAATAGTATTGGTTTCTATAGTTTTAACCTGTTTTTTGGCTAGTGTAAAACATTCCCGCACCGAAAACCCCGACGTATGATAATGACAGGCATTGTGTGGGTTCATATAAAAACATCACATATGTTTGTATATGAACCCACGTGTGTGTTTTTATGCCTAATTATGTACAGTTACATACACCGTGTACACATATTAGGGGTCATCCATTAATTACATCACACGAATTTCACGAATTTTTGACCCCTCCCCCCTTGTCACATCTGGTCACATTTAGCAACCCTCTCCCCTCTGGTGTTACGTCACATATCCGGAAATCTTGTTATTAACATAATAAGCGATTCGAATGCAGTATTATTATTCTAATAAAAACTATTTGTAATATAGAAATTTTATGACATAGAACCGTTTAGGAATAAAAATTTCACGGATAAAAGCTATATATCGTTGCAAAACCTAGTTATTTAGCTGTACTGCTAATACAAAAAAATCAAAACAATTTTTGTCTACTAGTGGAGTTAGGTAAGTGATGCCATAAAGCTGCTCACTCCCCCCCTCCCCCATGTCACCCATGTCACAACATGTCACATTTTCTGTACCCCCTCCCCCTAGTTCCCTTCGCCTAAACGTGTGATGTAATGAATGGATGGCCCCTTAAGTTCTCTATGTGTTCAGGAACCGCATGTAACCGAACCGCCATTGCGACATTTGCTCAGTGTTTGCAACTGACATGGGCGTAGGCAACTACAAGCAGGGGGAGGGGGCAGCTGCCCCCCCCCCCCCCCCCCTGTAGCTCAAATTTTACATACAATGTATGCTCCTCTGCGGTCTCTGCTCCTTTTTTAATCTTTGTAATTACTAAATCGATATTGACGTTATTATTACGCAATAATAACATTGTCACAGATAAGAAATTTGTTCTAACAAAATAGTTTATCTATGCTGCCCGTAATTTGCGGTTTTTGAACGCTTGATAGAGTGTATGATATGTGTGTATAAAAGTATAAAACATTGCTTCTATGATACTTAGGGTTCTATGTTACCGCAAAGAACATATAATCACTACGTGTTACCGTTTCACAGTGTCCAAGCATTGGATAGCTAATTAACAAATAAATTAACTGCTAGATAAAACTTCCTGCAAATCGTAGCTCTTTATACCAGTTAAGCTTATATGAAGATCGTGAAACGCCAACGATGACTTTACACGATTGGATATCGTCAACGATATATTTACGATGGCAATACAAAACATCATTTAATACGAATAGCGCTCAAATGGGCCCCAGAATCAGTTAAGATTCAAAATAATATTGTATACATTTGTAATTCATATCAAAATAATATTATATACATTTGTAATTCATATCAGACTCATGTGTAAGCATTTTTGTAAGAATATCTTGCTTGATGCTTGTAAATTGCAAAGTTGTACATATTTGTGGCTTTCCATCACAGAAGGGACCTTATGCTTCAAGTGCAATAAGGTCTTTTACATCTGAAATTCTGATAGAAAGGAGCATAAGGACCCTTCTCTACTGGAAAGCCACATTTAAACAAGAATGGTACCGGCTGCAAATATCAGAACAATAGCAGATTTTTAGTTACCGGTAGTCATTGAGTACCGCTATAGTGTTACCGATAATAAGTATAATAACCTACCGGTACCTAGTTCCCTACCGGTATCAAGGCACCGGTAGAGTTTGATTGAACATTTTGAATTTTGAACGTTTTTGTATAAATAAGTTGGTAATAAAATGAACAACCGCTGAACACATTACCGGTATTTAATTTTTCATTACCGCATCGTGCGAAAAAGCAATTTAAAGATCGAAAGACGTCAATATTGTAAATTTCTTAAATAATATTGTTTTGATGTTTTTGTTTTTCTGATATTGCGGAAGAATCATTAAATACTAGCACACTACTTATTTGAAATATATCTCTATAGGTGTGAGTATGAATTACTGAATCTCTGTTTTATAGGATGCGAATATCGTTATCGACATACATTATATCATACATACATTGTCGTCTATAGCATAGGAAGATATGCTTTGTCTATAACTATACAAGTGTGCTAGATAGATCACCGTGCGTATTAAGGCCTCTCCAAACGTCACCGATGATGGTATCCGATATGCAATAGTAGATCGATTCAATTCGTTGCTCCTACTTAGCCAGCAACTATCTCATATCGTATGCCATTTGTTGCAACGTCTGTAGAAGCCTTTGTTCAACTTAAAAGCCGTTATAGACAGGCGTACCGTACCGCGACCTTGGTCCAGTCCGAGGCCTGTTCGATCGTGTGTAAGGTGGTCCATCATACGTCCGTTAAGGCGAGAAAGAGATAATTTGACCGCACCAAGGTCGCGGGCCTGTACGCCCGTCTGGTACAGCTTTAACGTTGAAGATACTATAGTAACTATAGTTAAATGTTTGTTGAATCGTAAGCAGTGTTGTAGTTTACACGCACTGTGTGAATATGTGTCCTAAATGGCAAATTATCTAAGTGTTGTGTGCCTAGATCAAAGAAAGAGGTTCTCGGTACAAAAGTTGCCTTTTTACTCAATAATGTTACACCGCTAAGTATATCTACACGATAGTGAACTTCTCGGAAGCTTATTACTAACAGTTTACGTATCAGAATGGTACCGGCTGCAAATATCAGAACGATACCAGAGTTTTAGGGACAAGGACAAGGACTAGACATTGAGTACCGGTATCGTGTTACCGATAATAATTGAGTATTTAGTTACCTGCCGGTATCAAGTTACCGGTAGCGTTTGATTGAGCCTTTTAAATTTTGAAAGTTTTTGTATGAATAATTTGGTACTAAGCTTATTACTAACAGTTTACGCAGCAGATAATTCTAAAATTTTGCATTTATATTAGAGACAAATATAGTAACAAAAACAAAACATAGCGTATTTTTTATCGCCACTTATGTGCAGTAACAAACTAAAATTTATATTATTCTTTGTAAAGTTTTCTATGAAAAATAAAAAATATACACAAAATTACCGAAATAAATAAGCGGTAAAATTGATACCGGGAACTTTTTTCTACCCGCGCACCTTGTTTAAGTGACTGGGCATAACGATATCAACCATTAGTAATCTTGTGACCAAAGAAACTATATTTTTGTAGTAATAACGACTTTTTACATGAACATTTTCTAAATGATACATTTTGGATCCGACCATACAGCAGCACCTACTTATCTAGTGATCCTGACTTAATGAGATAGATGGACTCTGCCTAATGGCCTTTACAAACGTAACCTTAATCGGATACGATTTGCGATACATTGCACTTCTAAAATTGAATGCCATTTGTTGCAACGTTTGTAAACCTGACCACGCGCCATATTGCGGAATTTCAATGGAACTAAATTTTTCATACTAAACTGAACTGTCACTCTATATATGAGAATAACAGCGCCCTCTTGAAATCCATCATAATATTATATTTCTGGTCGGGTTTTAAAATAAATAATAAATAAATATTATTGTATCTATTGTAAGTCTTTTGACGTTTTAATTTTCTGCAGTTAACATTTGATTTCATTTCCTATAGCTTGTTAACTATTAAGTATAATTTTTCGGTATCGGTACCTGGGGGCCTACCGCAATAATCAAAATTCGCAAATTGCGGGGATCTTTCTCTTTTACTCTCACAAAGAGGTAATTAGAGTGACAGAGAAAACCTCCCGCAATTGACGAACTTTGATTTTCGCGGTTATAGCCCTGTTATCCAAAAAAAAGCATTTGACCGGGAATCCAGATAAAATGGTGCTGCTAATATAAATTAGAAATTAAAAAACAAGTATCAAAATTGGTTGTGTCCATCGGTGTTACCGTCTATAGTTTTCCCATTTTGAAAGAAAAAAATGTGTAAAGTAGTGTTTAGTACCGAGCCATCCGTTAATAAAACAGGCACAAATATGTACTCTTTCTTCTCTTTTCCATTTTTAATTTTATGATTGTTTTTTTAATTTTGTTGGAAAATAAGTACATATTTGTGCTTATTTTGATAGCCAAGCGAATCTGTCCCTTATTTCCAAGCACTATGGTTCTTATATGAGTGTACATAGGAGGCTGTTCTGTCTACATTGGATATGTCATTTTGTAAAAGCTTTTGTAATAAACTTTCCTAATGTAAATATGTTGTTTTTTATATTCAATTTCTATATCGACACATTGGTAGGATTCTCAATCAATCAATTTTTCGTGTTATGGCTCCATCAAGGTGTTGATGATTCTGCCAATGTCGAGGTTGGATAAGACACGGCTAGTATATGAATCTTATTACGGTCATAGACAGTGTTCGGTGGAGTATCCGATCTGCAAAGAAATACAAATTACGACTAACTAATAGACTACATACAACTATTAAACAATATGAACACTACAGTATCTACAGAACAAACTACAGTTAAGTATTAAATCTACGAACTTATTGTACAATAATATGATACATACTACAATTTAAGATTATTTATAGCTAGGAATTTATTCAAAATACCACTAAACGGAGTAAAAACTAAAGTTAGTAAAAAGTTAATATTTACTGGACGGCTATAATCTCACGAGGAAGAAAATCATATATAGGATAGCGTATTTTAGGACACTCCAATAAAATATGATTTGTAGTACCCTCGTCCAGTCCACACTCACAGATAGAGCTGTCCCTTATCCTCATTTTGGCCAAACGCACAGGGGAACAAATGAATCCAAGGCGAAGCCTAATAATACATGACGTGATTAATTTTGAAAACCCCTTGTTCTTGAAAAACCATGGTCTAACTGGGATATATGGTGGTAGGATCCTATAGATGTGCTTATATTTTCAATTTTTCTATTATTTATTTATTTCGAATCCACAATAGATCCATAATTGTTAGTATTTACAACAAATCTTAAAATTAATTAAGGTTAGTGCCATATAAGATAATAATAACATATCTACAAGTACAAAAAAATAAATATAAAAAATAAATATAACTAGGCAATCTAGATGCACCACTTCTCAGCATCTGTGGCTTCCACATGCAGTCCATTCCAGTGCATGAGCAGTGGTGCATCTATCTTACCTGCCAACGTTTTCAGGATGCTATTGGTACTGCCACACAGTCTCTGCATAAGTGACGCCGATCTGTTGCGTATAATTGCAAAAAAGTCATCCGTGTGCGCCTCCGCGAACATTCCCGACGCACTACAGTGCCGTGGCAGCCCCATCAGCATCCTGAAAACGTTGTTATATTGTATTCGTAGAGCATTGTACGCTCGCTGAGTATAGCTAGCCCACAGGCTGCAGGTGTAAAACGATTGGCAAAAAGCTTTAAAAAGCGTCTTTTTCACGTCTTTGTTACACCTGGCAAACCTGCGCGCCAGCATATTTCCGCGGACGGCCAACGCTCTACGCTCCCTCTCTATGTCGAGGTCATCTTTTAGGTCCTCGGTGACCCAGTGACCAAGGTATTTGAAAGTTTTAGTGACCCTGAGCTTATACCGTGACATACAAAAATACGCATGCGACGAAATTAAAAACACGGTTTACATCGTGACAACATACTTACCAAAAAAAAACCGGTCTAGTGCGAGTTCGTTTTACTCGCGCACCGAGGGTTCCGTACAAACTTAGCATTATCTCGTGTAACTATAAAGGCAAAAAATTAGTATAGGGACCGTGCGCGTTGCAGGGTCTGCCATCTTGTGGCCTGAATCGGAACCATACACATGCACATGTACACGTCACGTGTTTTCTTGTGCATAGTAGGTTCTGCCATCTTGTGGGCTACATTGGAACAAAAAACATCACATTTACGCCTCGCGCCAAAAATCTGACGGCTCATGTGCTGCCTCCTACAGTTCATGCATGCTCCCTATAGGTACTTCTGAAAAGAAGTATCTATACTAAGTATATTTGTGTACAGCGCCATCTATCGGCAAATTGTCTAACTAATTTGCGCGATGTAATGCACGTATGTTGGTTTTTGGAGGATAATTCTCTATCATGTGACCCGATTTCAAAAATTGATGGTATATTTCATGTAATCTCATAGAAATTTTAGGTTCAATAAACACACGTAACGTTGGTTAAATTGCAAACTGAATTCGGAAATGGTTTTTGTTAATAAAAAAAGTTACCAAAATAGAGGACTGATTATATTTTTCCTGTAAAATTTATAGTAATGTTAATATTATGTAAAAATTTAATAATTTTTCGTCGGTTAACTTCTGAGATAATGGTGAGGACGGTATTTTTTTTTTCACGTTTCCATTCATAAATCAATTTTTTTCTCCATTAAAAAAAAATGTTTTGGAATGACCAATTTTAGCTCTTTCAAATGATACCCCACTTGACCAAATACAGATACAGATACAGATCTTTATTGGTAAAATAAAGGTACATCTTAGAAGTCAAAATAAAATACAATTTTACAACTAATAATTTATAGATTCAATTCATAAATAGAAAACAATAATAATATTTCGTTTCACAGTATTGGGTCAATGATCTTTGGTTAAGGTTATACACATGAAGTCATCAATTGAGTAGCATGCATGTTCAATAAGTAATAATTTTAGTTTTTTTTTAATTGAATCAGTTTTCGAGTCCTTTAATGTAGACGGGAGTGAATTATATAATTTTGGTCCGATTACACTAGTAGCTCTGTGAGCTGTAGACCTCGCGAGCATAGCTGATGGCTCCTCTACACGATGGCCCAGCGTAGGCAAGTCCCAGGGGCGCATTTATGCGTTAGAGCAGCGGTTCCTAACTTGGGGGTAATTACCCCCGTAGTGGTAAATCTGGTCTTTTACGGAGGTAATAAGCTCAATTAAATATAACAGAAATTAGACCTGTAAGAAAGAATATTGATATTTATTGGGAGTAGGGGTAAAATCGGGTTCCCTAGTTAGTCATAGGGGTGGCGGAACTGACAAGGTTAGGAACCACTGCGTTAGAGGGAGCAAGTGATATTGCTATCTCATTTCACCGCATAGCTGCGTCCCTTAGATTGGCCTACGCTGGGCCATCGTGTAGAGGAGCCCTTAAAACTGAATAAATGTATGGCTCCGCTGTTTAGAAGAATTTATAAAAACTAAATTGACAAAAAAACATAATTATCGAATAGGATGGTCCATCTTTGTATGTAGAAAAAAGTTGAAAGGATTTTTATAGAACAGTAATCTATGTGCCAAATATGAACTCATTTGCGAATGATTAGGTGGTCGCTATGATTTTGTAATTTGCAATATCCTCATACAAATAAAAAAATGCAAAGTTACCAAAAAAATTTTTTTTAGCATACTTACAAATAATAAATAAAACGAATAAAGAGCCCTTAAAGATATTTCCAAAGCAGAATTATTGATGGGTCAATTTATTTTCATACTATTTTGTATAACTATATTTATAAATAATGTTAATTGATCTTAATTTTTTATAGATACTTAAAGAGTCCGCACGGAAAATGAATTTTCATTAATTATTAACTAAGAAAACTTTGTAGACACGTAAATTTACTGCCATCTTTGGACACATGATTAAAACTTTTGGAACGTTATGGTGCCATTGCTCGAAACGATGCTGTCAAACATTTGGCCTTTTATCTATTAGATGGCGCCACTACAACTTCTTTAACAATTTTATCATATATTAGTAAACGAATAAGGATTATCATCAAGGAAAGGAAAGTCAAATGGCTTTCTACAATTTTTATCATGTGTCGAAAGATTTAGCAGCAATTTTACTGTAGCAACAAAATTTTGTTAGACGGTCCACCTCCATTTAAAATTCTCTTTGCCAACGCCTACAAAATGGGAAGGCAAGAGAAAATACTCCCTTTCCCGTTTCCAAACGCCCACAGTTAGTCGGTCATCCCCTGAATGGTAAAAGTAGAACCACCTCCATCTTCGTCGGCAGAAGAAGGGCCATCAGAGCTTCACTCTGTAGTGTTTTATCTCTATAGGATTTGGCAATTTAATCCGCTAAAACATCATTTTGCTACATCGAATACCTTGACTAAAATATCAACAGAAGATTTATAATAAATTTAATCTTCGGAACACTGTGTTCCTGCAAATTTGTGGCCTGAATTTTTGTAGACAAGATTATAGCAAGCATCGCTGGCTCTTAGTAATCTATATGCACCAAAATTTTCTAAAATAATGCCACGAACCGTACCGAAACTTTCTGCGGCGACTGCACGCAGGAAATATGTTAGAAAACCGTTTCCCTCTTTGAGCTATGATATATAATTTTCTTTTATTAAAGCAATATAACATACATTTACTTACGTTTAAACTTCTAGTCCTAATATAATATCAATATTCAAATCTACAACTACGTCTCTATAATAATCTTAATGCAAAAACTGCTCAGATTTTTTTTTACATGAACCCGTTTTCGCCTGGGCAACTGTCCGTCTCCTTGAACTTTAACGGCTGTAAAAAAAGTTCAGACAATAAAACTGAAACGAATACGCTTTGCTCGCGCTTCGTGCTCGCTTGATCAACAATACGAAATTTAAATACAAAAAAATACAAAATGTTACAATTCAGGGAATAGATCCAGGGTCCTCTTCTGTCTCCCTCTTACAAAGCTTAGTCAATAAAAAATAGGAAATTAAAGTGCAAAAAAAAAACAAAAAAGATTTCATTGTTCGGGATTTGAGCCCGGAACCTCATGATTGTAAAGCTAGTGTATTTCAATTGAGCCACGAATGGATATATGTATCACGGGGAAATTAGGCTACTTATTCTCGAGTAAAACCTAAATATCTAAATACCCCCTAAACCAGCGTTCTAAAATATCTGAATTTTTCGCAAATCACTCTGTAACCATGTCTCACAAGGAGGAAACTCTTATGATATCGATACGGCTATTTGTTTAGGCGCGACCCAACTAGCAAAAGAGTCTCAGGTTGCGCACTTTATAAAACTGATGAGCTTATAGAGCTCTTATTATTGTTTTGGAACATATCATCACTCTTATATTAGTCTTAGACAAGCTAGTACCGGCTTTAGTAAGGTCAGTCTTATTACCTAGTCTTATATATGTATATAAGAGCATTTTATAATACTATTATAAACCTCTTGCTCTTACAAGAACATTTACGAAGTCTCATTGAACTTGAGAGTGCCTGGTCTTATATCCCCTTTCTCTAAGTTCATTTGATTTTATATTAGACTTTATAAATGCTATTGTAAGAATGTAAGACTAATATCAACATAGTATAATACTATTATAAGCCTCTTGGTCCTACAATAACATTTACGAAGTCTTATTGAACTTGAGAGTGCCTGGTCTTATATCCCCTTTCTCTAAGTTCATTTGATTTTATATTAGACTTTATATATGCTATTGTAAGAATGTAAGACTAATATCAACATAGTATTATACTATTATAAGCCTCTTGGTCCTACAATAACATTTACGAAGTCTCATTGAACTTGACTAATGTCAACATAGCATAAGAACACTGTAAGTACGTACTTTTCTGATCTTAATTAAAGCTATAAACAAGCATAATAAGATCAACAGCAGCACTTTAGTAAGATATTAGAGTGATATAGGATAAAGATACTTATATCACAAAAGACAAGATCAATATAAGATCGTTTGATCTTAAATCGATTTTAGGAACACTTGTGTTTTGATATTTAATTATTTAATTATTATTTTTTTGTAATTTAAAGTAAGAGTGTAATTTTAAATAGGTATGGATTACGACAACTGGAAAAAACGTTCGAGAAGTGATGGTTATCGGCGGAAAATTCAGAAGTACAAAAAAATCATAAGTAAATCAAATACATATACAGCTCCTGCCAAGACAAGGTAGTGTTGGTGAAAATATTAGTGAGGTTTCTGTAGGTTCTGCTTGCATGAAAGTATGTGAAATTAATGATTTTAGTGAAAAAGAATCTTCGACCGATGACGAAACAGATTATGAGAAAGATTTTGCCTTAAAAAGTGAATTACAAAAATGGGCGTTAAAATTTAATATCCCTCATGCAGCAGTAAATGGATTGCTAATTATTTTAAACAGAAGACTAAATAATGTTCTACCAAAGGACGCAAGGACACTGCTTAACACAAATAAAGAGATTGTGCAAATTAATGAGTTGTCTCCTGGAATGTATTGGCATAGTAGCTTAATAACAAGACTTGTATATTGTGTTTCTTCCCAAGGCCATGTTAATTGTTTTAACATGCGGAAGTCTTTCTTCATCAAGTAATGGTCTATATCCATAAATACAACCATTTTGCATCACCAATCTTGTCACTTAAATAAAAAAAAACATTTAGTTTATTAGTATGTGTCAAGTGATCTAGTAAGGATAAACAAATGTATTTAGGGTTTTAGTAAGTAAACCAAGGAACCCTAATTAATTCAACATGGCCATATCATTTGTATTCTGAATGCAGAATTTAGTGTAAATAATCTTATAATAGTCTAATAGTGCGCTTTAAAAATACACCTACAGCTATGGCTGACTATCAGTACAAATAAAGAAATAAAATAATTATAAACGGATACAAATACCATATTTGATCAGGCGCATGAAGTTTGAAGTGGAAAACAGGGTCTACTTTACAGTAAATAATATTTTCCCACGTGATTACATACCGTAAAACATAAACACACACGATGATAACGAGCACGTTATTATATTTAAACATAATTCATAAACAGTTAGATAAATATTTACACTAACATATTTTTGTCACGCTGCTGCATTTATTTTCACTCGTACACTTATACTTCACAAATAGAATGTTTCAACTCTCTGTGTGACCTTACAAAAAATCTAAATAAGCTTATTTAGGCTCATAAGATTCTAACGTTGGACCAATATAAGCCTATGTAGGCTTACAAGATACTTACGTAAAAGCGATATTAGCCTAAGGTAGCTTAAATAAGTTTTGGAAAGATTACTGTAAATGCAAGCAGCATTCAATTAGACTGATATTAGAACGATATCAAAATAAATACGCTTATAATTTGTGCCCAAATCCGGGCTTATACGATGCTATAAGATCAATATAAGAGCGAAAAAATTGTAGTTTTGAGACTATTCTAAGCGTGTTTTTGCTAGTTGGGGACGTACCATGACTCCGCCATTTTGAAAAAATTCCAAAAACTGGATCGACAAAAAAATTCTATTTGATCATAGAATATGGTCACAAAATTTCACGCGAATCGGTTGAGAACTGCGACCTGTAGAGGAGAACATCCGGACATACGAAAGCAGATTGCGCGAGTCGAAACGTAGACCTACGCTACGCTTCGGTCAACTAAGCGACCGTCTCGACTTAGCGAGTCGGCAACTCGGAGCAACCAGTTTGGGAGTCCTGCGGGGCGGCCGGTCACAGGTACGTATAGATGCATTAGTTTTATACGTATGCATATTTGCTCTGACGTACATACAAGCCGGCAGTACAAATATACAAGGCAAAGTTAATATTTTATGCTTTTTAAATAGCGGTTGTGCTGGGTGGTCAGGGGGCTTACAGTCGATTATGCGGAGAGCACGTTTTTGCATCCTAAACACCCTATCACGTTCAGCAGCTGTGGCCCAGAGATCTACACCATGTGTAAGGATCGAATAGAAATATCCGTAATACGCTCTTTTGAGATTATAATAGATAGATAAGTTAGGCTGGGTGCTAACCTGGACAGTGCATAATAGCAGGCTGAAGCCAGTCTGTCGCAGATCGACTGGATCTGTGGACCCCAAGTCAGCCCGGGATCAATTTCGAACCCAAGATATTTAACTGTATCAACCTGAGGGATTTGGGTGTTGTTAAGAACTATATTTAATTTTGTCCTACGAATATACGAATACGAATATAGGTATTACGAATGAATGTAGAGGGATGGAACGGGAGAGGAAAACCTAGGAAAAGGTGGATGGATTGTGTGAGAGATGACATGAAACGAACGCGAGTGAATGATGAGATGACGGGTGACAGAAAGATATGGAAGAAAAAGACATGCTGCGCCGACCCCAAATGAATGGGATAAGGGCAAGCGAATGATGATTTAATTTTGTCCTAGTCACAAGTTGACCTAGTCACTAGACATTCATAGAGCATTCTAGAGTTGTGCCCGCTCGGTCTTTAAAAAGAGCGCTCCGATCTCGGTCAATCGGTCAAACGAACTAGTTCGCTCTTTTAGGTCCTTTAGTTCCTTTAGTTCAGGAGCAAATCTCGAGATCTGAATGAGTATGACTAGGTTATATCTTGCTCTCGCTCGCAAATAAACAGAGCGAGAGCGTGAGAGAGCGAATTTCTTGACCTTGACTCATACCGATCATTCGCTCCCGACCGATTTGTTACTTGGTACTGAGGGCCTACCGCGAACCACGTTCGACGTGTTGCCTCTCTGTCGCACTTGTAAATTCGTACGTAAGTGTGACAGGGAGGCAACCCGTCGAACGTGGTTTGCGGTAGGCCCGCTGACATACCGACTACTGAACTAAAGGACCGAGACCGATTAAGAGCGCTTAAGATGAACTAGTTCCTTTCGGTCTGTGGTGGGATTTCATTCCTTTTAGTTCTTCGGTCCTGACCGACTCAAGCCTAGAGCATTCTCGACCCGTACCAATAATGCGCAGCCCGATAATTGAAAGCCAAGGGACTCAGATTAATGGACGCGAATTATGGGGTCGTACATTATTGCCCTGTGAAAAGAGTGGCTTCGTATTAATGCCCCGGACCAAACTTCCACAGCAGTCCATCATGGACGCCAATTATTGGGCTGTACATTCCTGGGTTGAGCATTATTTGGCTGTGCATTAGTTGCTCCCATTTAGATAGCCCAGACCAAAGAGCATATAATCACTACGTGCCCAGACGGTGCAAGAGTCAAGTAAACGTCATAATTTCATAGAAGTTTTACCTTTGAAATAGCACTTTCACCGTCTGAGCTATCAAATCGCTGCCAACAACCAAAGTCAGGGTTTACTATATATACATATAATTATTGTACTCTGGTCAGGGTGACCTTGGATCATTGGATCGTAGGGAGCCGTGTAGTGGGCGCTTAACTATACTATCGTGGGATTCCCCCGTGATTTACCCCTAGATATATAATATTTTGACAGTTATGCTTAGGGCTACCACACGCATAGTAAAGTCCCAATTTATACCCTGACAAGATTTTATTCGGCCTTCGCCATGTTGCGGATTTTCAGTGATAGAGTCAAACCAAGCTAAGTTGGCAGCGATTTTGATAGCCCTGCCTGTGCAAGTGTTAACACTTGTACCCCAAGAAACCATGAGTTTAGTATAGCTGGATCAGGCTTGAGCGGTGGGGAGGAAATGACCGAACGGGATAGTGTTATTTATCTTTCAGTAGGAGTAACAGAGAAAGCGCAATTATTGAATGTCCTTGTCACAGTCTCATTTTTTTATCCTCTGCCGTAAATTTTAGTATGGTTTATAGTGGGCAACAAATAACCCGATCAAATTACGTAGTTTTTTTTGTTGGTATCAGGAATGTTAAAACTTGTTTCTAATTTTGTCGCATTGCGAATGTTCTGTCTGTCCCTCACGGGCGCACGCGTATAGCACATCTTTAAGATCCTAGCATCTACGCATTTAACAATGTTTTGAAATTAGTCGGTGACATGACATTTTATTTGACTATTCATGACGTACGCACATTATTGCCATTTGTAAGCTGCTTGCAGTGACACTATCTCTGGGTCAAATAGAATGTTGTAAGTATTTAGGGTCTGACCAGCGAGTCAGTAATAGCATCACCTGGCAATAAAATTACTATGAAATTAAATGACAGCTAGAAACTGACAGCTTATTTGATAGAAAAAAAAGGTGCATATAAAAAAAATAGCTTGTGATACGACTCGCTGGTCAGACTATTAACCGACCCATTATTATCTTTGTGTCGTGTGAACGCTATAGCTTTTTACTGTTATTTGATAGCCAAGAACTTAATTAACTGAACTCTGTGGTACTCCACTAAACGCTTGAACCATAATGGATTTTACTCATATTTAAATTAAATATTACGTAAGCTAATATAGTCTGGCAAACGCAATTTATTAGTAAATAAGAAAAAACTATAGTGATCCTTATGATTGTATCCAGCATGATTCTGTTTTTTTTTTTATTTATCATAGAGTTACATACATGCATAACATTTGACGACCGGTTTGGCCTAGTGGGTAGTGACCCTGCCTACGAAGCTGATGGCCCCGGGTTCAAATCCTGGTAAGGGCATTTATTCGTGTGATGAGCATGGATATTTGTTCTTGAGTCATGGGTGTTTTCTATGTATTTAAGTATTTATAAATATTTATATATTATATATATCGTTGTCTAAGTACCCTCAACACAAGCCCTATTGAGCTTACTGTGGGACTTAGTCAATTTGTGTAATAATGTCCTATAATATAAAAAAAAAATTGTAACAACTTTATTCCTCGCCAAACTGCGATTTGAAATGCGATAGTCCCTGGCCAAACTATATTTACCTTATTTTAAGGGTAAAATATTTTTTAAGTAACTTGCCACCCTAAAACGGCCGGGTGACGGAGAAGTGCCACTGACAGCTCGGTGTCGGTGAGTCACCCGGCAATCGAATCGACCTCAAGTCAAAACTTGTGCAAGACCCCGAGCGTTTTGGGCGTACGTCTTTGTCTCAACTAATTAGTTTATTAGATATTTTGCCGCACAAACAGTAAGTACACCACATCTATAAGCGAGTTCCCATCCCCGTTTCCAGTGGAAATCATTGGTAAACATGTCACTAGTGAAGTGCTAGTGAAGTTGTTTTTCAAGGTTTGTACTTATTCTTGCTTTAATATTTTAACAATAATATAATGACAATTAAGAAAAGTCATTCCGCACTGATCATTTATACTATCAACACTTCATTATTTCACCACTTAATGCAACAGGAAGCCACAGACGAAGAATTTAAAAAAAAGGCTATTTATAAATTATAACTTTTTGTCTATATCACAAAATGTATAATGCCATTAAATATACATATTGAAATTAAACCCCATTTAAGAAAGTTAAGATACTGAGAGACCATGCCAAACACTCATTTTATGAGGGAAAGTAATAGAAATAATATACAAAAAAAGTTGCGGGCGGAACCAGAAAATACTGTTTTAAAAATTACGTACAAAAGGTATAGGAATTTTTGTAACGGGCTCATTAAAAAGTTGAAACGTAAATATGATATGGACCAACTATCAAAGGCTAGCCGGAACTCTAAAGCTTTATGGAAGACTATAAATTATATTACAAATAGAAAACCAAAAATATTGAAAGCACAGAGTTACTAAATTGCAGAACGTTACCACTGGACTCGGCAAATGCTGTTAACGAATTCTTTTCTGGCATTGGTAAAGCTCTTGCAGAAGCAATACAGCCCAGTAGTCAAGTTTCTTATCTAATCGGGCGAAATCCAAATCCGTCCTTATCCTCGTTTGTTTTGTATAACACTAACCCTAATGAAGTTTACGTTGTATTGTCAAATCTCAAGTCCTCAAGTGCACCTGGATGGGATAATATCCCTACCAATTTTTTAAAAAGGTTAAGTGGCATAATGGTTCCTCTTTTAACACATTTAACCAATCAATGTTTTGAACAAGGAGTTTTTCCTAATTCTTTGAAAATGGCCCTGGTCACTCCGGTTTATAAGGGTGGGAACAAAGATAATATTTCTGATTATAGACCAATATCAGTTTTGTCATCAATTTCTAAAGTCATAGAGAAGCTTATTAACGTACGACTAATGAATTATTTAAACAAATATAAAATATTATCTAAGAACCAATATGGCTTTAGGCAAGGTATTAGCACCGAGGACGCTGTAACCGCCCTGTCTACTGAAATTGTACAAAAGGTTGACATGAATAAAAAATGTATCGCGGTATTCCTTGACCTCAAAAAAGCCTTTGATACTGTGCCTGTTCCCACACTAATAAATACTCTTGAAACTATAGGTATCAGAGGTGTCCCCCTGTCGTTACTAAGTAGCTATTTAGATAATAGGAAACAACGTGTGAAAATAGGAAATTATATAAGCAATGAATGTGTCGTAAGTTATGGTGTCCCTCAAGGTAGTGTTCTGGGCCCTACACTATTCCTAATTTACATCAACGAGTTGTGCAATTTAAACATCGACAAAGGATCCATTTATACCTATGCTGATGACACTGCTATAGTATTCTGGGGTGATAGCTGGGATGAAGTCAGGGAAACAACAGAGCAAGGACTTGCTATAATTGGCCGCTGGTTGCAAACCAAACTGTTAACACTCAACACTAATAAGACAAACTACATTTGTTTCACAAAGTACGACAGAACACAACCAGACTCTAATTTCACAGTTAGGCTACACACATGTCACGACATACTTGAGTTTTGCTGCTCATGCTCAGTTATTAATAAAGTTGAGTCCACTAAATACCTTGGTGTAATGATTGACCAGAGACTAACCTGGCATGTGCACACTGAGCTGATAATGTCCAGGACACGAAAATTAATCTACATTTTTAAGAGTCTGCGGCAAGTGGCTTCCAAGGATCTGATGAAACAGATCTACGTGTCTTTGGTACAATCTGTTCTTAGCTATTGCATACCGGTTTGGGGCGGGGCTACAAAGATAAAATTTCTTGAACTAGAGAGAGCTCAGAGATCACTACTAAAGGTGATGTACTCTAAGCCCTTTAGATTTCCCACTAAAGATCTTTACGAGGTCTGTGATTTGTTGTCAGTTAGAAGACTTTACATTTTAAATGCAGTCCTAAAACGCCACAAAACATTAACTTATAAAATTAACACTAATAATATTAATAAACGGAAAAAACCAAATGCAATCTCCACGCCACAAACTAAATCAGTTTTTGCTAAAAGACAATATGAGTTTCGATCAGCTAAAGTATATAATAAAATTAATAGCGATATTGACATTTATTCATGCGTGTATAGAGAGTGTAAGAACAAAGTATGTAACTGGCTAAAAAACCTGACTTATAATGAAATTGAAGAGATGTTAAATTAATATAATATATTCACACACACACATACAAACACACACACACACACACACACACACACACACACACACACACACAAACACACATAAGAAAAGATAATTGTTGTACATTCTACCTTAAAATATATATACATAAGTTGTTGCAGTTGTTATAATTCTATTGTTTTTGTTTTTCTTAAGTAAAATGCTAAAATGCAATATCATCGAAAGATAATATATGTACCTATATGAACATGTTATATTGTAAGCAAAACATCCTGTGGAAGAGCGGTGTTCTCTTAACACAAGTATCTTAAATACTTACAAAGAGGCACCAGCACAGCTACTGTATACCAAATCATAGTTACTGAATAAAAGTATTTTTTTTTTATTTTATTTTTTTTATTTAAAGTGTTGACAAACTGTAAAAGAAGAAATGACAGGGATTAGTCTAAAATGGCGTATTACGCGGGAAATAGTATTTTATGTGATCATTTTAAGCAACCTGCTTACTGATCTGTACTGTAATTTAGATATTTTGAAATTGAATTCAGAAATTGTTGTAAAACTGTAAATGTAATAGTAAAAACACCAAGATATAGATAAATTTATTTATCACTCACTAGATAAGTTTTGCTCTAGACAAATATGAAACAAACATGTGGTTTATCACAAATACTTTATAAAAGTATATTTCCTTGGACAATATTTGGCGGGAAAACATTTACTTTATTTATTTATTTGGGAAATAAACAGCTAACTATGTTACATAATATGCATTAATATTAATAGAACACAAGCCAAAACAGTTTCCACTAGTTAATTAGAACATAAAAGCTCAAAGAGAACTTAGTAAAATACATAAAGTATTATCCAAAGCAATCAAGTAGTAAATTGACAGGTATTTTAGCGGACACTTATGTTTGTTAATTTGGGAGAAGAAAAGGTACAGTACAATTTTTACGTTAGTGTGTTATGTAGCTTGTTGTTAACACATTCACTGCCAGACAAAAAACGGCGCACTACCCCAGAAACCGGTTGTCTATAGCTGCGTACAAAACAACCCGCCCCGCGGGTTGTCCGTCCGGCATCTGAACAAAGTTCATGAGCGCCCACCAGGTGGGTTCCCGGCAGTGAATGTGTTAAGTGTTAAGTTAGGTTTTTTTTCTTCATTGAGGTAAGTCCCAAATCTTTGTGTGAAAAAAGTTATTGCTGCAAAAAGTAGTGTGAATTGAAATGTGACAGTATAGTTTTTTTCGATACTAAGTTCCTGTGTCGCAGATCATAAAGGTTTTGTTATTGTTGATGATTTTGGGTCACAATATTTTAGTTTTGTATTTATTTCCTTATGTTTTTTGTTTCATTCATTTTTTTTAAACAGAGATTTGACAAGTCTCGCCATACAAAGAAATGGAGTACTTATATAAAATAAATCCTTTCCATTGGTATTTTGCTTATTCTTATTGGTTCATGGGCCAGTGTCCATACAAATCTGTCATCCTCCTTTAAATGAAGTAATCGGTCGGGAGCCGACGGCCTACCACTCCAAGGGATAAATGTATAAAGCAAAAAGTGAACAAACAGTGTAAAATGGGCTGTGTGGTAAATAAATAAATAAATATTACAGTACCATCAGTTTTCAATGCTCTTATTTAGAATGTTAAGTAACTTAGGTTCTTTAAGAAGCGGGTATTTAGGGTTCTCAAGAGTCGGTACGATTACCGCTTCCCAGCAGGCGGCGCGTATGCTGACTATCACATAAAAAAAACTTAGATTGTATGGCGGTGGTAAGGTTCTCATTAGTCACAAACTACAGACTTTTGTTTGATTCCTAATAGTTGAAACTATTTATAAATTTCTAAGTTCAGGCCGAGGCTTCCGTCACTTCATTTTCTATGATCGGTGGTCACGTCATGGTTTTTAACCTTCTATGGAAAATTTGATCTCTTTTATAAGTAGTATGCTTTATATAATGTGTTATTTAACCTCATCTAGTAAACGGCACTTGTTTCAGAATTATGGAAGAAGACGACTCCGACTCCGATCGCACGGTACTGCTGACAGAATTTGTTGATAAACCGCAGAAAATCGACGCCAAAAGACGTAGATTGAGCCAATTACAAGATAGGAGCAAGCAAGAACACCAGGACGATGACAACACAGCGCAAAATGATGTAAGTCAAAATATACAAACAGATTTACCAAAGAATAATATCGAAAAGGACTGGCTTATAACAAAATATTTATCAGGCATAGCTAATGTATGTAATACTTCTGATTTTCGAGAAAATGCGCCAAAATATGCACCAGATTCTCAAACTTATGCTGGAAATACTGAAAATACAGCTAAATTTGCTAATGATAGTGACATCATATGCCTGGATTCGGATGATGAAATGAAAAGCCATGAAAAATGTCAAAACCAATACACAAATAATGGTGAGATATCTTCTGTTAATGATTCCTTACACGCAACAAAATTAAAAGTACTCAAGCCCGCGGCGATCAACGCTCGAAGAGCTACTACCAGCATTGTTGAAAGTCATAAAATGCATTCTAATGCCAGTGTTTCACAAACGCAAAAAGAAAATAAACCAGCTAGGCTTAACGTTTTAAGGCCGTCTGCTATTAATGCAAGGAGAGCAACAACACATTTTGGAGAAAGTAATTTAGAATGTAATTCGAACAATGGAAAAAGCAACGTGTCGAAAAATGATAAAATGAAAAGTGGAAATAATGAACAAGCTGATACAGATTGTTATAGATTTATATCTCCTAGATTGTGTCCATTAGAAAGCAGTATCCCTAATACTACTAGTATTACTAGTTCAGTCACTAATAATGTAACTGGTAAATGTGTTGTGACTCAATCTGAAAACAGTCTAACATCAATTTTAACCGTGCCAAATAACAAGTTAAATACCGATATTTCCGATAGTGCTATCATAACTAATAAAGATTTCCAACAAGATATAGAAGATTCAAACGTAAAAGCAAACAAGCGATTTGGTAATAACGAAACACAAATAGAGCCAAAACGCATTAAAATTAATTTAAAACCAAAATGTTTAGTCAAACAGCATGAAGATACTGGACAGATTACCAATAAACAATCTAAAGCGAGCGAACTTTGTGATGAAATAAGGAATGAAGAACATGTGTCACATGACAAAGCAACATATACGACGACATCGGTTAGACGTGAGAAATGCGATGGACATAACGAAAATAAAGCTAGCTTAGAAAATAACCTGAGAAATGACAACGAAGTGCTCACTGCCAAAACATGCAATAAAGTATGCGAAGCGGATACGACACCTAAAGAAAATATATTGCCTGCCAAAGAAAACAATTGCAATGTAGATGAGCAAGTAATAAATGAAGGGCGTACAAAACTACAAATATTGAGTAAACCGCTTGATAAGCAAGACGAAAACAATGCAAAAAAATACCCAGGAATAAGTCAAGTACCCGATGAACAAAAAACCAGTGATCCGTGTGATAAGCATGATACTAGCAAGCGAGATGCAAAGAAGAGAGTAGATAAAGTCAAAACGAGCGAAATATCTGTTGATACGACACACGATAGCGTTGCGGCAAGCAAAATACAAATTCAGCAAAATTCTCATGACCACGAAACAAGCATAAACCAAGATGAGACAATAACAAAAGAATATCAGAGAAAACAAAACTCGAGCTATGCTCTAGATAAAACAATTGGGATAAAACAAAAAACAAGTGAAGCAATCACTGAGCCAGAAACCTACAAAGATCCAGACTTAGCAAGTGAAGTATTAAATACTGAATGTACTAGCAAAATACTAGAAAAAACAATACTAAGCACAACAAACGAGGCACAAGAATCGACACAAGTACAATATGAGCTCGAAACTTCCAAAGTTCAAAACAAACAAATAACAAGTCAAGCATGTGATAACCAAGAAACAAACAAACTATATGACCAGCAAAGAACAATTGAAACACTCAACGCAGAAGTAGTGAGAAAATTACAAAATAAAATCGTAATGAGTACAGTATCCGAGCAAGAAGCACGCAAAGTAAGCAGCGAGCAAGGAACAGATCAGCGAAATAAAACACCAACAGAAGTGACTCCCAATTATGGTGCTGAAAATAATAAACGTGTTCTAAAATTCCAGATTATTTTTTTAAAATATATTTTGGAAAATATTATAAAAAAAAGGTACCCAGAATCTGAATCAACACTTAATAATATAATCAAAACTTTACTTATTAACGCTAGAAATGGTACATATCAAACCCATGTACAGTATGCTTGTCCTGAATGTGGCTGTTTGTCTAATTATTCGTCAAGTTTGCTTAATAATACAAAAGCTGGTGTAAATAAAGTTACCAAGGACGGTTCCCAAAACTGTGGTCTCTGTCGCGGCGTTAGGGATATACATACTGCTTACTTGAAAAAGATCTCGAATAAAAAAGATCACACTAGGAACAAAAAAGAAGACGTAGATAGTATATCTGCGGAAAAAGATCATGCAAAACAAGTAGTTGGACAGAGTGATAAATCTTTAACACAAGAAACTAGCAGTCATTCTAAAACGATATTTCAAGAAAACTATAATGACGATTCAATCTCTATGTCTGTAGTAGAAGACAGAAGTGTCAGTTTAGCTGTTGATAAAGAGAAAGAGTCCGACAATGTTTCGTCAACTCAGAGTGCGCTGGAGGCGCAAACAGGAAATCATAATGTTTCAAAGGAACATAAAATTAACAGTGAGACACCTTTCATAGAAACACCTGAAACTGAAAATCAAGGAAAAAATAAAATTACGAGCAGGAATATGAATGAAATTGTTACAATTAATGATAAACTAGCAATAACTAACAAACGAACAAATGAAATTGACGATCAATCCATTATTCATAAACGCATGAAAACTGTCACAGAAAGTAATAAAACTCAAAGTGAAAAAAATCGTAAGACAAAAGATAATTCTTCATATTTGACTACTGATTTCCAAAGTGATAACCGTGCCATTGAAAATAAAAAGAAAATGGATCAAGCAACGCCAAGAAACAGTAACTCGGCCGTTGAACTGCCAAAAAGCATATTATCAGACATACTGAATGTAACCTCAAGTATAGAAAGTAGTCACGAAAACAATAAAACTAGTTGTTCGAAAAGAGATAACAGCTCCAATCTTGTAAGTCCTGTAGTGGTTGTAAGCAAAAGTGATGCAGAATTGAACCGTGATGTACTTTCCGTACAACATGATTCTAGTATAGCTGAGAAAGCATCAAGTGAATCACCGGCAGAGACACATATGATTACTATTAATTTGAATACACAAGAAAAGTCTTTAAAATCAAACAGTCATGGTGACAACCACATAATAGCAGCTGAAACTGATCAATTAAAGAAAAAGAGCGATAACAACAGTAATGAAGTTGCTAATGAAAAACCGAGGGACGCGACTACTCAAAAAGTATCAAGTGTCGAAGTAGAAGAAAACGATAAACGTATTGAAAATTCTTGTTATAAATCTGCCATGGCTGAGGCACAAATCAGAAATACCGACGAAGTTCACAAACACCATGAAAGTATAAAATCTCTGGTAGAAAATCCGCAGTTGAATAAAAATGCTGAAGAGGAAAAAGGTAGCCAAGATTTAGCGTCGAAAGAAAGTTTAAGCTCTGATAAATTAATAAGTGGTGCTACCATAGCAATTAAATATATATGTCCAATTTGTACAAGCACGTATACACATCCTTCTAAGTTTCTACGCCATTTGAAAGACAAATACAACGTAAGACTTACAAAAATACCCGAAAACTGTATTAGACAACAATGCCCCTTTTGTAACTCCCTTTTATTTAAGAAAAGTTATAACAAACACGTTTCGCGTTGCAGTTCTGATACGCATGAAAATACTAATGTTAATAAAGAAAAAAACAAAAACGAAAGATGTAGTAATGCAAATAATGAACAAATCAAAACTACAGAATCAATAAGTTCTGTTTGTGATGAGACACTCACTACTGATTATGCTGCAGCCAGGCACAGGACTCGGTTACATCCTGAATTGAAACATCGTCATATTATTAAAAAACTTAGACTTGGAAATAAAAATAACTATGAACAAGAGGAAAAACAAAATGATGACAATGAAAATACAGTTGCAAATAATATTGATAATTCAAATACAATCTGTGGGAGCGTAGATGGTGCATCAGAAACCATTACCACCACGGCTATAGCCAGCCAAACAACCACAAACTCTAGAAAGAAAAGGAAGCCGAGTATCAATCGTGATATGAGTGAGGATGAAGAAAGTTGTGACAGTGATGAAAGTTCATCTTACAGTGATAATTCGTATAAAACGAGTGAAACAAGCGACGATGAAGACGATGATGAAAGGGATAAAAATAAAACAAAGACATTTACTACAAGCGGTGAAGGCACATCTACTGATAAAAATGCTCACAGTACAAGCAAACGACAAAATTACACTTTCATTTGTGAGTTATGTAATCAAATGTTATATACTGATTATGCTACACGAAAACATAGGATTCATCAACATCCAAATATGAAAGGTAGGCCAATATTTAAAAAAATTAAAAACGTTGAACCGAAGGCCAATGCATTGAAGTCAAAGAAGGAAAGAAAAAAATTGTTAGAAGATAATCGTTCACCATCCAGCATAAATAACAGTAAAGCTAGAAAAAATTGCAAAGATGATAAAGATGAAAATACCAGTGATAGTGACTGGAGTACGATTAACGATTCAGATTGTTTTGATGAACGGTCTTCATTTGAAAATACAGAAACAGCTAGTGAAGATGATATTATAAATGCGTCTGATAACTTAGCTAAAAAGAGAAAAAAGCGTACTACAAAGTTTTTTGGTGCTAAACGTCGAAGTTCGCGTGCAACTGCTATTAAAGAAAACGCTGAAATTGAAGAAAGTGATAGTGATTGGATAGTTAGTACTGATGATTGCAATAGTCAAAATGCGATAGACGATGAAATGGAGGAAGATAGTGATAGTCAGAAAACAGATATCGAGGAAAGTAATGATGACAGTAATTCAAGCATGGACGATGAAGACCCACCAGTTAGTGACAGTGAAACCCTGAACACATCAATGCGCACCATTAAAAAAAGGAAAGTGCGATTATTAAAGCTTTTTGGTGATTCGAATAATATCGACGAAAACGATGGCGATCAACAAGTAACAAGCGAAGAAAATGACAACGAACCAATAACAGATCACATTCACGAAGATAATCAATGCCATATTAAGGAAAGTGCTTTAAGAAACTTCAGAGAAGAAATGCCCAGCGACGATGAAACTATTAACGTGTCCGAAAATACCCTTAAAAAGAGGAAAGAACGTATGTCGACTCTGTTTGACGATGCTATTGAGATTTCAGCACAAAATACCGACGACAACGAACAAGAACGAAGTAATAAAACCAACAATTCAACTGATAATATTATACCCGTAGTTGGTAAAAGTGGAAGTGTCCAAATTGAAATGAATAAAAATTATAGACCTGATTTGAAAACGGGTGAAAATTATCATGAAACCTTAAACGTATCAGACCACCAAGTACAAAATAAAGAAACACACTGTAACACAAATTATGAGGATTGTCATATGAATCCAGCGATTCAATCTACCAATACTACAGAGGTTAGTAAAGATAACCACGCGAGTGTATTAAGTAACGTGAAAGTCGTCGACGATGACCGGCGAGAGATAGACTTGATTGACGGTCTTCTTCAAGAGTACAATACTCCTAATGATCAACGAAATTATTCTTGTGCAGAAAAAGAAAAGGATGGCGAAGATGACAGAGAACCTGACAGCCATAATGCTCAAGCAGAAGTCAACATTGTTAATCAATCTGAAATAAATAATTGCTTAGAAAATATACAAATTACTAATATAAGAAGCATTGCAAATAAATTGTACATTTTCATATGCCAAGAATGCTCTTACGGTACCGACACCTATGACGATACTATACGCCATTGCCAAAATCATTATAATCAAATCGAAGATCCAGTTACTTATTGTAATATTTGTCAAATGAATTATGATTCATCTTGCTTTGAAAGGCATGGAATCTCACATGACAGATATTTGATAAATATCAAGATTAAATTCTCATACCACTGGCTGTTTTCGAATTGGCAAGCAGTGTTCGCAAATAATCACATATTGTTGAGTGACGCGGAAGAAATGCAGGTACAAAGTGTTTATAAGACAATGTGCGTTAAAATGACTGTTACAGAGGACGGGCCATGGCAATCTACTTTATATTTATGTGCAAAGTGTAATATTTTCGTGCCACCTTTGGACATAGAGATGCATGTGCAGCAAAAGTGCACCCTGAAGTATTACCCGTGCCCCATATGTCACCGCGTATTTTTGACCCATGAAATGCGAGAGCACCACAAAATCTACCATACCGATGAGATAACTCAACCATTTAAAACCATTGTATTTAATGAAAAAAAGAATGAACACTCTAATTCAAAATTAATTCAAATCAAGTTACAATTAACGCAAAATAAAGAAAAAAAACGAAATGTTGAGATTTACAAATGTATATGCGGCCTGTGTTTCATTACGTTAAAACAATTTAAATTGCACTTTGTCGACTGCGAATCAGAGACAAACAATGGAGTGCAGTGTACAATATGTCCTGGTTTACGACGATTTCTGCCGTCAGATTTAGAGATACATATGGCCCTTCACCATTCTGCAATAAAATATGAATTTAGAATACAACAAATCACCTTCCAAGAAGAACGTGATTATGAGAGTTCAGAACCATCATTTGCTTTAGGTACTACCTCAGATATTAATGATGAGGACTTAAATGTTAAAAGAGAGATGTTAAAGGATGAAACATTATCACAAGAAAACAGAAATATTGTAGAAGAAGATTCAGAGATCTTAAGTTCATTAGAAAATGCAGTTCAACAAATGACGATTGATGCAGATTCAAATATTAATAGAGAGGTGGCAAAAGATGAATTACTGTCACAAAATACCAGTTATAATATAGACATTATAGAAGAAAATTTAAATACCAAAAGTATAGCAGACAATTCAGCACTAGTAATGTCTATTGCTGACGATGACAATAATAAAAGAGACTTGTTAAAAAACGAATTATTATCACAGAATAGTAATAAAGAGAATAGTCGTAAAGCCTTGGATATTACTGAAAAGGATTTAGTTAACAAAAGTGCATCAGATATTGCAACACCAGTAAGGTCTAATGATGCAGATTTAAATATCAAAAGAGAGATGCTAAAAGATGAAGTATCTTCACAAAATACTTTTGAAGAGGACATACAAGAATACACAAAAGTTTTCGAAGAACATGTGAAGACTAGTGGTTCAGAACAAATAATGCCTATTGATAAAGACTTAAGTATTAAGAAAGAGTTGTTAAAATACGAATCATTTTCACAGACTACTAATGAAGAGAATAGTCAAAACAGTCAAGATATTCTTGAAGAGGATTTAGTGAAAAAATCTGCAACAGACGACGCTGCACAGATCAATTCCAACGATGAAGATTTAATAACTAAAAGAGACATGCTAAAAGGTCAAACATTACAAAACATTATTGAAGAGGACACGCAAGAAAACACAGAAATGTGCGAAGAACCATTACAGAAAAGAGATTCGACACTTATTCTACTTGTTGTTCGAGATCACAATATTAAGGGAGACGTGTTAAAAAAAGAATCTACGCCAAAAAATACTAATAAAGATAATCAAAACAGTCCACATATTGAAGAAATGGTGAACCAAATAGAAAATGCAACACAAACGATGTCTTCTAATGACGACTTAAATGTTCCAAGTCGCACGTTAAGATCACAAGTGAATAATGAAGAAAAAAGATTGAATAGCGAAAATCCTGTTGAAAAGAATTTTGACATCGAAAGAGAAACTTCAAAGGTTGTGGAGACTGAAGATACAATTATTATAGAAGACTCGGATGATGATGATGTTGAATTGGTTGGAGAAGATGTAAATGATCATAGATTTCTTCGACACCGTGCTTATCCGGACAATGGGAAACACTGGGAATTAATATTATAAAAAAAAAAAAAACAGGAACAGTAAACCTTCAGGTTCAGCGCCGTTGAGTGGTCAGAATAATCATTGACACATTAGTACAAATATGGTGTTCATTTCATTGTTCATTATGTTACCAGTGTAAATTACGTGTACATTTCTCTGTTATATTGTTATGCAATCAGCAATTACACTTTTGTGTATTATACATACACCCAAAGCCAAAAGTATGGAAACAAGCACTTATATTTTAATAGAAAAGTGTGATTTTTAAGCGATGTAATAAATATAATAGTAGAACATTTTAAAAGTAAATTACTCAAATTACTCAAGTTGTGGCTATGATAATTGCCAGTTCAATATTTAAGGGTATAATTATTTTGCTTTTTCCTAATTAGGGTTCCGTACCCAAAGGGTAAAACGGGGGTCCTTACTAAGACTCCGCTGTCAGTCCGTCCGTCTGTCACCAGGCTGTATCTCATGAACATAGCTAGACAGTTGAAATTTTTACTGATGATGTATTTCTGTTGCCGCTATAACAACAAATACTAAAAAGTACGGAACCCTCGGTGGGCGAGTCCGACTCGCACTTGTCCGGTTTTTTTATTTTTTAAAGTTTTTGTCGATATTTTAGGATGTTTTGATATGTAAATTTAAGGTTACAATTATAAAACAAAGACAGAAACATGAGATATTAAAGAAAACAACCTTGTTTCCATAGTTTAGGTCTTGGGTGTACATATATATTTTAATTATAAGTACTGTAGGCACGGCAACATACTTACCCCCTATTCATAAACGTCTACTAAAGTTGACAAGCCGCTAATAATCGTTTGTCCCTTTCCGAAGTATTGGTATGATGGAAAGGGACAAACGATTACTGTACACGTTTATGAATAGGGGGTTTCGATTCTGGATATTAGGTACATTCTGTACATTATGTCTTGTTAATTATGATTCTGAAATCACAAATTAAATAGGTAATTAATTATTCATTATAAAATCAAGGTATATAAATTCAAATTATAAGATTAACCACAATATTATTTATGTCATAATAGGTACAGCAATATCGCTAAAAATGGAACCCTGATGGTTCGTCCGTTCCAGCCATTTTGCTCAGCAAAGATTAGGAGTATATTATTTGTGACGTTTTCAAGCAAAAGGTACCACTGTCGCTTACCATAAGGGCGAAATTTGCTTGTATCTTTATACAAATAACCTGTCAGTGATTTATAAAATATCAAGTGGAATTTTGTTGTCTGTGATATTACTTACAATACAAATACAAATATACTTTATTGCACACCTCAATACAGAAACAGTACAAATAATACAACACATAAAGAAGAGGTAAACAACAGGCGGTCTTATCGCTAAAAAGCGATCTCTTCCAGACAACCTTTAGGTAGCGGAATATAAAAAAAAATGTTATGTCAGTGTTACTTAATTGCTAAAAAACATTGCAATGTTGCATTCGTATCGTATGAAGGTTCTATGCGGTCTGACACGCGCTTGGTCGGTTTTATTATTTCATTATTTTGTTTTGTTTGTGCACCACCATGCCTGTGGTAGTGCCGAGTAATGACCTGGCTTCTGTAAATATTACAGTTGACATCGACTCATATGTGAGGACTCACGACCTCGTCAAACCCGGAGTCCGTACCCAAGTTTTTGCGAACAGCCTCTAATTTTAATCAATCAATCAAAGTCATACATCCATGCCGGGATTTGCCAAGCGTCAGGGACGCCGTTATGCGTTAGAGGGGGCAAGCGCTATTGCTATCTCATTCTACCGCATAGCTGCGTCTCTGAAGCTTGGCAAGTCTCGCCACTCACGTAAATCGGGTCAAGATGTTGGACGCATTACGCGATCGACATCAGGATGTTCACTAGACTCTCCACCACACTTCCCGCGAATGGTAGAGTTTCTGTACATTCAATCGGGCATCACAACGAATTTTAAGGATACCTTATACAAGAGCAGCAATGGTACCCTGGTCTTGTGATCCCCGGATGGAGCACGGGATTTCCCATAAAAATTGACAAACTCACCAAGCAGGTGGCTGTATCAGAAGTGGGATGTATTGTTATTCTACATATTTCCTGACTATTTGAGAACTGTTTTATTGTTTGCTCTTCCCAGCTCTGGATATGTTATGAGTTTTGGTTATTATATCATATAGAATAAGTCCATTGAGTTTCTTGACATTTCTTCTCAGCAGTGGTTTTTTAAACGATTTAGAAATGTAAGGAAAGGATGATTTATTTTTATATTATAAAAATGTATACATTCAATAATAATATTGGTATATATCTAATGTTGATTAAGAGTAATTATTTTTAGACATTAAATAAATGTGAATATTAAAATTATTGTTTTTTATTTAGCTTTACACAATAATTTTCAACACCACTCCTAACAATAAGGCACATCATTATCGAAATAATTTTGTTCAGTAACTCAGAGCCTCTATGGTTATTATTATTAAACCATGCATGTAGACCTAATATTATGTAGTGCACGCACACATATGATAGATAGATAGATAATCCGTTTATTTGTTTGCCACAATACACACAGGAAATACAATTAATAAAATGACAAAAAAACAGATAATACAAAATTATACGAGAGAAATACACATTTATACAAAATAGAAGTAGAAAGAAAAAAAAATACATTTAAATAATACTGTTCCATACATATAGGAAATGTGTGCGTCGCAGCAAAACAAAAGGGTTCTGGCTCAGTAATCTCAGTATTACGCTTCACCCTATGGGAGAGGCACTGATATTCATATATATGTTAGATTCGGATCCAAATAAGAGATAGCGCTTTTAATTAGTCTCCTTAAAATGCTTCAAGAGCACCTTTTAGACCACTGAGAGCACTTTTTGGGGTTGGCACAATGACGTACCTTTGCGTGCACAACCACAGATAAAATAATGACTTGAATTTTGACAAGCCTAAACAGCCGAAAGGGATAGTGCTATTCGTTAGCAAGGGACAGCATGTTTCGTCCCTAAATCGCAGTCAAACTACGGTTTTGTAGGAATTTCTTTTCTGTACAGTAGTACTAATACTTATTGTGTTTATGCGGTCGCCGGGCACTTGCGAACGGGAGCCGGTATGTCCTGACATTGCGTGGAACGCAAAACTACTGTCCTAGGCTTGGAGGATATAGCAACTGGAGACGCCTTTAAGAGCTTACCCCTCTGTCGAAGAGCTCGGCCAATGGTCATATGTATTGTGTGGACTGACGTTTATCTGACATGATTTGTACGTTACGTAGAAATAGCCGTACATTAGACGTGCCCCTCCCCCGCAAAAATCGGCACTGTTTTGTACTGATAATAACAGTCAAGCCGTCTCCAGTTTTTAAATCTTCCAATGTCCTAGGTCGCATCAGCTGACCGACACCCATTTGCAAGTGCCCGGCGACCGTATGGATCTAATAACCGCATTACGATCTGATAGTTGACAGCTGTTCAAATATTATTATTAGGGAGTTGAATTTAAGAGAGAAATCTCTTATGATAGAACTGTTGCAAGTGTCCAGCTGTCAGCTATAAATAATAGTTACAAATCTCTCCAGAGTAGCGCTAGAGTAGCTAAGAACCTAGGCGTTATTGACGGAGTGAAGTGCGCTGTCTATGATTAGATTTTTTGTTCAAGTACTCTAGGTATTGTAGCGCCACCTATTTAAGGTTTTCTGATGACACTTTTTGGTATATGGAGATTTCTTTCTTACCTCCACCTTCCATAATTATTATGTCTGTGTATTATGCTGTACAGTCGCCATCAGATTTCGGAGCACTCAAGGTGCTCAGAAACGCCTTGACAATAGAGGCGTGTTCAGATATTTGTGAGCACTTTGGCCGCTATGATATATCTGACGGCGACTGTACTATAGGGAATATTACACAAAACTCTGTGTAGTCGTAGAGGGCGCCACTAGTACAAACAGTGAACAAACCGCCTTAATGCTTCCATGTCATATTCATCTGTTGCTAATAATCACAAAAATCGCTCATATCCATATTATTATAATCTTTTCATTATTAATGTTTTATCTCGTGCAAGTGAATTGTAAAATTCTTAATGAGATTAAATGATCTTAAACCTTAAAAAAAGTTATAAAAAAACTGATTACGACATTGTTGTGTTCCTGCCGGTGAGTAAGGTTGCCAGAGCTCAACGAGGGGGGGCGGGTTTTGGGTCGGCAACGCGCATGTAACTCTGGAGTTGCAGGCGTACATATGCTACGGAGACTGCTTACAATCAGGCGGGCCGTATGCTTGTTTGCCACCGACGTAGTATATAAAAAAAAGGGGGACCACGGTAGGCAAAACGTCCCACTTTGTCGCTTACCATAAGAACGCCTTGTCAGGCTATTGGTATTAAGATACAAGCAAATCTCGTCCTTATGGCAAGCGACAAAGTGGGACGTTTTGCCGGTTTCGGTCACATATATTTATGTAACTATGGTTTACGGTTTGTGCTAGTGCTTCCTCTATAACTCTGTATCTTTAGGTATTTAAATAAATGTAAACAAAATCTACCCCCAAAAGGTTCCTTGAGCCAGTTGAGGGTAGATGAAAACATTACATGATCAAATAATGTAGGTTAAAGTCGGGTCGTTCAGTGACAGATCCAGGCGGTTTTGTATTTGGTTGGTTAACCAATAAATGTTATAACTACCCGAAAATGTACAAATTGTTTGTTTACTTTTATTTAAATACCTAAAGATATAGAGTATAGCGGTAGAACCCTTCTTACTTCCTCGCGTTGTCCCGGCATTTTGCCACGGCTCATGGGAGCCTGGGATCCGCTTGACAACTAGTCCCAAGATTTGGCGTAGGCACTATTGAGTAAACTAGTGCCTACTACTACTACGAGCGGTAGAATATTGCAGTAATTAAAGTGCTTAACAAAAAAAAACAATTACAAAATCATTCTTTATTTAAAAACATTTAATAATTACATATTTTCCTAAATATTAATTTATAATAGCAGCTCACTCGCTGCATTTGTTCATGTTTGATTTCTACTTATTAAAAAAATATTAAATACTTCTATAAGTGATATTGTCAGTTGCATACTTTTAACGAGTTGATTAGCGTTAAAATATCTGACAATTATTTCGCTCATACTTCCTAACGTTTAGGGGTGTTTCACAATGTCCAAGTCAAGTCCTGAATAAGCTACTTGCCACATATCTGACGAATAAAGTCATCGTTGGCGTTTCACAATCATCAAATAAGCTTCTTATCTGGCAGTTAATTTATTTGTCAATTAGCTATCCAATACTTTACTTGGACATTATGAAACAGGTCTGTAGTGTAGTTATCTTTATTTGTCCTCGTGTATATTTTTTTATAGCGTGAATTCAGAACAATAAATTGTGAACGATTTTTAACAACAAATAAAAGTTTAAACAAAATTAAAGCGCGCGATTGTTTTGTGCGATAAACGCAGCGTCAAACGTGACGCGTTTGTCGCACACCCATTTTAAATCAGATAATCTAATGATGATGAATGATACATGACAGCGGTGGTGGCCGAGAGGATTTGACGTCCGACTTTCAACCCGGAGGTCGCGGGTTCAAACCCTGGCTCGTACCAATGAGTTTTTCGGAACTTATGTACGGATTATCATTTGGTATTTACCACTAGCTTTTCGGTGAAGGAAACCATCGTGAGGGAACTTGCATACATCCGCGAAGTGAAGTGAAGTCTCCATCCCGCATTGGGCCAGCGTGGGGACTAAGTCCAAACCCTCTCGCGCATGAGAGGCCTGTGCCCAGCAATGGGACGTAAATAAGCTGATTTTTTTATTATTATTTAATCTATACTCTGTATCTTTAGGTATTTAAATAAAAGTAAACAAAATCTATCCTCAAATGGCTCCTTAAGCCAGTTGAGGGTAGATGAAAACATTACATGATCAAATAATGTAGGTTAAAGTCAGGTCGTTCAGTGACAGATCCAGGCGGTTTTGTATTTGGTTGGTTAACCAATAAATGTTATAACTACCCGAGAATGTACAAATTGTATGTTTACTTTTATTTAAATACCTATAGATACAGAGTATCATGACCGTATACTGTTTTACGCGGTAAACGAATTGTGATTTTCCCTACATTTCGTTGATGCATGCGATCAACGCTGTGTTTATCGTTTAAATTTAAACTCTGGTTGAATTCTTGCAGCATTGTGGCTTAGGCATTATACTATCTAAGATATCATAAGATACATCTATCCGTCCATTTGATTTGACGACCGTTCTGGCCTCGTGGGTAGTGACCCTGCCTATGAAGCTGATGGTCCCGGGTTCAAATCCTGGTAAGGGCATTTATTTGTGTGATGAACACGGATATTTGTTCCTGAGTCATGGGTGTTTTCTATGTATTTAAGTATTTATCAATATTTATATATATCGTTGTCTAAGTACCCTCAACACAAGCCTTATTGAGCTTACTGTGGGACTTAGTCAATTTGTGTAATAATGTCCTATAATATTTATTATTTATTTATTTATTTATTTGATAGTAGATGTAATACAAGGCGAGATCCATTGAAGTAACATTTAAAAACATATGTCAATATATTTACGAATACGATATGTATTTTGTTTCAGTAAATGCGACAAAAAATACTTAATTCACTTTAGGGGCATTCCACGATAACGTCGCATACGAAATATGGTTTTTTAATATTTCAAAAAAATTTGAGAAAGCGATATGATTAAGACCGTTCCCTATCTAAATGATCTCGCGCGTTCCAACTCCCTAAACTCCCCTTCCTCATTTTTCACTTTTAGAACTTGAATTTGCACTCGAGCAAATAAATTATACCGTCCGTTCGTTTTTTTTTTTTTTTTTATACTACGTCGGTGGCAAACAAGCATACGGCCTGCCTGATGGTAAGCAGTCTCCGTAGCCTATGTACACCTGCAACTCCAGAGGAGTTACATGCGCGTTGCCGACCCTAACCCCACCCCCCTCGTTGAGCTCTGGCAACCTTACTCACCGGCAGGAACACAACACTATGAGTAGGGTCTAGTGTTATTTGGCTGCGGTTTTCTGTAAGGTGGAGGTACTTCCCCAGTTGGGCTCTGCTCTAGATCTGGAATGACATCCGCTGTGCTGTGCCCTACCACACAAGGCGAGATGACATTCACATTGCCCATACCTCTCTTTTGGACGTAGTTTAAGGACATACCCGGGTCCGAGGTCCGGGTCGTTCTCTTAACACATTCACTTTAAACTTAAATAAACAGTATCACTCAAAACTCTCAATCGTACGAGAAATTCACAAAATAATAGCTTCACTCGGCTTGTCGACTGACACCGCTCCCCGTCCGACGGCCAAGCGCCGGCCAGCGTGTGAACTTGAATAATACCGATTTCTCAAAAACTATTTATAATCTTCTTCCTCGCGTTGTCCCGGCATTTGCCACAGCTCATGGGAGCCTGGGGTCCGCTTGACAACTAATCCCAAGATTTGGCGTAGGCACTGGTTTTTACGAAAGCGACTACCATCTGACCTTCCAACCCAGAGGGTAAACTAGGCCTTGTGGGGATTAGTCCGGTTTCCTCACGATGTTTTCCTTCACCGAAAAGCGACTGGTAAATATCAAATGATATTTCGTACATAAGTTCCGAAAAACTCATTGGTACGAGCCGGGGTTTGAACCCGCGACCTCCGGATTGCAAGTCGCACGCTCTTACCGCTAGGCCACCAGCGCTTCCTTCAAAAACTATTTATAATATAATTGAAAAATCGACTGACATAATTGAAGTGTACATCATTATTCACTATTGGTTAATAGTATTTTATGCAACAGTTGTATAAGAAGGGTCAAAAAAGGCGAGTAGCGTGAGTTACAATGTGAGCCGGAGCCGAAGGCGTAGGCGAACATTGTAAAGGAATACGCCACGAGAATTTTTTGACCTACTTATACAACGTTGCATACAATATTTTTCCTACGAGTCAACAAAAATAAATCTCAATTTAGGTAAACAAATTACAGCAAAAGTATATAGCCAAGATGCGCGAGCATACCTTGTTACGCGCCCGGCCCGCCCCGGGCCGCGGCCGGCCGGTCCGCGACACCTCCTCGTAACTCATGAGGCCCTGGTACTTGCTACTTGCTAAATTTATTTTTTGGACAGTTTTTTCTCAATTTTGGCCACCGTAGCTTACGGAGACTAACAAGCAACGCTAAGCGGTCTTCGTAGTCTATGGGTGTTGCTATATTACGGGTGTCACATGCGTGTTTCTGACTTATGAAGTAATTATTTTTACTATGCAACCAAATGAATATTTTGTAAGTTGGCATCAATGCACTTAGTTTAAAACTGTATTCGTTTTGGTTTTGTTAGGTTGGTAGCCATTAATCGCAGTAACATTATAGCTTATAAAAGCACAAGAGCTTTTATGAGGAATAGACAATATAGACTTTTCTTGAAATCTTTTATGTATGTTCTTATATTCGTGTTAATGAATGCATAAATGACAGATAACAGTAGAGGAGTAGGAAAAGTTTCATATCTAACTGTTGCATAACAAGGGAGTTTATACGGAAAAATTATATACTGGTATACGGTATGGTTTTTGAAATATCAGTAGACCTAATTATTCCGTACAGAACTTTATTGTTTGTACAACGTTCAAGCATGCTATAGCGACGTAAAAACAGCGAATTTGGCCTGGGAGCCCCTGATGGTAGTTTGCCACCTAAGGCATTTCGTAAGCGACATCTCGTGTAATAGCCCTTTATTATTCTAAGGTTGGAAGAGTTTAATAAAAAAATATTCGATATGTGTAAGTCAGTCTCTGGTCCGTAGGCCCCAAATAGATGTTCTTCTGGCGCCAACCGTCGGCCGCGCTATCGCACTGTGGATAGAAACAGTGTACATTAAATAAACTAGTAGAAAATAATGAATGCAAGCATTTCGGACACAAATACATCCATATTATGTAACCGGAACTCTATTTTTAACTCCTACGCTTACTCTGGTTATAATATGAGCTGAGAATCGTTGAGCGTTAGACATTTTGTTTGTCGCGACATCTATAGTCGAGTAGCAGTACTGAGAGTTCCGCTACTCGACGATAGATGTAGACTACGTAAATAATAGTATTTTTGGTAACAAAACCGTTGTATGGAGGGAGCACTCTTGGTCTTCTTCATTGTCTTTGGTATCATCGAGAGCCCAGTGTGGCCGAGGAGAGCTCACCTGAACATGAACTGGTTGACCTGTATGGCGGGCAGCGCGGCGCGCAGGGCGCTCAGAGACGCCGTCTGCAGCATCCCCCACACCTCCAGGTACTGCAGCGACGGCATGCTGCTCAGCTTTCTGTAATAATACAATAAAAATAAATACAAAATAAAATTGAATACCTTTTTATTAGGCAGGCGTCCGGTTTTTAGGGTTCCGTAGCCAAATGGCATAAAACGGAACCCTTATAGTTTCGCCATGTCCGTCTGTCTGTCTGTCTGTCTGCCTGTCCGAGGCTTTGCTCCGTGGTCGTTAGTGCTAGAAAGCTGAAATTTGGCATGGATATATAAATCAATAAAGCCGACAAATTCGTACAATAAAATCTAAAAATTTAATTTTTTTTAGGGTACCTCTCCTACACGTAAAGTGGGGGTGAATTTTTTTTTTCGCTTCAACCCTAGAGTGTGGGGTATCGTTGGAAAGGTCTTTCAAAACTAATAGGGGTTTTCAAGAAACATTTTTTATCCCATAGCCCAGTATTTAGTCTATCGCTTTCACCCAATAGCCCAGTTCATTTTAGATTCCATCAACCCTCTAATAGTCCTTACACCCTGGCGGGTGCTGCCTCTGCGTGCGTCCCATGACGCGGGCAAGGGCAACATCCGCTAGGTGTACCCCTTACATTTCATTAAAGTGTCAAAAGGGCCTCTACGTGTTGGCTTCGGCTCCGCGCACGCCTCCCAAAGGTCCAGAGCACCATTGTTCCGTGATGGGAAAGACAACAAATACTAATAGGGTTGTTTCCATCTACAAATCTTAGGGCAGAATTGTATCCCAATAAATTCTTTTGGATTTTAAGAACATGTTAAACTACTTTTAGGGGACCTGTGATGACCATATTTTTGTAAATATGGAACTTAAAATATCTTTTGGCACACGTCACGTGACCGAGCTCGAAATGTCATTGAAGATTCTGATGACGTCACAACTCTCGGATTGACACTGTTGACAGTTAGGCGATAAACAACAAATGACAGTTGACAGTTCGTATCTTCTACCTGTTTGTAGTTATGTGTCAAACCGTAAACTGTGACGTCACACAATTTTCAAAGAGCGTTTTGGGCGCGAAAGCATCTGTCGAAATATATTTTGTTAATTTAACATATTTAAAGCCGTTTTTAGGGTTCCGTAGCCAAATGGCAAAAAACGGAACCCTTATAGATTCGTCATGTCCGTCTGTCTGTCCGATTCTGTCACAGTCACTTTTTTCCGAAACTATAAAAGCTATACTGTTCAAACTTGTTAAGTAGATGTATTCTATGAACCGCATTATGATGTTTACACAAAAATAGAAAAAAAAAAACAATAAATTTTGGGGGTTCCCCATACTTAGAACTGAAACTCAAAAAATCTTTTTTCATCAAACCCATACGTATGGGGTATCTATGGATAGGTCTTTAAAAATGATATTGAGGTTTCTAATATCATTTTTTTCTAAACTGAATAGTTTGCGCGAGAGACACTTCCAAAGTGGTAAAAAGTGTGTGTCCCCCCCCCGTAACTTCTAAAATAACAGAATGAAAAATCTAAAAAAAATATATGATATACATTGCCATGCAAACTTCCACCGAAAATTGGTTCGAACGAGATCTAGTAAGTAGTTTTTTTTAATACGTCATATAAATAAAAAATAATTTTTTTTTTCATCAAACCCATACGTGTGGGGTATCTAAGGATAGGTCTTCAAAAATGATATTTAGGTTTCTAATATCATTTTTTTTCTAAACTGAATAGTTTGCGCGAGAGACACTTCCAAAGTGAAAAAAAGTGTGTCCCCCCCCCCCGTAACTTCTAAAATAACGGAATGAAAAATCTAAAAAAAATATATGATATACATTACCATGCAAACTTCCAACGAAAATTGGTTTGAACCAGATCTAGTAAGTAGTTTTTTTAATACGTCATAAATAGAATAGAATAGAATAGAATATTTTTTTATTCGTAGACACAAACAAGACACATTAAATTACATGATATAACCGGAACCCTTCATGGGCGAGTCCGACTCGCACTTGGCCGCTTTTTTTTAGTATAAAAGTTGAATTTTAGGGCAACTTTTAGTTAATATAGAACGTAATACAAATTTCACGTTTCAAAAAATTGGAAACAACCCTATTGTTTATTTGACAAATATAAGTTTAAGAGGCTGTCAATACCTAAAGCGCGCACACTGTCTATTTCTATCGGAGTAAATGAGATAGCACTGTCGCATGTTACTGGGCCTGGGCAAGGGAATAATATGAAAAATATTTAAATAAAAATAAGTGGATTATTAGTGTAATATTTTACTCGACCACGGTTTAGATATAAATGTTTTTAAATTGTGATTTTAATTGCAGACCCATAAGTCAAATAAATAAAGACATAGAATCGTTTAATTGTGATTTTAAGACCAATCTTTGCAATTATTTTCTATCGAGCCGATTTCGTTCAATCATGTATCGAGTACGACCACGGTCATTGAAATATAATTAATATGAACATATATTTTTCTTACTTGACTAAAACAAATAGTCTTTCTTAAAAAACTGTTTAAGTAACATCAATTTCAAGGACATTGGGTGTTGACAGCCTCTTAAACAGTTTTACGTGTTATACTGACCTCCACATAAGGCATAGTCTGTCTCGTAGAGGAAATAATAAGATTGACATATAATATATATTTATAGATTGATTATATATATTTATAGATTGATTGTAAGCATTAGCGTCTAGTAGCAACAGTAAAATAGTAGTAATAGTACATTACTATAGAGGACGGGAAACGAAGGGTTGCAGGCCAAGTAGATATAGACGGCCGAGCGTAGCGAGGTCGGTTAGGGATACGCGGCCGGCAATCCCGTTTCTCGCCGAGATTTGAATAGTGCTTTTCTCAAACTTGCAATGAAATAATAATAATAAAATATCAAATGATATTTCGTACATAAGTTCCGAAAAACTCATCGGTACGAGCCGGGGTTTGAACCCGCGACCTCCGGATTGAAAGTCGGACGTCATATCCACTCGGCCACCACCACATATATATACTATAGGGACCGTGCGCGTTGGAGGGCCTGCCATCTTGTGGCCTGAATCGGAACCATAAACATGCACATGTTCACGTCACGTGTTTTCTTGTGCATAGCAGGTTCTGCCATCTTGTGGGCTACATCGGAACAAAAAACATCACATTTACGCCTCGCGCCAAAAATCTGCCGGCTCCTGTGCTGCCTCCTACAGTTCATGCACGCTCCCTATGTCAAATTGTGTTTGGTATTTATAAATGGTATACTAACGTGAGCACATGTGGAGGCAGCAAATAGCACCGGCTCAGAGCGAGGTGTTCCAGCCGCGGCAGACAAGCCACCGCGGCCACCGCGCGCGCGCCCAGCCGCGAGCAGTCCGACAGGTCCAGCTCCAGCAGCCGGGAGCCTCGAGAGCATAAAGTAGCCACCACTGGAAATAGTATTTTTATGCAAAAGTTGTATAAGAAGGGTCAAAAAAGGCGAGTGGCGTGAGTTACAATGTGAGCCGGAGCCGAAGGCGTAGGCAAACATTGTAAAGGAATACGCCACGAGAATTTTTTGACCTACTTATACAACGTTGCATACAATATTTATCCTACGAGTCAACAAAAATAAATCTTAATTTAGGTAAACAAATTACAGCAATAGTATATAGCCAGGACGCGCGAGCATACCTTATTACGCGCCCGGCCCGCCCCGGGCCGCGGCCGGCCGGTCGGCGACACCTCGTAACTCATGAGGCCCTGGTACTTGCTACTTGCTAAATTAATTTTTTGGACAGTTTTTTCTCAATTTTGGCCACCGTAGCCTACGGAGACTAACAAGCAACGCTAAGCGGTCTTCGTAGTCTATGGGTGTTGCTATATTACGGGTGTCACATGCGTGTTTCTGACTTATGAAGTAATTGTTTTTACTATTCAACCAAATGAATATTTTGTAAGTTGGCATCAATTGACTTAGTTTAAAACTGTATTCGTTTTGGTTTTGTTAGGTTGGTAGCCATTAATCGCAGTAACGTTATAGCTTATAAAAGCACTAGTGCTGTTATGAGGAATAGACAATATAGACTTTCCTTGAAACCTTTTATGTATGTTCTTATATTCGTGTTAATGAATGCATAAATGACAGATAACAGTAGAGGAGTAGGAAAATATTATTAAATCAATGAGGATGCATGGTAATTAGTGTCCGATCGAAACATGTAATAATAAATGAGTCTCTATTGTTTCCAATAGAAAATATAACATCGTAAGTTTTGATGCGACCGAAAGGTTCGGCATTTCTTGCACCGAAACCGATCTTTCGGCCGAAACTTGCCGAAACCGAATCTTCGGACGGACATGAATGATAATTTGTGGAATGATAAATAATGCTCTAAAAAGTTTAATATCCAATTACTAAAAACTATTCTTATAATATTTTCTATAAATCTGTACGGTCCGAGTATAAAAGGGATCTTTCTCATAATTTATTCAGAGAAACGACATTTTTATTCATGTTTTTTACAAGTTTTTATTTAACTTGTGATGTACCTATACAGGGCGTCCCAACACTATGGGACATCAAGGGAAAGTACCTTAAATGTCGTAGATAGGATATTTTGCTGAAAGAAGACTTTATTTTATTTTTAAAAGTAAGTTATATTACATTCAATGAATTTCTAAAAAAAAATTGAAAATTGCTTACTTTTTCTGGGAATTAAACCGAATCTTGAAATTTTACTCTAATCATTATTTCTGCGATGACTTATTTTTTATGCATTCTTTCGATTGGCGTCATAAAAATACAGGTGTTTTTTTTTATAAATTTGAGTCGGTTCGATTTCCAGACAAAGTAACTTTTTTTTTTTGAATCTATTATCGTATTACTCAGTTTTGAAAATAAAATAAAGTCTCCTTTTAGCAAAATATCCTGTCTTATATTTAAGGTACTTTCCCTTGATGTCCCATAGTCTTGGGACGCCCTGTATATGTATTACGAGTCAAATCTTGCAAGCTAAATTTGACCCACTTCCCGGTTTCCAATGAAGCTGAAAATTTGCATACAAAATACAAAAATACAAAATTCTTTATTTCATTAAATACAGTTTATATAATTTAGGGGATGGTGTCTCCCGGTAAGCAATATTGCCTGTGTTGGGAGGCACCGCTCTTCCGTGATTAATTAATAACTAATACTAAGATCTGTACTATTTACAAAGTTTACTACCTATAAATACTATTTACAATTTACAAACAAAATATACTACTAACAAGCTATACATTAATTATGAACGATACAAGAAAGACATAAACTATATTAAAATAAATAAATTTAATTTCCAGTAAGTTTGACTGCGTGTGTGTGTGTGTGTGTGTGTGTGTGTGTGTGTGTGTGTGTAATGGTACTCATCGTAATAGGCATTCTGTTTCCTCATATGTTTTATTTGTGAGCCATTTGATTACGGTGGACTTACATTCCTGGGACTGTTTAGGGTAAATGTTTAGGATTTTATTGATTTTATTATATATGTGAGCGGATTTTGCATTGAGTTGTGAATTCGCAAAGGTGGTTCTATTATGAGAAGATCTCGCTACGTTCGTTATAGTTCGTTTTGTGTTGTAGTTAGGATTGTAGGTAAGGGTCTTGTGTTTCTTTAGTATAGTCTGCACAATATAGAGTTTTCTGACTGATAAGAGGTCGCTAATCTGGTATAGTTTCTCCGTCGAGTATCTTAATTTTTTGAAATACATGACCTTCACTAGCGCCCTCTGTGCACGTTCAAGATCAATAAATCGACTCTTAGCGGAACCACCCCAGACAGATATGCAGTACGCCAATACAGACTGTACCAGGGATATGTAAATTTCATTTAAAATGTTTCGTGGTTTAGAAGGGATCAAGTTATCTCTACCTGGTACAATATGTCTTAGCGCCCTGAAAATCCAAACCAATTTCCTGACTCTACCGATAACTTGCTCGAGGTGAGAGTACCAATTTAGATGCTCGTCAAGAATTATTCCCAGATATTTTATTTGGGCAACTTTTTCTATGATTGGGCAGCTGCAGGTTGTGGAATCATTCAGATTGCAAGAGTGGATCTTAAGGTTCATGTCAAAATTTGGCTGTGTGGAATTTGTGATGGAAAAACATATATATTTTGTTTTATTGGCATTAAGTGTTAACAAATTTATCCTTAACCATGTAGAGATTATGCATACATATGTAAGTCGGGTGACAATGCAATATTACGGACATTACGGTACCATCGAGCTGATCTGATGATGGAGACAGGATGTGGCCATAGGAAATCTGTGATAAAACAACGCAACCTAATTGTGTTTGGGGTTTTTAGAATTGTCTCGATGAGTATTAGTTGTCTGTGGAAAGAAAAGTACAGTCAGCGATAAAAGCTTGTACCAAAACTAAAATATTTTGCCAATTTTTTTTGACCTATAGTACTTACTGTCATCTGTCATGATCCTCGCACCGCCGAGGTTCAGCCGTTGCAGTTTTTCCGGCAGATTTGACACCAGGACCGTAAGCGCCGCTTCGCTCAGGTTGCACCATGATATGTTCAATGATTGTAAACTGGAAAAGACAAATTACCATAACACCAATGTGGGGGGAAACTACTTAACACATTCACTGCCGGGAACCCACCTGGTGGGCGCTCGTGAACTTTGTTTAGATGCCGGACAACCCGCTGGGCGGGTTGTTTTGTACGCAGCTATAGACCAACGGTTTCTGGGGTAGTGCGCAGTTTTTTGCCTGGCAGTGAATGTGTTAAGAAAACATATATTTTTTTATACTAAAGGAAAAACCGGACAAATGCGAGTCGGACTCGCCCACCGAAGTTTCCGTACTTTTTAATATTTGTTGTCATAGCGGCAATACAGAACAGAAATACATTATCTGTGAAAATTTCAACTGTCTAACTATCACGGTTCATGAGATACAGCCTGGTGAGAGACAGAAGGACGGACAGCGGAGTCATAGCATTAGGGTCCCGTTTTACCCTTTGGGTACGGAACCCTGAAAAGGTCTTCTTTATCAAACATTATCGTGCCAAATATAGATTTCTCAGCTTTACCTGAAGTGTTACAAAATAGCGTCATGCACCCTACACTTTTAGGGAGGTAGAGAGCTCATTTCATCAACCTCGTGGACATCAGCTGCGGTACTATTGTTAAGTCGAAATTTAATTAGCTATACGCACCTATACATGTATACCTATGATGAGCCAACCCACCGCTGCATTTTTAGTTGCAATAAATAGTCATAAGCGTATGGACCTGTTTTAATTTCTTCTAACACCTTCACTCCAAAATGAACCTTAACGTCTAGAACAACTATGGTCGAATAAGCGGTGTTTTTTGTCGATAGCTATGTAAATTCTCACCTAACACAGCCTTCTAGTATCGCGGTCAGTCCTTCGGCGGTGACCCCCTGTGCCATCGTCAGATTCAACGTTTCTAAATTACTACATTTACCTGAAATCAAACATGCAAATGTTTATTGTGTACAGATAAGGTTGCCTTACGTCAGGATTATCTTATGAAATGCCAGGATTTTTGGTTCCTTTTCAGTATTGCGGGGGGAATTGGCGAGTGTCAGGATTGTTGGTCTCTTGTCAGGATTGCGGGGGGAATTGGCGAGTATCAGGATTGTTGGTGTCTTGTCAGGATTGTGGGGGGAATTGGCGAGTGTCAGGATTTTTGGTCTCTTGTCAGGATTGAGGGGGGAATTTGCGAGTGTCAGGATTTTTGGTCCCTTCTCAGTATTGCGAGGGGAATTGTCGAGTGTCAGGATAATTGGTCCCATGTCAGGATTGAGGGGGGAATTTGCGAGTGTCAGGATTTTTGGTCCCTTCTCAGTATTGCGAGGGGAATTGTCGAGTGTCAGGATGTTTGGTCCCTTGTCAGGTTTGCGGGGGGAATTGGCGAGTGTCAGGATTTCTGGTCCCTTGTCAGGATTGCGGGGCAATTGGCGAGTGTCAGGATTTTTTGTGCTTTACCAGGATTGCGGGCGGAATTGGCGAGTGTCAGGATTTTTGATCCCTTGTCAAGATTGCTGGGGGGATTGGGGAACTTCAGAATTTTTAGAAACCATATCTAACCACTAGAAGCTAGCTAAGGTTGGAGTTTAGCAGAGGAAAGGGAAAAATATGCTTTATAATAAATGTAATATAAAATAATTGACGGTTCATAATTTATTAATAAGTAAAATAAAAGTATTCTTTTTTTTCTTTTTATCACATTCACTGCTGGCGACATATGATAAAAAGTGTAAAAAATATATGACAAGTCCTTGAGAGATTTGCATTGATTGAGAAAATAGGCCCATGCTGCCGAAGATCGGGTGGCCGAGTGGTCCAGGCATCTGCTGCGAATGCAGTGAACGCTGGTTCTTACGGGGAACTGTTTTCATTGAGCGATATGCCCCGCATTCTTGGAACCGTTTTCAATCGTCGGTTAGGCCCCGCTTGCGGGGTGCGGGAGGTTTCTATAAGGCATGCCAATATGAGTTTCACTGGTCTTTTGCCTTATCGCACCGTACGCTGTATATCGACGAATGAAACTGAGCTTTGAATTGGGTACTTGACACATGTTGAATTTTATAACAAAATTTGGCTAAATGGATAGAAAATGAGGCATCCATTATAAAAAGTGGAATAAAAAAGACATACTGAGATTATAAAAAAATACAAGGCAATATTTTTTTTTAACTTTCAAAAAGAAAATGATACCATTCGATTCCTTATATTTTATAGAAAAATAAATTGTATAACAACTTTATACATAAACGCAATATTTCAGGGTCAAAATAGCAGTTTTCTTGATCTTCCATACATTTAGGACAGACTAATGTACCTAATATGACGTCACATTACATTATCATTTTGTTGGAGGCGTTTCAATCGTCGAGTGCGAGCGTCAGACTTTAACTCTCATTTCTGACCTTTGTGTTGCTTAAATGCCATGAGTCCTATATAGACATTTGATCCTCAGGAAAATCAAGATCGATTGACATTATTGACAAAAAACCGTCAAGTATCCAAATCATCATCTTCCCCGCGTTGTCCCGGAATTTTGCCACGGCTCAAAGGAGCCTGGGGTCCGCTTGGCAACTAATCCCTTAATAACTGAGCCTCGAATTGCGATAATCTATTCAAACGTACCAATAAGTTGACAGGTGCTGTCCCGCACTTGAATACTCTCGAGGCTGAGTTTCTTGACGCCGCCGCAGCGCTCCAGGAGGCAGTCCAGGGTGCGCGGGTCCACGGTGCTCATGCTGAGGTCCAGGTACTGCACCCGGGACTGCTCCGGCGGTGACGAGGGGTGCCATTCTGAAATCTGACGAACATGGGTAAAAAATGGCAGTTTTTTTTATACCACGACGGTGACAAACAAGCATACGGCCCGCCTGATGGTAAGCAGTCGCCGCAGCCTATGGACGCCTGCAACTCCAGAGGTGTTACATGCGCGTTGCCGACCCTTTAAAAACCTGGACACTCCTTTTTTGAAGAACCACGTACTGTAGACTCTCGGAAAAACCTCGGCAGGGAGCTCATTCCACAGCCGGAGCGTTCGCGGGAGGAAATTCCTCTCGAACCGCACAGTGCGCGACCATTTAGGCTCTAAGGTGTGAGGATGAGCACCCTGCCGACAGCGAGCGGTGCGGTGATAGAAAGTGGCCGTTGGCATCATGTCGCACAATTCCTCAGTGTCCGGCCAAATATTCGGTTCCGGCCAGTTTCGGCCAATAAATGTTTCGCCGTAGTTTCGGTTTAGGCCAAAAAACGGCCGAACCTTACGAAATGGTACTTCTTACTATGAAACTAAACTGTGACAAAGAGCAAAAGTTGGGGAAGAAGTAGGACCAATATTAATATACTGATTTATGTATTCAGAAATTAATTGGTTTATTGGAAAACGCAATTCCTCTAATGAGGGCGCCATTGGACGGTCGACGCAATCTCGATATGTGTTTAAAAGCCGTTTTATGAATTTTTTTCAATTTTTTTAACACTAACAGGTGGGATTTTTTCCTCATGTGTTATCACTGGTAACCGAATACTGGTAAGGTTTAACACTGAATGTTGAGCGTAGTGACTTATTCTAGTAGGTGTAAATCCATTACTCCTCCCTCCTCTTCCTTTGATCTCGCGAGGCGAACTATGACAGGTAGCCAGGGTAGGTAGACCTCGCGAGGCGAACTATGACAGGTAGCCAGGGTAGGTAGTCCTCGCGAGGCGAACTATGACAGGTAGCCAGGGAAGGTAGTACTCGCGAGGCTAACTATGACAGGTAGCCAGGGAAGGTAGTACTCGTGAGGCTAACTATGATAGGTAGCCAGGGTAGGTAGTCCTCGCGCGGCGAACTATGACAGGTAGCCAGGGTAGGTAGTCCTCGCGAGGCGAACTATGACAGGTAACCAGGGTAGGTAGTCCGCGCGAGGCGAACTATGACAGGTAACCAGGGTAGGTAGTCCTCGCGAGGCGAACCATGACAGGTAACCAGGGTAGGTAGTCCTCGCGAGGCGAACTATGACTGGTAGCCAGGGAAGGTTATCCTCGCGAGGCGAACTATGACAGGTAGCCAGGGTAAGTAGTCCAAATGGCCTTCTCTAGAGCTTTCGTATTGAGCGTTTGTTTCCGAGGTCCATTGAGCAATGGCAAAGTTTAACACGGAATATTGAGCTTAATGATGGGTTCTAGTATAAATCCCTTACCTCTGAACTCGCGAGGCGAACTATGACGGGTAGACGCCCTAATATCCTTCCTAAAGCGTTCTTATTAAGAGTCTTGTTGCCGAGGTCCAGTCTCTGCCACAGCGTCTCATCACACGCTACTCGATGCCACCTACAACGGAATAAAAAACCATTTAGAGTAATTAGACATGTTGACGACCGGTCTGGCCTAGTGGGTAGTGACCCTGCCTATGAAGCCGATGGTCCTGGTTTCGAATCCCGGTAAGGGCATTTGTGTGATCAGCACTAATATTTGTTCCTGAGTGATGGGTGTTTTCTATGTATTCAAGTATTTATATACTCGTATTATGTATATTGGTGTCTCAGTACCCATAATAAAAGCCTTCTTGTAACAAAGGTCAGGCCTGTCGTCAAACACAATTCAAATCAGCTTTGACCCATGCCTTCAATCACTCCGCAGCTAACCATAAGTTCTTAAGTGCCTCAGTTCTCACCTTTTGCAGACCAGCATGCAATGAGCCAGGGTCCGCTTCGGTAACCACCGGAAGACACTCAGCATCATCTCGTCTGATAATACTGAGAATGAATCCACCCCGGTTTGGTAGTTAGCCAGCTGCAGTTCTGCTATGGGTGCTGAAACAGCAAAAACAAGTTCTTTGAGATTTTTTACTTCTTTGTAAGTAGGGTTTTTAACTTTGGAAACTTGTAATTAGTTGGTGTATTCCCATTTGTGCCCACCCCACGTCACCACCGCCATACAAGAGGCGGGCACAGATGGGAATTATTTATATAATGCCTATTCACATCTGTGCCCAGTGGGGTCAGATGGGAATACACCAATTGGTTCAGTGTTTCTATGTCACCTTTCTTGAGAATTAGAGTCCTAATACACATAAATTAATTATAAACTACTTAAATACATAAAGACACATACATACATTACATAAATAAATAAATATATATATACATAATATACATAACCGATTCGTGAGACTGATACTTAATTGATCTTTAAACTGCCAGCAAATAAATCACACAAAGATTTTTTGAAAGCAAACTTGTTGGGAGCTTTTCTAATGTACTTGACGCAAACCCTTTTTAATTTCGGTTTCGTTCGTAAAACCGTTATGTATAAAACATTTTTGATAACATTTCCATTAAGTTCTTGTCAAATTAACTGGTTTAGAACAATAAAAACTGGTTCCTTCCGGAGCAGTGTGGATTCCAGGTCCATTGGGTGGAGAGGCTTTGCTGAAATACATTTTTATGCTTACACTGGCAATTATCCTTATGTATATCCCTGTCCTGGACATCCTTGGTGTCCTCCGTGTATATGGACAGCGGGGACTGCCCCGGAGACGCGGGCAGGTACCGCGGAGCCACAGCAACCGACTGGCCCATTGGGGTCTCTTCCTCGATGACATAGTCATGGAGCAGTGTGGATTCCAGGTCTGTTGGTTGCAGGGGTTTTGCTGAAATACATATAGGATGTGTTAGTACTTAACTTTGTTTTATTTTTATATGTTACACCAATGATATTAGTAACATGGTTATTTATACTACGTCGGTGGCAAACAAGCATACGGCCCGCCTGATGGTAAGCAGTCACCGTAGCCTATGTACGCCTGCAACTCCAGAGGAGTTACATTCACGTTGCCGACCCTAAACAACAAATTGGTGTAACAAAAGCGAAAAAGCTTCGGTGGCTAGGCGATCTAGAGCGAATGGGAGGCGATCGGACGGTGATAAAAGGCTAGGGGGGCAGTTCATATGACCGATGGCCAAGAGTAGGGGGAGGGGCATACATTTGGTTAGACATTTTGTTCTCGGGGGGGGCATTGGACGCCCATGAATTTGACGCGTTATTTAAGGTAACTAACAAAAGCGGCCAAGTGCGAGTCGAACTCGCCCATGAAGGGTTACGTACCATTTATGACGTATAAAAAAAAACTACTTACTAGAGGTAATGTACATCATGTTTTTTTTAATTTTATCATTCTCTTTAGAAGATTTTTTAGAAGTTACAGGGCCCCCCCTGTAAAAGCTTGTAAAAAAGCGGTCAAGGGCGAGTCGGACTCGCCCATGAACGTACCATTTATGACATATTAAAAAAAACTACTTACTAGTACAATTTTCGGTGGAAGGTTGCATGGTAATGTACATCATATTTTTTGTTTAGTTTTATCATTCTCTTATTTTAGAAGTACAGGGTGGGGGGGACACATTTTACCACTTTGGAAGTGTCTCTCGCGCAAACTATTCAGTTTAGAAAAAAATGATATTAGAAACTTGAATATCATTTTTGAAGACCTATCCATAGATAACCTACATGTGTGGGTTTGATGAAAAACAAAATTGAGTTTCAGTTCTAATTTATACCCTCAAAATTTATTGTTTTGTTTTTCTATTTTTGTGTGAAAATCTTAATGCGGTTCACAGAATACATCTACTTACCAAGTTTCAACAGTATAGAGTTCTTATAGTTTCGGAAAAAAGTGGCTGAGACATACGGACGGACAGACAGACAGACAGACATGACGAATCCATAAGGCTTGCCATTTGGCTAAGGAACATTATATAAATTATGTTTGCGTTTGGCCAATTGACTTTAAATATTAACGGTTTATTTCCGAAAAAAACACTTCTATTAGGAGCATACCACAAGCCTAGTTCATACATACTATGGAAGGTAGAGGTAAGGAATACAATTTCCATAGGCACTGTTGCAAAACTAGTGCCTACGCCAAATCTTACGATTAGTTGTCAAGCGGACCACAGGCTATGAGCTGTGGCAAAATGCTGGGACAACGCGAGGAAGAAGAAGAGCTAGAACTGTTGCAAAAATGTCCAGCTGTCAGCTATAAATAATAGTTCCAAATCTCTCCAGAGTAGCGCTAGAGTAGCTAAGAACCTAGGCGTTATTGACGGAGTGAAGAGCGCTGTCTATGATTAGTTTTTTTTTTCAAATATTCTAGGTATTGTAGCGCCACCTATTTAAGGTTTTTTGACGGATATGTTTTGATACATGAAGATCGCATTCCTCACCTCTACCTTCCATAATACATACGCTTCTCACTGTAGCCACCTTGAGATTTTTCTATTTGGCCCTATGGTTGCCTGGTAGAGAATGTCATGAGGTATTACGTCCGCCATATGTACGTTTTTTGATGTGCAATATAGTTTATAAATAAATAAATATGATAAGACATTATTACACAAATTGACTAAGTCCCACAGTAAGCTCAATAAGGCTTGTGTTGAGGGTACTTAGACAAAGATATATATAATATATAAATATTTATAAATACTTAAATACATAGAAAACACCCATGACTCAGGAATAAATATCCATGCTCATCACACGAATTAATGCCCGCACCAGGATTTGAACCCGGAACCATCGGCTTCATAGGCAGGGTCACTACCCACTAGGCCAGACCGGTCGTCAAAACAAAACCAAGGCCAAAAGATGTACTGAGGACCTTATTGCCCATACATTAAGGTAGAGTGTACATATTTTTGCCTCTTTGTCCACGTCGATATTTAATCATTGTCAGCTAACAAATGAGTTCATTACTCAGCAGATTTGAATATTAACAAATCGAAAACATCAAATGTGGTACAATTCGAACTAGCACACAGAATCATCAGAAATAATGGTCAACAAATGAGTAAAGTAGGTTGGTATAACAGCATTGTCATCATTATCAATTTTATATGTTTTATTTTGATGGTTTTTAAAATTGTTTACTATGCCTAAATCATTAGAATTATGGATATATCTTAATACATACATTTCTCACAGCTCCTAGGGCTCTTGGCTTTAGAAGGCCCCGGGCTGGGGCTGCATATCTTGCCTCGGGGGCTCCGGGGGCTAAACTTGGAGCGCGGTGAAGTGATACTGTTCACATTTGGGTTCACATTCTCTATGTCATGCTTCCGTTTTAGGTTGGGTTTGAGCTGGAATAAAATAATTTTATTAGAACAGACAAGTCAGGTCAACAAACCTGTCTGACAAACAGAATTTCAACTCTTGGAGACCCTATGCATCTATAAGGATAATTTCATAAACTATATAATCTATTATTTTTTTGCATCTGTTTGTTTTTTTTTTTAATATTATTATTTTAGTTTTTTTTGTAATTCGACATTAAAATGCTTTATTGTTGATATGCTTTTTTTTCTTTTTATGTAATTTCCATGTTGATATGTCAAAGTGGAGTCTGGCCAAGTGCATAGTGACCCTGCCTATGAAGCTGGTCCCAGGTTCAAATCCTGGTAAGGGCATTTATTTGTGGGATGAGCATGAATATTTATTTCCGAGTCATGTATGTTTTCTATGTATTTAAGCATTTACCTATTACCAGGTTACCAGGATTCAAGCCCGTAACCTCCTGCTTCATAGGTAGGGTCACTACCAACTAGGCTAGGCTGTTAACACATTCACTGACGGGAGCCCACCAGGTGGGCGCTCATGAACTTTACTTGGATGCAGGATAACTCGCTAGGCGAGTCGTCTTTATACACAGCTATACAATCACAGTCTACACCAAAGAGCCAACCTAGCGAACACAGATCATCACGGCTATATCGCAGGGTTGGCACCAACAGAGAATATCAATTTACTTATAATATTATTTGTGGCAAGGCTCAATGACGGGAGGTGGCCAGGAAAGGTGACCAAATGTAAGGGGCCCCTGAGCTCTAGAAAGAGAGGCCATCCACTAGCCAAATGGCAGGATGAAAGGGTAAGGAATGACAAAGCGTAGCAAAAGACAAAAACAGATGGAGGCAGCTGGAGGAGGCTTTTACCCAGAAGGGGTCTAAAGCAGAAAAATTAAATTAAAATTTAAAAATATATACATCAAATTATTAAATTCTCTGTGGAATAAGGAAGGGGTTTTAAATATCATAAATTACGAATTGGAGAAGAAATCTATGTATATTTTGCAACTTAAGTAATGGTGTTTCGAAAACGAATCAATATTTAAGTAACACAAAAAACCTGTCATCTTTAAATATTTGTAACATCGTTAGGTTCTAGATGAGAGAAATACATTCGTGGTATTTTTTTTGGAGATGGACTGGTCACATGTCAAGAGACAGGCAGGAATAATGGAGCAAAATCCTAACGAATTGGTATCCAAGAGGTTGCACATGGAGCCAGAGGAGACCTCGAACAATATGGGAGGATGAACTCAAACTCACAACAGGCTTGAACTGGAGAAGAGTGGCCCACAACAGACCCCAATAGAAAGAGCTAGAGCAGGCCTTTGCCAAGCGCGCACACTGAGTTAAGAGACATACTCTAACTCAGAATATAAGGGCTTAATAGATAGATAGGTATTTCTTGCACTGCACACCTGCATCTGCATTGACCGGATTTTGAGTCAAAAGTACAAATGAACTCAGTTACTTTGTGCACATGTAATGAAAGTAACAGGATGTTTGACTATGAAACTTAGCACAGCCCTGGCGAACCCGCCTGGTGGACGGTCGGCATACAGTACTGGTTTGATCATAATGTGACGTTGCCAACCCACACAGCGGGAGCTTATATATATTGACCGGTTTCTGGAGTGCACAGTTTTGGTCTGGTTGATTTTTGGCCAGAATAGCAACTAGGCTAGCAACAAATATCGTATATATTTTGTAACCTAATAAATACTTACCGGACTGCCCACTGTTTCTGTTTCACACTGCTGCTCATTTTCGTCTGAATCTAGAAAACTGACTCCCATCTCTTGCAACACCTGATAAATAAATAAAATACATATAAAAAATATGGCAAAGGCAGTCGAACACTTATTAAAATACTAACATCATTGAAAATCATCATTAAACCATCACTGAAAATATATAACAAGTAATACCTAATACTGTACACAAAATGATTTCTGAATGATTTTGATGGATGCTACACAGGTTTAATTCAGGATAAATTCAATGCATACATTAAATCAGGAAGACGTAAATCAAGTCTTGAATAAAACATGATGGTTTGGTACATAAATTACACAATGTAGGTAATTTTACGAGCTTACGTATGTGCCAATAAATTAGATATTTCTGGATCATGATTTCATGCGACATATACCTAGAATTTTATGTTTTAGCCTGCATGAATATCATATTAAGACGTCAAAATTCATTTCGGTATTTAGTTATCTTATTACATATGAAATTTACGGTTAATGCGCTATAAATGAAGATCAATCCTTGAAGAAAAGTGTAATTTAGAATATCAGCCTGAAAATATGCCTGGACCTAAGATTGAGGCTAGAAAAAATAGCGGGAACTGACCGACACTTGTCAAAATTTGGGTGTTGGGATCTTACCTCCTGATCAGTTTTCCTGTCCGTTAAGCTCCAACTTTTACGTGCTGGGCTTTCAATACGCATACGTTTCCTAAAAAATACACATATCATTAGTATAATTTGATTAAAAAGCTAAAATAATTCATGACACGTTTCGCGCCTTTTGACTTTTAGCGCCGAAAAATCAGCTGTCAGAGGTACAGGTGGAATTTTAAAGGGTTTATGAGAGGAACAGCCGGCTTACCGAGGACTATCCACTTCGTCCAAGCCACTGGATAAAGGATGCACATCGTCGAAATTGTTAACGCTCATTACGTTATGAAAGTTCAATTATTTCACGCAAAATCAGCGGTCAATGATCGCACATCACATCACAGAACACAGAGCGAAAAATAGACATAGACAAGCAAGTGAATCAGTTAAGTTAATGTTGCCACATAAAAACAGGCTCGTTAAAGTTTTAAAAAAAAAGGTATTCTCCAGTATTCTCCTACTAGTCAAATCAGTTTCTTTTTTAGGAACGGTCAAAACGATTTGCTGTTACAAAATTTAGAGGGAGCGTGCATGAACTGTGTAGGAGGCAGCACAAGAGCCATCAGATATTTGCCGCGAGGCGTAAATGTGATGTTTATTGTTCCGATGTAGCCCACAAGATGGCAGAACCTACTATGCACAAGAAAACACGTGACGTGTAAATGTAAATGTTTTTGGTTCCGATTCAGGCCACAAGATGGCAGACCCTCCAACGCGCACGGTCTCTATATGAAAAAGTATAGTGACGTCTAGGTCAACTCACCTACTTTTTATTTCTATCCGAATTTTTAAATAGAAATTTTGTTTAAAAATACCTGCGATCTATGTTTTGCGTATAATTATTTAGTGTTTTATTTCGTGCATGCTGTGAAATAATTTATTTCAATATAGGAGACATCCTTATTGTAAAATATAACAGTAATTAAATACTTTATTACTATACGTAATGTACGTACGTTTCACGTAAAGCTATTTAAATTGTATAATTTTCTCAAAAATCATTCTTTTTCCAAATTTTATTGCTGATACAGATAAATAACCGTCATTTTGGGAGGTCAATGACATGAGCATGAAATAAATTTATTAAATCATAGAACTTTAAAACAACATTTTTGGTTTAAATTTGGTGTAAGTGTCCTAATAAAAGTAAAAATATACTTTATAGGCTATTTTGCACTGAAATATTACTATTCATTTTAAACAGCTAAAAGCTAAATAATCAGTTTTTTTTACGCTGGTAACATTGATTGTTGTTTACAATATGTTGACCAATCACAGCGTGCCGCCGTCATCAATAATGCTGCTATTGGTCCAATATCCCGCACCATATTTTGGTTTTGCACCTCCATCCTGTCAAAACAGAAAACAAAGGCGCACGATCACGTACGCCTGGTTCGTCGTATTTAATACGCAAAAAGTTCGCGAAACATTGATTGAAGTGATTATCGACATCTATAAACGAATTTTCAAGTGCAGTGTTCACGTATATCGTTGAAATGGCGACGCGGAAGCTGAATACCATCGAAGATTTGAGCGGTAAGTACACCGTAAATAAACAATGATGCTCCGAGCTGTGACGAAATTTATTCTATTAACATTTAGATTTTCGACATCTGTGCGGTTCGTTAGCTCGTTATACGCTTGATTAATTGCGATTTGATTTGGCTCCTGTTTGATCAATTACGCAGTTAATTTAGTACTATTTTGCAACAGCTGTCTTTGTTTACTTGAGCGATGAGAGCGCTCAAATATGGCGTCATTAAGCATTGAACTTTTTAAATAGCAGAAGGGTCATTGCAATGTATTTGCGTCATGCAATTAATGTTAGAGATTGCGTACGTGATTAAGTTTACTTCGAATATTATACGTCTATGCAATAAATGCGTATAAATCATTGTACTGAGTAGGAAGTATTGACTTCCTAATTTGGTAGGGTTTTCTGTAGTAAATGCCTCTTGGTGAACGCTGATTTCCTGGTACCCGTACCTATTGATCGGTAGACATTTTGTTTACAAATTTTGTTTGTAAACAAAGATTCTGCTTACCTGTCTCCTGAGAAACATTACCACATTACACAGTTCAATGTAAATTATCTGGAAATATCAGTTGATCAATATAATCTTTTTCTGCTTTGAGATAGAACTTGCTACAAGATACACCCACTATTCATTTTTAAAACCAGCTGTTTCATGTTTCCCTTGGTTTTCCTACCCCTTTCTCCCAGATATTTATTGACATGAATTATTCAAGTGTCTTTATGCTGCTCAGTGGCTCAAGATCTAGACTAAGTTCTTGTATTTTTAAAGTAGTTGCCCCCATACTTGGCATAGTTGTAATAATCCTGGCCAAATTACATTCCAACATGTGGTCAGATTTTGGATTGCTAATTTTTATAGAAGATATAATATTTAAAGAAGACACACGAGCAAAAAGTCCACGTAAACGAAATGAAGATGCTGCGGTGGGCGGGAGGGGTGACCAGGATGGACAGGGTGCGTAACGAGTTCATACGGGGCAGTTTTAAGGTTGCGCCTATCACTGACAAAATGTCAGAGTTTCGCCTTAGATGGTATGGCCATGTAATGAGGCGCAGTGAAGACCATGTGGTAAGAATTGCCCTAAACTTACCAGAACACAAGCGGGGTAGCGGCCGCCCGCCATTAACCTGGTGGTCCAACATTGAGAGAGACCTTAAGAAAGCCCAATTGCCAAAACCGACAATCCGGGACCGACAGGCCTGGCGCAGAAGTGTGAGGAGACCCGACCCCAGATAACGGGAGCAGGGACGGACAAAGAAGAAGAAGAAGAAGGATTGCTAATTTTTAAGAACGGAAATAGCTGGGTTCTACAGTTGGTTGGTTGCAACCCATTTAGCCAATTTGTAACCAATTTGAGTCCATAGACCCAGCTATATTTGGAGCACTTGAGCATTTACTCAATCAAGACTGCTATTCCTGTATGATTGCCGGATCTCATGTGACTGGGGTCATACGAATGTAAGTCATATTCATTTCTTTTAACCCTTTACCGCATACGAATCTATATATGGCGGATATGATATTCAACACTATTGAAAACTGTTAAAGTTAAAATTTCAACAAATATTTACCCGTCCATACAAAAAGAGAAAATGCTTTTCTACTTCTAATTATTTTCCAATTTCCATGATTTTTTAGCACATTATTGACACATTGAAAAACAAGGTTTATAGGTTTTCTGTTTTAATAAATTTGCAAATCAATAAAAAAAATTAAGCGAATCCTGTAAACCTAAAATATATTATGATTAAGCGTTCGACATCAAAGTTACAAAGATTTGTGAGGGGAAACCATTTTCACCCGAAACTGAAATTTAATAGAAAAAGTACCGTTATATCGTTAGGATCGCAAAGATATTCTTCCCTCCAAAGAGGTGAATTTATAAATAGAATGTCTGGCCATATTGGAATGTTTCACCAGTTAGAACATTGATAACTGTGCAAAATATTATTTTTTAACATAAAGCTAATTTTACGGTTTAATACACATGTTTTTCTACTTGTTAACTGTAATGGTTGAATTAAGATTTCGTATACCAAGCTATAATTGCTCCCAACTCAACTATAAAATTCATTTTGATACGCTGTAGTCAACTATAAAAAAATTATAGAAGAGACATAATCGGGCAACTATTTGGCATATTCATACAACGCTCGTTTATGTCTTTTGTACTACATACCATTTTTTAGGTTTTATAATAAAAAAAAGTATTATTTTTGATGACTCGTAGAAGAAGTACTGTATACAATAGTCAACGCAAGCTCCTGTCGATACTCCTCGGTACGGAGTACGGGGTGAAATATGTCGAGCGTTTTTTGACTAAAAATACGTGAGTGACCCGTTTTTTAAACTATTTAAAAACGAGGTTTTGCGGACACATCATTAAAAATTATAATATGCAATTTTTTCCAATATGGTCAGAAATGTTTACCTTATTGTAGCAAAAATAGTACGGGAAGTTCTTCATTATGACCAAACTCAAGAGAAGAAGAAGAGAAGAGTGCTGGCTGATGCTTAAACTATGATTATTTTACCTTATTTCCTCGCATGTTTGGAGAAAAGCACTATATATGCCTCGGCAGGAACAGCAATTCGTGGATTCGTCTTCTTTGTCGGGCGACGCGAAGCGAAGACGACAAAATCTAATCTCATCCACGAATTGCCCTTCCCCGGCCTCTGCAATAATGGACTATTTATTATTCATTATATCTGTGAGATCCAGAGTTTATAATACAGAAGGCTTCTTGCAACCTGACCAGTATCGGTTTCTATTGCTATTGTATACCCTTGAATCAAGTTCTAGGTATTTTAATATACTTATGTAACCTAGGACATTGTGATGCCGACAACCTTACTTCTTTTATTGGTTTCTTTTTTAGTAACTACTTTATTATTTGTAATTATGTATTAAAGTATCTATTGCCAAAATAAACTGTTGGTTCTACAAGCTTTAGATCTCTGCAACATATAGATGTGTCTCGAAAAAAAATCCAAAAGCTGAATTGACAAAAATATCTATTTAATTACTGAACGTGCTCACAAAATTTCACGAAAATCGGTTGAGAAATATGACCAGTAAAGAAGAACTAGCGGACACGAAAATATTTTGGCCCAAGCTGATAGGGAGATCTTTTCGGTCAATAATAAATAAATTCGAGTGGCGAGTCACGGCCTGCTTCGATAACACTGTATATCACAATGTTATGGCAGGTGACCGGAACTCTTAGCAATAGCCCAGTCTTATTTTCCACCCAAATTTAAACCATCTTCCAAGTTTTCTACAATAGCCTCCAATGCTTGATGAAACCGGTTTATACCAGGTATCTATTTATGTACAATCCAGCAGGCGTTCTACATGACATCAAAGCTCTCCAAATGGCGTCGACGTGATCTATACGCACGCCTTATAAACAATGTCGGGTTTAGAAGTCTGGAAGCCTCGGGCAATAAAGGAGTGGAGGCCCCCTGGCCCCAAATTATTTTCCAAATAAAATGGTAAATTTTCCGTAGTCTCTATTGTGGGGGCCCCGGGGCTGTAGCCCCGGTTGCCCTCCCCTAAATCCGGCCCTGCTTATAAATGACCGGGCTTAAAACCCGAGAGTTTGTAACGGAGATACAAATAATAAATTTATTTATTTACGACCAACTTGGATCAGTTTGTGTTAGTATACTTTTTATTTATCTTAAGGCTAAAGTTAGTAATAAATCTCAGTTGGTAGGCGGGTCAAAATTCTTTCGATTTTTGTCCCCAAAAAATGTGGCCAAGAAGAGCTTTTTGTATGGGGGGAAATTTAGTTTAAATTTTTCTCATGAGAATCATAATCTCCAGCTGGAAAGACATGCAGTAACACTCAACTTTTTATTTTATTTGATAAAAGACAAAAATAGAAGCTTGACAGACTGTACCCCTAGTGTAAATTAATTCGACAGCGAAGCGTGACGTACGCGTTTGCGTTAAGTCTCATTTTGTATGGCATTTAGAAACAGCGCGCCAAGCGGGACGTTTTGGAACCTAAAATCCCATACAAAATTTACACTAGAGGTTCTGGTCAGAAACAAGACAACGAAAAATTATTTATTTTGACCCAGGCCTATAAATTGACCAATCGTGTTTGTTATACTAATCAGGTTACTAATTTAGTATTGATCTAGGTCCTAGGATATTAAAACAAAGCCTAGTTCAAAATTTCCATAGTTCAGGTCAAGCACAAGGTTAATTATAGTTCAAGTAGGTCAACTCAATTATCAATTGCACATTCCACAAGTCTATACAATAATGAGAATACGATGTCATCCGTCGTTCCTTCCCAATTAATATGTCGTTGGCTTAAACAGTTATAAATCATTTAATAGCTTTGATAAGACAATGATTAGTTGTTTTTTTATTAATTTATAATGTGCAGAGAAAAAAGATTGAGTATAATTTACCTGGTAAAGTTATGAATGTTATAATAATAGCATTGATAAGGCTACGCGTTGTTTTATTTATTTAATGTTTAGAGAAGGAAGATTGAGTATAATTTACCTGGAAAAAATATTTATACGGTGCATTGGGCGGGTCCACACAGAACGAGCATACGCACTAAGTAGGCAATTTCCTCACGCACAAAACGGCCATTTGCCTTTGGGCTAAATTCCAAAACTTCTTGAAATTTTGAGCATATTTAAAAGAAGCCTCCATTTTTGAAAGTTCCCTCTAGGACTTTTTTAGAAGTATCCCAGTTTATTGCTTCATTAAGGTACATAGATAATGTATAGTTTTTTATCTGTATGGGATATGTGGAGGGAAGTAACAGGGAAGCCGAGGAAAATGTGGATGGACTGTGTGAGAGATTATATGAAACACGTGAATGATCAGATGACGGGCCGACGGGCAAGAGGGAGGTATGGAAGAAAAAGACGTGCTGACCCCAAGTGAATAGGATAAGGGCAAGCGAATCATGATTGTGATCTGTATCGGATATTTTAGAACCTGTATATTAAACTGGACTCTGACCTTGCTCCCGGGTATATCCTTAAACTACGTCCAAAGAGAGGTATGGGCACTGAATGTCATCTCGCTTTGTGCAGGGCACAGCGCAGCGGATGTCATTTCAGATCTAGAGCAGAGCCCAACTGGGGAAGTACCTCCACGTTACAGAAAACCGCAGCCAAATAACACTAGACCCTGCTCATAGTGTTGTGTTCCTGCTGGTAAGTTTGCCAGAGCTCGTCGAGGGTGTGTTAGGGTCGGCAACGCGCTTATAACTCCTGGAGTTGCAGGCATACATAGGCTACGTAGACTGCTTACCATTAGACGTAGTAAAAAAAAGTATTTCCTAGTTTGCAGTTTACCGCACTATCGGTTAATCCTGACTCTCGTAACGCCTAACCTCGCTGATAAGCTATCAGTCAGCGATAAGTGTTGGTTCGTTACGCTATACGCACTTTTAACGCGTAGGTACGTTATTTGTGGAAATTTCAACTAATTTCTACTCATGTCTGACTGTATGTAGGGTTGCCAAATAGAATAACTTGACCAAAAATCTTGACATTTCCTTGACGGTTATATCTCCATATTATTCTCATCCTAGCGTTTGTCCCGGTTCTTTGCCACGGCTAGGTGGGAGTCTAGTTAACGCCAATCTTCTTCTTCCTCGCGTTGTCCCGGCATTTTGCCACGGCTCATGGGAGCCTGGGGTCCGCTTGACAACTAATCCCATGTTTTGGCGTAGGCACTAGTTTTTACGAAAGCGACTGCCATCTGACCTGCCAACCCAGAGGATAAACTAGGCCTTGTTGGGATTAGTCCGGTTTCCTCACGATGTTTTCCTTCACCGAAAAGCGACTGGTAAATATCAAATGATATTTCGTACGTAAGTTCCGAAAAACCCATTGGTACGAGCCAGGGTTTGAACCCGCGACCTCTGGATTGCAAGTCGCACGCTCTTACCGCTAGGCCACCAGTGCGCTAGTTAACGCCAATGGGAGTATAAATAAATAAATATTATAATGACATCCCGACCACATCCCTAGGCAAGCTCTAGAATGGACCCGCAAGGCAAGAGAGGATCAGGCCGACTAAATATTCACTACTTTAATGTATAGTCAATAGGGTCGTGTATACATATTTTTGGCACTTTGTCCGTGTCGATATATAATACCTTGACTGTACAGAGGGCCTGAGGGCGTCGACCTTTTATAAATAAGTAATTGCGCAAGGTATTCGTACGGCAGTCGTTCGTGGGGACGCGCTCTGTTTTACTTGATGGATTGATATTGCTGTAATGTGAAATCAATTCTTATTATACCATGCTGATGGTAAACAAGCATACGATCCGGATTGCGGTTTCCACTTAATATCCATTTTGATGTCGGTCACTTCAGCATAATATATTCTAGGTTTATAGGTTTAGCTTTTAAAAAAAAAAAAAAATATTTTTTAATTTTTTTGCAAAAAGGAAAACTTATAAACCTAGTTTTTCATTGTGTAAATAACACTAAAAAATCATGCAGAATGGAAAATATTTGGAAGTGGAAAAATGTTTTCCATTTTCGTATGGTCGAGTACGTGGTATAGTATACTTCCCTTTTAATCCTTGTTTTCAATTCACCAATCATTAGTGAAGGTTACCGTTTTAGCTTAGGCAAAAATGCTTTCGTATGTCCGAAATTCAATCCGTCGAAACGTCGCAACCCGTCGCTAACTTCCCTTGCCAGCTCTGTGGCAAAGTATGCCGCTCTCGCATCGGTCTATTCAGCCACCAAAAAAGATGTTTTTCGGACATAGCACCATAAATCTTCTGCAATAGACGCTAAGGCTAGTATGTATGTATGTCTGGAATTCAATGGAGCAACATTTTTTTCATTTTTACTGTTTTAAAGCTTATCGCGAGATCTACAGCTCACAGACACACAAGCATATATACCAGATACAAGTGACAGTTCAATTGTGATTGCCTATAAGCGAAGGTTTGCGTATTATCCTGGGCAAAAATGCTTTTGGGTGTCCGTCTCTTCCTCAAGAAAACACACAACAACAAGTCTCGCTTTTCTACACATGCTTTCGGGTATCCGGCTCTTTTTCAAGACAATACACAACAACAACAACTACAAAAGTCGCGTTTCTCTAAAAATGCTTTCGGGTATCCGGCTCTTCTCCAAGACATGCACAACAACAACAAGTTAAAGAACAGTTTTAGGTCTAAATCTGAATGCAAGGTTTCTCAAACAAAATTTACGTAAAATAACGTATCACTATTTCGACGATTCGCTCTGCAACAAACTAAGATTGCAAAAACATTAAATTTTAATCGCAAATAGCACTGTTAAAGTTCAAATCAATAATAACACACAAATATTTACTCTATTCTCTTGCAATTAGGCCTAAAGTCCATGGCAGAACTGAACTTTTATAAGCCATTCTGGTTCGGAACCGCATGTTGCTCTCGAAAGCGTATCAGTGTGTTTTAAATTAGCATACTTATCAGTGCCGCTGGTGTTTAACACGTATGCGGAGTAACACGGAGTGCGTTGGCGTTTTTATTGGAGTATCGTTTGATTTACCAGTTGCTCGGTGAAGGAAAACAACTTACAACTCTTAAGACCGGTCTGGCCTAGTGGGTAGACCCTGCCTATGAAGCCGATGGTCCTGGGTTCCCGATAAGGGCATTTATTTGTGTGATGAGCACAGATATTTGCTTCTGAGTCATGGGTGTTCTATGTATTTAAGTATTCCTGGCACTGCGTATCAGTATTGCGATACATCGTGGAAATACCGCCAGCATCGTTGGTACAGTGCCTCAAGGGCCTATTTTAGATTTAAGCTATGAAGTAATCCTCTGTACATATGCATTATGTATATTGTTATTGTAAATAAAAATGTAATAACAGTATTTATATATTACATATTTCGTTGTTTGAGCACCAACAACACACCCAAATAACACTAGACCCTACCCATAGTGTTGTGTTCCTGCCGGTGAGTAAGGTTGCCAGAGCTCGGGGGTGCAGGGTCGGCAACGCGCATGTAACTCCTCTGGAGTTGCAGGCGTACATATGCTATGGAGACTGCTTACCATCAGGCGGGCCGTATGCTTGTTAGCCACCGACGTAGTATAAAGAAAAACAAGCCTTCTTGAGCTTACGGTGGGGCTTAGTCAATTTCTGTAAGAATGTCCTATATCAATATTTATTTATTCACAAGCTTACTTCTGCGAAGTTCTTTCTAATCCAAAAAAAAAAACGAAGTATAGAAACACAAAAGTACCGTCAGTTAAGAGTTGAAGTATATCTGCTAAATATAGCTAAATATGAATATTCTATATATAAAAATGTTTTCACTTATGACGCTGTACGTGCACGTTTTTGGCACACGTCCACTTCATTTCACCATCGATTCTAATAAGGACATTGATATATTAGTGTCACCTGTGGTGTTAATCTGTACGGTTTCCGCTTTATTTGAGACGGAAGAATAGCTTTTTGAATTTAACGAAATAACGGTAATTTTTCTATGAAATTCCATTTCGGGAGAAAACTGTTTCCATTGACGAAATCTTAACAAATAACTTTGATTATGATGTCGATCGCTTCAGCATAATATATTCTAGGGTTATAGGTTTCGTTGTGTCAATAACATACTAAAAAACATGGAGAGTCGGAAATATTAGGTCATTACCTATGAAATTGGCGTTTTGTATGGTGTACTTTAACGAAATTCGATTTTTCATACAATGTATTTTGCGGATTATTTTGTGATGGCATTTTCAAACCAAACAAATTTTTGCCAGTAATCTGAGACATTTTTAAGGCACATTTTCTATCATATTTTTTTAAAAATCTGTCCCGTCAAAAAAATATAAGTCATTTAAATACTCGAGCCGGCAGCACATGAAAAGAGCTGTTTTCAGGGCGGTATTCTGAATACATAAAACAATAAAAGTAGCAAATAATTGTATGTAAAATCGTTGTTATGTAGCGCACTAATGAAATTAAAAAATACTTAGAAGTTACTGTTAAATAACTAAACTAGGATATGACTAATACTTATGAACAAAAACGCCAATTTCATAGGTAATGACCCAATATTTAGAAGTGGAAAAACGTTTTCTTTTTGTATTGACTTAACTGTCTGTTAAAAAGTTAACTATCTATCATATACTCTATTTCTTTAGTTCTTTAGGTAGTAAAAGAAAAGTAAAAGTGTGTTTTTACATTTACGGGTACTTGAAACATTTATCAGTTAACCAACTAAATAGAAAACTGCCTGGATCTGTCCTTCATCGTTCTGGCTTTCACCTATTTCATTTAATCGTGTAATCTTCCCTTCATTCTCGATAGATCCAGTCCATAGATCCAAAATGGATCTAGTGAGAAATGTTTTTCTTGTTAGATCCATCATCTACCCTCAAATGGCTACACATTCCGTCTCTTTTTAGGTTCTTTACTAGATCAAAGTAATAGCAAATAGCACGATAAGTTTATAATCCATGTGTTTATTACTATAATTAATGATTACCTTGTGTCAATATTTAAATCACTCGCATTATACAAATAGATGACAGAAAATGCACAGCCAGACGTAGAAGGTATGGACTTTGAATTAGCTAGGTATTTAATATTTATACTACCTTACAAATAGTTATTTGTACTAAAGGAGGAGGAAGTAGGTATAGTACTTCGAATAATATTGGATAAATTTGGAAATGGACTACCTAAGGGGGGTGAAAATGGGGTTGAAAGTTTTAGAGACACGAGCGTAGTCGCTTGTCCTTCTATTTGCAATGCGACTGTGCAACTGAGAAACTGGTTTTGTGCCTGTATAAAACATATTTTGTTTACCTATTTTTCGTGGATTTCGTTACTTATCTTTTAAGTTACATCCACACGGGGCTCATCTATCTATGTTGACCTACACATTTTAGCCAACAGGCTGTCAATAATAAATAAGATAGGCGTCTCCAACAGCCAAACAATATCTATCTGCACGTCTGCCCGCCCTGAAGGTCAAACGGCTACTGCAGTCTGCATCGTAAACAAAGATGGCGGCGAGCGTTGAACTTGAACGGCAACTTTACATTTACAGTTCAACTTGACGCTTAAGCCAAATATTGCACGCAAAACTGTTATTTCACGATTAAGACACTGGTAAAGATATCTTTGTTTTAAACTTAGAACGGCAATTTTATATTTGCAGTTAAACTTTGTGCTGAAGCCAATGATTTGAAAGCAAAAGTGTTTTGGGCATCGGTAAATATAAGTCTGTATTGATAAGCGCGGGAAACGACGTTCGATTTTCGAATTTATTTAAACGGTGCTGCATGATAGGATGCACTTACTGCATATTATAATTTAGTAACTATTTAACAAGTAGGAAATCGGTCCATCCAATTTTTGCTGTGACTAAATATGCAATTGTTTATTCTACCTACAATGTAACCTGATTCTAACATACAATAAAAAACTTTGTACTTGTGAGCTACGATGCCATAGACAAACATTGGCGTCAACCATATAACATTCCTCTGCGTCGGGGGTTAAAAATAAGAAGAGAGGGCTGTTCATATGTTTGACGCCAATGCATGGTTTACATTTTCACATCATATATTAATACGAGCACTTTTTACAAACTAAGAAAATCTCATAATTGTTATTATAGGATATCTCATTGGAAATATTTTCGTACCTAAGTGTAAATATTGATGTCTAGACTTTTGGCCGCTACTGAAGGTTATCTTTTACGATGTCTGTATAAAGAAACATACCTTATATTTATTTCATTGAAGCTACATAAAGAAAGAGATGGCTACATATATATTATTTCACATTCGGTACCAGGCGACCGATCGATCGGCCAGGATTTACAAGGTCGAAAACCTAGACGTCTCGTGTAAGGTCAGTGACCCCGCGTGTTTTGAAAATTCGCCTCCAGCTTCTGTGTTTGATGGGCGCCTGGTACTTCAGATTGAATGGTGCCTGTGAAATTAGCACTAAAAATGGACTAGACGGTCTAGACTTTCTGGTAGGTTTAGGAAGATTGGATCTCGTTTTTTTGCCGATTTTTAATTAAGATTTTCAAATATAATAGCAAAGATATGTTTTTATTCGTTAATAAAATAGAATAGATTGAAGAATGAAGACTATTATTACCATTTTCATTGTCTCCGTGCATTCCTAAAACAGCATCCGTTTTGGAAAATATCGTCTACCTGAGAATGCAAGAAATGTACTCAAGATTTCACCTGATGATATAATATTATCCTCTAAATAAATAAAAAGTGATTCTCATATTAAAAATAAGTGATGCATCATAGCATAACATAAACAACAACTGCACGATAACATGTTTTGCACAGTGACGCGTTGTTTTGGTGCGTTCAGTTGAGACGCAAAATCGAAATCGTAGTATATAGAATATGGCAATGACATTGTCATTTGGGCGAGGGTTTCCCCAGACCTACTTATATTTAATATTTGCATTTTAAGGCGTAAGACGGTTTAAGTTTACTCTGCTCTTTAATTCTACAGCCTTACTTAGCAGGCGGCAAAATGTGGAAGCAATGTCTATAGTGCGATTTGGTTTTAACCAATCCGAGTTGGAGTGGCGTACTTAGGGCGTCCGCTGGTTGGAGTGGTCGAGTCACTGAGTCGGTTTACGAAAAATAGTATGAGCGACGGATTTTACCTACAATGGCACCAGCTAGCGGACGCGGAATACATAGCAATGGCTCCTCTACACGATGGGCCATCATACTGGCCCATCTTAGTGGGCCAGCGTGTAGAAAGGATAGTGGTGTCGGATGACTTATGGCACGGCGGGATGGCGATGGCATGGCCACAGTGTCGGTTTGGTCCAGCACTGGGCCATTGTGTAGAGGTGCCATAACCATCGCATGGCCATCTTGCTGATCCAGCACTGGGCCATCGTGTAGAGGAGGAGAAAGTAAACAGTCATTAGAACCATCTTGAAGGTTCAACGGATACTCTTTCACGATGGTTGGATGGTTGGTGGTTGGATGGTTTTTTTTTAATACTCTTTAAAGGAATTGTAATAATAGATAAAAGATCAGCCATATCTTTTCGGAAGTCCGGCCGACTGGCGCGCTGTGGGCGAAATTTCTACGAAAATTTGACATATTATGGCGATGGCACATTTTCTGGCTGCCAAGGCCCAAGATGCATTCTAAGATTCTAACATATTTATGGATTTCGTTTAGTTCGCCTTGATTACGATCAATATGATGTTTTTATTATTTATTTACTGCCAATTGCTGGAGTTGCAGGTGTACATAGGCTACGGAGACTGCTTACCATCAAGCAGGCCGTATGCTTGTTTGCCACCGACGTAGTATAATACAATTGTACTGTGGAAAAGTCAAATAAAAAGTAGCGTTGCGTACAATGTGGAGGAAGTGAAAGAAAAGAGGTATGTCAGGATCGTAGGAAGTGGAAATTCGTGGCCTCTGCCTACCTTTCCGGGAAATAGGCGTGATTATATGTATGTATGTATAGAATGTATATAAAAAATCAGACTATCGTAAACCGAGAATTTTTAGTGAAACTACTAAATGAAGACCGTACAATTATGGCATGATTTGTGATGTAGGTTTATATGTTAAAGATTACATGACATTGGATATTTATTATTAAACCAGATGAAGTTGGAATTGTGAATAAACAATGTGGGCCGTACGGTAGGCGTGTCAAGGTCGACGTGTCTTGCGATATGTGCCAACCGACCCAATTGACGGCCCATTCATGGTTTTATTAAGTCTATAGTACTTTATTGTTATGCTAGGGTCGTTAACCCTTTAACCGCTGTAATATGAAGTAATAATGTCGGTAGACATTTAACTAAAAAACCAGCCAAGTGCGAGTTGGGCTCACGCAGGGTTGCGTGGCATTACGCAAAAAACGGCAAATAAATGACGCTTGTTGTAGGAGCCTTGTGGGAGCGCCACTTTATAGCGGTAACAGAAATACATCATCTGTGAAAATTTCAACTGTGTAGCTATCACGGTTCATGAGATACAGCCTGGTGACAGACAGACAGACATACGGACAGTAGTCTTAGTAATAGTGTCCCGTTTTTATTTACCCTTTGGGTAATACGGAACCCTAAAAACGACAGTAGTGTTAGCCCTGTAACCACTTAAAGTAAATTGAGCGTCAACCATAATTGACAGTTGACAGGTGACCCTATTCCAAGAATGGACGGCCCGCATCGGCGGAAACATTTGTTCATTCCAGCCTCTGTTGAGATAAACTGATACCACAGATTATGCTAGTGGCTCTGTGTGCTGTAGACTTCGTGACCCCGATGGCTCCGCCATGTTGAGAATTTTACAAGAACTGAATCGATAAAAAAATCATATGATTACCGAATCTGATCAACAAATTTCACGAGAACCTTGAGAAAACTGACCTGGGAGCCTAACCAAGATGATAATCGTTGATAGATACGCCAAGAGATGATAGATATTGAAAGCATTTTTGGCCAAAAAAAAGATGTAATGATTGAAATGGAAGGATAGATTAAATTAGCGTCTTGTCAGCGCTATGGAAAATGGCGTCGCTGCGCAGTTGCGCCAACGTTGCGTCGAGCAGCAGCCATAGAGTTGACTAGTTTACTCGAAAAAGCCCTTTAATAAAGAGAAAAAAAGAGTTGACTAGACGCCGATGCTCTGGAGACGGGTCTCCGTTTCGCACAAAGTTTTAAGTCATAATGTATTGTTTGTCCCATTTTTATTAGTCATAATTTGTTTTTTCTCAGAAACGCGTTACTTTTCAGGACTGCCATAAAACAACTCTAACCTAACCTATCTATAGGACAACCTTACGAGCATCTCGAGAAGTTAACGGTTTCAGAATAATGACTAATGATAATCTGACAATCATTATATTATGACTTTCAGTAATTATGTCAAACAAAGGGATCCGTCTGGAGGTGGAGACGCTGTGGGGTGGGGAGGCCCTTCTAGTGGCGGAGGCAGGATTCGAAATGGCATCTTCAGCTTTCTCGGCATACCCTGGACCATTAGGCTACCCTGTCACGGCGTTACCCGACTTGATTTCTCCTTAGGACAGGAAGGACCTTCCCTTCATTTCTTTGAATTTGCAAGGGTTTTTCTTTCGTTCCGATGTTCCCATGTTTCATCGCATCGGAGGAAAAAGATCTGTTTGATCAAACCAGGCTCAGTTGAGATAACTGATAATGCTTACGTCCTTTCTGATAAGGATATACCTAATTACTATTTAGATTGTACGATTAAACAATGACGCATTCATATGGTTCTACCTAATCTTTTCGCCTAATCGTGTTTGCTAATTTACAAATGGGTTATTCGTAAACTGAGATTTTTTTGTATTCTCGTCCCAAAAGAACATTTGTCCACAAATTTAGTTCAGTCGCCATCAGATATATGGGAGCTGCCAAGGAGCTCAAAAATATCTGAACACGCACTGTAGCGCTTTGATAATAGAGGCGTGTTTAGATATCTGTGAGCACCTTGGCCGCTGCGATGTATCCCAAATACCACATTGGAAGCGGTGTTGTCAATTGTCAATCAGAACATAAGCTTCAGTATACCTAAGTTTCGGGGATAGAATAGAAAGTACAATTTTTGTTTTTCTGTGTGTATGATTCATATACGAGGGTACCACTGAAAGTTTCTAGAATATTAGGGCAATCAATATTTGTATTACTTGTCAAAATTGTCACTGACAACGCGTAATCTTGTTTTTATTCATTTAAATTTATATCTCAGATACTCACCCGAGAACCACTTCTACGCAAAAGAAATCGCGAGCAAAGAGTACTCAATAAATATTAGCGCAGGATTTTAAAACGTGCCCTAAAAGTGAAGCTGAGTAAGCTTGTTGATGCATTGCCAATATAATTCTTGGAAGAATCCACTGACGTCACAAATACGTCAGTTATCTGCTTCTAAATTGAGTTAATATAGTAGTTCTAGTGCATCGCAGTATTAATCGTTAACACACAATAGACGCATGGGACGTCACGTATACAGACATAAAAGGCGGTTATGACACTGGTGCAGCTCCGGATATGGCGTCAGGGTGGTAACTGTCTAAATCTGGGTTTATTGTCATGGCTACTTGACACCAGTGAGGATTTTCTAGGTGTTCAAAATAACGATAACGACATTTTATTTAATAATGGATTCTTTTGTAAATACTACATCGGTTGCAAACAAGCATACTACCCGCCTGATGGTAAGCAGTCATCATAGCCTATGGACGCCTGGAGGCGTTACATGCGCGTTGCGGACCCTTTAAAAACTGTACACTCCTTTGTTGGATACCTACCGTAAAGTCACTTCTAGAATGCTTATAACAATTGTTTTTATTTTGATAATTCCTTGAAATTAAAAATAGAATCTATTACTTTTTTCTGGACCACTTTTAACGCCTATATACGTGGCAATTTGGACTAAGATTCGAGTCTACTAGACTGTGATTAGGCCAATTTTGATGTATGGGTGTAAAGCTTGGACTCTCTGACTCAGAAAGAAAAGAGCAAGCTCTTAATGGCGGAGAGGAAAATTTGTAGGCGTAGAAAAAATAGGGAGCTAGAGGAGCTGGTTGCGGTGCCCAATATAATTAAGATCAAAGCCACACGACTCCGCTGGCTCGGTTACCTGGAGAGGATGGGAGAGGATCGTGCTGTGAGAACAGCGTATGTGGGGCACCCGGGTGTACAACGTCTGTCTGGGCGTCCCAGATACCGCTGTTGACAAAGACCTATCCGCCCTCGGAATACCCAACTGGCGTGAAGTGGTGCAGGATAAGGCTGAGTGGCGCTCTCTTGTGCCAGAGGCCAAGATCCTGTTTGGGTCATTGAGCCAGTGAATAAGTATGGGTGGCAATTTTGATTGCTAGATTAAACCTAAACAAACTAACAAACATTGTGGGTTAAACTTATTTGAATCATGCCTTATAATCAATAATGAGTCGGTAGATTGATCTTAATTTAATACAGGTCATTATTACGTCAAATCGCAGCCGCGTGTACGTGACGACCGATGCGTCTACATTATCTATGAGCGACACAAACACTTATCTGTGTAGTGAAAAGACGCCGCGTGTACAAGATTTGTATTAATTAAACACCGAGCCCTAACGACGGCCTGGAGTGTACTTCTTTTGGGTATTTTATAGGCCCTTTGATGGCTCCTCTACATGATGGGCCATCATACTGGCCCACTAAGATGGGCCAGCGTGTGATGATGATGATGTCCTCCCAGACGTATCCGTCGACGGCGTGTGCATCTACTCGTGGCCCATTCTATAGTGCGTGCTCTCAACCATCGCATGGCTATTTCGCTGGTCCAGCGCTGGGCCATCGTATAGAGGAGCCATAACCACCGCATGGCCATCTTGCTGGTCACTATGGACCAGCAAGATGGCTAGAGGAAGAATGAAAAAGACTCATTAGGAGTTTTCAATCTACGGATCACGAAAGATCGCAAAGACTATTAAGTCTTGCATTTACCGTCTGTTACCACTAATGCGTTCGCTTATTTTTTTGTTTTTAATTGCGTTTACTGCAGAAAAATAAAACAAAACGGGTCGTTAAGATTAAGACCGGCACGCGTATGGATGTCTTTATAAATCTACTTCTTCCTCGCGTTGTCCTGGCATTTTGCCACGGCTCATGGGAGCCTGGGGTCCGCTTGGCAACTAATCCCAAGAATTGGCGTAGGCACTAGTTTTTACGAAAGCGACTGCCATCTGACCTTTCAACCCACAGGGTAAAGTTGGCCTTATTGGGATTAGTACGGTTTCCTCACAATGTTTTCCTTCACCGAAAAGCGACTGGTGAATATCAAATGATATTTCGTAACATAAGTTCCGAAAAACTCATTGGTACGAGCCGGGGTTTGAACCCGCGACCTCCGCATTGCAAGTCGCACGCTCTTACCGCTAGGCCACCAGCGCTTCCGATGTCTTTATAAATGATATTCAATAATTTTTACCGTCCCTTTTTAACACCGTGGGATTGAAAATGATGGACCATATTCTCTACACTTAAATCGATACCGGGATATAAACCAAACTGGGACAATATTCTATCACGCTTTCACGTAGACAAATACTACCACTATATCCAGACAGGACAAGAAATGGCGTTTTTATTTTTCCAAGGGAGTCGGGTCATGAAAAAGATTGAAAACACATTAGACAATGGATAAAACTGGACGTAAGACTCATTGTCATCAATCTCTGTCATGCATGCGTGACCGATAATCAGGAACATTTAAATGTTAATGCGTTCCATGACTCGGGAAGTTCCTTGTCCCTTGCGCGGGCGCTTGCCAAATTCAGCTTTATCTCGAATGTTCTAAACTACTGGGGGCCAAGGTGATGATCGTCGATCGAAAGTAGGGATGTCACGAATATTCGCATTCGTATATACGAATGTTCGCATCATTTTAAACATTCGCCTCAAGAGAAGCGAATGTTTTGCGAATGTGCGCAGGTCGTGTCCTTTCTCGTCGACTCGCGTATGGATAGTGCGCGCAAACTGTTTTCAAGCAATGCATTTTGACCAGTAGACAGCATTTATCAACTCTTAATTTTTTTAATACCACCTCGGTGGCAAACAAGCATACGGCCCGTTATAACATCCCGTTCTAAGGTTACATGTGTTTTATGTACTAAATTTTTTTTTCTAACTAGGAATGATAATAACAACTACATATTCCCTAACAATCGTATTCGCATTCGGACTTTCGCATCCTGGTCATTCGGTTTCGCATTCGCGAATGTGAAAAGTGCGACATTTGTGACATCCCTGATAGAAAGTACCAATCAAAACTAAAATAATTCATACGCTCGTGACTTTTCGTAGCATCTGTCATCCAGATACATTTTTTGGGTTCCGTACCCAAAGGGTAAGACGGGACCCTATTACTAAGACTCCGCTGTCCGTCCTTTTGTCTGTCCGTCTGTCACCAGACTGTATCTCATGACTCATGAACCGTGATAGTAAGACAGTTTAATTCTTCACAGATGGTGTAATTATGTTGCCGCTATAACAACAAATACTAAAAAGTACGGAACCCTCGGTGGGCGAGTCCGACTCGCATTTGTCCGGTTTTTTACTTTGCGTTAGGCGATGTATGATGTATAATTGACGTCTTGTCTGGCCTGATGGGTAGTGGACCCTACCTATGAAGCTGATGGTCCCGGGTTCGAATCCTTGTAAGGGCATTTATTCGTGTAATGAGCACGGATATTGGTTCCTGAGTCATGGGTGTTTTCAATGTATTTAAGTATTTATTAATATACATTATATATATCGTTGTCTTACTTTACGACTGTCTTGGCTAGCCCCCTCGGACGGTATCAATGAAAATATGACTTTTGTAGTGGCGCTGCCACAGTTCGTCGCTGCCATGTCGCAGACTTTTGAATTGAATGGTTCTGTCATCACCAGAGACCATTAACTCATTTCGTCTTGGTTATCATCTAAGGTCGTCATAAGCCATAAACTCTTATTGCAAAAATGACCCCTTTGTTTCAATAAACAAAAATTTGTGACACAAAGGGTTTATGTCAAGAATACAGACCGTCACAGACGGAGCAATAATGTATATTAATATACCGAAAAATGGCGACAGATATCTTATAGTATAGCTAAGTACCACACACGCCAACGATACCAAAATATATATCGCTGTCTGTCTAGCACATACATTGTGAGAGAGACGAAATATACAAAAATATATCGTAATATGCCGCATGCATCCGGATAGATAGGCTAGTATAGCCATCAAGTGGATGCCGCAAGTTAGCGCGGACGTGACAGGCCCAGACAGAGATAGGGAGACGACTTTGACACCATCAGTAATAGTACGGTCGCCAAGCCGCTCAGAGGCCAGATTTAATTGACTCAGCTCGGCCTTACCCACAACCGGTATCAATGTGTTCGGACAGTTCTCCTGATCACCGTACATGCGGTAGTAAAGCGGAAAAATGGTGGAGGGGATAGTAATGACGTCACAAAGATGGCGGCCGGACCTATTCTTTTTGGCGGTGTATCTCGAAAACCACTTAACCGATTTTAATCATCGAGGTGTCAAATAATAGCTTATATTATGGAGATTATTTCCTTTTCTACAAACATTTACGTGAAACCTATAGGAAAAAAAATAATCACAAAAAACAGTTTTTTTATAAAATTATTATTTTTTATTTTGTAAAAATCTCCGTAAATATTAGCATTTCGCAAATTTTGTTTAATATAAAACATATTGCTTAATTATCAAGGAATATAATGAGCCTTAAAACATACAGATCGAGTAATAAACAATGAAGCTACACTCATTTATTTGCGCATGGGTAACGATAACTGGCTTTTACCGGTCGAAACTGTGGTGACTGTTACGATACGTATTGAATGGAATTTATAGAGTATCGGTTTTAATTACTGAAATTATAATTAAAATTATAAAAACCAGAAACAATAATGTTACCTTACTTCGACGTTTAGTCTCTTTTTTCGTCTTAATCATAGGTAGGTCATATTTCTTTTTACTTAAAAAATTTATACAGGGTGAACTTTTAACCACCAGTCATACTCTGCGCAGCGACTTTATAGGTCATACTTAACAACTTTTACTATGGGACCAATTCCGAAATCGCGAAAAAAATTTTGACTGTCCCATATAAAGGTGCGACCAACTTTACCAGACCAACACTTTTCCAAACTGAGCTACAGCTGTCCGATGAAGTTAAGTACTTAGGACTAACTCTCGACAATAAACTCAATTGGAACAACCACATCAACAAACGGATAGACAAGGCGGGAGTTGTCTTCTGGCAGTGCAGAAGGATGATTGGTAAGAGGTGGGGACTCAACCCAAACATTACCCTCTGGCTCTATAAGACGATAATCCGCCCCTTACTCTGTTACGGTGCTCTGGTTTGGTGGCCAAGAACAAACCTAGGCAACGTACGAGACAAACTACAAAGACTTCAAAGGCTCGCATGCGCGGCCACCACTGGCTGCACGAGGTCTACCCCGACTGCAGCCATGGAGGTCATGCTAAACCTTCCACCGCTGCACCTACACATACAGCAAGAGGCCAGTCTCTCAGCGGTAAGGTTGCGAACCCTCAAGATATGGTCTAACATCACAGGAGCTCTTCACACAAAATGCCTGGAAAAGGTGTATGACGAATTTCCAGTGCTTAGGTCAGGCACGGACCGGATTCACAAACAAGCTATCTTCGATAAAAGGTACAAAATACAGTTATATGAGGACGACAATCATGAAGGACTCAATCCCTGGGAGCTGAGAATCTTCACTGATGGGTCCAAAACAGACAGCGGATCGGGCTCTGGAACCTTCTCAGAAGACCTGAACATGTCGATCACCACTCCGCTAGGAGCCCATAACTCGGTATTCCAAGCTGAATGCATGGGCATCATAAACGCGGCGGCTGCCATCACTGCAAGGAAGGTAGTAGGATCCTCCATCCGCATACTCTCCGACAGTAGAGCAGTCTTAATGGCTCGAAATAGCCATATAGTTACATCCAAACTTATACACGAATGCCACGAACGACTAATGGAGGTATGTCATAATAACAAGATCACTTAACTAGTAATTATTTAATTTAAGTTACCTTAACTTTTATAAACACGTATTTATATGTATAATTTTAAAAGAGCTTCATTTAAATATGTATTATCAAAATGTACGCGGTTTACGCACAAAAACTGAATTATTCTCTCTAAATTTAAGATGTTGTAATTATGATGTTATAGTGTTAACGGAGACATGGCTTAACAACTCTGTACTGAGCAGTGAGCTATTTGACGATAGGTATGTTGTCTACAGAAGGGATAGAGAGGAATCCAGCGTTTGCAAGGGTAAGGAGGGAGGGGGTGTGTTGGTTGCTGTTCTGAAAACACTGATATTTCAAGTAACTGTACACGTCAAATGGCTCTCTGTGCAGTTTATCTTCCACCTCCCTTGCAAAGAAGTTCACTAAAATACTTTGTAGATCACTGTAATTCGATCATAGAAGAAAAAGAACATCATTTATGTATTATTGGGGACTTTAATTTGGGAAACATTAGCTGGGATCTTATACAAAAAGATGACAGTAATTACATAGTGCCAGGATTTAGCAATATCTTAATCGATTTTATGCACCTAAACAAGTTAAAACAATTCAATTTTATCTCTAATAATATGGGTCGTATTTTAGATTTAGTCATGTCTACAGTAGCGTCATGTAATGTTTCTCAAAATGTGAGTCCTCTGAGCAATATAGACCCTTTCCACCCTTCACTTGAAGTTGTTATAACGTTTGCAAGCGCACCTCGATTGTCGTACAATAATGTTAACACCAGGCCAAACTTTTACAAAGCCAAATATGACCTTATACGTGCAGATCTTAGTAATTGTCTGTGGGATGACTTATTTTCCGGCCTCACCGACGTAAACGATATGCTAAGCGCGTTCTCGGAGGTAGTCAAACAGCTGATTCGAAGACATATACCACTTGCTAAACCGAAAAACAGCCGTTTTCCCCCATGGTTTGATAAGAACTTAAAACGAGCGTTAAACGAGAAAAATAAGATAAGAGTTCGCTATAAAAAATACAAAAATCCTATGGATGCCTTAGAGTTAAAATTGCTTAGCAAGCGATGCGAGTGTCTGGCTACCTCTCGGTACAATGCTTATATATCTAAGGTGGAAGATGAGCTTACTGCAAATCCTAAATTGTTTTGGTCGCATCTAAAAGCTAAACGAGGTGGGTCAAGTGCTTATCCGGCATCTATGTCTCACGGGGCAATGGCCACCACAGACAGTACCGAAATCTGCGACATGTTTGCATCCTACTTTTCCTCGGTGTACATCACTGATTCTAATGACGTCGGTTTGGAATATAATTCACCGTTACCACAATCCCTTATCAACAATAGCCAGTGCTTTTCATCTGTTGTCATAGACAAAGAAGCTCTGCTTATCAAACTGAAAAGTATGGACTGTAGCAAAGGAGCCGGACCTGACGGTATCCCACCTATCTTCATTGTTTCTTGCGCATCTCAGTTGCTTGAGCCCTTATGGCGAATTTTTAACAAATCACTTTCTTCTGGAGTCTTTCCTACAGCCTGGAAGATCGCTAAGGTTGTCCCCATTCCTAAATCAGGCGACGATAGCATAGTTTCAAATTATAGACCAATATCGATTTTATCGTGTTATGCTAAGGTCTTAGAATCCCTTGTCTACCCTCACATACAAAGACATTTCAAACCTTATTTGACTGACCATCAGCACGGATTTGTGAGTTCTAGATCAACATGTACAAACTTAGTATCCTTTACCGAGCTACTAACAAGTGCTGTGGACTCAGGTAAACAAACAGACGTTATATATACTGACTTCAGTAAAGCTTTTGATAAAGTCTCTCACTCAATACTAATGTACAAATTATCAGCATACGGTGTATCAGGCAATATGTTGCAATGGTTACAGTCTTATTTAACTGAAAGGTTTTCTATGTAGTGGTGAATGGCTACGAATCGTCTTACCGTAATATAACATCTGGCGTACCTCAAGGCTCGCATTTAGGTCCTATACTTTTCAACTTATTTATCAATGACGTAACTGAATGCTTCCACCACTCTACGGTTTTTATGTATGCAGATGACCTAAAGTTCGCACGCGTTATTAACACAACTGACGATATCACCTTACTTCAAAGCGATATTATAAGACTGAGTAGTTGGTGTAAGCATAACCTAATGCACATTAACATCAAAAAATGCATCCATATGAAATTCACTCGAAAACAAAATGTAACACAGTCGGACTACCATATAGACGGTTGCAACCTAATCGAAGTTGAGAACACTCGCGATCTTGGAGTTCTTTTCGACAACAAATTAACGTTTATTCCCCACATAGAAAATATTGTCAAGAGGGCATCTAAGACTTTGGGCTTTGTCATGAGAAGCACTAAATCATTTAGGCGCAGCGCAACCAAAATATTGCTATACAATAGTCTGACGAGGAGTATTTTGGAATATTGCAGCGTTGTCTGGAGGCCGCATTATGCTACCCACTCATTACGGTTAGAGCGTATTCAAAAAAGGTTCACTCGTCACTTAGCTTTTCAGGCACGTGTTATGGCTAAAAGATCAATATCCTATCAAAGGAAACTGCAATATTTCAAGATGGATTCCCTAGAAGATCGACGGACGCTCCTAGATGCAACTTTTTTGTACAAGTTAGTGAACCACAAAATAGATTGTCCACAACTGCTGACATTGTTGAACTTTCGTGCTCCATCCCGTTTCCCCCGTAATGCTATCACCCCTCTTTACGCCCCGCCTAGAAGATCAGTTTCAGGCACTAACTCTCCAATATGCAGGTTATGTAAAATTGCTAATGGTTGCTGTGACAAGGCGGATATGCACTATGACCCACTAAATAAATTTATAAAATCTGTCCGAAAATATTTTTTTAAACATAAGTAATTAGAATTTAAGTTAAAATTTTGGTACTTCTATAGTTGTTTACTTATATTTGTTTCGCATGCCGTGTTTACCTGTAAGTAATTGTGACACCACTCCTTACATGTATTAGCTTGTACGTTTTGAATGTATCGATGTCAACAATTGTTGGTGAACCTTAAATAAATAAAATAAAAAATAAAATCACCCTACAATGGATCAAGGGACACAGTGGATCCCGAGGTAACGATGCTGCGGACGAGCTTGCCAGGCAAGGATCGAATGCGGGGGCGATTGGTCCGGAACCGATTCTTCCGATACCATTTAGCAAGGTACGCTCAATGCTGCTGGCACGTACAGGGAAACTACACACAGAACACTGGCTGAACCAGACTGGATGCAGACAGGCAAAAGAAGCCATGCCTGGCATCAACGGAAAACTCACAAGGGCGCTCCTGCAACTAGGGAAGGTCCGACTGAGTATGGTAACCAGTGTCATAACAGGTCATGGACTATTTAACAAACATCTTTCCACAACAGGTGTCACAGACAGTCCCCTGTGCCGAGGTTGCATGGAGACAGAAGAAACAGCCTCTCACGTGGTGCTGGAATGCAGAGGAGTGACTCCATACAGGGCTAAACATCTCGGATCTCCGAGAGACCTCCCCGAGGTCCTACTCAACATCAAAGGTTTGATAGGATTCCTCGAGGAGCTGGGCTGGCAGGACTAGCCCACCCCCAACATATCACGCAAAATAGGCGCAAGTCGTCGAGTTGCGGAAAAATCGCCCGAATACAATACAATACAATACAATACAAGGTGCGACCAGACCGCAGCTTAAAAAACGGTCACGATACGGAATCGCAGTGACGCGTCGTATGCGTACCGTTTTTGACGCATGCTCCCCACACCGCTGTTTAAAAAACGGTGACGGTACGGAATCGCAGTGACGTGCTTCACGCGAATCTTTTTTGTTCGCAAAACAGTTGCGTCTTTTACGTCACCGGTACGGTGTCTGCCATAAGATCTCCGTGTAATATTTTTTGCGATTTTTACGCAGTTCAATTTACGGTGCGTCAGCTTATTTTAAGCAGCGGTGTGGCGAGCATGCGTCATGGACCCGGGTACGTCCTTAAACTACGTCCAAAAGAGAGGTATGGGCATTGTGAATGTCATCTCGCTTTGTGTGATAGGGCACAGCCAGTGGTTGTCATTCCAGATCCAAATTTTCTTGCGTGATTCGGCATTGGTCCCATAATAAAAGTTGTTCAGTATGACCTGTAAAGTCACTGCGCAGAGTATGGCTGGTGGTTAAAATTTCATCTTATACCTATATTCGACACAAGTAGTAAGTACTTACAGACCAACTATGATACACATTTTTCCTGTATAGTGATACATAGTGAATAAATTAATACCCGATTTAAAAAATAAAACAAAAATAACAAATAGCATGTTATTTAATTCAGTAATCACTAATCAGTCTTAAACAATGAACATCATACTTTTAGATTAGACAACAAAATGTATATTTATACTGTGTTTCGACTTGAAAGATTTTACTGCTTTAAAACATAAGACAAACCTACCAACCAAATGTATAAAAAAAAATGTTTTTTGTGATTATTATTTTCCTATTGGTTACACGTAAATGTTTGTAAAAAGGAAATAATCTCCATAATATAAGCTATTAGTTGACACCTCGATGAATACAATCGGTTAAGTGGTTTTCGAGATACACCGCCAAAAAGAATAGGTCCGGACGCCATCTTTGTGACGTCATTACTATCCCCTCCCACCATTTTTCCGCTTTACTACCGCATGTACGGTGATCAGGAGAAACGCCCGAACACTGATACCGGTTGTGGGTAAGGCCGAGCTGAGTCAATTAAATCTGGCCTCGGAGCGGCTTGGGGACTACTAATAGTAAAAGTTGTTCAGTATGACCTATAAAGTCGCTGCGCAGAGTATGACTGGTGGTTAAAAGTTCACCCTGTATAAAATTTTTAAGTAAAAAGAAATATGTACCTACCTATGAATAAGACGAAAAAAGAGACTAAACGTCGAAGTAAGGTAACATTATTGTGTCTGGTTTTTATAATTTTAATTATAATTTCAGTAATTAAAACCGATACTCTATAAATTCCATTCAATACGTATTGTAACAGTCACCACAGTTTCGACCGGTAAAAGCCAGTTATCGTTACCCATGCGCAAATAAATGAGTGTAGCTTCATTGTTTATTACTCGATCTGTATGTTTTAAGGCTCATTATATTCCTTGATAATGAAGCAATATGTTTTATATTAAACAAAATTTGCGAAATGCTAATATTTACGGAGATTTTTACAAAATAAAAAATAATAATTTTATAAAAAAACTGTTTTTTGTGATTATTTTTTTTCCTATAGGTTTCACGTAAATGTTTGTAGAAAAGGAAATAATCTCCATAATATAAGCTATTATTTGACACCTCGATGATTAAAATCGGTTAAGTGGTTTTCGAGATACACCGCCAAAAAGAATAGGTCCGGCCGCCATCTTTGTGACGTCATTACTATCCCCTCCACCATTTTTCCGCTTTACTACCGCATGTACGGTGATCAGGAGAACTGTCCGAACACATTGATACCGGTTGTGGGTAAGGCCGAGCCGAGTCAATTAAATCGTGTTTCTAGAGGGCTTTTGAGATTTGGCGACCGTACTATAAGTAACAGGCCGAAAAAAGTACAACAAACGGCAGTTTTGAAGATCACGGGAGAGGCCTTCGCCCAGCAGTGGGACGTGGGACATTATAACGGGCTAACTAAAAAAAAAATATTGTAATATACCTAGTTATATATCGGAAGGTATGTTAAGATGCCTCGATATAATACCAAAATAAATATTATAGCTTCATGTGTGACTCTGTCAAATCTTACGTGAAATGTATCGTAAGATAAATAAATCAATATTTGGTGACATTTTGCAAAAAACGACCTAGCTACAATCTAAGCAAAACTTGTACTATGGGTACTTGGCGACGGTGTAACATGAGGAAACCGAAAGATTTTAACATTGCATTCCTTTTCTGGATTTCAGAGTTAATACAAAAAAAAAACACATCTTATCGTAACTTAGTGCAAAACGCCTTTTTGATGGCGATGATTATGGGGCGTAGTATAACATCCTTATTGATAGATGTCAAAAAGTGACAAGTAACCTTTGCAAAAACTCAAAAAAAGAATCCTTTTCTGTGCCAGTTTTACAATGATATTAACTTTTTAAGTACAATTTGAAAAATATTTTAAATGTAGGTACTTAATCTCATATAACATTATTTTCCTTCTTTTGGTCTCAGAAGTGCGTGGTTAAAATCTGCTGGGTGCCTCGTGGAGTGTACATAGAAAACACCCATGGCTCGGGAACAAATATCTGTCAACAACACAAATAAATGCCTTCCCGGGATTCCAACCCTGGACCATTGGCTTCATAGGCAGGGCATACCCACTAGGCCAGACCGGTCGTCAAAGAGAAAATCTTTTGGTATATTATCGATCCGTCTGTGAGGGGCTTACGTGACCGATAGCAGGAACACTTTTTGCGTTCCGTGACTCCTGTAGTTCTTTGTCCTTGTGCGGGCGTTTGCCGAATGCAATTCATTTCAGATGCAGAAAAGCGTAAGTAGCGTAACTTACAAATGAAATACCGACGTCAGTTTTGACAATTTTTTTTTTTATTTTCAACTTTTTTTTTCTTTATTGGGGAAAAACAGATACAGGCTAATAACATTTACATAAATGATAAAATGGTAGATATAGCCTCAATTCCCACTAGGAGGTCTGAAAGTAGTTTTAGGACAGCATTGTGATCGGAACTAAATAAACAGACTTATACTATTTATACTTAATAATAACGACATTTATCACTTCCAAATTGGTTTGTTCTAAATATAAATTACAGCTGGTACACACTATAAAAGGAACAAAGCTACACCATATACTTCTTCTTCCTCCTGCCCTTATCCCACGTTATGTGGGATCGGCACAACATGTTCTTCTCTTCCATTCTCCTCTATCTTTCGTCACCTCAGCACTCACTCCTTTCTATCTCATATCCTCTTTCACACAATCCATCCATCGTTTTTTGGGTCTACCATCCGCTCTCCGTCCATCATCATTCCTGACATTCTTTTTCCTATATGGCATTCATCCCTCCTCTTTAAATGCCCATACCACGCTAACCTACCACTCCTTATCTTCTCCGCTACCGGTGCTACTTTCACCATATACTTATAACAAGCTTAAAATTAAAGTTAATAGTAATGAGTTGACTTTGCGCTTAAATTCAACTCTAGTATTATTGAATATGTCAACCGAGACTAGGCGTTTGTTGTAGTAGTAATTACATATTATTTTCTTTACTTAGGTCGAAATCCTGATAAGGGCATTAATGTGTGTGTTCATAAATATTTGTTCCTGAGTTATGGATATTTTATGTCTTTATTATAATATCTATTAAATATATCGTCGTCACAAGCCTTATTCAGCGTTTTACCTGCTAAGTCGATTTCTGTACTAATAGTTACACTTACTACTACTTACTCACTTTACTGTGATACTATTTAGGTATTTATATTTGTTACATAAAATACCCGCCAGAAATTCAAGTAACTTAACAGTTTTACACTCTGTACATTGGTAATACTGAATGTTTTTGGAAAATATTTTTCCGCAATATATTAATATTCTTTGTTGTTGACGTGTTCGAATTGTAGCAAGGGATCTTAAGTATCATTCAGATAACTTAAACAAACTAACTACTAGTTTTTTGCTTTTTAGGGTTCCGTAGCCGAATGGCAAAATCGGAACCCTTCTGGATTCGTCATGTCCGTCTGTCTGTCCGTTTATGTCACAGCCTTTTTTTTTCCGAAACTATAAGAACTATACTGTTGAAACTTAGTAAATAGATGTATTATGTGAACCGCATGTACGGTAGCACTATTATTTATTCTGTGCCAAAGTTTTACTACTGTATTTTAGAGCCCAGAATAAAATAACAGTTCGATTGCCTTTGTCCAACCGATTACTCTCTTTAGTAAAAAATTAGGATGATTTGATAATTAATGGCTACACACAACACAGCTAATAAAAAGTCAGTTCGATCTGTCTCATCCAGATGTCTTTTTACTACGAAACCAGACATATTGGGTATAATATTAACCCTTTAAAGCGCAAAAAATAGCCAAGATAATGAGTTTTTTTAAATATTACGTCGGTGACTAACAAGCATACGGCCCACCTGATGGTAAGCAGTCTCCGTAGCCTATGGACGCCTGCAACTCCAGAGGAGTTACATGCGCATTCCCTACCCTAACACTCCGCAGCCTCGTTGAGCTCTGTCAACCTTACTCACCGACAGGAACACAACACTATGAGTAGGGTCTAGTGTTATTTGGCTGTGGTTTTTTGAAAGGTTGAAGTACTTCCCCAGTTGGGCTCTGCTCTAGATCTGGAATGACAACCGCTGTGCTGTGCCCTACTACACAAAGCGAGATGACATTCACAATGCACATACCTATCTTTTTTGAATTTAGTTTAAGGACAAACCGGGTCCATTATAAGTTCAGTTCAGTTCAAGCCTATTCGGCGCTCAATTTAACTATAGATCTGGTTAGAAAAAGAAAGCAAAAAGAGCGTCACAAGATATGTTGTTAATATCTCCAGCACATTTACCCAAATTTCACTACTCTACCTTAAAATTCAACATGTCATCAGTCCAATTTGCTACTCAAATTTATCTACACCTGCCATTGATAGTGTATCTAAGGCCTATTATTTGGCAACAATGACTCCGATAAGGCCTTGTCACACGAGGAAGCACATTTACATATGATAATGCTATCAGTTCCCAAATGCGCATGTTGTACTAAAGATCTCAGATATTGTTGTAACACATGCATTCTGCGTTGTAGAGAGCCCAGACCGGACGGGAGAAAGCGAACTACCAAACAGACCAGGAAGGATGTTGAGGAAACGGGAGTAATCCCTTGGGGTATTCAGTCGAGATCGTAGCTGGCACAAGCATGTTTGAGTGGTTGTTTTCTTTTTGTTGGTTTCCTGCCACTCAAATTTAGCTTTGAGGACCATCATTGCAAAGTTAATTTGACAGTTTTCTTCCCCCTAATTATTGGTGAGGAGCCGATAATAGACAGGTAATTCGAAAGTCGAAAGAACATCGATGATAACCAGACAGAAGTTTTTGTAGCAATAACGAGTGCTTGAGAAAATGAAACATCGACAAATATGCTATCAAGAAGTCAGTTTACTTGCTGTAAATTACCAAGAAATTTCAAGAATGCAAATCAATTCCAAATCGGACGATAATTTCTTGATTACATATATTTAGTACTTACTTATATGAATAAAAACGTTAACTGTAGAATACGTAACGTGTTGTGTATTTCGCAGTAGCTATCTTTTTATACAATGTTAAAGTATCTATAACGCTAAGGTAACAACGAGAATAGACATGTCGATATTTGATTTTGTCAATCGCTTTATTTTTCCACGAAAACTTCTGTCTGATGAATTGATGATAACAAATTGCGTCGTCTTGTGAATTGTGACATAGGACATGAATCACGACTCACGACAGGTTCACCGCTCGCGTCTTGTCAAGTACACGAACTCACTTGTTGCGTAGGTATTTACCTATTGATCATACGACGCATGCTCATGATGTTCATTGTTCAGTACTTTTACGCTTCTGCGTAAGAACTGATAAGATGTTTTTTAAACTGACTTGGGCTCTAAAATTCTGGAGCAGTAGAGCGATCGGGCTGTGTGGGGAAGGTAGGCTGGGGATAATACAGCTCCCTTCCGTATCACATTTGAATATTACACTTCTACTCCTACTGGTCGAGTTTTGAGTCTGATCTTGGTGGCGGTGCAACCTAATCTTGCTAGAGATAAGACTCGAGACTTACTTATACAATTATTTGTACCTATTCGACTACAAGAGTGAGGATGGGCGATTTTGATCCGACTAATCAATGTTTAAGATTTTAAAAAGTCGATAATCGATTAGTTATTATTAGATTAGAGACCTATACAATTGCGAGAATGTCCGATTTAATTTGTCCAAAAATCAATTGGCAGATCGAAAGACTTGGAAAATCTAATGAAAACGGTGAATGAATATATTGAACGTTTTGTCTTGTAACTCTAGCTTTAGATAAGGGTGGTAAATAATGAAAGTGAATATACAACTGTTTACTTGTATATAAATCGAGGCCACCCTTTTATAAGTAGAAAATAACAAGAAAGGGGAAGCAACAAAGAAACAAAAACGAAATGAGTCAGCGGCTAAAACAAGTCCAAACATGCAATGAGGATGCTTTTAGCTTCATTTTACAGTTAGTCATAAAATACAACAATAGCTTTTGTATAAATACTGTTTTCTAATAATACATAATAGGTATTATTTCGAATCCCTACTCCAAGTGGTTTTGTGAGCTGTAGACCTCCCCAGGAAAGACAGGAACCTGGAAAAGTTGGTAATCTCTGGTAAAATGGAAGCCGAGACGCAGGAGTCCAATGAGGTGTGACGCCTTGATGTGACGATCCACGGTGCCCTACTTTCGGGACAGACAGAAAGAGGTGGCAAATTGCTAAAGAGAAGCTGTTCCCTAGAAGTGGCCACGACCCTCAGTGATGAAACCGATGCAAGAAGCAGACCTCGCGTAAGTTTAGAACATGTAAAAGGGAAAAATACTTCTTTGAGTCGTCATCACAGTGAACTCACAATGGTCTTGGCCAGAGACGCTATTGGCGCTTAAGTCATTTATGTAAATTTTCGCATTTTGAAATATTTTCAATAACTGGATTGACAAAAAATCTATTTAATCATAAAATCAAGTCACAAAATTTCACGAGCATCGGTTAAGAATTGCGACCTGAACATCCGGACATACGAACGCAAAATGCCCGAGTTAAAACGGAGATTTCCGCTTCGGTAAATTATAGTATATATGCGAAAGTAACCCTGTCTGTCCGTAACCTTTTCATGCTGTTTGTACCGATTTAGGTAAAATTTGAATGGATTATTATGGAGATAGTTTGAAGCCTGGATCAGCCCTTGGAAGTTTAACTTTTCCAATAAATGCATAAATGCTTACAAAAACTCAGCACACGAACCGGATTTTTAATTAATATCAATCAACTAATCTGGTAAAAAGTGAAATCAAGGCCGTGTTCACACTCTCATTTCGTCATTTCCTATGACTTTTTGCTGATAGAACCTCTAAACATTTGTAATACTCATTTGAAACAAATGATCTTTTGAGATACTTTTTTGAAAATAGTGGGTTTAATTTTGTAGGCCAATCAAATTCGAAAAAATCTATCGAAGAATTAGTTCCCAGCAAGCTGGAAATCGTTTTAATACCTTCATTTGTGTACATGCGTGTAATCAGAGTTTGCTCCATCCCAGGAGGTGTGCGTACATTTTTGCTCTTTTTCATATTTTTGCCTGTAGCTCGAAAACGGTACGTCGGACGTAAAATTTATTCTAATCATCATGAATTGATATCATACGTAGTCATGAGTCAAAGTTTATAAAAAATGGCCGCCACTTTGTATTTCTATTTTTTTGGTATTTTTATATTAAAAATCTGAAAACACCTTTTTATCAGTGTCTAGTCCACCAAACCTTGCGGGTAGTGGCATTGTAATTGATGGTGGGTTCCTTCTACACCGAGTGGTTTGGCAATCCAAGGAAAATTATACTTCGTATCCAAATCCAAGACAACAAATATAATTTACTAGCAGCAGTACACGTTATCGTGCAGTCCAAGTCACACATTTTAGAGATTATAGTATTTAAAAAACAAGTTCGCGCTGTCCCTCTCACTCGCTACGCTGCGTTCCTGCTTCGACATCGCTCCTCCAGTACTCATTACATGTTTTTGTGTTAGTCCGAGTCACACGTATTTTCGCCAAAATAGTGTTCCTCTAAATATGTGTACCTAATTGTGTTTCGATTAATGTTTATTGTGCGCTGAATAAGAAGTATAGAATCAAAACATTATTTGAACTGCCGACCGCCGTACCCTCGAACGAAAAATTGATGTTTATTCAGCTCGGCAAGTCTAGTCTCGTTTGCCATACTTACATGGCAGTTAAACTTTCAATTTGAAATTGTAGGTATATTCGTTTAGCGTAATAAACTTATTACCTAAGAAATCAAGTAAGTAATTTTTACGTTCATACGAAATCACTTACTACAACTACCTTCTTTTTTGAATAAATAAATTACGGAAAAAATAAGTATGGGGCTACAAATAGATTACAATTTGAACTTTAAATAATTGTAATACGTACTATTATAGTATTATTTACTAATATAATATTATTTAGATTTCATTTTATGATTGCATAAAATGCAATGTTCACTCACAATTATTTTTTTACGAGATGCTTTCGCGTACAGATTTAAATATACAAACCACATCTGAATAAAGTTAATATATACTAGGTAATCGTTTCACGAAAGCGGCTTTTACCATGTCCGATCTACCCTACCATACAATAAAACAGATAACAATGGTAATCCTTGCCGATTGGTAATAAGTGCCTATGAATGATAACAAAACGCGTCTTTATGCAAATGTACATACACAGTACCAACAAGTTAAATGAGCGTCTTATGAGGATACCTATAGGTATAAATATACAGGAGTAATGTCAATCAATACACAATCTATAAGACATTGGAAGACTATTTAGTCTGACTGACAGTTTAAAGTGTTTAATGCCATTAATCGACGTATACAAACGGGACGTGCTATGCGTGCTCCGATACCGTGCGCCCCATGCCCCATATGAGGGCCATAGTGAATCTATCGTATGGATCATGATCATGACGGATTAGGTAGTAGGCTTTAATCGGACATCGCGGTATCGTCGAGTCTTGGGTCCAATCGATGTGGTCGCCACCTAAATTTGATCATCAGTTAGTTACCCGCTTTGTTATTATTAGACAGCTTTGATTAACATAATATAATATAATTTTAAAATGAAATATATTATGGAAAGATATACTTGATTTGTGTAATATTGTGGACTCCGTCTAATAATAATTCTCCTTTCCGTGAGTACTTAGAAGCTTAGGTTTACTGTGCAACAAGATATTCATCAAACAGAAAATCGGTATTAACTGTGTTGATTAAAGTTTTAATGTAATTTTATAATGCACATTAATTAATAGTTCAAAATTAAAACACATATTAAATAAATATTTTCTTATAAATGAGATGTCGACATGGTACTATATTTGCCCCACTTTAATAGTGAAGAGGCTATCATTACTCCACAATTATTGTGTCGAGGGCTCCGCTTTCACAGCGTCGAGGTTATATTTGCCCCACTTTAATAGTGAAGAGGCTATCATTACTCCACAACCATTGTGTCGAGGGCTCCGCTTTCACAGCGTCGAAGCTATATTTGCCCCACTTTAATAGTGATGAGGCTATCATTACTCCACAATCATTGTGTCGAGGGCTCCGCTTTAACAGCGTTGAAGCTATATTTGCCCCACTTTAATAGTGATGAGGCTATCATTACTCCACAATCATTGTGTCGAGGGCTCCGCTTTAACAGCGTCGAAGCTATATTTGCCCCACTTTAATAGTGATGAGGCTATCATTACTCCACAACCATTGTGTCGAGGGCTCCGCTTTAACAGCGTTGAAGCTATATTTGCCCCACTTTAATAGTGAAGAGGCTATCATTTCTCCACAATCATTGTGTCGAGGGCTCCGCTTTAACAGCGTTGAAGCTATATTTGCCCCACTTTAATAGTGATGAGGCTATCATTACTCCACAACCATTGTGTCGAGGGCTCCGCTTTAACAGCGTCGAAGCTATATTTGCCCCACTTTAATAGTGATGAGGCTATCATTACTCCACAATCACTGTGTCGAGGGCTCCGCTTTAACAGCGTTGAAGCTATATTTGCCCCACTTTAATAGTGATGAGGCTATCATTACTCCACAACCATTGTGTCGAGTGCTCCGCTTTCACAGCGTCGAAGCTATATTTGCCCCACTTTAATAGTGAAGAGGCTATCATTACTCCACAGTCATTGTGTCGAGGGCTCCGCTTTCACAGCGTTGAAGCCATATTTGCCCCACTTTAATAGTGAAGAGGCTATCATTACTCCACAATATTGTGTCGAGGGCTCCGCTTTCACAGCGTCGAGGCTATATGTACCCCACTTTAATAGTGAGGAGGCTATCATTACTCCACATCCACAATCATTGTGTCGAGGGCTCTGCTGTCGTAGTGTTGAGGCTAAGTTTGCCCCACGTCATAGTGAGGATGCTATCATTACTCCACAATAATTGTGTCAAGGGGTCCGCTGTCGCAGCTGTCGCAGTGACGAAGATATATGCCGCACTTTAAGTTATATGTACTATACAATTCCACAATAATCGTATCGAGGCCTCCATTTCCGCAGCGTCGAGGCTATATGTGCTTCATTTTAAGTGTCGAGGTTATAATGCTTCGGTCATTTGGTTCTTCGGTTGCTTTGCTCCTTTTGGTCGCTTCGCTCTTCGGTCGCTTCGCACTTCGGTCGCTACGCTCTTCGGTCACTTCGCTCTTCGGTCTACAGTCGGTCATTATACTTATCTCAAAATGATATCGTCAAAGATATATAACGTTGCTCTACTATAACAGTGTTGATACCAATGTAATGATTGAAGACTTTAATAGTATTGGAAGTAGCTTTACGCATGTAAATATAAGGGACTAAAGAGCAAAAATATTTAAGGTTGAGCTAAAGTTTACAGGACTTGTAAAAATAATGAAATATAAAGGAGGTTCTTGTTACGCTGAGGTAATTTAATAGGTGTTAATGCGGCCTAAAATACCTTAAACAAAATGTACGCAATGTCATTGCCCTTACAGACAAAGAAATGCTGTATATAAACAACATATAGGAAAAAATATATCTGTAAACCCTTTAACCCAAATTTATGATTCGTACTCATATCACGCTGTTATATACTCCTAATAACTTCAAACGTCAGCTTTGATATGCTGTCAAGAATACCTATACCATATCAACGAGCCTAATGTAATAAATCCGGTACAATTTACCTACTTACGGATTCTCAGCTCCAAACTTCAGGGGAACATCGCCGCATCAAACAAGAGGTGAACCGCCGTTGATGCACTATCCCGCGACGCGAAATAAGTGCTGTAAATTGTGCAACCATGCAACTAGAGTTATGCTGCCACGTGTTGCAGTCGCTTGCGCTAAGTAGCTAGATTAATAATCGCAATAAAGGGTTGAAATCCTTTAACAATAACATTATTATTGTCTGAAATGTAAATGCTCGGGTTGTCATATTGTCTTGCTGTAAAAGAAAGCTTAAACAGTTTTCATTTTTCGTCGCAATGCACACTGTACAGTTTTATTGTAGGTAACGTTAAAAAATGTTACTCCTTAAAATGAAGTACAAGTTACAAGTCATGCCAGATATTTTGTTCACAAATATATCATAACTCAACACATAATCTACCTAAGTTCCTTGCCACTTGTTAGCGTAGTAGCCATCATCGTTCAGATACGCATAAGCAGATGAGATTAGCTATTTAGTTATAAATAATATCATATTACTATTTCTTGATCTGTGGTAATAACTAAAATTAGTCCATCTATATTTTCAAAGTGATAAGTTTCAAATACTTAATACCTACAGGATACTCTACTAGTAATTGTCCAGACTTAGTTTTAAAGTACTTACATATAGCCTTGATATTTATGGTAGCTTTACAATGAAGGAAATTCTCCTTTATCTACCTCACTCAAAGGCTATTTACCGAGGAAAGTATTGATTGCTGTATTCAAAATTAACTTTAAAGTGTCGTAACATAAAATTAGATTATATTTTAGGGTCAGTAACGCGCATGTAATATACCTCTGCAGTAGCGGGCATTCATAGGCTACGGTGATTGTTTACCATGAGGCAGGCCGTATGCTTGTTTGTCTCCGTTGTAATTACATCCAGAGAATGGTTGGTAAATTCTAAATTATACAAAATGGTTTGTTTATATGGTTACAGACAGAAAATGCCCATCTAAAACTTATTTAGAGCCAACTAAAGCTTGAAAACACATTTACACTTAATGGCGCCCTGGCTTGTAAATGACATAAAAATAGTTGTACCTTGTGAATATTAAGATATATACAACTTTATCAATATACTACAGTGAAATCAAAGAAAGTTTTATACTTTTTTAATATTAACGAAATGAAATACCAAGAGCAATTTCACTCCTTAATTTTATTATGCTATACATAAATTTTACATTTATACTATGTGGATACATAAATAATTATTTAAATTGGATATAAATTAATAACTTCTAGGTGGTACGTTGTTCTCTTTAGTCAAAATCAATAATATCAGTATGTTCGTAACATACTGATTTGATATCGATATTTTATTTTATTTTCGCATTCAGGATTTGAATTTAAATACAAAGCTCTGAACATCTGCTAGTAAATTATATTTGTTGTCTTGGATTTGGATACGAAGTATAATTAATAATCAAACGAACTTACCTGTGAAGTTTGATTACAATTATGCGAGTATCCAAATCCAAGACAACAAAGACCCGCCCCCCCTCCCCAAAAAAGAAAATAAAAAAGTCTCTGTTAATAAAACAAAAATAAATCTGAAAAAATGAGTACTGGAGGAGCGATGTCGAAGCAGGAACGCAGCGTAGCGAGTGAGAGGGACAGCGCGAACTTGTTTTTTAAATACTATAATCTCTAAAATGTGTGACTTGGACTGCACGATAACGTGTACTGCTGCTAGTAAATTATATTTGTTGTCTTGGATTTGGATACTCGCATAATTGTAATCAAACTTCACAGGTAAGTTCGTTTGATTATTAAATATATCTCCTAAGGCTCCCAAAATTTATGCACACCTCCTGGGATGGAGCAAACTCGGATTACACGCATTGAGGACCAAATGAAAGTATTAAAACGATTCCCAGCTTGCTGGGAATTAATTCATCAGAACGCTATTTTTGGATCTAATTTGATCTAATTACTGTGGATTTACAGAGATGTAGATTTATAGACACAAATACTTACATACGTCAATATATTTCTCGAAACTCAGTTTGTTAAGTTAAGACAAACCAAATTATCTGGCTTATATCCATCAGCCGTCGACTGGGGTTTATCGTCTGTGTAGTCTGCTTCTATATTCGTTCCGTGCTTGATTGTGGTGCCGTAGATGTCGGACATATTGCTTATTTGACAGTCGGCTGCTGTCAAATCCATATTATCAAGATGTCGTACCACGTCGTGCATTGGTGTCGCTTGTATACCACCAACATAGCCAATAGACTGAACGCAAAAACCGTCGTTTAACTCGTAATATGTAAATAGCAGATGTTAGGACGATGCTCGATTCTCTTGTACGTTAAACAGCGTTCAAATTATAAATGTTAATTCATCTTTACACAAAACGGTTACGATATTTTTACTTTTTTATTTGCCAAAGATACAATGTCTCGTGGTTTTAACTGAACATACTGTTGTCTTCTTTAACTTGATAAGGAATCTAGAAAAAAATGCTTCTTGCCATCCACAGGGACCTGTTTGGAATTTGGAAGTTATATTTACGTCGAATAAAGTCAATAATGGGTTGTTCTATTTATAACTTTGTGGACGATGATTTGAGAACCACTAATCTAGTGTATAACTTTAATAACTAGTTCATTTTTTCGAATAGAATACTTCCCGATTTTAAAAAGTCGGTAAAAAGGTGACTCATATATCACATATGTCAACATAATTTCATATCTATTGGTAGATTAACCTGTCCGACGTAAACAAGCCGTGTCGTAAACTCGTCGTAACCGTCCCGTCAATAACAATGACTCCCTCCTTTGTTTACACCGCAAAACCTTACTGATGTTCGTTACGCTCTACTGTCTGTACCGCTTTCCATCGCCGACATAAGTTGACCTCCTGGGAAGTGGCCCTGATAATTCGTAAACATTCTTAATTAAAGTGCCTAACTTTGTAAAACTTGTAAATGGACCATTCCATGAAATTGTCTACCGTTGACACACGTAAATTTTGAAGAGTAGCTGCTAGGAGTTTCTTTTCTGTGAGAACAGCCCGTGGAATGTAAAAAAAGTGAATGCATGTGCTTGGTGGTAGTGGGGCGTCTAACTAGAGAAATCGATTTCCGTCGGCTTGCCTATTAATTAAAGTAGAACCAACATTATTATTTCGGCGACCGGTTTGGCCTAATGGGTAGTGACCCTGCCTACGAAGCTGATGGTCCCGGGTTCAAATCCTGGTAAGGGCATTTATTCGTGTGATGAGCATGGATATTTGTTCCTGAGTCATGGGTGTTTTCTATGTATTTAAGTATTTATATATTATATATATCGTTGTCTAAGTACCCTCAACACAAGCCTTATTGAGCTTATTGTGGGACTTAGTCAATTTGTGTAATAATGTCCTATAATATTTATATTTATTTATTTATTTATTATATCTGTCTTGTCCTGTGGATATGTTTTGACGGGCACGACCAGTTGTTTGAACGTACAACTTATCAATTGGGGCTCTTTTAGACGTTTGTTTGTAACCACAACAGTTCGCAGTGTAACTAGACTCGCATGAGAGTTCACGCGCCGTCTATAATGAGCTCTTACAATTACATTCAGATCAAGTGCCCTCATTCAGTTCAAGTCTCATCTCAAGCCAGTCTCGAGTCGTTTTGTTTCAATCTCCGTAAAATAATTGCGTGTTAAACTGAGTCAACAAATGTAATTACGTGTAAGTGACTTCAGTTTGAACTTTAAAGTCTCGTCGACGCTCAGTCTCGTTCCGTCGCTCAAGCTGAGCGCACGCGAGTGTTGTGTTAAATCTTTAAAAAATGGTTGCATGAGCGTTTGACTCACACCATTCTCAGTTATCAATAGGAACTACGCTCCAGCAAAGTGCCTTAAGTTTTAACTCAGTCTCGCTTTGTCGCTCAAACTGAGCGCGCGCGAGTGAAGTGTAACGTAAAAAGTGAACGTACTACGCAATAAGTGGTATAATATACGTATAGACAATCTATTTTTACGACCATGCTCGAGCCAAAGACCTGTACAGACGACCTCGGTTTGTTTATTATTGTTTACTTATGTTTACACGTGCTGTTTGTTTACGTCTTTGTTTGATTTTCAATGATTATCGGTGCATTGTATGAAATGCGTTGTACGGAATGCGCTACGGAGTGTACAACTGTATGTAATATATTTGTATGTATTAATACGTATATATTTACATATTTAAATCCATTGCCATTTTAACTAAAAATTTAATGTCTGCTGGGAGAAATTTCAAATTGCTCAGGAAGATTTTGTTATACGAATGGGTATGTCATACTCATACTGAACAGTTATTATGGGACTAATTTCGCGAAAACAATTAGCTGTTTCATACATTATACAATGTTAATTTGTTATTCATACTTTTTGGGTTGGCTCTGTACTGTTAAAAGTTAGTTGTTCTGTGTGACCTAAATATTCACAACTCAGAGTATGGTCCCATGGTCAGACATTGCAAAATCTTTACTACCTACTTATACATTTTATCAGTAAATAGGGTTTTTAGGGCCAAAATGGACCAAAACGGAACCCTATACTTTCGTCATGTCCGTTCGTCTATCCGAATGTCACAGCCCTTTTTTAACTCATCACAGGTGCTGTAGCCAAAGTTACGCCAAACCAAAAGTAAAAATGTGACGCGCGTAAATGTTAGGATTACAGTACCCTAGTGTAAATTTATTCGATAGCGAAACGTGACGTACGCGTTTGCGTTAAGTCTCATTTTGTATGGGATTTAGAAACAGCGCGCCAAGCGGAACGTTTTGGAAACTCAAAATCCCATACAAAATGAGACTTAAAGCAAACGCGTACGTGACGTTACGACATCGAATAAATGTACACTAGGGATACAGATTCAACAAAAAGACTGAAGTGACTGTTTTCTACTCCCATTACTCTTTACTGAAACGAGAAATAGACATTTACTCGTACAGATAGTAAGGTCCGACCGAGATCTCGGTCTCGGTCTCGGCATTCTCGGCCAAAAATCGGGCCGAGATCTCGGTCTCGGCAAGAATCTCGTCCCATTTTGGCCGAGAGCCGCTTGATAAGTTTTGTTAAAGTTTTACTCCCATAGTTCCGATCACTGGCTATAAAAAGGATTGACCAATCACGTGCCGCTCTTCGTGCTTTTCGTGCGCGCTCCCATAGAAAAGACGTAAACGGGCAACTATTTTCATGAGCATATTCAATCATTCATTCAACGCGCGTTTATGTCTTTTATATTACATTTTTGTCTACTGAGATACTTTCCAATTTTCATATATTATTTTGGTTTTTTAGTAAAAAATGTGCACGTATGTTTTTCATTGAAATGATACTAGAATCTTTACAATGATAAATCAATTATTAATGCAATTACCGCAGTGTAAACAGCGAGCAATCAAAGATGGCCGCTTCCGGTGCGCGTGAGTTGATTTTTCTGCATCCGGTTCGCCATTTGTAGCTGTATTCGCGATCATAATCTGGCGCACATTATAGAACGTAATTATTAGAAAAAAACGTGTGAGAGTTCATCTGATAACAGGCAAAGCGTTTAAAAAGCTGTCAAGTAAGGTTTTTACGTAAAATCCTCTTTCATAGTTGTTTAATCCTTAAATAAATGCATGTTTTTTTTCTTTTTGCCCGAAATTAATATATGTATCACGTTATTGATTGCTGTTTCTAGAAAACAACGAATTTCACAACTCAATAGGTGATTAAAGTTACATACGGTAATTCATTCGTCGTCGTGAATGACACGATCTTTAGTTGTCGTAGGCGGGTACATACATCGTTATAAACAAGAAGGCGTTATTTATACGATGATATAATGTCATTCGTATAGTTAATTTTATTAATTCCTGCATGGGTGAATTAATAAAAGGTCACAGCTAATAAATTTGAATCTCCTAGTCCGTACTGATCTAAAATCATGCAAACACTTTGCACCTCACAGATAGCGTCGCCTGATAACCCATGCTCTCCTGGTATTGCTTGGTCGATAAAATGTCAGCATGTCTGCAATTTAGAAAGTATGGGTTTGAGAAAAGTTTACTTATATTACAAATACAAATACAAACAATTTTATTGAAAACAGTAGAAGTACAGTGTTAGCACTTAAAGACTAAGGATTAAGGATAAGGAAAAGTTTACAAATGCCTGAACTAGGAGTTCCTGTGTTTCAGGCGGAATAGGACCATATTAATTAATTTGTAATTATTCACTTAATTATAATTATAAATAGTACACAATAAAAATCTGGTAAGGTGATAACCTTACCAAAATAACTTATTTAAGTATTCTATATCAAAATACAGTAAGAAATCATTTTACGACTATTAGTAAGTTCTCTGTATCATCGTATGTCATTTTTTGAAGGGCGCGTCGTAGAATATTCTTACAACCAGCATAGCTAAGTGGGTATAAGTCTAGTTTTGAATTTAACCTGTACCCCTAGTGTAAGTTTTATCGACATCATAACGTGACGAACGCGTTTGCGTTAAGTGTCATTTTGTATAGGATTTTGAGTTTCCAAAACGTCCCGCTTGGCGCGCTCTTTCTAAATCACATACAAAATGAGACTAAACGCAAACGCGTACGTCACGTTTCGAAATCGAATTTATTTACACTAGGGGTACTGTTGTACAAATAAGGGCCCAAAAAGACAAAAAATCTAGATGAAAATACGTGTTTTCTTTTTACGGTTTGAATACATATAATATCTTTGCGCCTTTTGTTAGTATATGCAGTGTTGAAAGGAATTTTGGTGTGCTGCTTAAGTGTTGTGCTTAATATAAATAGTTGACGAACAGTTAGTACTTCACATGCTTTATAAAGGAGTTTAGTGGGGTATAGGAATGGGCGGTAAGTAGCTACCTTTAGACCTTTATATTGACCCCGATCCAATAATTTCTGTATTTAAACATGTAAAAAAAAAAAAGAATTATTTATACGTGAACGAACCGCAGGCTAACGCATAAAAAACACGCTCATAAATGAATAGCATCAACCATCACCTATCAGACACATTATTATTTATTAAATATATTAATCTAAATTGTATCTAAGATTTTATTGTATATTTTGTAAATAAAACCGAAAGTATAACCCAATAAATACTTTTTATGCCATAAATGTCTGAAATTATTTTCTTAAAAAGCTGATACTCTTGAAACTGCTGGATCGATTCCTATTAACCATAGCTAAGAACCACCGTGAGGAAAATCGTAAAAAAACCGCATCGAAATTGGTCCATCCGTTGGAGAGCTACGATACCACAGACACGCTCACATACAGACATTGGCGTCAAACATATAACACCCCTCTTTTTGCATCGGGGGTTAAAAAGGCGTCACTCAATTATTGAAGTGAAATATATAATATAACTAAAGGTTCACTGGATTTTTTGTATTTAAAGGGATATAATATTAGTGGTCATTTATCGATACAAAGTTTTTCGACATTTTCCCGTCTGAACATGATTAATTTTTTTATATGAGTTCAATATTACCAGTATCTGTGTGTGTGCGTTTTGCTTTTTGATATTCTTTTTTTTATAAGAACTAAGGTTACTTCAAACAGCGCTAAAAGGCCAAATAAATGCGCCGTAAACAGACGCCTAGCATACAAAATGGGCGACGCAAAAATCAAAACGGTCAAACACAGATAATTTCTTTCTCATTCCGTGCCCAAAATTTTGTTACGATTGGTAAAGTTTTAGAGGAAAATGTTGAAAATGGAACCTCGATTTCTGCGCCTGAGCTGCAGTTGTCCTTATCGTACTAATTTAAGGAGCAATCCTCGTTAGCGCGACGGATATATTTACCTAAAAATCTCAAATCTGAGGGCTCAGCTGATAACTCGAATATACAAGAGATATAAATGCTAGATACAGCGAAATGGACAATCTGAGTGGTTTGCGATTATAAATGTATTATAGCCTCGTAAGGCCCAAGGTCCTACAAATAGGACTTATTCAGTTCGTTGAAATTTAAATCATATTCAATTGGAACAGAGTTGCATTGGCTTTGTTTCATTCAATTTTCAAACCAAATAAAATCAACTGTATTCCCTGCACTATAGGTTCAAATTCTAATGGCAAATTTAGGATTTTTCATTTCTATGGCTGGGCCTTAGGAGGATAGCCCAGCGCTCATACAATATCAAAGTTGAACTTCAAAAGGTCACAGCTAATAAATTTAAACCTCCTAGTCCAAAGTACTGATCTAAAATCATGCACACACTTTGCACCTCACAGATAGCGTCGCCTGATAACCCATGCTCTCCTAGTATTGCTTTGTCGATAAAATATCTGCGATGTCTGCAATTTAGAAAGTATCTGGGCTCTGTGATGTTTGGTTTGAGTAAAGTTGCATGTCGCATACTTAGTTATATCGACCTCGATACAATAATTTGCCCCTACAAGTTAATATTATTAGTGACTTTTTTTAGCAGAATTAGGAACCAATAGCCGGTATTTTAAAGGAGCAAATAAATAAAGTAGAAGCGATATAAACATATCTTATCAAGTTAACAGTTACGAATAAGAACAATAAATTAGAAAGAATAAGTAAGTTAATTTCGAGTCTGGAGGTTTAAACGCTCGTTAGTCTTTACGAGTCAAAAGCCGTCAAGGCGAATTTTTACTACTCTAATACCTTCTCTATACATACTGTAGGGACTGCGTCCTACATTCGCCCAAGCTTTAGATGATATTAAATAAATAATACATTAATTTAGCTTTTCCCGTTATGCGCAATGTGCATTTTAGTTGATAGCATACGTAACTGTTTATTATGACCGTTATAGGGATGAGCTTGTAAAAACATTGTAATATAAGTTATCTGTTTCCTTCCCTTTGTCGGCACTTGCCTTTGTGTTAATCTCTCTTTGTTTTATTTCTTTGTCAGTTTCCGAATATTGTTAACTTTAAGTCATAAACTAATTTGTAGCCAGCGGAGTAATTCGTGGGAAACGTTAGAATTCGCCATGTGCGAAACCGTTATAGGTTCTGTACCGCTATTCCTGTTGCGTACCTGATGCAAGGTTATAATCATCGGAATCGCGGGAGTCAAAGATAGTTCGTAGTCAGACGTCAACTCGACAAGTTGTCTCGTACCTATTATCACAGGTTGAGCTTGATATCGTATCGCTCCCTCGCGTTCTCTTGGTACCTATCTTTAACGGTCGAGCTCGATTATATATCGCTCCCTACTTATTATTGTAATTAGTGTTAGTTTAGTATTGAGTTGTGTTAATATAGACTTATTATTGTTACCGCGTCTGAACTTTTTATTTGCAACAATCCCAACACCTAAGTACATATACCAAACCCCACTGCCAAACTGGTGACCCCGACGTGATCGCTGTAAACGGCAGTATTGGTTAGTACATGTGTTGTGGACATAAACTTTAGTGCTTTTCGTGGACTTATCGTGTAAAGTGACTTTATCAGCGTACTTTTAAAATGGCTAACGAAAATGCGCATACACTTCGTTTGCCCGTATTCATGCCTAGTGACCCTGTGCTGTGGTTCTCATTGGTAGAAACAATTTTCGACAGAGCGAGCATCGTTGATGACATTAGTAAATACATTCATGTGGTAAGTGCGTTAGCGCCACATGATGCCACCGAGGTGCGAGATATACTGATCGCCCCGCCAGAAGACAATAAATACGATGCACTTAAGACCAGCATCATTAAGAGGTTAGGTGCATCACAAGAGGCAAACACGCGCAGACTTTTGGAGCGAGAACACATAGGTGACCGCGAACCCTCTCAGTTTTTGCGGCATCTCAGAAATCTCGCTGGATCCGCGGTGCCAGATGCATTGCTTCGTACGCTATGGATGGAGCAGTTGCCGCGCTCGATGCAGATGATCCTAGCTACGCTAACAGAGCAGAGCTTAGACAAGGTTGCCGACCTCGCGGACGCAATCGCGAACAGCACTACACCTACGCCTGCCATCGCGGCAACGGAGAATCCAGCGATGAAAGTTATAGAAGATTTAAAGAGTGAAATTGCCGACTTGCGGCAACAACTAAAAGCTACGTCCCTCGATGCAAGTACGCGACACACAGGCAGATCGCGCTCGCGTTCGAGACGAAGGTCTCGACCTAACTCAAGGAGCAATTCAGCAAATGGTATGTGTTGGTATCATGATAATTACGGTAATAAAGCTCATAAATGCATACCACCCTGCGTTTTTAAATCCGCCAACAATGCGGGAAACGCGAGTGGGAGCCATTAGTGGCGAATGGTTGCCCAAACACAACAACAACGTCACAACGAGTATTCATCGTGGACAGAAACTCTGGGACCAGATTTTTGATTGATACTGGAGCGGGGTTAAGTGTATATCCTCGCAGCCTAGCCCTTCACAATGAAGAATCTTTGTACGAGCTAGTTGCAGCGAATAACACCCCGATCAAAACTTACGGTTTCTCCACCATGACCCTAAACCTCGGACTACGCCGAGATTTCCCATGGCGATTTGTTGTTGCTGACGTGGCTAAGCCGATAATTGGTGTAGACTTTTTAAGCCACTATGACTTACTAGTCGATCCAAAAAGGCATAGAGTGATAGACGCCACCACACACCTTACGGTCTCCGGTCAGGCAGCCGAGTCCGAGCCGGCGCTATCAATTACAACAATAACCGGGGACTCGCCTTATCACCGAGTTTTAAGACAATATAGTGACATCACTAAGCCTGACGGTGCCGGGGCAACACAAAAGAAGCACAATACAAAACATTACATTGTGACGAAACCGGGACCGCCCGTAGCTCAAAAACCGAGAAGGTTAGCTCCCGATCGTCTTATCGCCGCGAAGAAAGAGTTCGACGCCATGCTAAAGTTGGGCATAGCGCGCCCGTCACAAAGCAGCTGGGCGTCGCCGCTTCACATGGTGCAAAAGAAAGACAATGGATGGCGACCTTGTGGAGATTACCGCGCGCTTAATGACCGCACGTTACCCGACAAGTATCCCGTTCGTCACATAGAAGATTTTGCCCAGACGCTTAGCGGTAAAAAAGTGTTTTCGACCATAGATTTAGTGCGTGCGTTCAATCAAATTCCAGTGGCGGAGGAAGATATACCTAAAACGGCTATAACTACGCCATTTGGATTATTTGAGTTTCCATACATGACTTATGGACTCGAAGCTGTTTAGAGTGTCAGCATGCTAAAGTTACGCGTCACGTGTCAGCCCCTGTCGGATCATTCGCTCAGCCTTCTACTCGATTTGAACACGTGCATATCGACATAGTTGTAATGCCAATGTCAGAACGATGCAGATATATTTTAACTTGCATTGATCGCTTCTCTAGGTGGCCTGAAGCTATACCTATTGAGAACCAAGAGGCAGAAACGGTAGCATGGGCATTCTACTCAAATTGGATCGCACGTTTCGGCGTACCGTTACGAGTCACTACAGACCAAGGCCGAAATTTTGAGTCGCATCTCTTTAGAAACTTAAATAATCTGATTGGTACGACTCAATTGCGAACTACCGCATATCATCCAGCTGCCAATGGAATGATCGAGCGATTCCACCGCCAATTAAAAGCTGCGATTAAGTGTCATCAAAGCGACCAATGGACACGAGTTTTACCTACAGTTATGATGGGTATTCGCGCAGCATTCAAGGACGATCTGCAAGCTACGCCCGCTGAAATGGTTTACGGTGAAACCATTCGCTTACCTGGAGAGTTCTTAGTACCCAGAACAATCAGCGATTTGGATACATCAGATTTCGTCACTCGATTAAAAACTAATTTTTACAACCTACGACCAGTCGCAGGAACCCAGCATGGACGTAACAATATGTTTGTGTTCAAAGACCTAAAGACAGCTAGTCACGTCTTTGTCCGTGTTGATGCCCCTAAACGACCTCTACAATCGTCGTATGAAGGACCATTCGCTGTTATATCGAGAAACGATAAAACATTTGTTATTAACAGACGAGGGCATCATGTAACCGTTTCCGTGGACCGACTTAAGCCAGCCTATGTACTAGCAGATAACATAGAACCGTCGCACGAGTTCGAGGATGACTCGGCACAGTTCGTTGTGAAACCAACAACTTCCACTACAAATAACGATGCGAGTACAGCTATAGCACCTGTACCTATTGTACAACAAGCGCCGCCTATTAATGATAACGTCACCAGAACCAGATCAGGTAGACGTGTCCGTTTTCCGGATTATTACCAAGCAGGTGGTTAATAAATAATTAATGTGATTAGTTAAGCATAATTTACCTTTTTTCTGTCATATATTTTTATTGTGTGTTTTCACCATGTTGTATCCATACATTTTGATTGTTGTAGTTATTTTAGCGTATATGATACTAACATAGTACTTAAGCGAATTGTAACTAACAATTGTATACACTGTACATCTAGAATTGTATGTTTATTATTTGTGTTTAGCTTTACTTCATTACTCTTATAGGTAGTTTGTAATATTTTTACCCTTTTCATTTGTGTGTTTTTACCAAATGTTGTTTTATTCCTTTTTTCTATCGTGACTTCATCACTGGTAAGGGGGTACTGTAGGGACTGCGTCCTACATTCGCCCAAGCTTTAGATGATATTAAATAAATAATACATTAATTTGTCTTTTCCCGTTATGCGCAATGTGCATTTTAGTTGATAGCATACGTAACTGTTTATTATGACCGTTATAGGGATGAGCTTGTAAAAACATTGTAATATAAGTTATCTGTTTCCTTCCCTTTGTCGGCACTTGCCTTTGTGTTAATCTCTCTTTGTTTTATTTCTTTGTCAGTTTCCGAATATTGTTAACTTTAAGTCATAAACTAATTTGTAGCCAGCGGAGTAATTCGTGGGAAACGTTAGAATTCGCCATGTGCGAAACCGTTATAGGTTCTGTACCGCTATTCCTGTTGCGTACCTGATGCAAGGTTATAATCATCGGAATCGCGGGAGTCAAAGATAGTTCGTAGTCAGACGTCAACTCGACAAGTTGTCTCGTACCTATTATCACAGGTTGAGCTTGATATCGTATCGCTCCCTCGCGTTCTCTTGGTACCTATCTTTAACGGTCGAGCTCGATTATATATCGCTCCCTACTTATTATTGTAATTAGTGTTAGTTTAGTATTGAGTTGTGTTAATATAGACTTATTATTGTTACCGCGTCTGAACTTTTTATTTGCAACAATCCCAACACCTAAGTACATATACCAAACCCCACTGCCAAAATACCATTTAAAGAAAACACAACAACCAGCTTGTATTCAATCGAGTATTGCTGACTCGGAGAGTTTTTATGGCTTGAAGACCTAAATTAGCGCTAAATTAGGCTTAAAGTGCATATAAGGACGCTATTTGTTTCTTTCCAGAATCATGGGTGGAGCTGAACAGCGGCGGCGGTCTGGCCGCCGAAAATGAGTACATAAGACTACTCAGGGAAGCTCAGAGGGAGAGCCGGGACTCCTCCGTGAGGCACTCCAGGGCTTCCAGCGTCAAAGGAAGGTAAGGGGGGAGGCTGTAACGGACAGCGTACATAAGAATGCTCAGGGAAGTCAGGGAAGCACAGAGGGAGAGCCGGGACTCCTCCGTGAGGCACTTCAGGGCTTCCAGCGTCAGAGGAAGGTAAGGGGGGAGGGTGTAACGGACAGAGTACATAAGACTGCTCAGGGAAGTCGGGGAAGCTCAGAGGGAGAGCCGGGACTCCTCCGTGAGGCACTCCAGGGCTTCCAGCGTCAAAGGAAGGTAAGGGGGGAGGCTGTAACGGACAGAGTACATAAGACTGCTCAGGGAAGCTCAGAGGGAGAGCCGGGACTCCTCCGTGAGGCACTCCAGGGCTTCCAGCGTCAAAGGAAGGTAAGGGGGGAGGCTGTAACGGACAGAGTACATAAGACTGCTCAGGGAAGCTCAGAGGGAGAGCCGGGACACCTCCGTGAGGCACTCCAGTACTTCCAGCGTCAAAGGAAGGTAAAGGGGGAGGCTGTAACGGACAGAGTACATAAGACTGCTCAGGGAAGTCAGGGAAGCACAGAGGGAGAGCCGGAACTCCTCCGTGAGGCACTTCAGGGCTTCCAGCGTCAGAGGAAGGTAAGGGGGGAGGCTGTAACGGACAGAGTACATAAGACTGCTCAGGGAAGTCGGGGAAGCTCAGAGGGAGAGCCGGGACTCCTCCGTGAGGCACTTCAGGGCTTCCAGCGTCAGAGGAAGGTAAGGGGGGAGGCTGTAACGGACAGAGGACATAAGACTGCTCAGGGAAGTCAGGGAAGCTCAGAGGGAGAGCCGCGACTCCTCCGTGAGGCACTCCAGGGCTTACAGCGTCTAAGGAAGATAAGGGGGAGGCTGTGACGAACAGAGTACATATAGGACTGCTCAGGCAAGCTAAAATGGAGAGCCTGAACTCCTTCGTGAGGCTCCCGAGCGCTTCCAGCGTCAAAGGAAGGTAAGAGGGGGAGGCTGTAAGTTGTAACGGACCGAAAGAGTTCATACCTACTGATTAGTGAAAGACTACTCCATCCGAGGGCTTCCAGCGCCAAAGGCAGGTAAGCGGGGAGGCTGCAGTGTAACGGACAGAACGACTTCACTAGACTGATTAGAGAGACCACACAATCGGCTTAACTTCCTAAAAAAATCGAATCGAATCCCTTGAATTTAACAAAAACAAATTAGCTTACTCACACGAGAAAGAAAACGTACTCTAAACAGTCTAAACCTTCACTACACCACTGTTTAGGCTGTTGTCTGTTGCTAGCACGCTAATTACCAGAAGCCTCATTAGTGCACTGCCTTTGCTGCACTGCACTGTTATGCAATTGTAATTACTGCAACGATGTGAGAACGTGGGTAAACTGCCTCTCTGTTGGAAGCTAAAATGTTTTAATATGAACAGTACAGTTATACCCCATTTCATTTACCATGGCGGGATTGGCTACTTGACTGTTTTTTGTAAATAATGTCAAACGATCTTGATTTTCCTGAGGATCAAATGTCTATATATGACTCATGGCATTTAAGCAACACAAAGATCAGAAATGAGAGTTAAAGTCTGACGCTCGCACTCGACGATTGAAACGCCTCTAACAAAATGATAAGGTGATGTGACGTCACATCATATAAGTCTGTCCTAAATGTATGGAAGATCAACAAAATTGCCATTTTGACCCTGAAATATTGCGTTTATGTGTATAGTTGTCATACAATTTATTTTTCAATAAAATGTAAGGAATCGAATGGTACCATTTCCTTTTCTATTGGAGACAGACAAAAAAAAATTTTTTTTTGTGATTTCGGACCCTTGTATTTTTTTATAATCTCAATATATTTTTTTTATAATATTCAATATGTGTCAATTACCCAATTAGGCGTAAACAATACAAGTAGTGACAACAAAAGATACCCGGCAAACTTTTTTTGCGGCGTCGTCTCGTGTCTTACATGTAACTGTCCAGTCTTGATCCTTTTGTGTTATTATTTGACCACACGCTGGCTTTGAAGAGCAGAGCTAGTAAAGCAATTGTTAAACAATAGATCAACATTATGGTTCTCTTTGTGCAGTTTCAAGTGGAATCCCGCCATGGTAAATGAAATGGGGTATAAGATCAAGAGTAGCATATGAGACTACGCACCAAAGGCTTACAAAAATTATAGTTATTTGTTTAACATGGGTGCAAAGTTGTTGTTTAATTCCTCGTGCCCCGATTGATACCCGAGCAGGCGAAATACCTCAAAAATAAACCACAAGCGTAGCGACCGTCTCGATGTGTGGCATCTTGAGCGTTGCGAGGGTTTCAAGGCACGACTGTTAATTATATATAATTTGAGTAAAACACAAATTATTTCATTACATCAACACAAGGAAAGTACCGGCTGTAAAGTAAAGCATTACAGATTAAAACCAAATGAACGCTTTTCAATATTTATCTTTCACTGATATTTACTAGTTATTATTAGTTATAAACGAAACAAATGTGGCTTTCCATCATAGAGTTTCTTATGCTTCATGTTCAAAAAGGAACTTTCTATCAGAATTTCTGTTTGAATTTCGTATAAAAAAGACCTTATTGCACTTGAAGCATAAAGACCCTTCTGTGTGGAAAGCCACAACTGTATAAAAACATAATTTCGGGAAAGATAACTTCGCCATTGGCAATACCAAGGCATATTTGTGATAAAAGGCCATTGCCTTTTCGTTGGCATTGTATCATATCGAATTTTCAAGACAAATAATTTGTATGTACATAAGTAGATATAATTTAATAACTGGTTAGGTTATTTTTAGTCAACTTATTTTCTATGCGTAGTCGAGTTGATACAATTTTGTTCCTTATTCCTATGGAACTAGATACATTATTGCGTGAATGTGCAAAATATGTACAAACCAGACGAGAAAAGACTAGACCGACTGGTCCATTTAGCTAGTCGGTACTAGGGTATCATGAAATTAAATGATTTGAGCAACATCGACGTTTCCAGTAATTTGGCTAGGTACTATAACTTAAATACTTTGCCTAGTTTAAATTATTTCCATTAAGATTAGGGTCATAAAATGGCGCTCAGTTTAAATTATTTTCCATTAAGATTAGCGTCATAAAATGGCGCCCAGTGCTGAAGATAGAACTTTGCCCCCAATGCAATAACCGAAAAAACACGTAAAGTATCCTAAGGACCCGATTGTCCAACATTGATAACAAAACATTATGATGACAACCAAAGCTATTTTATTCTTTCGATACCTTTTTCAATATACCACTCGGTAGACACAAGAATGTTTGCCACAATAAAGCATCTCACGAATGCCAGACCCGCTGGACCGGTCCCGAGTACCAGGAGACCACACGGCGGAGACGGTGGCATGTTTGTAAATAGAGAGAAATCCGCGTACTACGACTACACGATTTTAAAATGAATTAAGTAACTAGTTGTTTGTACGAAATACAACCTTAAAACGTCGTGTAAAAGTCTAAAATCGCGTACTGCGGCGTCTGATAGCTTATATCTAAAACGTCCTTTATAACTACATGTTTGTTCGAAATAAAACTTTAAAACCACGCGCCATGGTCTATAAACGCTTACTTATCTAAAATAACTTAAGTCCGTGATCGAGTCTATTCCAAGTATAACTTTAGTACGAAGACTGACGGTTGAGTTTCAAATGAACGGCTTTCAGGTTAGTGTGATTAATGCGATTCTTATAACGCTTGTAAGTGATGATGCCTTGGTGTTTTTGTCGGGGAAATTATATACGCGGATTTTTTTCGTTGTTTGTAAACAGAAGATCAGGAAGTTTATAAACATAACAAATATGAATTTTTATATTGTATAGGTACATATTTAAATTCCGTTATGTCTGTGTTTAATTTGATAGCTAGGTGTATTTTTTTTGTTTCTAACCGTCTGATGTTCGGCTCTCTCGCTTCCTTGTCAATAATACAATAATAGTGGATTGTATCACAAGGGAGCAAAATGACATATTTACGGCGAGGGCATACATTGAATCCTGAACGAAGAAGAATGGATTCAAGTGTTAACGCCCAAGGTTTAAATAATTTTGCTACCAAGTGGCATACTGCTTTTCACATCACCTATAAGCTATAAGTTTTTTTGCAAAAAAATCATTTTTGGTACAAGCTTTTATCGCCGACTGTACTTTTTTCCACAGGAAACTAATACTCATCGAGACAATTCTAAAAACCCCAAACACAATTAGGTTGCGTTGTTTTATCACAGATTTCCTATGGCCACCTCCTGTCTCCATCATCAGATCAACTTGATGGTACCATAATATTGCATTGTCACCCGACATACATATGTATCAGTGGCGGATCGTTCAAAGAACTCGATTCCCACCGGCTTGTCTAAACTTCAGCCCGTTGAGTACTTTCACGATCGGTTCATGGAGAAAAGGAAAGCAAAATTAGCTCCGGGTTCCCTATGAATGTTTGTGACGCGCCGCTACTGATATGTATGCAAATTTTCTGCTTCATCGAAAACCGGGAAGTGGGTCAAATTTAACTAGCAAGATTTGTCCCATACATACTAACAGGGCAAGTTAAATAAAAGCTTGTAAAAAAAAAACATACATCCGATTTGAGAACCTTCTCCTTTTGAAATCATAAAGTCGGTTAAACCTTTGACCCCTCCTAGCAGGGAAGAAAAAGCACTTTTTCGAATATGTGATGTGAAAAATAAATCAAAACAGAATTACTGCAAGCGACACTTCACGTTTATTCCCCAAGGATTCCGTCCTTGTAACGCGGAAGCTACAGATATTGCAACACAATACACTACAGCTATAGTTATATATATATATATATATATATATATATATATATATATATATCATATTATATTTTATTATACGTCTAAAAACTGACCAATCGTATACTGTATTACAAAGACATAAACACTACTATTAGTCAGTTCGTAAATACGCATATTATGTTACAAATGCACAAAGAGACCTTTCAAACGCCGCCGACCGCGACGCGTGCAATGCGATATCTTGATAAAAAACCAACATACAAAAAAGTTTTTAATACCTATTATACTTATTTTAGCGCTTGTGAACCTCATACGGAATAACATTTAACATTAGTTATTTGTGTCCCAAGGGAGGAAAAGTAGGAAATTGCGTGCCGCGTGTAAAATTACCCGAGCCGAAGGCGAGGCTGGCAAACACGCGGGATGGAATGTCCTACGTTTCCTCCCGTGGTGCGCATACTATTTTTCTGCTCGACGGTGGCGGAAAGCGGCAACTTCGTTTAGCGCAGCGGGAGCAAAGTTGACGCTTTCCGCCCGGAAGGCAGAAAAAGTAAGCGTTTGTGTGATTTTCTTTCAACACTCATCAATAGAGATAGATCTTTACTTGAATGTTTATGTAAAATCTAGTGTCCGACCGAAACATGTTTTTTTTTGCCGAAACCGAATGTTTGGCTTTGGCTCTAGTTTCGGCCGAAACCGAAAATTTTGTAGACTTGTTAAAACCATTGAAAAAATGTCATAAAACCGCTTTTAAGTTCACTTATTAAGACCGTGCAGTGGCGCCCTCATTAGGGGCATTGTGTTTTCCAATAAACCAATTAATTTCTGTATACATAAATCAGTATATTAATATTGTTGTCCAACGTTTGGTTTTTGTCGCATAGTTTAGTTTCATAGTAAGAAGTACCATTTCGTTTGACCGAAACAAGACTTTTTGGCCGAAACCGAATGTCCGGTCAGACTAGTAAAATTACATGTTATTTCAAAATGTCGTTGTATAACTTCGGCTTCAGTCAGGTTCGTGACCCTTTATACTCGTAAAAAGTAAATTAATATTACGACCCCATTGAAATATTGCATATGCTTATATATATATGTTTTAATTAATAAATAGTATACATAGGTGACTAGATAAGTTTTGCAATGGACAAATATGAAAGAAAGAGGTGGGCTATCACATATACTTTTTAAAACTATATTACCATAGACAATGATTGACCGGAAAAGATTTACTTTCTTTTAAATTTACTTATTAAAAAATCTTTACTTTGTATGGAATGAAAATGTTGTATAAAATATGCGTAAATCCTCCTTAGCCTACGCCGAAATTAAAATCTATTTTCTTATAAGTAAATTAAAAAATAAAGCAAATGTTTTCTGGCTAAACTTTGTCTATGGAAATATAGTTTTATAAAATATATGTGATAGGCCACCTCATTGTTTCATATTTGTCTATTGCAAAACTTATCTAGTGACCTATGTATTATAAAAAATACACAAAAATGGACTATCGACTAAATTAAATTTAAACTAAACTTAAAGTCACAAATACAAAAACCTAGTCAAACAACCCGTCCCGAGCCCCTTTCAGACGCAAAGGTGGCCATCACGCTCGCAGCTAGCCCACGCTGAATCGCGATAGACAGCCACTGCATCAGGAATGACCCAGAATAAGGGTTAATCTCTCCCTCAACCGCCGCCCCAATCGGCCGAAGAAAGTCAGTATTAATCTTAACGAAGTAATGTTTGTTCCAGCCCGAAGTCGCCTCCGAACAGTCCCAACCTGGAACCGTCCACTGAAGACGAGCTCAAGGGAGTCTACATTAACTGCTGGAGGGTGAGTTACAATTAACCTTTTTTTATAATACGTCGGTGGAAAACAAGCATACGGCACGCCTGATGGTAAGCAGTCTCTCCAAAGGAGTTACATGCGCGTCGCCGAACCTAACACTCCGCACCCTCGTTGAACTCAGGCAACCTTACTCACCGGCAGGAACACAACACTATGAGTAGAGTCTAGTGTTATTTGGCTGCGATTTTCTGTAAGGTGGAGATACTTCCCCAGTTGGGCTCTGCTCTAGATCTGAAATGACACCCGCTGTGCTGTGCCCTACCACACGAAGCGAGATGACATTCACAATGCCCATACCTCTCTTACCTACCTTTTACCAGTTGCTTAAAGACCACGGCGGTCGTTTCTCATCATTACATAATTTTCAAAATTAGACTAGTGAAATGAAAAGTAGAGTATTCAACTCGGGTAAAAGACATCATTTCAGCCTCGGACTATTGGCGCTCTCACTGTGTTTGAGCGCCAAAGTACCTCGGCAGAAAAGAGTGCTTTTCATCCATTGTTTAACAATCTACTAAAACGTTATACGTGGGGAAACTCATCAGACCATGAGAGAGTACTGAAAATGCAAAAGCAGGCTATAAGAGTGATCATGAATGCCGGATACAAAGACACATGCCGAGAATTTTTCAAAACCCTGAAAATCATGACGTCAGTGGCTCAATACATATTTGAAACTATTATGTTTGTTCGGGAGAATATACACATGTTTCGAAAGAAAGGAGCATCTGAGCGCCCGAATCGTTACCCAAAGGACCTCTGTAAAAAAAATGCCAGGAGTTATTGGTCGTAAACTGTATAACAAATTACCCCAACATCTCAAAAAAGAACCAAGACTGACAGTGTTTCGTGCTAAAGTGAAAAACCTATTATTAAACAAGACTTTGTATAACATTAATGAATTTAATGAAGTGTAAATGTTACAAATTATGACATGCATGCACTTTAGTTTAGAAATGCCTGACTAGTCGCACTTGTTAGTAGTATAGATATTATGTACATGATGTATATTTTAAATGTACCTATTACCATGTGTGATGAATAAACTATTATCTATCTATCTATAGGTGCTAATCAGCCGATATGAACGTTTCAGGACGAGTCCAACGACTGGGTGTGGGAGTGGAGCAGCCGGCCCGACCAGATGCCACCCAAGTAAGTAACCTAGGGTTCCGTAGTCAACTAGGAACAGTTAGCGGAAGACCAGCGCTGGCTTCATAGCTATTATGCTAAGAAACAAGACGCGACATGCAGGTTCTGCAAGGAATCAGAGGAGACTGCAATGCACATTCTCTGTTCCTGTGGACCACTAATGTCTAAAAGAAGTACCCACCTAGGGCGGCACGTATTGCAACCCTATGAGGTACAGAACATTACGGCCCAAAGAATCTGGAATTTCCTGGATTCAACGGGCATCAGTAATGAACTTTAAAGGGCTGTCACAATAGATCACTACCTGGTCGACGTGGCACTCAAAGGCCCAAAAACCCCAATAATAATAATAATAGCTATTATGCTGAGTTGGGTCCATTTCGTGATGCGCACTTAATGCTCTTTTCTTTTTGTTGCCTGTACAGGTTCGTACATGTTTGTGACTGACATGAATAAATGTCTGTATCTTTTACATATGTGTTTGTGTGGCAGGGACTGGCGGTTCAAGCACCCCGTGTCGGCGCGCGGGCCGCCCTCCGCCACCTCCTCCATCGAGGTGCTCGAGCAGCAGCTCTGCGTCCCCTCCAACCAACAGGTACAGGCCAATCCACACAACATACAGACATACAGTCCGACAGAACGATGATAGACAGACTACACAGACACCGTATTATGAAGCGTTTAGTAAAGAGCACTAGCTCACCACACATAGTTGCAATTTTACTTGTCGAGCCAGACCAAGCTAAGTTCGCAGCGATCTTGATAGTCCAGCCTGTGTTAATTAAACGTCATCATTTTATAGAAGTTTGACGTTTAAAATAACACTTGCACTGTCTGGGTTGACGACCGGTTTGGCCTAGTGGGTAGTGACCCTGCCTACGAAGCTGATGGTCCTGGGTTCAAATCCTGGTAAGGGCATTTATTCATGTGATGAGCATGGGTATTTGTTCCTGAGTCATGGGTGTTTTCTATGTATTTAAGTATTTATATATTACATATATATCGTTGTCTAACTACCCTCAACACAAGGCTTATTGAGCTTACTGTGGGACTTAGTCAATTTGTGTAATAATGTCCTATAATATTTATTTATTTATTTAAAATCGCTGCCAGCTTATCTTGGTCTGACTGTAACATCCTACGATATGAGCGGTACAACAGGTACACCTCTAAAGTTAGTTTGGTAATTTTTTTTTTTACTCGTCGACTGTAATGGTTGAATTAAGATTTCGTATACCAAACTATAATTGCGTACTTTTCATGTAAGGGCTCCCAACTTAACTATAATATTCATTTCGATACGCTGTAGTCAACTATAAAAAAAATTACCAATCACGTGCCGCTGCGCTCTTATAGAAAAGATTTAAACGGGTCACAATAGTCGCGCGTTTATGTCTTTTGTATTACATTTTGTCTATTGAGATCCTTACCAATTTTCATTAATTTATTTAATTTATTATAATTAAAAAAGTTCTTAAATAAATAAATATTATAGGACATTATTACATAAATTGACTAAGTTCCACAGTAAGCTCAATAAGGCTTGTGTTGAGGGTACTTGGACAACGATATATATAATATATAAATATTTATAAATACTTAAATACATAGAAAATATCCATGAGTCAGGAACAAATATCCATGCTCATCACTCAAATAAATGCCCTTACCAGGATTTGAACCCGGGACCATCGGCTTCATAGGCAGGCAGGACTTATTACTTTAGTTCAGATAACTCGTAGAAAAAAGAATTGTATACAATAATGATATAATCACACCTTTCAATATCCTACCTTACTTAGGCAACTTTGCAAGCCTCGTTTAACACATTCACTGCCGGGAACCCACCTGGTGGGCGCTCGTGAACTTTGTTCAGATGCCGGACAACCCGCTGGGCGGGTTGTTTTGTACGCAGCTAGAGACCACCGGTTTCTGGGGCAGTGCGCCGTTTTTTTTGTCTAGCAGTGTATGTGTTAATAAAGTAAATAAATAAAACGTATGCTGTCCGCAGAGCCACTGCCTGTCGGTGCGGCGCTCGTGCCTGTTCAGCCGCGGCGCCGTGGCCGCCGTGCTCGTCACCAACCTCGTGTCGCTGCTGCTCGGCGCCGGCATCGGGTAACGCCGCCTTTTCTACTTCAAACACATTTTATTTTATTTTTTTATTTTTTATTTTATTTTGATAGGTACAATAACACAATGCAGGCAACAACATTTTAAAATATTCCATATATAAGTATCTTATACACTACCCACACCACGATTACAATTGTACACAACACAACCACGGAACAATTATTAAGCTAAATACAATTTTTCACTATAAAATCTTGTTATTAAAGGCAGTAAAGAATATAGTAAAATATAACAAACTATTAGTACGATAAGATATTTACTTACAATTTTGGGACAGCAAAACATTTTTGAACTTAGGTAAAGACACGTTCAAAATATCTAAATCAATATCTAAATTATTATATACACGACACATTCTAAAGACAGGCGCATTATTGGATACATTGTTATTAGAAACCATAGGCAAGGCAAACAATTCTAGATTCCGTGTTCTCTTATTGTTGGCTCTTAGTGAAACATAATCCATGAGGTTACTGTCGAGACCACCATGCACAATTTTATGAAGTGTAACCATATCAACGACATCGCGTCGGGACGATAGTATGTTGAAAATACCACACGAAAATAAAACACCTTAACAGCTGTTATTTATAAGTATTTTTATTTGATATTGCCTTTGATAACTGATTATTTATTATTATCTGTCACACAAGCCGCGCAGTATGCCGTTCCGCTCACCTCGCTGGCTCCACAGAAAACCAGCGCCGTTGACAACGCTTAGTCGTGCCAACTGCAATGCTGAGTGAAGACCATTTCAGCCTCACATCCTATTTGTTCTGTACTATTCAACTTCCACTGTTTCTTTTTGTTAATTCTTGTTGTTTTTAATGTATTATCTTCTTTGTAATAATTGATGTGTTGTCTGAATAAATATAATTCTATTCTATTCTATTCTAAAATGGTGCTGAGGGTTTCTAAAACTAAGTTGTCCAAATATGAGATCAAAGAAGGGTGTCTCCAAAGGTGTGATCCGCGAAGAATGTATGTGAATTTTGGGATAAAAAGACAATGTTTTATGATACAATATACCGAATGCATATTAATTTTGGTCTGACGAATTTTGAATTTTTGAATTTATAAAATTTTCAAAAGATTGGTCCAAGATGGGACAATTTTGTTTCCAGGAGCTAGTTGTTCGAACTTTACTATCGTTTGTTCTTTGTTTGGGCAGGACTCTGTAACAAGGAGTTCGCATTTTGAAAAATTAAGAGATAAGCCAATTACTTTGAGGTCTGTTTTCAATTTTTCCAAATCACCGAGCACTGAGATCGCTTCACTACCAAGGGTCCCATCGTCTAGGATTTGTCATTCAATTTGGAATTTAGGTTTTTAATTATGGGATGGATTGCTAGGCTGAAATATAATATAATAAGTTCAAAAATTATTAAGCAATATTTTAATAGTAGATTGTTAGCCAAGTGTGGAAAGTGAACCATATCACCCGATATATTTTCTTTTTCTCACTTCGTTCGAGCGCCAATAGTTCGAGGAGATGGTTTCTTTTACCCGAGTTAAACACACTACTTTTCATTTCGACGATGAGGAAAGTTAAACCCAAGAAATGAAGGTTATGACTGGAATTGGCGCCATTTAAATTTTGATTGAAAAAAAAAAAATCTAAAACCGTAGACAATCCGATCTTAAATTGGGATGTGTCTGAAACTGCCTTAATGTATACGCGCCTAAAAAAAAGTGAAACTTAATTAATGAATGTAAAACACATCAAATCAATGAATGTGTAACATTCATCGTCATTTATATTGATTTATTTATTAACAAATATATCATTCATTCATTGAAATAAATCATTCATTTCATTTAAATATTGAACACAAGTATTATATTTAATTGATAATGCAATGCAATTGGGTACTTGACTTGAGCTGTTTTATGTTTTTAGCTGGTACAATTGACTTTTAAATGTTTTTTTTTTTTTATTACGTTCATTTGGGTTTGATTTGGTTTGATTTTTTGTGTGATCAAAAATAACTATTATCTACAAGTTGTATGTTTGTCTGTTCCAGCGTGTGGCTGAGCAAACGAGGCATGCTGCCCCCCAGACTGATCGTGCTGAACTAGACAAGACTGAGGCTCCAGCGAGGCAGCTGCACACCCTGTATATCATCGCGCATCACCCTGTATGTCTTCACAATCTGTCATAAAATCATAGAAAATTTGAAGACCTCGAATGTACACAATTCTATTCACGTTCAGTTGAAAACAACCTGTATACATTCATAAAAAACATTTTGTATACAGAACAAAAAAGTACGCGCAAGCAAAATTCATTGATCAACCGCTATTAGATATATATCTGAACATCGAAAGTGTTCACAAATATGTGAACACAACTAATATCAAGACATTTGAGTTGCACGTGGAGATATTTTTGAACACCTTGGCCGCTCACATATATTTAATGGCGACTTTTTCAGATATGTAAGTCAAACAAAACGTTCAGTGAGAATGAGGGAACCTGAACTTACGGCGCCTTAACACATTTCAGTAATGGATTTTTGGTGCATTTGAATTATATCTATACTCTGTATCTTTGGGTATTTAAATAAAAGTAAACAATATCTACCCTCAAATGGCTCCTCAAGCCAGTTGAGGGTAGATGAAAACATTACATGATCAAATAATGTAGGTTAAAGTCAGGTCGTTCAGGGACAGATCCAGACGGTTTTGTATTTGGTCGGTTAACCAATAAATGTTATAACTACCCGAAAATTTACAAATTGTTTATTTACTTCTATTTCAATACCTACAGATACAGAGTATAGTTAGTGGTTTAAATATATCATTTAATTTTCTACCATAATTTTAACTAAATAAAGTCGATATTTATAACGATATAATAGTATGCTTGTAATTTAGACTATTCTTGAAATATGGTAGAAAATCAAACGTACAGTCGGCATCAGATATATCAGAGCGGCCTATGTGCTCAAAAATATCTGAACACACCGCCTTGACAATAGAGCCGTGTTCAGATATTTGTGAGCACGTCGACCGCCCCGATATATCTGAAGACGACTGTATAAACCAAGGTGTACATGGCTGCCTTTCGTTGGTGTGTGTAGGGTATTGTATGTAATTTGTTGTGTGAGATGTAGTGGTAGCACTATTATATATAAATATTAAAAATAAATGTACTAATATTTATTTCTGGATATTGTCAAGTTTTGACAGCATTTGTGTACTATCTATGTCAACTTCTTCTAAGTCTTCATCTAAGACAAAATCGCGCTCAGAGTCTGAGAGCAGAACTAGATGGCGCTGTTAAAAAAACGAGCATACGATGTCTTTGTACGCCTGTCGAATAGAAGTCCAGAAACCATCGAGCATGCGATGTCTTTGTACGCCTGTCGAATAGAAGTCCAGAAACCATCGAGCATGCGATGTCTTTGTACGCCCGTCGGATAGAAGTCCAGTTTATAAACAGACGAGCATGCGATGTCTTTGTACGCCCGTCGGATAGAAGTCCAGTTTATAAACAGACGAGCATGCGATGTCTTTGTACGCCTGTCGAATAGAAGTCCAGTTTTCAAAATGGCTGCCACCCCTACATCGACACCGAGTGTGCGTGAAACGAGTAAAAAACTAAGAAAGCTCTTAAAAAACTGTATTTGTTAGAGTTAGGACCACTTTTGTATTTTCTTACTCTCGCTCATTCTGTTCCACGTATACATTATGTTTTAATTTTTATAACTTAACGGGCTGATTTTTATTATATTGTTTGGTTTGGACATAGAGAAATATGTAAGCACAGACTGCTCACTCCATACATCAGGTTTGTTACAAAAATGCGTATTATTTTCGTAGTCGACATCCATACTCTGTATCTTTAGGTACTTAAATAAAAGTAAACTAAATCTACCCTCAAATGGCTCCTTAAGCCAGTTGAGGGTAGATGAAAATATTACATGATCAAATAATGTAGGTTAAAGTCAGGTCGTTCAGACAGATCCAGGCGGTTTTGTATTTGGTTGGTTAACCAATAAATGTTATAACTAGGTACCCGAAAATTTACAAATTGTTTACTTTTATTTAAGTACCTAAAAATACAGAGTATAAAGGGTAAAACGGGACTCTATTACTAAGACTCATCTGTCCATCCGTCTGTCACCAGGCTGTATCTTATGAACCGTGTTAGCCAGACACTTGAAATTTTCACAGATGGAGTATTTCTGTCGCCGCTATAGAATAAAATAAAAATTAGATCATATATGTGTTAGGTTAAAATATAAAACATATGTATACGTGGAATAAATTTTCGACTCTCATAAGATTTTAACTACCTAGTCTGATAAGTATATAATTATATTGAGGGCTTGTTATGTTTTAAAATATTGTTACGGAATTATTTTATGTTCTTATTTTGTATTGCATTTAATTTTCAAATTTCTTGGCTATTTTTTTTGTATTTTGGGGATATTCTTATAATACCTACTTTGTTCTGTAATAGGAAGATATCTTAGTTTGTGTTTTGTAATAATATTTTAAAATATAACCCATTTAAGTTACAATGCCATGTTATGTTTCATTTATTGTAAGCTCATTTGGACGTGTTAGTCGTATCACTGATATGTTTATGAAAAAAGAAATATTTCTTTGATTTATTTTGTGGATAGTGAGGTTAGAAAAATTATTAAAAACCAGTATCATGTCAAAAAAATGTTCAATTTCAGTTTATAAACCGTCCGATTCTTAAGTTGATTTTTGAAATACCTATCATAAGTGCTACATGCTTCCCAAAAAGTAATCTATTTCCAAATAATTAGGTATTTTATGACCGAAGTTAGTTTAACTTACTATAGAAAACTTTTGTTAATCTTTTGAACGCAAACAAAAACGTCACTGACACGCCAAGATCCCGGGTGCAAGCGAGCTAATGTAAGCCTTACTCGAAAATGTGAAGGTTACTTTGACAGCCTCCGCCATGACACCTATAGTGGTCCTTGGCGCTGTGGACACGACTAGTAACGACGACTTTAGGTGTTCTTGACGTTCAAAAGGTTAATAGGGTGACTGCTACAGTTTTTGGGCTTTCCATAGTAATTGGCCACTCCTAATTTATCAGAAAGAAACAAGGCAATATAAGTCTTATTGATAATAGTGGCCAATAACTAGAGCAGTCACCCTATATGATACTTTGAGCTTTGAGTTTTATATTGGTCCAAAAGCAGGACATTAAAAAAGCTTTCATATCACATTAAACATAATTTTTACGACCATTTTATCTCCATGTACAGTCAAAAGAGTTAATTTGTGACCCATTTCGTACCTCACAGTGACAAACAACAATTCGCTAGAGACCTCATAATATTGTCCCCGTGACAACATACAAATACAATCCAGGTCATAAAATTAAAAAACAAAACAAGAGTTTGACTTACGGAAGGTGGAGATAAGGAACGAAATCTCCATGTGTCATCAAAAAACTTTCAATAGGTGGCGCTACAATACCTAGAGTACTTGAACAAAAAAAATTAATCATAGACAGCGCACGTCACTCCGTCAATAACGCCTAGGTTCTTAGCTACTCTAGCGCTACTCTGGAGAGATTTGGAACTATTATTTATAGCTGACAGCTGGACACTTTTGCAACAGTTCTACCATAAGAGATGCCACTCCTCTTAATTCCACACTCCATAGTTTGACTTAATTCTAGGGATTGACAGGGCAAGCTATGCTAACGCCATCTGTTAAATACTTCCACCGGCCAACCCCGTTTCGTCATTAATATGAAAATTCTATGAAAATATGACGTTTGTAATCTGTTTAAATCGGTGCAAAAAGGGAATCTAACTTGGCATATCCGTTTTTTTGCATATTGTGGCTCATTTGAAGTTTAACATTTTCGACGTCGTGTCAAACACAAAGGCTGTCACTCGGACGCCACGTCACCGAAGTGTCGAAACTGAAATTGAACTTTATGCGTATGCGCGTAGGTCTATGTTGCTCTGTGACGGATTAATCCGTCATTGGCGTTAGACCTGCGGTTCGGATATATCCGTCTTTGGCGTCGAAAAGGTCAATATAGGATTTTGTTTACTTTATATTATTTATCTTTTTCGTTTGATTGGTTTCTATTTGTTTATCAGATAAGTGTAATTAAAATAAAAACGAAAACAATTTTTTTAAGTATTTGTATGTCCTTAATAATCCTAATGTTATTTAAAGAAAAAGTTTTTTGTTCATTTTTTCAGGATATCTCTTAGTATTCTTCTGTATATTTGGTTGATATCTTAAAAAATATTAGGGAATGTAGACTCTTTTTTTTACAATTTAAAAGAGCCACAATATTCATTCAAAAATTTCGTAAAAAATGCTATATCTTTGTTTTTTCTACTTCATGTGAATATTTATATTTGTACGTGTATCACATTCGTGTCATTTGTACTCTAGGGTAAGTGCTTAAGAAATATAAGGATTCATTTTTATTCAAGTGTTTTTATTTCTTTATTTCGTCACCTACATTTCCCTTTTATTCCATCTAAATAAAGACAATTCAAAATAAAGGTATTTATAAGAAACATGTAAAAAATAATTAATTTATAATAAATCCTTCCCCTTCCGCACCTCACTTCCTACTATGCTAAAAGTAGATACACTTCGGTGCAAAACTGTCCCAATAGGGAGCGTGCATGAACTGTAGGAGGCAGCACAGGAGCCGTCAGATTTTTGGCGCGAGGCGTAAATGTGATGTTTATTGTTCCGATGTAGCCCACAAGATGGCAGAACCTACTATGCACAAGAAAACACGTGACGTGTAAATGTGCATGTTTATTGTTCCGATTCAGGCCACAAGATGGCAGGCCCTCCAACGCGCACGGTCCCTATAGTAGCATCTTAGTAGAATGTTAGAAGTTGATGTCGGTGAAGGGGGGGCACATGATTAATACATAACAGTACTCCATATATTTTCCTACAAATCGAGGTAACATATGATATACTTGGAAATTACGGTCATTTTGCAATTTAGAAACGGAAAGTAGAAAAAAAAACTTATTTATTCCAATATTTCTAGTTCCTCCTATGGAAACCGCAAATAGGGAACCATAAACATATATTCCAATTAATCCGGCTTTGATGATTCATTTGAAGACAAGTGACATTTCCTGAAAGTGTAATCTAATTTGAACCTTAAATCGGAATGCTAAAGTTGAAATTCTAATGGCGCGTATGTGGTCGATAAATCGTACTATGCCTGGAAAAGGGTTAAGTGAAAATAAACAAAGTTTTTTAAATCTTTATTCTACATTAACTTGACTAATAACAATTATAAAATAAGGTTTTTTACCCCATACTCAGCCACAAACGTCCTGATTTCTTTGGCCCCTAGTTTAATAATCAGTCCATCATCATCATACTTCTTGCGCTCTTTGGCTCTGTACACGTCTTCGTTCCCATACTCTGTGTTAAAATTTTCAGAAAACTCTTCATCTGTATTCCATTCCCACTGTTTATAGTCTTCTAACCAAATATTAGCCGCTAAAGTAGTTTCTTTTATCGATTTAATCTCAATCGTATTAAACACTTTACTCAAATCTACAGAAATAAAATCAGGGGACAATTCTTTATCGAAATAGTTTTCTAAACGTAGCAAAATCTTATCTTTCCACGGCTCCAAAGTTAACAAATGAATGCCTTTAGGAAGATCAGTTTTTAGAAAACTGTATTCGTTTTTCATAGTTTTGAATCTGTCCAAATTGAAAGGTGCTTCTGCTACAAAAAGCTGCGGTTCGGAGAAGAATTGTAGGCTGTTTTCAGCGGCTTTTATTAAGTTTTCTTTAGTTTTGGGAACGACTTGTAGCATAACTGTGTCAATGCTGTACAAGCCTTTACCACCGACAGTTTCGTTCAGCGCTTCTCCTACACCAAACGCATCATCATGTTTCAGTCTCCTGTGCTGCATAATTTCAAACCAACCATCTTTTAACGACGCGCCACCTCTAGCCCTATCCACATTAACAACTACCCTCAAATCTTCATCTTCTATATAAATCTCGTTGACTATCGGGTAATAGTTGCCTGGAATCGGTTCAGCTAAAGTAACATTCCATTGCGGGCGGCTGTTTCTAATTCTTTTCAACATCTGCCGTCCGTTAGAATCAGTGTAGAAAACGCCATCAGTTCTCAAATCAGTTTGGAATCTGAGTACATATTCTCTGCCTAAATCTATATTTAAAATAGTAGAAAAGTACATAGTATCGTCTTTCAAGCCGACAGTGAGACAGACGGAATTGTCGTAGTGTATGCGGACCTCCTGCAGCTCCGATTGGACGACGTTGGTGATGACGAAGTTGTTGAAGGTGTGGAGGTCCGGGGAGGAGGTCGTGTTGGGGCGGAGGATGTAGGCGCCCGACGAGCGGTTGGCTGGGGCCTGGGATAAAGATTGGATATCAAAATAAAACATACATTGTTAACATAGATACATTGATTAAATTGTGATGTATAATCTAAGACAATTTCGTGCTTCGAATTTGACAGGTGAACGAGATGGCGCTGTACAGCTCCATACATTTTGCGGTAACTGATTGTCAAAAGTTGACGTTTGACAATTCAGTGACCGCAAAACATATGGCGCAGTACAGCGCCATCTGTTTTGGATGTCAAACTAATGGACACGTTTTTTTTTCTTATTTTTTATTTTTTATTTTAGTATATGGAAAACCAACAGCGGTATATATATCTAGAACTTCCAATAGAATTACAGAGCCAATTACAGGTTCTCACTTATAAAAATACAATAAATTATAAAAAGTTTTTGCCCATCTTAATTTACACATACAGTTCCTACAGCATAAGAACAGATCTATATATATATATATATGATTCATTTTTACAAAAAATAAATTAAAAAAAGAAAAAATAGTAATGAGTACATATTCAACAATGCACCGAGCCTTGTCCTGCGCCAGAATTATTGTCACCCATGAAGTGTCTAATTAATTTATTTTTTATTACTGCTATGCTATCATTATATATGTCGATATCACAATTTGTAGAAACTTTATTTAAACTCATGCCTGCCCTGCATATGAAACTGTTTTTCCTATACCTAGTAGTAGCTTGGTAATTACTAATGGGACGAAAATGCCTTAGCCTCCTTGACGGAATATTAAAAGAGATCTTATTAAGCAAATTTGGACAATCTACATTACCTTTAATAATATTGACTAAGTACACTATATCTGCAATTTCACGGCGCTTATTAAGTGGGATCAAATGATGTTTCTTACACAGCTTGAGATAGTCGATAGAACTATAGTTGACTCGCATTTTATAACAAAGGAATTTTATAAATTTTGACTGTAATCTCTCAACCCTATCAACATAAATTTGATACTGAGGATTCCATATTTGGGATGCGTATTCTAGTTTGCTTCTCACGTAAGCGCAATACAAGATTTTCAGAGTTTTAGGATGGGTAAAACAAACTGAACTACGCATTATAAAACCAAGTGACCTGGAAGCTTTACCTACTATATTATCAATGTGTTCACTAAAAATAAGTTTGGAGTCATGAATAATACCTAAATCGCTCATGCTTCCAACTCGCTGAAGAATGTTACTTTTTAGTGAATATGGGGTACAAATGTTATTTAATTTACGAGAGAAGGTTACTGTAAAACATTTAGTGGGGTTCAAATCTAATTTGTTTATAATGCAATAGGCATCCAGCCTTCTTAGATCAGATTGTAGTGCACATGCATCCGCCGGTGAGCTAATTTTAGCAAAAATTTTCATGTCATCAGCAAAGCTGAGCAACTTAGAGAACTGGAAACAGCTACTTATGTCATTAACAAAGATGTTAAATAGAAGTGGGCCCAATAAAGACCCTTGGGGGACTCCACTTGGGATAGATACCCAGCTCGACATATAATTATTAATCACCACCGACTGGCACCGATTTTTTATGTACGACTTAAACCATCTTAAGAGATCCCCTCTAATACCAATCAAGTAAAGCTTAGATAATAGAATATCATGGTCAATACGATCGAAAGCTTTACTGTAATCTGTATAGATAACATCCACCTGATGACCATTGTCCATCGACTCAGAGATAAAGTCATTGAACAGAGCCAGGTTAGACACCATGTTGGTTGGTTGTATGAAACCATGTTGAGTGTTATCTATACAATTTCTTAATGCTGACGAAATCTGCATGTGGACTATTCTTTCTAATACCTTGGCCAAGATACATAATTTAGAAATCGGTCTGTAATTGGAAACATCTGTTTTTGAACCTTTTTTTAAAACTGGAGTTATGAAAGCCGATTTCCAGATCGCGGGAACGGTACATTCCGCGAATGAACGACGGAACAGTAATGAGATGGGTTTGGTTAATGCTTTGGCGCAGTTTATGTAAAACAAGGCTGGCACCTGATCGGGGTATATTTGGTAAGTTAGGTTTAGAACGCACTGCGATTAATTCTTGCGGCTTCAGTCTTGCAAGTGCGTGCGCTTATCTCTTCAGGTTGCATATGTCGTTTTAGAGTTATTGGAATTTTGATTTTATTTCAATTAATAAAATTTGAAATTTAAATGACAATCGGTTAAGAAGCAAGCCGTACGTTAACACTTTATGCGCTTCTGAAATCGCTAGAAATTTATCGCAGTGCGGTCTAAGCCCTCGGCGTCGATAAAGACTAGAAAAAATGGGCTCTAGTTCGTCTAAATTAACTATGAGCAGATTTTAGAGAATGGGGGAACGGCACCAATAGTTTCATAGGAATTTGGCGTTTCCGTCTCCACACTCCAGAGTTGCAGGCGTCCATAGGCCACTTACTGCTTACCATCAGGCGGGCCGTATGTTTATTGCTCGAATCGCTTTAAAGCACTGTTCAAGTGCCAAGTGTCCAAGTACAGCCGTGTTCACAATCATCTTTAGCATTACAAAAATATATTTACATGCCTCTGGGACACCACACTGTTTATTTAAGTTTAAAGTGAGCGAACGGGCGCAATAATTTGATCAGTATGGAAATAGGATATGATAACAATTCTACGCAATAGAAGTTGATTTACCTTATTATCGCCCTCGCAGCCGATGTAGTAGCCAGGCACGGGGAGGTAGTTGAGCGTTCTTCCATCCGTTTTGGACGAGTAGCTCATCCAACCATTGTCCTTATTGATGGCCAGGATGATGTACTGTAATATAGTTATTTATTTTAGTCAAATATAGAAACAAGAGCGTTGATTGGTCAATAACAAAGTGTACATTTTATTTCGGCGGAAATATTGTCAAAGAGGATTTGAAATAGAGGTGTCAAAGAAAACTGCCATATTTCGGCGCCACTTTTTGATATTTAACAAGTTTAACACATATCAGCGAAAGAATAAGGATCAAAGTCAATCAGCCAGTCATGTGTCGAAAGATGGCAGTAAATTTACGCGGATACAAAGTTTTCTTTGACAATACATCTCTATTTCAAATTATTTTTGATATTATATTTAAAATAACTTAAATAAGTAAACTAGCCATATAATAACTGAAGAATATCACCATCTCACTAAACAAAAGATGTACAAAACTAAGAAGTCTAAATACAAAACTACAAATATTGTAAACCCAAATATAATAAAATATATGGCACTAGACTGTAAACATATGTATCACCTTAAATATTAAATGATTTGCCAGATGTTAGTGCAAAGTATTTAAATTGGAAACATACTTCCCATACCTCTCTTTAAACGAAACGTTACACGTGTCTCTCTTGAAATGTTATAGTTGACTCACATCGTTCTCCAGCACTATGTCACGCGGGCCTTCCACGACCAGAGGATCATCAGACAGCATCCGCATCTCGTCGTCGCTCATTCTCGCGAACATCGTTTTCTTGTCCTTGCTGACTCGCGCCATATCTGTAAGTTAATACAATACAATTCCTCTTTATTGCACAACCTCAGAACAAATGTACATGGAAACACATATAATACATGAAGATAGAGGTAAACAACAGGCGGCCTTATCGCTACAGAGCGATCTCTTCCAGACAACCTTTAGGTAGTGGAGAAATGAAACTTTTAATTTATATAATTAGGAGGCGCAAAAAACTAAATAGCAGTAGAGAATTACCTTTAACATTTAAGTCTACAACAGTAAGACAATATATATACATACATATTACTTACATAATTATATTTATAGTTAATTTACTTATTTACAAGACGATTTTTTATGGTTAACTATGGTTTTTTATGGTTAACTATGGTTTTTTTTGCTCCAGTCACGGGATGTATGGCGCAATTAATTTTCAAACTAACAAATATCAATGAAATATTAAACTTAAGCAACTCTTTGGCTCTTGTGTATGGTAAAATGTTCCCAGCGATTAAAAACTGATGGTAAATTATTAAACTGATTTGACGACCGGTTTGGCCTAGTGGGTAGTGACCCTGCCTATGAAGCTGATGGTCCCGGGTTCAAATCCTGGTAAGGGCATTTATTCGTGTGATGAGCATGGATATTTGTTCCTGAGTCATGGGTGTTTTCTATGTATTTAAGTATTTATAAATATTTATATATATCGTTGCCTAAGTACCCTCAACACAAGCCTTATTGAGCTTACTGTGGGACTTAGTCAATTTGTGTAATAATGTCCTATAATATTTAAATAGTTGTTCTACAGGATTCGTCTATACTCTATACCATCCCATTACTGGTGCTTGTTCCACAGTGGCGGGGCAAGACCAAAATTTTATGTAGGCACGGTACATTTAGCGAGGCCCTCTGGTGGCGCAGAAAGAACGAACATTTTTACGTTGTGTCCGAGATATAGGTACTTATTTGAGGCGCGAGGCCCCTCGGACGCGAGGCCGTAGGCGGTGGCCCACGTCGCCCACGCCCAACGCCGCCTCTGCTGTTCCATTATAGGGGTGTTTGCTATATCTACGGAATTACTAGCATTTAAGGAGGAGTATACAACCTAACGACTGCTACGCGCTTGAACTCACGGGCAGAGTCGTTATCAAATAAAACTCACCTTCAACAAGCTTCTTGCTCGCTTCCTTAAGTATACCCTGAATCTCTTCTTCAGTATTCTCATCTCCATCCTTCAAGACATCCCAATTGATATCTCCATCGTAATCATGAACTTCTACGTTCAAGTTATCTCTAACTGGTACCTTTTCCAAAACATTCGTATCAGATTTAGACACAATCGTTTCATCTTCTACATTCTTTATATCAACCTCAATTTTATCTCTAATATCTTTCCAATAATCATTTATATTAGAATAATAATCGTATCTTTTCTTGGTGTCTCTTTTTTCTTTCGAGTCTTTTTTCACATAGAAGTTTCTATAACCGAGCCCGGGCAAGTTTTTAGCGAAGAAGCATAGGTTGTGCGTGGCATTGGATTGTCTGGTTGGCATTGCGAAGTATTCTGACGACAGTTTTTGTATCTCGCAGGGTATGTTGATCCCTGAAAATTATATTGGATACAATCAATTAACACTTTGGACGCGTGGCGACACGTTTGGCGTTAATAATACACGTCTATAAAATCTACCAAATTGTTGATTATCTTTCGCCCGTCCGTAATTTTTGACAATTCTGTTTGTTAGATAGAGATAAATAAAAATATAATAATAATTTGTTATTGGCATTAAGGTAAGTACATTTTAGTGTAGAAGTCCCTGACTTCTGAGCTAGGTAAAAACCTGTGTTACAGAAGTCAGTGTCCTCTCCCAAACATAATAGTAACTATTAAGACATATATTAACCATTTTCATTTTAGACTTAAAGTAGATAATTAAGGCTTGTTTTAATACTAGAAAACAAATGCCATTCTAATAAGAATACAGTGCAATTTATTTTACATATATTTTTTTTTGCGTAGATGTGTGTGTGTGTGTGTGTGTGTGTGTGTGTGTGTGTGTGTGTGTGTGTGTGTGTGTGTGAGATAGAATTAAACAAAAGGTTTGTGTAAGAGGTTACTAAGTTTTACTACACCTTATAAAACAAAGTCCCCGTCGCGTCTGTCTGTTTGTATGTATGTTCACGATAAACTCTAAAAACTACTGAACGGATTTTCATGCGGTTTTCAGCTATCAATAGAATGATTCTTGAGGAAGGTTTAGGTGTATAAGTTATTAAGGTTTCATGAAATGTAATTAGTGGGAAGCCGGGGCTAGTCGCTAGTTATTTATACCTAATAACAACTAAACTTAATCAAAATAACAAAAACCTAACAACTCACTTACTTTTGGTAACTGTAGTTACCAGCTGTCACCCTTATGTTATTATAATAATAGAGGTTACTGAAAAATATGAAGCATGTGAGTGGTTAAACAAACCAAAGCTAAAATAAAAATCCACCCTGTGGCTAGGTATCGTTGATGCTGGCAGCATTACCCCGCTGAATTGCGATACTAATTCGCTGTGCGAGGAAGCTGCCAGCCCTACTTCCTGCCTCTTCAAGTCCCTGTGGGTGATGAGAGCTCTAGGCACTGTGACTGTACTTGTACCTACCAGTTTCGTCGTAAACGGAGTAACCTTCACCGATGACGGGCAGGTCTATCTTGGTCGAGGCTTTGGGCAACACCTGGTTGTTGAACACTGTCACCTGCCAAAGTTACAGTCATTAATAGAAGTCCCCTGGGTCGTGATAGGGTAGTAATTTAGAAAGAACCCCTCAAAAAATTAAGGCACAAACTTTTTACTTGGCTGGTTAACAAATGTTTTTATAGTACCACTGAATATTTTGCTAATGGAAGTATTTAATAGGTTATTAGCAAGTAAGCTAAAAATGTAAAATTTGCATGACTTATTTTAAGTCTAGAACTCTAGATATATGGACCGGTATATATTAGGCTAAGATCTGTTAGTACTATATCTATTGCAAATAAAGATTTATGATGTATGATTTATAATACTACGTCGGTGGCAAACAAGCATACGGCCCGCCTGATGGTAAGCAGTCTCCGCAGCCCATGCACGCCTGCAACTCCAGAGTGACATGCGCGTTGCCGACCCTAAACCCGCCCCCCTCGTTGAGCTCTGGCAACCTTACTCACCGGCAGGAACACAACACTATGAGTAGGGTCTAGTGTTATTTGGCTGCTGTTTTCTGTAAGGTGGAGGTACTTCCCCAGTTGGGCTCTGCTCTAGAACTGGAATGACATCCACTGGCTGTGCCCTACCACACAAAGCGAGATGACATTCACAATGCCCATACCTCTCTTAAAATATATTGTTGTCCCGCCCATGATGACGGCGGTCAATAACACTGCGAGAAATATAAATATGCGCGTGCGATAGATATAAATAGGCGTGTCAATGTAAGAAATTCCTTGTGCTACCAGTAATTCCAGTAAGTGTCTTTCTCTACCAATCAAATAAGCCACTTCACTCTTACGAATGAATGAGAAGTGAGGACGGTGAGTGGCCTAGCGTGAACTAATCTGTGAGGCCCTTTTCAATGTGTTTCCTAAGGTAATAAAAAGGTTGGCTTTGCGAGGCCCCTCTAATTGCGAGATCGTGGGCGAGGGTTGTTTTTTTTTTAATTTATTTATCATAAAGGTACATAACATTGTGACACCACTTTTTTCCTCGCCAAACTGCGATCGCAGTTTGTTGGCGCTCATTTATTTTAACCTATTGACCGCCACAGTCGGCTCTGGCCGTCATCGGAAAGTCTTGCCAAGGACGCCAACGTCGGCTACAGCCGACAGCTTCGCCAATTGAATAGGAAATTTCGCGGAACTCCATAAAGTTCAGTTTCGCTTAAATAATCGCGTGTGCCTGGCGTCCGGGGCGCGGCATATTCCTTCGCCGTCTGGCGTTCAAGAGGTTAATACTCGTACTCATACTATTTATTGCATTCATGTACAACATACAAAATAATATATATATGAAACATGAACCCTGTCAGGGTGTAGCAAATTAGTTATTTATATATATCTTAATACTAAGGAATGGAATCAAATGAACATAACACAAAGGCAACTCTAATTATATCTATAATCTACTCCTAAAATAATATATTCGTAAAGATTATGAAAGATTGATGGGCATGGATACACACAGGAAACATTTTGAGCTAAGATTTTTTTCTTCTAAAAATTCTATTGAGTAGTAGGCTTTATTTATTAGTAGTTGCTTAAATTTATTTACAAATATGTGGTATTTTACTTCTGATTTAATGTTATTGGGAATTATATTATAAATGTGAATAGACCTGTAGTATGGGCTTTTAAAGATCTCTATTTTTGGTTCAGGTAAGGCTAAATTCTGATTACGGCGAGGGTTTGTATTAAATTCAAATAGGTTAATATGTTTACGTACAAATTTTGCGGTTTCTAATATATACAACGAAGGGAAGGTTAATACTTGAAGCCGAATAAAATGGGGTTTGCAACTGGCTGTTTTTTTATATTAACTATGATGCGTAAACACTTTTTTTACATAATAAATGCGTCATGTGCATCAACACTGTGTCCCCAAAGTAGGACGCCATAACTTAATAACGAGTGAGCATACGCGTAATAAGCTGAGAGAGCACATTGCTCATTGGTATTTACTTTCAGAGTATATAAGGCAAATACAAAGGAAGATAATCTATTTTTAATTCATGCAATACCTATACTATGCACTTAATACTGAGCTTAGGTACTATGTGTAAAGCGAACATGCATGGCGATAGTTTATAAATATAAAAACAAACAAAAACCAAATAGTCACTGGAACTTTAACAACTAATGGTATTGGGAATGGGAAAGGCAAGTAATGGTTTGGGATGATCTACTTACGACAAAAGCCTGGCTGCGCTCAGTGACGCCGCACTGCGATTGGTTGAACTCGCAGCGTTCGTACACTAAGCTCGCTTCTGGCTTGACCAGCTTGCTGTGAACATTACAATATGCTTAATAAGGATGTTTGTTGTACAACGGGGCAAAGTTGTTGTTTAACTGCTCGTGCTATAATTGATACCCTGGTAAAGTCGCACCATATGTACTGTAATAGTACATTACGATTCAAGTGCGAAAAATAGGAAATTCGAAACGAGTGGCAATAAATCAAAACGCGATCGAAGGAAGTGTTTTAAATCGACACGAGTTGCGAATTCTCACAACGATTCGCGCTAACTTTGTCGAGTCATTTTGTAGCAAACTCGTTGGCGTTTTTCCTGTAGACGTCGTAAACTTAAGGGCATCTAAAGCTATTTTTACAGGCGGAATACATTTTTTTCAATACTTGATGACCTGTCTGGCCTAGTGGGTATGTACCCTGCCTATAGTTCCTTTTTAACGTTGGGGAAATGGTTTTACGCATGCCACCTAGTCCGGGGGAAACCAGGGGCGATGACGAACTAACCAGTAGAGGACTACTGTCTAAAACCACCAACGAATGCCGGCTCCGCCTTAGATTGGGTGCCGCAGGGTCGCTATCAGCATTCGACCGCGTGCGCCCCGGCGGGCGGCCTGTAGGCCGCAGACATTTTGGGACACTGCCTATAGTGCCTATGAAGCCGATGGTCCCGGGTTCAAATCCTGGTAAGGGCATGTATTTGTGGGTTATCGTTGGAAAGGTCTTTAAAAACTAATAGGGGTCTTAAACAAACATTTTTTGATTAAGTGAATATATTCGGAGATAATCGCTCCGAAAGAAAAAAAATGTGTCCCCCCCTCTAACTTTTGAACCAAAGGTCCAAAAAATATGAAAAAAATCGTGGAAGTAGATCTTAAGAAAGACATTAAATGAATAGCGGACATGATCAGTTTAGCTGTTTTTGAGTTATCGCAAAAAGTTTCCCCTTCATAGTAAAAAGACTTACTTTAATTAGGTACTGATTATGCAAATTTGCCTATTTGTTTAACTCCCGTGAAAGGTACCGTTTCATCCCTTGGTTAACAATTTACTATACTTTAAGCTCCAGTTTAGCTTATTGTGACGGAAGAGTAACTACAGAACCCTACACTGAGCGTGGCCCGACATGCTCTTGGCCGGTTTTTCTATAATGTATTTGACCCTGCCCCAGGTATCAATTTCACGCAAATTAATTCGTGTAACGATACCAATTACGCCGGCAAAGTGATAATAATGTTTAATGTACGCATTTTTTGAGGTTATATCATCATCTATAGATCTGTAGATAATGTTATAGCCACAGAGTTAAAAAGTGGCTGTGACAGAATCGGACAGACAGACGGACATGACGAATCTATAAGGGTTCTGTTTTTTGCCATTTGGCTACGGAACCCTAAAAATGATATTAGAAACCTAAATATCATTTTTGAAGACCTATCCCTAGATACCCCACACGTATGGGTTTGATGAAAAAAAAATTCTTTTTAAATTTTTATGTCGCATTAAAAAAACTACTTACTAGATCTCGTTCAAACCAATTTTCGGTGGAAGTTTGCATGGGAATGTATATCATATATTTTTTTTAGATTTTACATTCTGTTATTTTAGAAGTTACGGGGGGGGGGGGACACACTTTTTACCACTTTGGAAGTGTCTCACGCGCAAACTATTCAGTTAAGAAAAAAATGATATTAGAAACCTCAATATCATTTTTAAAGACCTATCCATAGATATCCCACACGTACCTATGGGTTTGATGAAAAAAGATTTTTTGAGTTTCAGTTCTAAGTATGGGGAACCCCCAAAATTTATTGTTTTTTTTCTATTTTTGTGTAAACATCATAATGCGGTTCATAGAATACATCTACTTACCAAGTTTGAACAGTATAGCTTTTATAGTTTCGGAAAAAAGTGGCTGTGACAGAATCGGACAGACAGACGGACATGACGAATCTATAAGGGTTCCGTTTTTTGCCATTTGGCTACGGAACCCTAAAAATAGACAAAGGTGGGATTGGTTGAGTCTCTAGAACATAGGCGCCGCATACGATCGAATTTAAGAGGGAAGTATACGTAGTGTTGGTAGAACTCGAGTCTTTTGAGTCTGAATTCGAAGAAGAAAGAATTCGAAGACCGCCGACATCTACACGTGGAAATCGACGTGATGCGAAGTCACAGTTTCGTCTCAGCGATTGTACCTCTGTCTATATTTGAACTCTGTGGCAATAGCGACACATTACGCTGCATTTATTGTGCGTTTATAACTAACATTCTAATACTTGTAAGCGCAAGAGATAGGCAGAATGTGGCTATGGACGGTACTGCCATTTTTGTAAGTATTTTTTATTGAAAATTCATTTTATTTATATATAAAAAAAATTTTATCATACTTCCAAAACAACCAGAATTGACAATCGTTAAAACAAAACGATCACGATAATGCAAATGATCATGTTATTCTACGTTTTTTTAATAATATATATTATCGGTGGCAAACAAGCATACGGCCCGCCTGATGGTAAGCAGTCTCCGTCGCCTATGTACGCCTGCAACTTCAGAGAAGTTACATGCGCGTTGCCGACCCTAACACTCCGCAGTTCCGCACCCATGTTGAGCTCTGGCAATCTTACTCACCACACAACACTATGAGTAGGGTCTTATTTGGCTGCGATTTTCTGTAAGGTGGACGTACTTCCCCATTTCGGACGTTTGCACCAGTCATGCCCATACATTTCATATTTTTCGATTGGCGCTTGAATAGGATGACCATCATGTCCCGTATTTTACGGGGTGTCCCGTATTTAAGACACATTTTTAGGGTTCCGTACCCAAAGGGTAAAACGGGACCTAAGGGCTAAGACTCCGCTGTCCGTCCGTCCGCCCGTCTTTCACCAGGCTATATCTCATGAACCGTGATAGCTAGACAGTTGAAATTTACACGGATGATACATTTCTGTTGCCGCTATAACAACAAATACTAAAAAAGTACGTAAACCCGTTAATGTTTAGTTCATACTGAGCAACTTTTACTTTTACAATTTCCTATTGCAGTCAAATTTTTTTTCGCGATTTAGGGGTTGTTCATCACTCAAAAAACATAACCCTCTCTCGGCAGTCGGGTAAAAGGACAAAAAACTTGTCCTCTACTAACTCTTTTCTGATTTTTACAGTACCTTATTCCCAGTCGATGGTGTCGTGGTCGTGACACCTGAATTAGAGAAGAGATTCCCTGATAACTTCTTGTTTGGAGTCTCGAGTTCTGCCTACCAGATCGAAGGGAGCTGGAATGTGGACGGTACGTTTGTGTACCTAATTTCACCCCTTTAGAGAATAAACTTAGGGATAAAAAATATTATATGACTTATCCAGGTTGAAAAGTATTTATTTGCCAAATTTCATCAAAGTCCGTTCATGTTTTGAGTTAAAGCCATACACACGAACTTCTATAAATCCAAATTTACACTTTCAAACACAATTTAAATGGCAATTAAAATTTCGTTAGCACGATGTAGAAATCGCCGCGCTAAATACATAGCCATCTAGCGTGATGTTTGGTAAACCTTTTAATTATTAAAGTACTGACTCCACCCAAATTTGTTCGACGCGTATTTATTATTGTTTGTTTCTTGAAAATAAGAAGATAATATGTAAGTCTTTTTGTGTAGGTAAAGGTCAATCAATATGGGACTACTACCCCCACAAACAGCCCGAGATCGTCCAGGATTGCACCAACGCCGACGTCACCGCGGACTCCTACCGGCTTTTCAAGCAAGACATACAAATTCTTAAACATTTAGGCGTAAAAAGCTACAGATTCTCCATATCTTGGACTAGAATACTCCCAGATGGAACTACCAACTATATTAATCCACGTGGGATCGCTCATTACAGAAAATTCATAGACTTATTACTAGAAAATGATATATTGCCGTTTGTAACTTTATTCCATTGGGATTTACCCATCGCATTCGGTAAAAATGGAAGTTGGTTGAATGAAAATACAGTAGACAGATTTGGAGATTACGTAAGAGTAGCTTTTCTAGCGTTTGGTGATAAAGTAAAGCATTGGATAACCATAAACGAGCCGTATATACTCTGTTTATATAGCTACGAACTTGGCATGCTTCCACCATTGATAAAATCTCCTGGGAAAGGATTCTATGAGTGTGGAAGGAATATGTTGCTAGGGCATGCGAAGGCTTATCGTATTTATGACGAAGAGTTCAGGTTCCAAGGGGGGGAGGTGGGTCTAACGTTGGATGCTCAGTGGCCGATAGCAGCCAGTGGATCAGAGGAAGATGCCGAAGCTGTGAAGGACTACCTGGCTTTGTATGTAAGTAGTAATTTTAAGAACAAGGTATTTGATCGGTTGATCGAATTGGATTGTTGTCTCAGTAGTCGGCATCGTAACGAAAATGAGTTGTGAGGCCATATCACTACGTATATGGAGCATTTCATCTCGAATCGGGGCTCTAGTAGACATTTTGTGCAAAGAATAGCAGAACAAATCACTCATTCGTAACAGTGAAGAAACTTGGGGGGAAAATTGTGTGTCAAATGTGCCACAGATCACGTTGTCTTTTTAAGTTTGGGGAAATGTGTTTACGCATATCATCTGGTCCGGGGGAATCAGCGGGATGACAAAGTCAGACTATACAGTCGAAGGATTACCGTCTTATCTTAGCTTATTATTTTGGGAGCCCTTGCGGAGGTACACTTCGACCCATCGGGATCGTTAATATAATCCCCCCGTAAGATCAACCTTTTGACTACTCAAGAGCTTCTTCGACGATATCTATGTGTCAGATAATGGAGCTCAAAATTCCATTGGTTCCAGGAAGCCTGCTCCAGTCCTTCGTGCCATGTCTGGCGAGGACTACCGTCTCTTTCACTTCGCCACACGAAAATCGGTGTTGTCAGAGTGATAATGACAGGGACATCTTCGCCAGGCCTCCTTTGATCTCGTAGTAGCCATTTAACATCTCTGTCATAATTTGGAATTGTCTTTTCTAGAGTTTTTTTGCTCCAACCAGAGTCTGTTCTTTGCATGAGTGCTTTAGATCCGTCAAAGTGTTTACGTCTTAAAACTGTCAATTTGTTCTAGGTGGGGCAATACTTAGACCCAGTGATCAAAGGCGACTACCCTCAACGCCTGACAGCCCGGGTGGCGGCGGCGAGCGCGCGTCAGGGCACGGAGTCCCGGCTCCGCCCGTTAACTGAAGAGGAAAAGAAATTCATCCACGGCACTTATGACTTCATTGGCATTAATCATTATACCAGCGTGATGGTGTACAGGTGAATTGTTATTTTTAGCTTTCCTAGTTGCATCCTAAATGGAGCCTGAAGTCTGATCTGTCTGCTTTTGGCAACCTAAGATTAGGACAGGAAATGGTTTATGAAAGCGATGTCTAGATAGGTAGAATTTTCCAACATATCAAAGAGAATTAAGAAGACCAAGAGTGCTTACTTACTTTCCGCTAATATTATAACTAGAGTAACCGGAACTCAATTTTCAACTCCTACGCTTACTCTGTTTATAACATTAGCTGAAAATCGTTGAGCATTAGACTTTTTCTTTGCCTTTTCTTTGTTGTGAGCAGTACTGAGAATTCGGCTACTTGACGCTAGATGTAGACTACGAAAATAATAGTATTTTTGGTCACGATTTTTCACGATGTACCTGCTCTATGGTACCGTTAAGTCTTCAGCACATTTGTACGGACAACGGTAGACAATTTCATGGAATGCTCCCATTACAGAAACGAGTCAGTGAACGGAATGTACGAAAAGCCTTCGTTCTACGATGACGTCGGTATCGGCATATACGTGAACGACTCGTGGCCTGCCAGCTCGTTGGACTTTATGAAGGTTAGAGAAATTGTTCATAATTTTAAATAAAGTAATGTGTACATGGACCCGCTATTTCCTGTCTCTATCGCACGCGCATAATTATATAGCTGTCCCGCTCGCACAGTGGCATTGACCACAAGCACCATGGGCGGGGGACCCGGATAGTACAAATACAAATACATACAAATACTGTTACAGCGTAAAAACACTAAAATACATATTAGGGACCCAGCCGGCTAACAAGAAGGTTATACCAACTAACAGAAAACAAAGCATTATAAAAATTTACTAAATATATTTTTAGACTCTATGAAAATCTAAACGAAATCCACATAACATAGACATATGTAGACCTCGATAATACGAGCGTGGATTTTTTCGGAATAACATAACACGAGTGATTTAATGTCTAAAATAAATAAAATATGTTGTGTGACAATTTAATTTAAAATAACATCTGTATGTACCATGGAATGCAATAAATAAATGAAATGAATAAATATATGGGGACAATCTGACACAGATCGACCTAGCCCCAAAATAAAGTCATAATATCAAAGGGCATTTTTCCATGCCTTATCCTGGTGGGACCTTTGTAACAATCCCATTTTTTTACAGGAATACGCCCCAGGATTCTATTCCTTACTCCTATACCTCAAAGATACCTACAACAACCCCCTGGTCTACATCACCGAGAATGGTTTCCCCCTATCATCAGCTGAGGGTCTCGATGATCGGAAGAAAGTGAATTATATTAGGAACTATTTGGACGCCTTGATGGACGCGAGGGCAGATGGGTCTAACTGTCAAGGATATTTCGTTTGGTCGCTTATGGACAGTTTTGAATGGGCCGCTGGATATCAGTAAGTAAAGAATCAGAATAAGGATAGAAATTTAGCGTATTACCCACGCAATTTATTATAAAGTATCAGGCCTTCAGGCCCTTTCAGCAATCGACTTAATTGAAATCTATATAAAACTTGAAATGGCAAAGAATATTAGAATTAACCTACTACTTATAAGTCTGTATCTTTAGGTATTTAAATAAAAGTAAACAAAATCTACCCTCAAATGGCTTCTTAAGCAAGTTGAGGGTAGATGAAAACATTACACGATCAAATAATGTAGTTTAAAGTTTGGTCGTTCAGGGACGGATCTAGGCGGTTTTGTATTTGGTTGGTTGACCAATAAATGTTATAACTACCCGAAAATGTACAAATTGTATGTTTCCTTTTATTTAAATACCTAAAGATACAGAGTATAAGGGCGTCCGCTTGAAGGCGCAGTAGCACGGAGCAGATGAGCTGCTAACGAAAATTAGTGCATCGTTAACTGGCCCGGACGCGTGCGACAGATTTTACCTGCATTGGCACCCGCGTGCGTGTGCCCGCTGCATGCACCCGCGCCAGCTGGCGGACGCCCTAACAAACCGCTATTTTCAGGTACAAATTCGGCCTCTATCAAGTGGACTTCGACGACCCAGACAAGAAACGAACCGCTCGGAAATCCGCGCTAGTGTACAAGGAGATCATACGCACTGGGACGATAGACGTTAGCTACGACCCAGACCCATACCAACATAATGGATCTCTTTATTAAATATTTCTAGAGCATAACTGATGCTTATAATATTATTGTTACATATATATATACAAAATAGTATTTTGTGCAACAGTACATAATAAAGATTCTTAAAATTCAAGGGCGCGAGTTAGAAAACGAAACAAAGTTGAGTTTTGTAAAGACAGGTCCGAGAATTTTAAGACATAATTATGTTCTGTTGCACACAATATTATGTAAGCGTCATCGACCGCCCGCGCCACAATACGCTCGTAGTCGTGAGTTACGTGTTGCTTCTCTGTGTCCGTGATGTGGCTGCGTCATACCTGGGAGAGAGCATCACTCACAGTAAACTTACTTGAAAGCCTGGTTTCCGATGATATATGCATCGTCGACCGTCCGCGCCACGATACGCTAGTAGTCGTGCGTCACGTGTAGTTTCTGTGTCCGTGATGTTGCTGCGTCATACTTGGGAGAGCAAGCATCACTAACAGTTAACTTACTTGAAAGCCTCGTTGCCAATGATGTAAGCGTCGTCGACCGCACGCGCCACGATACACTCGTAGTTGTGAGTTACGGGTTGCTTCTCTGTGTCCGTGATGTTGCTGCGTCATACCTGGGAGAGCAAGCATTACTAACAGTAAACTTACTTGAAAGCCTCGTTGCGAATGATGTAAGCGTCATCGACCGCCCGCGCCACGATATGCTTGTAATCACTTGCTAGGCGATACGGCCCTATCCTAAATTAGGCAGAAGTTTTATTTATTTCTCTGTCTTTTCCTCCCAAGTGTCTTAAAAAACAGTGTCTGCCACGGGGCGGTACAGGAATTACGAACTCGTGTTAATTAAGCCACTCGCCTTCGGTTTCGGGGGCAATTCACACTCGCTCGTAAATTCTCCTTTACCGCCCTTAATACACAATGTATTCTTATACCATTTGAAAGACAATAGAAAAATACACTGTTCACTACGATTCGCTTTGCCGCAGGTATCAATTTAATGCAAATGAATTGGTGTAATGATATCAATTAGACCGTAAAAGTAATGATAACGATTAATGTATGCATTTTCACGTATTATCATCTGTAGATAATGTTATAGCCACAGAGTTAAAAAACAGTCAGAGGTGGTATTGCTCAAGAACATAGCCGCTATGCTTACTTACTCACTCACTCGCGTTTATTTCATGTCACCTCTCACACAATTCATCCACCTTTTCCTAGGTTTTCCTCTCCCGTTCCATCCCTCCACATTCATTGCATTGAACCAGAGTATACATCGTAAATTACATTGGGAGGCACGAGGCTATACTCACTTATCAGGTTTGAGCTATGTGTATTCACGGCTCACCCTCGAGGTGTGAACGTATGTGTGTCGCGCGTAAACACAAATCATCGTCAGTTTCGTTTGAGCGATTTTAACTCTGTCATAAGAGAAGGTAAAAGAGATGGAAGCACAGAGAGATTGGCAAGAAGAGACTGCAGACATTCGAAGATGATGATTAAAGGTATAGATCACAGGAGAACCAGGTATCTTCTGAAACTAGGTAAGAGCAGTCTGAGACTACTGAGGAGTATCATTACTGGTATCTTAAGATCAGAGGCGGCGTTAGGCGTGGGCGACGTGGGCCACCGCCTACGGCCTCGCGGTCCGAGGGGCCTCGCGCCTTAAATGAGTACCTGTATCTCGGACACAACGTAAAAATGTTCGTTATTTCTTGCGCCACCAGAGGGCCTCGCTAAAAGTACCTTGCCCATATAAAATTTTGGTCTTGTCCAGCCACTGCTTAAGATAATGGAAATTAGTAGAGATGCCTCCTGTCCACACTGTGGTAAGGAGGAGACTTAGCTTACACTTCCTAGCAGAATGTATTTTAGAAGCGGCACCGCAATATAACTAATACATTCGGTTCAGACATCCTGAAAGAAAACGAACTAAAGGACGTCGATCTTAAAGATGTTCTTCTGTTCTGCAGGAAAACAAGGTTTGAGGAGAATAGTGTGGGAATGCTGTCGGGACAGTAACCTGCAGCTCCAACCTCAGGGAACTGCGCTGAATGAACGCGACACATGATCGACAGACCGCCTGTTTCCGGCCGTTCCTACACTACAGCTAAATCTACCTCTGTGTATTTTTTTACTCTGTGGTTTTAAAGACACATTATTTGTTACTTATTTTGTATTTGTAACTAACATTCTAATACTATTCTTGTGAGCGCAAGAGACAGAGCGCAAAATGTGGTTATGGACGATGCTGGCATTTTTGTAAGTATTTTTTATTTATATGCATTTCATTTAACATGAGTTCGGCAAATTATGACGTTTTTAGGTGAGTTGAGATTATATAGGATTTTTTTTTCTTAACTTGTGGTTACGGTACAGACGTGACTCAAATACAGAATTGATAAAAATGAATTTCTTTATATACTTAAAAAAAAAAACTTGACGGTGTAAGAACGTACGAAGCTTAAAAGTTCGACCCTATTGTCGGTACAAATGAAAGAATAGGGTTTACTATTGGAAAAACCGGTTTAGCCCCTGATTAATATATTTCGTTTCATTTCATTTCACTTTATTTCAGCATACATAAGCATTACAGTAGTGTACCAAAGCGCTTATATACTAGTCATTAAAAACATTTAATAAACAATTTAACACACAAAATTAATTCAATAGTAATTCCATAATAACAATCATTAACAACATTTGTCATAATTACAATAAAAACCTAATCTCGGTTGACATATTTAATAATTATACTCGATCCAACTTTAAGCGCAAAGTGAGCTTGCTCCTATAATGTTAATTTAATTTTAATTACCTGTATTGTAGCTTAATTTCTTTTGTATTGTTTATTGCTGTGATTTAGGCCGAACTCGATAATCCTATTTTTGTGTTTATGTACATACTAGTAGGATATGATAAATATTGTAATAGTTTAGTATTAATATAAGTAAGGATGTCTGTTTTAAGTTCCGATTACAACGCTGTCGTAAAATTATTGTCGGAACTCCTAGTGGGAATTGTGTTAGGATGTAGGCTAAATTTATTATTTTAGAATCTTATCCGTATATATTACTGGTCTGTATCTGTTTTTTTCCCCAATAAAGAAAATAAAAAATAAAATAAAATAATTTCTCATTATTATATATTTATTTATTAATAAAAATATAAAATATGGCAGTAATTAATATAATTAGCAATGAAAACTAAAATTATTAATAATATCTATAAATTACGGACTACATAATTGGTATAGAAGAATTGGCCTAGCAGGAATATACGGGCTGTCATATGCGAGACGATTTTTATATTTTGCACATTTTTCTGTCCGATCTTACACTATGCACTCAATTATCAAGAAATTGTGCTTGTCCAATTGTGGGGTCAATGAACCCACGTGGTGTCAATGAACCCATATAAGCGCGGTAGTTTGAAAGGTGATAAAATAGGACATTTTAATCAGTCTGCGATTTTATTATTCATAAAGATGAAACATATTTTTTTAAGTACTTATAAAAAATCAATTAAGTATGTGGCAGCGTTCGTTAAGGGTAGGAATCGATACAAGATGATTTGGGAGCTTTATTGTCATTTAATAATCACATGAATTCCTATAATCACAAATATAGATCGTGTCATCCACGAAGACGCATGCCTTGACACGTATTGTCATTGTATTGTTGTTGTATGAAAGGTAAGATTGGACAAATCTGCGCGTTATTGTGGATGACACGAACTATAGTGGTGACTCGAAAGTTTGAGCATCCCTGAGAATTTATGGTCGGATGACTAATCAGCATGTCTAATATCCGATCTATTACCACTTTGGATAAGACCGGATCTGGGCTTATAGGCATCGTATCAAAATTTAATATATATACAGATTTATCATAAATTTAATAATAATAACATGATATCTGTAAGAGCAACGCTTAAATCTACCAGTTACTGGCGTAGGATATTTCCGGATTAAAAAATCAAATTTTTGGGCGTTTGCACTTAATGGCACATATCATGCGACTTGTTAGTCGGAACAACAAGTGCGGACTCAAGGGGGGTGCGGGACAAAATGGCGCATTGCATCAACTTGCCAGCATTTAAAAAAGCGCAAGAGGCGGAAATTTGAATCGTACGATCTTGACCGGTGTCCGATCTTAGCCAAACTCACTACTCCCAATACGTGACAATCTTTAAAACAAAACTGTCGCAGACAATTGGTTAAATTAGCCAGGTAATTAGAGGCCTAGGCCGCTCATTAATCGCCAGCATCAAATTTGATGTCCAGTCTGATAGTTAGTTAAATTAGAATATCAACGTTAAGGAACTTATTGGCGTATACCTATAGAAAGTCAGCTCTTTGGGAATAACTGATTCACTCAGCCAAGTGATTTATATTAACAAAAAAACGAATAATAAATTTAATACATAACATATTCTATCTCGTAACCAAACATTAGGATATCCTGTAACGATAGTTGTGTGTATGTAATAAAAAAAAATAAAAAAATTATAAGGTCATCAATGTCCAATGTAACTAAATTCAACACACACAACACGACGTTCAGCCATCTGCAAACTAACCAAGATGGTTGACAGCAGTGAACAAAGCGTTTCTCAACCTGGAACTATCTAAATAGCCATATCTACTGCTGTGTCCTGGGTTTACTCCCTTGACGTATATCTAAGGACGGGCCTTAAGGACAATAAGAATGGGGCCACTACAGCGGTGTCACGTACACGAATTCGAGCCAATCGTGCAGTCTAACGCCGCAACGCGATTGATGAATTCGCATCACGCGCGCGATTGGTCGCAACTCCTTCTTCTTCCTCGCGTTGTCCCGGCATTTTGCCACGGCTCATGGGAGCCTGGGGTCCGCTTGACAACTAATCCCAAGATGTGGCGTAGGCACTAGTTTTTACGAAAGCGACTGCCATCTGACCTTCCAACCCAGAGGATAAACTAGGCCTTGTTGGGACTAGTCCGGTTTCCTCACGATGTTTTCCTTCACCGAAAAGCGACTGGTAAATATCAAATGATATTTCGCGTACATAAATTCCGAAAAACTCATTGGTACGAGCCGGGGTTTGAACCCGCCACCTCCGGATTGCAAGTCGCACGCTCTTACCGCTAGGCCACCAGCGCTTTTCCAGTCGCAACTAGTTGCGTTAAACTGCACGATTGGCTCTAATTCGTGAGTGACACCACTTAACTAGCACCATTCTTAGTGCCCGTGAGGGCCCCGTCCTTAGATATATGTCAATGGTTTAACCCGTGTGACGGTTTCGGACAAATCTTCCCTACATACGATCGAAAAACATAAATCTCCTTCGGCAGAAGACAAAAACATGTAGCTCTAACTCTATTTTCTCATTTTTACAGTGCTTTATCGCAAGTCGATTGTGTTGTGACACCCACATTAGGAAAGAGATTCCCAGAAAACTTCTTATTCGGGGTCTCGAGCTCTGCTTACCAGATCGAAGGGAGTTGGAATGTTGACGGTAAGTTTGAGACCTAATTTCACCCCCTTAGGGTACCTATAAACTAAGTGATAAATATCGTCAGGTGACATGCAAAACTCACTAATTACTAAAAAAACATGTAATATGGTTAATTATGGCTATGAATTTGTTGTGGTAATTAATGAGTTTTGCTTGTCATCTAACGATATATGCTATGACTCTTTCCAGGTTAAAACTATATAGTTAAGTGCCAGATTTCATCCAAGCCCGTGAAGCTGGTTTTGAGTACCTGAGCTAGAAGTCTACTCTGACTATTCCTTATATAGGATGCCATTTACAAGTGATGTATTCTCGAAAAGAAACAACCAGTCTCAAATAAAGCTAATTTATTATTTTTTAACGGAAATTAGAGTCGATCGTATAAATTCAGCCCTATTACTATTTACCAAACAGCACTAGACCGTTAAAAACGATCTCCGACCCTTATACCAATAAAAATTTCGTTAGCGCGATGGAGAAATCGCCGCTCCCGATACAACGCCATCTAGTGTATTTGGTAAACCTTTTTATATGAAAGTACTATATGGACTCGAATATGGGCAAAAAAGAGACGTTTATTCGACATGTGTTTGTTATTAAGTTTGTGGTAAGTATACTCTGTATCTTTAGGTATTTAAATAAAAGTAAATAGTATTTATAGTTAATACGTAAGTATTTTTGTGCAGGAAAAGGCCAATCCACTTGGGACTACTACCTCCACAAACAGCCCGACATCGTAGAGGATTGCACCAACGCCGACGTCACCGCGGACTCCTACCGGCTTTTTAAGCACGACGTACAAATGCTCAAACATTTAGGCGTAAAAAGCTACAGATTCTCCTTATCCTGGACTAGAATACTCCCAGATGGATCTGCCAACCATATTAATCCACGTGGGATCGCTCATTACAGAAAATTCATAGACTTATTACTAGAAAATGATATATTGCCGCTTGTAACTTTATACCATTGGGATTTACCCATCGCATTCGGTAAAAATGGAGGCTGGTTGAATGAAAATACAGTAGACAGATTCGGAGACTACGCAAGAGTAGCTTTTTCCGCGTTTGGTGATAAAGTAAAGCATTGGATAACTATAAATGAGCCGTTTATCCACTGTTTATATAGCTACGAATTTGGCTTTCATCCGCCATTGATAAAATCTCCTGGGAAAGGATTCTATGTGTGTGGAAGGAATTTGTTATTAGGACATGCTAGAGCTTATCATATTTATGATGAAGAGTTTAGGTTCCAAGGGGGGAAGGTGGGGTTGGTGGTGGATGCTCAGTGGCCGATAGCAGCCAGTGGGTCGGAGGAAGATGCTGAAGCTGTGAAGGACTACCTGGCTTCATATGTAAGTTATTTAATTTTTACCAACAACATGGTTTATATCGTTTACACTGTGGTATCTTACCGGTCGAATGAACTAGGTGTAAACGAAATAATCGGAATTGTAAAAAAAAATGTGGGTTGTATGTATGTATGTAAACACTTTATTGTACATAAGGGACAGGTAAAGTTACAATAAAAGGAAAAAATAATAATGTAGGCAATGTACAAAGGCGAACTTATCTCTATAAAGGATCTTTTCCAGAGGGTTGTGGGGCAATATCACCAGTGGCGGGGCCAGACCAGCATTTTATGTGGGCAAGGCACATTTAGCGAGGCCCTCTGGTGGCACAAGAAATAAAGAAAATTTTTACGTTGTGTCCGAGATATACTTTTTATTTGAGGCGCGAGGCCCCTCGGACCGTATTTAGTAATTAAACTCGAATCGGGGATCTAGCAAACCCCGTGGCGATGGTGGGATGAAGTGGACTTTTTGTTCAGTGATGAAATATGGAGGGAAGAATTTGCCTAATAGTGCGACATGATATAAATATTTTAAGAATTGATCTTTGTATGATCCTTACTTTCTTTCCAAGATGTCCTGTGCAAGGCGTTATTGATTGTTAAATAGACGTATACTCTAAAAAATAATGTGCCCCCTAGATTTGCAGATGTAAAATATGGCGTTGTAGGTACTGTACCATATATTTTGTGGTAATTGAAGTATTAAACGTATTAGTATTTATTTAGAGAAATAATTTTTACGCGTTCCTAATTGTTACATACTACTTTTAATTGTTGAATGATTAGTTAAATCATAGATGGTTTTGTTGAAATGGCTTTGTTCTCTCTTTGTCGTTGTACTTTTTGCAGAGCGTCGTGGTCAACCGCTGACATCAGGCGCAGATGTTGCTTGCCGTACGATTTCACGCCATTTCTCGCGGTCTCCTTCTGGCAGATTTGATTTGGTCAGGCCATCGCAAAGGTGGCCTTTTACGCGGTTTTTTTCCGTTTGCTCAACCCTGCACCACTAGACGCTCTATGGAGTCATTGTTTCGTCTCGAGACGTGACCGAAAAAACTGTGTATGCGGGTCTTTACGAAAGTCGGCTTTATTCTAGGTGGGACAATACCTAGACCCAGTGTTCAATGGTGACTACCCTCAACGCCTGACAGCCCGGGTGGCGGCGGCGAGCGCGCGTCAGGGCACGGAGTCCCGGCTCCGCCCGCTCAGCGAAGATCAGAAGGCGTACATACACGGGACCTATGACTTCGTCGGGATTAATCATTATAGCAGCGTGATGGTGTACAGGTGAATCGGGTTCTTGACACATGTATTTTATAACATGAAAATGAGCAAATCACAATAAATTAGAAACTAAAAAAATATATGGGAATAATAAAAAAATACAAGACCTTAAAGCTTCAAAATTTAAGTTTTTTTTAAACATGCAAAAATTTAAATTATGATGACCATTCGATTCCTTTCATTTTATTTAAAACAATATTGTATAGCAACTATACAGGACGTCCGATGACTATGGGACATCAAGGGAAAGTACCTTAAATATAAGACATTGGATATTTTGCTAAAAGGAGACTTTATTTTATTTTCAAAACTGAGTAATACTGCATTCAAAGATTTAAAAAAATAAGTTACTTTGTCTGGAAATCGAACTGACTCAAATGTGAAAATAAAAACATCCTGTATTTTTAAGATGCCAATCGAAAGAATACATAAAAAATAAGTCATCTCATAAATATGATATCGCAAAAGAAATTAATAGAATAAAATTTTTGATTAAAATTTCAGGATCGGTTTAATTTCCAGAAAAAGTAAGCAATTATCAATTTTTTTTTAGAAATTCGTTGAATGCAATATTACTGACTTTTAAAAACAAAATAAAGTCTTCTTTCAGCAAAATATCCTATCTACGATATTTAAGGTACTTTCCCTTGTTGTCCCATAGTCTTGGGACGCCCTGTATACATAAATAAATAAATATAAATAAATAAATATTATAGGACATTATTACACAAATTGACTTAGTCCCACAGTAAGCTCAATAAGGCTTGTGTTGTAGGTACCTAGACAACGATATATATAATATATAATTATAAATACTTAAATACATAGAAAACACCCATGACTCAGAAACAAATATCCGTGTTCATCACACAAATATATGCTCTTACCAGGATTTGAACCCGGGACCATCAGCTTCATAGGCAGGGTCACTACCCACTAGGCCAGACCGGTCGTCAAAAATACATCAAAGCAATATTTCACTGACAAAATTACAATTTTCTCGTTTTCCATATCGTGACATCACGATGTATTGCCACAGAATAACAGTACTACCGTACGGAAATGACACTTCCTACAAAACCGAAGTTTGACAGCGATTCAGGATCGAATTATGCTGTCCCTTTCTAATGTATGGCACTATCCCTTTCGGTCATTTAGGGTTGTTAAAATTCAAGTCATTATCTTATCTGTGGTCGTGCACGTATAGGGACGTCAAGTTGTGCCAACCCTAATAATTGCTCGATAGGTAACTAGTTGCGTTAGACTGCGCGATTGGCTCAAATTCGTGAGTGACACCACTGAACTAGCACCATTATTAGTGCCCGTAGCCCGTCCTATATGTCAATTGTTTCTATCATTACAGGAACGAGTCAGTGAACGGAATGTACGAAGAGCCTTCCTTCTACGACGACGTCGGTATCGGCACATACGTGGACGACTCGTGGCCTGCCAGCTCATTTGATATTATGAGGGTTAGATACATTTTCATAAATAATTTGACAGCGGATAAAGTAAGGACTAGTATGCCCATACCTCTCTTTTGGACGTAGTTTAAAGACATACCCGGGTGTCTTTAAACTACGTCCAAAATAGTATATTACGATACAAGTGCGAAAAATAGGAAATTCGAAACGAGTGGCGATAAATTAAAACACGACCGAAGGGAGTGTTTTAAATCGACACGAGTTACGAATTACGTATTCGCACATGTATCGTACAACGTTTTACAGTACATATGGCCCTTTAAATGTTCGACACAGTAACGTAATATGCTAATTTTCGCACTAGTGCTATAAAGTAGCACCATATGTACTGTAAAAGAGGTATGAGCATTGTGAATGTCATCTCGCTTTGTGTGTTAGGGCGCAGTGCAGCGGATGTCATTCCAGATCTAGAGCAGAGCCCAACTGGGGAAGTACCTCCACCTTACAGAAAACTGCAGCCAAATAACACTAGACCCTACTCATAGTGTTGTTATCCTGCCGGTGATTAAGGTTGCCAGAGAGCACAACGAGGGTGAGGAGTACATAAGCTACGGAGACTGCTTACCATCAGGCGGGCCGTATGCTTGTTTGCCACCGAGGTAGTATTAAAAAAAACTGACCAAAAAGTAAAGTAAGTTGACACTAACCTCGAAGAATTTCGTACCCGCCATTTTCTATCTCTATCGCACGCGCATGTTTATATTGTTGTCCCGCTCGCACAGTGGCAATTACCGCAAAGAGAATTCAGAAGACCAAGAGTGCTCACTCCTTACAACGGTTTTGTTACCAAAAATACTATTATTTTCGTAGTCTACATCTAGCGTCAAGTAGCGGAACTACTGCTACTCGACAATAGATGTCGAGGCAAACAAAAAGTCTAATGCTCAACTGGAGTAACCGGAACTCAATTTTTAACTCCTACGCTTACTCTGGTTATAACATTAGCTGAACATTGTTGAGCATTAGACTTTATTCGTTCGTCGCGACATCTATCGTCAAGTAGCAGTACTGACAAATCTGCTATACATAGTTAAATACACATATATATTTTTTGTAATGCAATTTCGAATAATATTAAGGAAAAATCGCATCGCAATGTTGAAAAGTATTCAATTCGAATTTAATAATAAAATCGTCTTTAATGTCATTTTTAAGCATTAATAACATAAACATTTCACAGATAATATGTTTGTTCTAACAAAAAAGTTTATCGTTCCACTGGTTGTAAGTTGCGGTCATTGAACTCATAATTTGAGGTTTATGACATTTGTGTACTTAGATAAAATTATTAAAATTCTCAATAAAGCCATATTATTAGATAACATCAAAGGTGTCAACATTTTATCTGATTAATAAGTTTAATAAAAACATAAATAAATTCTTGATAAATGCCGTCAAGTGGTGAAATGAAATATATCGCACATTGGCTTACAGATAAGATCATAATAGGTTAACGCCCCCAACCACATAATCAAAAATTTGAAGTGTTTTTGATATTTCAACGAAACTTGTATAATTTCTAGCGCTTTATGCATTAAAAGTTGAACGTCCTATTCGTCCTTTATATTTTTTATGTATTTAATGAAAGCTACTGCAATTGGTTTCAATATTATTAACAAATTAAAACTAATTAAAGCAAGAAATATTACTTTGCTAATCCGCGAGAAAATAACGTGCTAGTCAATCAGTGCTCACCCGTTTTACTTATTTGCGTATTTTAACGCGCCGCAGACGCGGTTTATTTATTTAGTATAAATTTTATTTTGACACTTGGAGAGACTTTACACCTCCAAATTTTATTAGTATTAGTACTCTGACATTGGGGACCTTTTACATCTCCAGATTTAATGTGTTTTTAACCATAGAGACTATACATCTCTATTGTATTGTGGTAATTATTTATTTTAAGATTATTCATGTAATGTTTACCCAGGTATTGGCTATTGTATTTATAAATGTTGTTATGTATTTTTCATGTCACTATATGATGTTACTATAAATGTTGTATTGTCTTGTAAAAGAGCCCTTGAGGCCTACTTGCAGAATAAAAATTGAATTTTGAATTTAACATGCAATTAATGTTCCCATCCTCCCACCGCAAAAACAAATACGCAAATAAATATAACAACCCACCACCAAACGCATAAAACTCAACACGTGTTTCAAGTAAGCAATTAAGTAACGGGTGAGCACTGATTGACTTGAATTAGCACGGGTTTCCGCAAAGTAACGCCTGATTCTATTAATTAAATTAAAACTATGTTTCATACACTTACAAGCCCTACACATATACTTACGACTCAAATGACGAGCTTTACTGCACGACTTGCGGCCGGAAGTTTAAAAACAAAACTCGGTTTCGCAAGTCACGTTCGAGCCCATGCACGTCATAATTTACAGGATACCTGATTTGTCCGGGTGTCGCGGTCGACGGATGCGTCTGGGAGGACATCATATATTTCTAACATACATCTAATATATAACGATGGATACTTACAACTTAAACTATTATTTCAGCAGATGCTTATATAGCAATCTCTTGCAAGCTGATTTGCTTGGTTTAAAAGAGTATTGTCCCATATCATTTTTCTATTTATGTATGACAATCACATTTTTTTACAGGAATACGCCCCAGGATTCTATTCCCTACTCCTATACCTCAAAGATACCTACAACAACCCCCTGGTCTACATCACCGAGAATGGTTTCCCCCTATCATCAGCCGAGGGTCTCGATGATCGGAAGAAAGTGAATTATATGAGAAACTATTTGGACGCCTTGATGGACGCGAGGGCAGATGGGTCTAACTGTCAAGGATATTTCTTCTGGTCCCTGATGGATAGTTTTGAATGGGGCAGTGGATATGAGTAAGTAAACAGTTATAGTAAGGCAAGTCTTCGTTGGCGTTTCACAATCTTCAAATAAGCTTAACTAGTAAATAAACACCTTTGTAACTAAAGGTAGTTTTATCTGGCAGTTAATTTATTTATTTATTAGCTATCCAATACTTTACTTGGACATTATGAAACAGGCCCTAAAAATAAGTATTTTTTCAGTAACAATGCATTATAAAGTTTTTTGAAGTAAAATATGACACAAGACTTGTTAAGTATGTAGAAACTATTAATTAGCCCGACATTTTGCTTATATGACCTCGAATGGACCCGACGGTTCTACTAATATATCTACTAATCTAAAAATAAGACACGTAATACATTGTTATTGATATTAGTGTCAAATTGTATGTTACTTTTTCTTTGTCTCTTGACAATTTTCTTTTTCTCTTGTTATTTGTTTGTGTCACAAAGCATGTAAGTTGTGGTTGAATATAGTACCTTTCGTTGCTAGTGCGGAAAGTATGTCATTACTTCACGAGTACCGAGATATCTTGCCACGAGCCGTTGGCGAGTGACAAGACTCGGGACGAGTGAAGAATAATATTTCCGGACGTGTAGCGAACGACGTTTTTTTATTCAGTTGCGAAAAAATAAGAAAAAACAACAAGAACTTTTTTTTATGCATGTTCTATAAGACAGAAACAATTGTAAATATAAAATATTATACTATTATTACCTAAGTATCGTTATTTACGATTATTTGTGTATCGTATATTTAAATTGTATGAAAACAATATCGAATGTTGCCTTTGGAAACTTAAAACATTCTTGCGGTAAGAAAAAACGCCTCTACTTTAACAGGCGTTTCGGCAGCTATGCCGTTCAATTCAGACAACTTATTAAGAACGGTTTTTCAATATTAAAAAATAAACGTGTTATAATGATGAAGAGGTAAGTAATAAAATATGAAATATGCTTACATTTATTATTTTTACATTAACAGTAGGATTTTATGTTGATTACGATTTTTAAAGGAAACTAACATTAACACTCATCAATAAGTAGTCATGAATTGGAACAAGTGGAAAAGTAAAAAGCACTAGTTCGCGAAATCCAACTTTCCGCACGCTAAACAGCTACGTAAAGTAGCACTTTTTGATCAACTGTATTAAAAAAGATTTTATCTATCTATCTATCTAATTGTAATTCAAAAATGCACAAATAAGAATAAGCTCTGATTTCTCAAACATCAGATAAAATTATCTGTCAGACCTAAGTCACATTTTCTCGCTCGTTCGCTGCGTCACTGGAGGCACAAGATACAGTAAAACCAAGATAAGTTAGCAGCGATTTTGATAGCCGAGACGGTGCACGGGTTACTCGCATTTAAAACGTCAAACTTCTATGTCATTATGACGTTCACTTGACACTTGCACCGTCTGGGACTCTGGGCTATCAAAACCGCTGCCAACTTATCTTGTTCTCTAGTTATTTATGTTTAACAACGCTAACTGGCCCGGACGGGGGCAACGGATTTTACCTACAATGGCACCCGCGTGCGTGCGCCCGCTGCGTGCACCCGCGCCAGCTATCGGATGTCCTAACACCAACCGCTACTTTTCAGGTACAAATTCGGCCTATACCAAGTGGACTTTGACGACCCAGACAGGAAACGAACCGCTCGGAAATCCGCGCTAGTGTACAAGGAGATCATACGCACTGGGACGATAGACGTTAGCTACGACCCGGACCCATACCAACATAATGGATCTGTTTATTAAATATTTCTAGAGCAAAACTGATGCTTATATTATTGTTACATATATGTGACGTTATCCATGAAAAGGGACCTTACTGTCGATGGCGCTTCCGCCGTCATAAACGATGCTCCAATAATGGCTCCAATACAAATACAACGCTGCGCGACGCAGTGTAGCTTAAACGCCATCGACAATAAGGTCCCTTTTCCTAGATAATGCCACATATTATATATATACAAAATAGTACTTTGTGCAACAGTACATAATAAAGATTCTTAAAACCCAAGGGCGCGAGTTACAAAACGAAACAAAGTTGAGAATTTTTAGTCATAATTATGTACTGTAAGCGTCGTCGACCGCCCGCTCCACGATACGCTCGTAGTCGTGAGTTACGTGTTGCTTCTCTGTGTCCGTGACGTTGCTGTGTCAAACTTGGGAGAGCAAGCATCACTCATCACTAATAGTAAACTTCCTTGAAAACCTGGTTTCCGATGATATATAAGCGTCGTCGACCGCCCGCGCCACGATACGCTCGTAGTCATGAGTTACGTGTTGCTTCTCTGTGTCCGTGATGTTGCTGCGTCATACCGGGGAGAGAAAGCATCACTAATAGTAAACTTACTTGAAAGCCTGGTTGCCGATGATGTAAGCGTCGTCCACCGCCCGCGAAACAATACGCTCGTAGTCGTGAGTTACGTGTTGCTTCTCAGTGCCCGTGATGGCGTCGTGATGCTGCATCATGCCTGGAAGAGGTACATATTAACAACAAGAAATAGTTGATCCACCCAAATTGCGTGGAATAATATCACCCGCAGGTTCTCTCGGCGTACGAAGGAAGTAAAAATCATATTATTTAGGTCTTATTGCCAAACCTTCTTCTACACCAGCAGCCTGTGGGTGAGTCATACGCAGCGCACATACAATACGCTCAGGGTTCTATATAATAACATATTCAGGATGCTGATGGAGCTGCCGCGACGCTGCAGTGCGTCGGCTATGTTCGCCGAGGCGCGCACTGATGGCTTTCACGCCGTCAGAAGGAAGAGAGTAGCGTTACTGCTGAACAGAGTACGCGGCTGCTCCGACACCATCCTGAGCATGTTCGCTGAGCGCTTGGACTCCCCCATGACAAAACATTAGGTAGAAATCACCACTGACCAAACAAAGTGATGATTTTTACCTATACTCATCTTTAGGTATTTAAATAAAAGTAAACAAACCATTTGTAAATTTTCGGGTAGTTATAACATTTGTTGGTTAACCAACCAAATACAAAACCGCCGGGATCTGTCCCTGAACGACCTGACTTTAACCTACATTATTTGATCATGTAATGTTTTCATCTACCCTCAACTGGCTTAAGGAGCCATTTGAGGGTAGTTTAACAACACAACGTTTGTTGTTTACCTTTTTTAAATACCTAAAGATACAGAGTATAGTGCCGCTGACGACTTGTCTGGCCTAGTGGGTAGTGAACCTGCCTATGAGGCTGATGGTCCCAGGTTCAAATCCTGGTAAGGGCATTTATTCGTGTGATGAGCATGGATATTTGTTCCTGAGTCATGGGTGTTTTCTATGTATTTAAGTATTTATAAATATTTATATATTATATATATCGTTGTCTAAGTACCCACAACACAAGCCTTATTGAGCTTACTGTGGGACTTAGTCAATTTGTGTAATAATGTCCTATAATATTTATTTTATTTATTTATTATAATAATGGTAACATGTTGGTACTTACCCATGGCACTCTTAAGCTCATTCAGAATGAACATGTTGGATTGCGGCAGATTCGTCAGGACTTGCAACATTTTAAAGGTCTGAAACAAATAAACAATAAAATAAGTTTTTACCCTCTGTCTTATACATAGAATTAGATTTTGATGTATAGAGATTTGACATTTTGAGATTTTCCTATGATCTAATATTATGACTAAGTTCTCCTTCAGAGTCCAACTTAGGTAGCTGTTGGTCTTTCTCTTTTTCTCTGTGGTGGGGCTGAAAATAAAGTGGGTACTTTACTGGACTGGGTAGTCCAGTGAATTAAGAAGTCTAGGTAATAAATAAAAGTAAACAAAATCTATCCTCAAATGGCTCCTACAGCCAGTTGGGGGTAGATGAAAACATTACATGATCAAATAATGTAGGTTAAAGTCAGTCGTTCAGACACAGATCCAGGCAGATTTGTATTTGCTTGGTTAACCAATACATGTTATAACTACCCCAAAATTTACATATTGTTTGTTTACTTTTATTTACATACCTAAAGATACAGAGATACAGATTTTTGACCCCTGGGCCACAGCTAGGCCACTTTTCGGGAACAGGATTTTATGGATTTTTTTAGACCGGATCCGGCCCACCGGTCGTTTATACCTTTATATGCTAGAAAGAGTTCCCTACCTGTAGATAGTTGTTGGTCTCTCTCTCCATCCTCTTGGTGGTTGGGCGAGAAGTGAAGTAACCAGTCCAGAAGGCAGTTGAGTCGGATGCGTACGGGAAGAAGTCATCTTGTTTGATGGGTAAACTTGGGCTGCAAGAGTAAACATAGGATAAACACGAGGGAAAAGTCATAACCACGTACGAAATTAACTTATTTTTAATTGTTATACAAATGTCTCGTTTTCAGTATTTTTCCTGTACTAGTAGTAGGTATAAGATGAATCAAATCAATCAATCAATATCATTTATTTGCAAGAATACTTAATTATAGTTACAGGATGTTCTTGTAGAATATTGTACAGTATTCTATCGTAATTAAACGATGCGCAAATTTTATTGTACAAGAATTTTTAGTCCAACACGATGTGTTAGACTGAAAATAACTATATTTTTAAATTTAATTAAATAACAATTATGATAAATAGATTAGACTATAAAAATTGCATAGCACGTATCATTACATCAATTGGACTAATATCAATACAAAACATAACATTACATTAGTTGATTATCATTCTATCACACTGGTTCATTATCATTACATTACATAAGATTTATATTGGATTATTAATAATAATGTTAATCATTTGCATGATTGTGCTCAATAAACTCCTTGACACTATAGAAACAGTGTTCTAATAGAAAGCTTGTCATTTTCTTCCTAAATTGAGTTTTTTTTAGACGATATTACTTGCCAAATTTCATAGTTCTAGGTCAAAGGTAAGTACTCTATAAATTTTGATTCCCTTGATAGTGTCGAAATATACGATTTTTGTGGCATAAACGGCCGTATCTTTTTTTTACGTCAACTAAGAAGTTTGATTTTTTACAGCTTCAAGGGACTGTAGACATGAGTATTTGGTTTTAATTTCAACTTGATACCTTTACGCTTTCCCCAGACAGTGGCGGGGCAAGACCAAAACTGTATGCAAGGTACATTTAACGAGGCCCTCTGGTGGCGCAAGAAATAACTATTTTTTTTACGTTGTGTCCGAGTCATACTTGAGGCGCGAGGCCGTAGGCGGTGGGCCACGTCGCCCACGCCTAATGCTGCCTCTGTCCCCAGATAAACAGGTTTTGACAGACAGACAGACGGACGGACAACAAAGTGATACTATAAAGGTTCCGTTTTTTTCGTGTTGAGGTACGGAACCCTAAAACAGGTTTTTCCTGTAGGTCCCTTTCACTTCAGTGCATATTAGGATGCTATTAATGAAATATAGATCAGTTCATGTCCTCATGAGTTCAATAGCGGCAATGGGTTCATAGTACACTACTACAGAGCCCGGGAAACGAAGTGTTGCAGGCCAAGTACCCCGAGGGATACGCGACGCGATCAAACTTGCAATGAAAAAAAATAGTTAATATGTTTTATTCGTAGGTTTACACAGCTAAAAACAAATTACGAATCTACTACTATTTGATGGTTGAATGCCAAGACTTTGTGTCACAATTTGACGTTTAAAACAAAAGAAGGTTGCTTTACAGGCCTAAGTGTGTAAGGCTGTATGAAATTCCTTTACATATCATCTTCACTCATCGCACTGGACACGTAGTATTTCCGGACGTAATGTTAAGTAAGTCATGTCAATATTTCATTGCAAGTTGAGAAAAAACTTACTTGGCATCCTTGACTGCCTTCAAGTAACAGGTAGGAGTAGAGTAGAACAGCTTCACGTTCAGATTCTCCTTCGCCGATTTCATGTTGGCGTATCTGTGAATACATTCATTTGTGAACACATTCATTTTTATCGTAATTCATCATACGAGTACCTATAGGTACTTACAGGTCTCTTCACGAAAGCTGGCACTAATAGAACGAACGGTATCAAAGAGAATTTGAAATAGAGGTGTATTGTGAAAGAAAACTTTCGACACACAATTATTAAAACTTTTAGAACACTATTTGACTTTGATCCTTATTCTTTCATTGATATGTGTTAAATTTTTTAAATATCAAAAAGTGGCGCCATCTTACCGGGCACGGCCTAAAGGTTATGGCGCCATTGAATAAGAATAATTGCTCGAAACGATGCTACTATACCTTTGGCTTTTGATCTATTAGATGGCGCCACTTTTTGATATTTAACAAATTAACTCATATAAGTAAAATAATAAGGATCAAAGTCAAATGGCGTTCTAAAAGTTTAAATTATGTGTCGAAAGATGGCAGTAAATTTGAGTTGCTACAAAATTTTCTTTGAAAATACACCTCTACCTATTTCAAATTCTCTTTGTCGGTATACAGTCAGAGCCGCCATTTTATTGGTTAGTGTCATAGATGGTAGGTTCCTATAGATGTGCTATACCTACGTGAGGGACAGAACATACGCAATGCGACAAAATTAAAAACACGTTTTAACATTCCTGACAGCATACCAAAAATAACCTACGTAATTTGGTCGGGTTATTTGTTGCCCACCATTAATCATACTAAAATTTACGGTGCGGAATAAAAAATGAGTCTGTGAAAAGCATAAACAATAACAGCGCTAACTCTGCTATTCCTACTGAAAGATAAGTACCTACATAAGACTATCCCGTTCGGTCATTTCCCCCCATCGCTCATGCCTGATCCAGTTATACTAGAGTCATGGTTAATGTCATACACAGAACACACACAGATATTTTCATTCACGCATTCGTTCCGTTCATGCCAGCTCTTGTGAATTGACCTGTACTTAGGAATAATATGGTGTATAGGATTGATTCACAAGAGCCGACACGAATGAAATGAATGTGTGAATGGTGAATGAAAATATCGATGTGTGTATTACATTAGCGAATAAAATCAAACCGGTTTTCAAACGACTACTTCGCAAGCATATTCAGATTCTGTCAGAAGAACTTAAATAAGGTCAACATCAGATATATGTACATAATTATATGTATTAGTCTATCTTTTATACATTATATAAGTATATTCAATGGAATTTTTCCTATTATTGCTTTTGGTTTTAATTATATAAGTAGTACCTATACTCTGTATCTTTAGGTATTTAAATAAAAGTAAACAAACAATTTGTACATTTTCCGGTAGTTATAACATTTATTGGTTAACCAACCAAATACAAAACCGCCTGGATCTGTCACTCAACGACCTGACTATAACCCACATTATTTGATCATGTAATGTTTTCATCTACCCTCAACTGGCTTGGGAGACATTTGAGGGTAGCTTTTGTTTACTTTTATTTGAAAACCTAAAGATATAGTATTTAACTATATTTTTAATATTATTTGACTTCATATTTAATTTTTTCCTTATTATTTGTTATTAATTTCTCTTGCACCAACATACACAAATGTATCTGTTTGACCCAATGGTTGACTGGTAGAGAATGCCTATTGGCATAAGTTCGCCATTTGTACATGTTTCTTTATTTGTGCATTGAAGTTTAAATAAATATAAGTAAGAGTAAGCAAAGTGTGATATTGTGAACTACTTACATTTTTATTTTGCTACACCCTTTCCAGGGTCCATGTATGTAACTATATATTGGTATGCAAATAAAACTCCATCTATCTAAATAAATAAAATGGTGGCTCTGACTGTATACCTGTATCAGTATACACATACTCACATAGATGAGTAATCAATGATCATACAATGAAAGTTTCGTTCATCCCATTCATGCCATTTTTCGTGAATCAACCTGTACGTAAAATAGTACAAAGTGGTAGCAAATTTGACAGCTTAAGTACATAGATGGCGCTATACGATGCTTTGTCTTTTTCATTTCACTACTTTATTGATAAAATAAAAAAAATACATGTCAGGTAATTACTATTAGATTACCGCAATAGTAGTTACTGTATAATATACAGAGCAGAACAGCGCCATCTAGTACAAATCTATGTATGATGTTATTATAAAAATATAGGAGGATGTTAAAAATAACATGCAGCATGCAAAGCAAGATTAGTAAAAAGGAAAAAGATGTTAGGTAGTTTATGAATTCAAAATGATAGATGAAAACCAGGTGACCTAATTAAAAAGTTAGTTTGGGGAAAAATGGAAACCTACCATTTTATTACGCCGCCGGCTATAGACACATTTTTTAATTCTTGCTAAGGATGGGTTAAGGAGAAAATAAAGGATTTTTGTACGTAAACTCAATTGTTACAAGTTATGACTGAAAAACCAGTCTACCACCCACAGAAGCGACAGTTTTTTATCGGAAATAAATATTAGACCGCAAGCCAGCCACAGATTTCCATGACCTCCCGGTCGAAAACACTTATTGTGGTTAAGGGCTATGTATGATAAACCCTCATGGACGTCAGCTATCGCTTCGTTGGTGGGTTGAGGACTGGCAGCCACCGAAACACGTAAAAAATAAATAAATTTAGCCATCGCCTTCCATTTGATATTTTGTAATATGATTGTTTAGATGCTATTGCGAATTTAAATAAAATCTTCAGCCGGTTGTATCGCGGTGGAAAGACCGTCAGCTGGTCACCCTCTGTTGGTCCCCGCCTGCGATACTTACCATCATATGACACTCCCGTGATCAAGACGAATCTAACGATACCTCATACATCAAAATCCATCAAGCCGTTTAGGCTACAGGAGGCCACAAAGAAACAGACATACATACATACATACACTCGAAAAACATTACCCTCTTCCCTTTGGCAGTCGGGTAAAAATAGTGATGACAAATACCTATGTCAAAAAAAATTGTTGTAAATAACAATATTCTTGTGGGGCTTGTATTCCTCTTTTTAGTGTGCAGTCGGGTTTTTTTTATTATATTTTTTTTTATTAATTCATGATAGCATCTTTACTATCAACTGACAAAGTATCAGCAGGCGATGACTGACGATATATGCTCCTGGCTCGCGTTCTATAAGTAATAATGTGGTAGCAAAAGTATTTGTTAAAAATCTGTGTAAGGAAGTGACCCATAAGCGTACTTGGCTGACAACACACGACGCATATACGCGTTCTTGGCACTCACTTGATAAGTTTGTCGAGATTGTCGAACCACATGAAGGCATCCATGAATGTGAAGTCCCCGCCCATGGTGACTAACACGTTGTTGCTTCTATAGTACGTGGATTGAGCTAGCACGTACGCAAGAAACGTTGTAACCTAACGGACAAATTCGATTTTTGAACTGATTTCCAAATTTAAAATTTCATTTTTTATTTTGGATTTTTTTTTGAGTCACACCAAGTTGCAAGCGAGTGTGTAAATGCTATCATATATGCCATTTTACTGTAAAGGATAGTGGCACGACCACACTTTGGCACAAAAAAAAGTCAGTGGAAAATTTGCTAAGACGATTTCTATGTATGTGTCCCGATTTCTGGAAGGCTGAAGCGATTTGAAAAAAATTTTGGGTTATCATGGTAGCGATTTTCTAGTACAGAGCGTGTAAGTGTTATATTAAACGTCGTCATAATTTCATATCAAATATCAAACATTTATTCAGCAAATAGGCCACAGGGGCACTTTTACATGTCCATTTTTACAAACAATAAATTAAAAAAAAAAAAACAATTACAAATATCGAATCGATGAAATAATAAATACTTTATTAGAGATGTATACTGTCTCTAAATGTCAAATTACACAAAAAAACTATGATAAATAAAATAAAACCATAAAATTTTAAAATTCTTTAGAGATGTATAAGTCTCTAAGTGTCAGAGATAAAATATAAAAAAAGATATTAAATTATCCTTACAGATGTAGAGGGTCGCCAAGGCTTGAATTCTTATATAAATAATTAAAACACAAAAAATTAAAACAGACAAGAACCGAACATAGGACTTTTGGCGTGCATAGAGAAATAAGAAGTAAGCATAGAGTGCTCACTCCATACATCAGTTTTGTTACCAAAACGCTTATTATTTTCGTAGTCGACATCTAGCGTCGAGTAGCGGAATTATTAGTACCGCTACTTGACACTTGACGCTACTGACACGCCCATGATATTGCTAGTTAAAAATACCAACCAAGTTTGCATTTTCTTTAGATTAATTGTTTTTGAGGCGATTTTTTTTAGAAAAAGCTCGTACTTTTGTCCTTGAGCAAGATCTAAGCTAAATAATACAGCATATGAAAAATATCTAAGTTTTTAGGTCACCTGAATTTTCGAAAATTATTTATTCATTTAAGGGTCCTCAGCAAGCTCGGTTCTCCATACAAACGTAGTTACGCTCTCATTTTGAAACGACTAGCTAAAGGGTGTAGCAGGATAGCTTAGGAAAAATTGCCCCCAGCGATTTTGGGCCGAAATTGTAATCAAACGATGCCTTTTGGGGAGGTTATACTCTGCACAAAGTTTCATCCCTCTGTTACCCCCTGGGGGTGAAAAACACCCGATTAACCCCAAAACTGTTTTAATTATTTTTTCCTAAACTATGAAAGTGACGAATTTCAAATTTTGTACAAATATTAATAAGACTAAAAGCTATGTGCAAAAAAAATATTAACCCCCTAACCATTGAAATTCTTGTAAAAAAAAACAAAAATAAAAAAAGAATCACCCTGTATATCAAGTTTGGCTCATGGTACACACACCATTTTTTTTTCAAAAATGAACCAATTTATATTCTACATTATAGAAAAGTTTCATCGACCTACTCCAGAAGGAACATTGCGAAATTAAAATAAACGTACTATTTCGTAGCCACTAATCATTATACTCGTATCATGCTTAATACGCAACGTCTCGGTCCCGAAACCAAAATAATTAAAAAAAAACCTGCCAAGAGCATGTCGGGCCACGCTCAGTGTAGGGTTCCGTAGTTACTCTTCCGTTACAATAAGCTAAACTGGAGCTTAAAGTATAGTAAATTGTTAACCAAGGGATGAAACGGTACCTTTCACGCGAGTTAAATAAGTAGGCAAATTTGCATATATAGTACCTAATTAAAGTAAGTCTTTTTACTATGAAGGGGAAACTTTTTGCGATAACTCAAAAACAGCTAAACTGATCATGTCCGCTATAGTTTTCATTTAATGTCTTTCTTAAGCTCTACTTCCACGATTTTTTTCATATTTTTTGGACCTATGGTTCAAAAGTTAGAGGGGGGGGGACTATTTTTTTTCTTTCGGAGCGATTATCTCCGAATATATTCACTTTATCAAAAAATGTTTGTTGAAGACCCCTATTAGTTTTGAAATACCTTTCCAACGGGTAACCCACACTGTAGGATCTTGCAAAAAAAAAATTCACCCCCACTTTACGTGTAGGGGAGGTACCCTAAAAAAATTAAATTTTTAGATTTTATTGTACGACTTTGTCGGCTTTATTGATTCATATATCCTTGCCGAGAATTTCAGCTTTCTAGCACTAACGACCACGGAGCAAAGCCTCGGACAGACAGACAGACGGACATGACGAAACTATAAGGGTTCCTAGTTGACTACGGAACCCTAAAAATGTTTTTATAAATACAAATGAGTTTGATTCATACTTCTTTATCCCCACCTTTTTCAAATCGGGCACGAGCAACGGTCCGATCGCAAGCCATTGTTTATTAATAATGCAAGGCTCTTAGTGGGAGTTCAATGAATAGTACGCACCAAAGAGCCAATACATATTAATTTCGCAATGTTCCTTCTGGAGTAGGTCCATGAAACTTTTGTATAATGCAGAATATAAACTGGTTCATTTTTGAAAAAAAAATGGTGTGTGTACCATGAGCGAAACTTGATATACAGGTTGATTCTTTTTTTATTTTTGTTTTTTTTTACAAGAATTTGAATGGTTAGGGGGTTAATATTTTTTTTGCACATACCTTTTAGTCTTATTAATATTTGTACAAAATTTGAAATTCGTCACTTTCATAGTTTAGGAAAAAATAATTAAAACAGTTTTGGGGTTAATCGGGTGTTTTTCACCCCCAGGGGGTAACAGAGGGATGAAACTTTGTGCAGAGTATAACCTCCCCAAAAGGCATCGTTTGATTACAGTTTCGGCCCAAAATCGCTGGGGGCAATTTTTCCTAAGCTATCCTGCTACACCCTTTATACTTACAATAGGATAAGGTCTAGTAATGTAATTAGTTTATGTAGTTTTAGATACCTGAGCTAAAAAAATACAGTGAATTTAAGATATTCAAACAATACTTATTTTTATTAGAAGTATTAGAACAAATTAAATTATTTTTAGAAAATATAATTTGTTTTTTAATTCAAGTAGAAACACTACTATATAAATTAGAAACTGTAATAAATGTCATATAAATAAATAAAAATAAAATAAATAAATAAATAATAATAAATAATATAATAAATGCTACTATAGTATGAGAGAAAAAATTCTTTGAAAAATATAATATATTTGATAAAAACCAATATGGGTTTCGAAAAAATCACTCGACAACCTTAGCCGTTTATAACTACATAAAAGAAATTTTAGAGAAGATAAACACAAAAGAATATGGTATCGGATTACTACTGGACATGACGAAGGCCTACGATAAAGTGTCCCATGTAATCCTGTTATCTAAATTACACGACATGGAAATACGGGGTACCGCATATAACTGGTTTAAATCGTACCTGCAAAACCGGAAGCAGGTTGTGCAGATAGATAACTACGATGACGAGGCTCGGGAGGTTACGGCGATCACCTCACAGTTGCGGTCGACCACCTGCTCAATTCCACAGGGCAGTGTGCTCGGATGTACCCTATTCTTGTCGTACATAAACGACTTGCCTAAAATATTGGACACAAATGTCAAGTGCGTTATGTACGCGGACGACATTTCCCTGCTACTTAATGGTACAGATAGTACTGAATGTAACAAACAGCTCTGCAACACGCTCCTTACCGTTCAAAAGTGGCTCGGGGATCACAATCTAGAAATAAACCTTAAAAAAACCAAAATCATGCAGTTTAAACCCATCCAAAAGAAGCCTTTAGAATTACAATTAAAAGCAAATAATAATGAAATTGAAGAGGTTAACGAATTTAAATTGCTCGGAATCATAATAGACTCGAGTTTAAACTGGAAAACCCACATTCAAAATACCAAAACGAAAATAGCTAGATATACATACGCGCTAAGTTTACTAAAATCGAACACGACTTTTGAATCTGCGTTGTCTGTGTACTTCGCGTATATATATTCGAGTCTCCGTTATGGTGTAGTCCTGTGGGGAGCCAGCGTAGACTCTCATCAACTTTTCATCATGCAAAAGAAGTGTATCCGAATATTAGCCAATATCCATATTCCTAACAGCTGCCACCCTCATTTTACTAAACTTAATCTGTTAACGCTACCCTCAATATTTATATTGGAAACGGCCCTCTTTGTTCGAAAACACCCAGACCTATTCCCGATAAAACCGGAAACGTCAAAAACTAGAAGCCAATATAAAAACAAATTACTACTACCAAAAGCTAACTTAGCCATCTTCAAACATGGGCCACAATATAATTGTATTTCAATTTTTAATAAAATTCCGGACAGTATTAAACTTGAAACAAGTGACAAATTATTTAAAAATAAATTAAAAGAAATGTTAATCCACAAATGCTACTACTCAATTGAGGAGTTTTTAAATGACGAAAAGCTGGCGAAATAAAATATTTATTGTGACACTGAATTATTGTATGTTTTTTTTTTTTTTTTTTTTTTTTATTATTATTTTTATCTACGTTTACAATAGCTCAAACTTTGTATATGGAATGTTATTTAATTTTTTTATGTTTTATTTACTATTATAATGTTATTATTATTATTCGAATTTTATATACACGAGACATATTATGTACAAATGTTTTAATAGGTATTAGATATTTAGTTAAATTTAATATTGTGTGCCCTAACAGGGTGTCATGAACTGACTAAATTAATGTAACATCTTATTATGTAACTTCATGACTGCAATAAATAAATGATAAATGAGAATTTTTTGTAGATACATAATATCTCTTTTGTGTATGTGATTGTAAATCTTTAATTAGTATGTGTATGTCAGATAGATTTTTTTTAATATGTAAAATAATTAATGAATTAATAGGAATATATGTAAATAATATGTACAATTTTAGAATAGATTAGTATGTAGCCCTATGTGGAACTATGTTGCTGTGCCCTAACAGGGCGTCACATGAACAGCCTTATATTTAAGAACACCTGTACCTGCTATGTGATATGCAATAAATGATTATTCCTATTAATTCATTAATTATTTTACATATTAAAAAAATCTATCTGACATACACATACTAATTAAAGATTTACAATCACATACACAAAAGAGATATTATGTATCTACAAAAAATTCTCATTTATCATTTATTTATTGCAGTCATGAAGTTACATAATAAGATGTTACATTAATTTAGTCAGTTCATGACACCCTGTTAGGGCACACAATATTAAATTTAACTAAATATCTAATACCTATTAAAACATTTGTACATAATATGTCTCGTGTATATAAAATTCGAATAATAATAATAACATTATAATAGTAAATAAAACATAAAAAAATTAAATAACATTCCATATACAAAGTTTGAGCTATTGTAAACGTAGATAAAAATAATAATTAAAAAAAAAAAAAAAAAAAAAAAAAAAAAAAAAAAAAAAAAAAAAATTCAGTGTCACAATAAATATTTTATTTCGCCAGCTTTTCGTCATTTAAAAACTCCTCAATTGAGTAGTAGCATTTGTGGATTAACATTTCTTTTAATTTATTTTTAAATAATTTGTCACTTGTTTCAAGTTTAATACTGTCCGGAATTTTATTAAAAATTGAAATACAATTATATTGTGGCCCATGTTTGAAGATGGCTAAGTTAGCTTTTGGTAGTAGTAATTTGTTTTTATATTGGCTTCTAGTTTTTGACGTTTCCGGTTTTATCGGGAATAGGTCTGGGTGTTTTCGAACAAAGAGGGCCGTTTCCAATATAAATATTGAGGGTAGCGTTAACAGATTAAGTTTAGTAAAATGAGGGTGGCAGCTGTTAGGAATATGGATATTGGCTAATATTCGGATACACTTCTTTTGCATGATGAAAAGTTGATGAGAGTCTACGCTGGCTCCCCACAGGACTACACCATAACGGAGACTCTAATATATATACGCGAAGTACACAGACAACGCAGATTCAAAAGTCGTGTTCGATTTTAGTAAACTTAGCGCGTATGTATATCTAGCTATTTTCGTTTTGGTATTTTGAATGTGGGTTTTCCAGTTTAAACTCGAGTCTATTATGATTCCGAGCAATTTAAATTCGTTAACCTCTTCAATTTCATTATTATTTGCTTTTAATTGTAATTCTAAAGGCTTCTTTTGGATGGGTTTAAACTGCATGATTTTGGTTTTTTTAAGGTTTATTTCTAGATTGTGATCCCCGAGCCACTTTTGAACGGTAAGGAGCGTGTTGCAGAGCTGTTTGTTACATTCAGTACTATCTGTACCATTAAGTAGCAGGGAAATGTCGTCCGCGTACATAACGCACTTGACATTTGTGTCCAATATTTTAGGCAAGTCGTTTATGTACGACAAGAATAGGGTACATCCGAGCACACTGCCCTGTGGAATTGAGCAGGTGGTCGACCGCAACTGTGAGGTGATCGCCGTAACCTCCCGAGCCTCGTCATCGTAGTTATCTATCTGCACAACCTGCTTCCGGTTTTGCAGGTACGATTTAAACCAGTTATATGCGGTACCCCGTATTCCCATGTCGTGTAATTTAGATAACAGGATTACATGGGACACTTTATCGTAGGCCTTCGTCATGTCCAGTAGTAATCCGATACCATATTCTTTTGTGTTTATCTTCTCTAAAATTTCTTTTATGTAGTTATAAACGGCTAAGGTTGTCGAGTGATTTTTTCGAAACCCATATTGGTTTTTATCAAATATATTATATTTTTCAAAGAATTTTTTCTCTCATACTATAGTAGCATTTATTATATTATTTATTATTATTTATTTATTTATTTTATTTTTATTTATTTATATGACATTTATTACAGTTTCTAATTTATATAGTAGTGTTTCTACTTGAATTAAAAAACAAATTATATTTTCTAAAAATAATTTAATTTGTTCTAATACTTCTAATAAAAATAAGTATTGTTTGAATATCTTAAATTCACTGTATTTTTTTAGCTCAGGTATCTAAAACTACATAAACTAATTACATTACTAGACCTTATCCTATTGTAAGTATAAAGGGTGTAGCAGGATAGCTTAGGAAAAATTGCCCCCAGCGATTTTGGGCCGAAACTGTAATCAAACGATGCCTTTTGGGGAGGTTATACTCTGCACAAAGTTTCATCCCTCTGTTACCCCCTGGGGGTGAAAAACACCCGATTAACCCCAAAACTGTTTTAATTATTTTTTCCTAAACTATGAAAGTGACGAATTTCAAATTTTGTACAAATATTAATAAGACTAAAAGGTATGTGCAAAAAAAATATTAACCCCCTAACCATTCAAATTCTTATTCGGCTATCGACACCTGCCGCGATAGCAGAGGACGCTGGTTGGATTCCAGCCTGGGGCACTGGAGGCCTTGGTCACTTTTTCTTAGTATATGACATTTATTCAGTTAATACTTATTTTTGCTCAATTTTGTTTGTTTTACAAACTGGAGACATATAAACTAATTACAGGACTAGATACACCTCATGTCATTGTATGTGCAAAGTTTCATTACAATACAACACGTAGTTTTAAAATGAGAACGAAACTCCTTTTGTATGGGAAGGTGAAATTCGGCCGCGCTTTCTGCGGACTCTTAATATTGTTGTATACCTATACATGCAAGCATTTAAATACGTAAATAAGTGCTAGTTTCACATTGTCCAAGTAAAGTCCTGAATAAGCTACTTGCCACTTATCTGACGAATAAAGTCATCATTGGCGTTTCACAATCTTCAAATAAGCTTAACTGGTAGATAAGTACCTTTACAAATTAAAGTAGTTTTCTCTGGCAGTTAATTTATTTGTTAATTAGCTATCCAATACTTGGACATTGTATAACAGGCCCTAAGGGTGATATATCAAGTAGTTCCATCGGCTTAACTAAAAGTGAGTCTGTAATCGTGGCAGAAATCGTGCAATTTGATATTTCTAAATAGGGTTGTTTCCTATTTTTTGAAACGCTTGTATTACGTTCTATATTAACTAAAAGTTGCCCTAAAATTCGATTTTTATACTAAAAACGGCTTTAAATATGTTAAATTAACAAAATATATTTTGACGGATGCATTCGCGCCCAAAACGCTCTTTGAAAATTGTGTGACATCACAGTTTACGGTTTGACACATAACTACATACACACGTAGAAGATACGAGCTGTCAACTGACATTTGTCATTTGTTGTTTATCGCCTAACTGTCAACAGTGTCAATCCGAGAGTGGTGACGTCATCAGAATCTTCAAAGACGTTTCGAGTTTGGTCACGTGACGTGTGCTAAAAGATATTTTAAAATCAATATTTAGAAATATATGGTCATTACAGGTTCCCTAAATGTAGTTTAACATGTTCTTATAATCCAAAAGAATTTATTGGGATACAATTCTGCCCTAAGATTTGTAGATGGAAACAACCCTATTATCAGAAAATCCGTGCAATAGGGAATATTACGCGAAACTCTGCGTAGGGGGCGCCACTGTCACAACCCATCACAATCTGAGGGTTTTTAAATTTTGTTATCTAACCTCTCTGTAACTCTTGCATATTTAAGCGATGAAGAAGCAGATACCGCGTTGATGAATCAATGTCATATTTTAATATTATCTGTGAAAACAAACAGTTTATGGCACAGTACGTATATGTTACTCTATGGTTCACGAAAGGCGCTAGTGCTGCACTCTGGCGGCAGAACATTGCAGTAATACTCCCTATTATACCCAATAACGCGTTGCAACGACAAAAAGCGTGCATGGTCTTGAATAATTTGCGTGCAAACTCACTGTATCAGTTTATCAAGGTTGTCAAACCACAGCGACGCGTCCAAATAGTTGAAATCTTCTCCCATCGTCACTAGGATGTTGTTCGTTCGGTAGCCTTTCGACATGTTCGCGGCTATCTCTAGGAACGTAGCCACCTGCAAGCGCGTTACGATATGATAGAGCAGGGGGGGGGGGAGCAGGAGGCAATCCGGCCCGCGGATACCCAATGTGACAGCCCAATATCCGGCCCGCGGGAGTTTGCTAAACGTATCCCAGGCTCCAGGGGTTCAGCATTCATTGAGAAAAGAACTGTTGCTGTTAGGAACTAGAATCACCCCCCCACCCCCACCCCGGGAAAGTTAAAAGTTTGGGGACCCCTCTGATAGAGTAAATGACACTTTTTGACATGGTGATAGCATAGGCTTAGTGATGTTTTGAAAGAAATAGACTCTTTTTCCTGTTATTATTGCGTCCATCATATGCTGCTGATCGCTGAGCCAATCCATGAATTAGGTATAATAGGGTCTACTCTTCTAAACAACTGTACAGGTCCAGATCACGCGAGGCTTTTAACGGTCGGAGCCCGGGAAGCCGGCTCCTGGCTACATGCCCATCCTTCACCTACTACTGGTACTATCTTGGATCCGACCTCCCTAAGACTGGCGACTGGATTGCGACTCGGGGTTTCGGTATGTACGCCACATATATGGTCTAGTGGCATGGACGTGGATCGACTGGGACACCATGGTTTATCTTGTCAAAAAAGTGCGGGTCGTTTTTCAAGACATGCGTCGCTTAATGACATAATCCGTCGATCTCTTGCCACCATCAATGTGCCTGCTCATCTTGAGCCGACTGGCATTATCAGGGATGATGGCAAGAGGCCTGATGGGGTGTCCTTGATTCCTTGGAGCTTGGGACGTATGTTAGTGTGGGATGCTACCTGCTATACCGCGACTTTGACGTAGACTCCACACTCGCACAACTTCACGGCGATTTCGCAGTTTGGTTCGCGGCAAGATGGCGCCGAAGCGTCAGCTGATCGGATTTAGTTTGCGGCAAGGCACTGATTCAAACTGGGAACTGTCAAATTGATTTTTGGTTGATCAAGTTCGCACTAAATATAACCAAGTAGCCGCCATAGAAGGTTATGACAGTTTAACAGATTAACCGACTCGTGAGCGAATCGCGGCGCGAAGCGATCGCGAGTGTGGAGTCTTACAAGTTCGCGCTTCGCGTCTCCTTTGACGCGGGCCAAATAGCGGCAAAAAACGGGGAATAAGGCGCGAAGGCGTGAACAATCTGCGAAATCGACGCGAGGGCCCTCCACACTCGCATTCGCGACTTCGCGCGTCGTTTCGCGCACGAGTGTGGAGGGCCCTTTAGATATTTCACCGATACCTGTAACTACCGCTTTACGCTTTAAAAGTTGAATGTCCAATTCGTCCTTTATGTTTTTTATGTATTTAATGAAAGCTACTGCAATTAGTTTCAATATGATAAACGCTAAACAATCCAGAATACGGAAAAAGTCCAATACACAAAACACAATCACAGTCCAAAATAATGCCAGATCAGTACAGTTTGCAGATCACCAGTCCAAAAAGCAAAGCCAAGAGTTGTTAGTATGAGAGCCACATCAATTAATACGGAACGGTGCACAGCGAACAAAGGATCAGAGTGTACTGACTTGAAAATTGTATTAACTACCCACATTTTCCATTGAAATTTTAAAACTTGCAACAACAACCCTTTTCAAAAGTGATTAATATCAACATTTAAAAATGTCGGTTCTTGTTTAAAAATTCGTTGTTTTTTGTTGTGACTAGGTTTCCCAAAGTATTATACCATTTTGGAATCTTGGTTAGTTGCGTCAACTTTTGAAAATAATTGCCATAGTGGTGTCGATACTATTTTTTTACACCATGATGATTGAAAGTGGACTGTAAGAAACAATCTTTCAAAATTGTAGGGACAAAATGAATTTTGATTATTTTTTGTGTAAAAACTACATGTATTTTGGTATTTTTAAGAACTGTGTTAGATAGCAGGGCTACTGAAGTTTCCAAAAACAAAATAAAAAACAGTAATATTTGAATATTTGTAGACATGGTCGTTAAAAATACCATTAGGGATGTCGATTTTCAATGAATTTCATTTTTTAGGGTTCCGTAGCCAAATGGCATAAAACGGAACCCTTATAGTTTCGCCATGTCCGTCTGTCTGTCTGTCTGTCTGTCTGTCTGTCTGTCTGTCTGTCTGTCTGTCTGTCCGAGGCTTTGCTCCGTGGTCGTTAGTGCTAGAAAGCTGAAATTTGGCATGGATATATAAATCAATAAAGCCGACAAAGTCGTACAATAAAATCTAAAAATTTAATTTTTTTTAGGGTACCTCCCCTACACGTAAAGTGGGGGTTAATTTTTTTTTTTCGCTTCAACCCTAGAGTGTGGGGTATCGTTGGAAAGGTCTTTCAAAACTAATAGGGGTTTTCAAGAAACATTTTTTGATAAAGTGAATATATTCGGAGATAATCGCTCCGAAAGAAAAAAAAAATGTGTCCCCCCCCCCTCTAACTTTTGAACCATAGGTCCAAAAAATATGAAAAAAATCGTGGAAGTAGAGCTTAAGAAAGACATTAAATGAAAACTATAGCGGATATGATCAGTTTAGCTGTTTTTGAGTTATCGCAAAAAGTTTTCCCTTCATAGTAAAAAGACTTACTTTAATTAGGTACTGATTATGCAAAGCCTATTTGTTTAACTCGGGTGAAAGGTACCGTTTCATCCCTTGTTTAACAATTTACTATACTTTAAGCTCCAGTTTAGCTTATTGTGACGGAAGAGTAACTACGGAACCCTACACTGAGCGTGGCCCGACATGCTCTTGGCCGGTTATTTTCTGTAGTTTCTAAAATAATTGAGATATATTTTTTTCCTTATTTTTTCTCGACTAATCATAAGCAGCTCCATCCTCTGGTGCCGGCTTATCGTTGAGTTTTGGGACACGTTGTATATCGATATATGGACCGAAGGTGTATTATGTAATGTAAGTCGCATCTTAGTAAGGTAAATAATTAAGCTGTAATAAATACTTTTTCAGGAAAATTATTTTAAATATCTTCTTATTAAAACGAAGTAAGTGCCACGAACATTTTCTCTTTTGCTTGTCTGGCTTTTTGTACTGTATGAAGGTACGGAACCCTCTATTATGCGTTGCCCGACACGCACTTGGCCGGTTTTTCTAATACGGATGTGCACAAAAAGAGGTACAATAATCAAAAGTATAGTTATATATTGTAACACAAAAAACGTATTTTTTCAGCGTTATTGTCCGTTAAATTGTCACAATGCTCGTCGTTTAACTGGTCAGTTAGTGACTTGCTACTAAGCTAACCCACATTAAACGAAAATCAACCTATGTCTCAACAACCACACCGCGAGTTTCGTCAAAATTGCATAGAAGCATCCGCAAAGTTAGCATGAAATTATGTTCAATATTCCACAACAGTAACCCGCCACAGGTATTGTTTTGTACTTACCTACTGCTTTACCTTTTCCCGTAAATAAAAAAATATTAAGTATCAAAATACCCAGTGTCATCTTACACCCACATCAAGTTAATTTAAGTTACATCTCAATAACAATATACACTCACTTATTAACTCTTCCGCAATAACAACAACAACAAAACGAAAAGAACAAAAGAACAAGTCATTACTGGCAACCGAGCCATCCGATCCCAACCCAACACCGTATTTGATAAGTAATTGGCTTAAAATGTGGGTACGAAACCAATCAAAAATCACAAAAAACGTCACACCACGCGGGCGATGCAACCAACGGGTGGCTTAGAAACGGGCGCTCGTGCGCGGTAAATTCAAATCCACCAATGATAACTTATTGCCTAGTCTCGGTCTCGGCAAGAATCTCGGCCCATTTTGGCCGAGAGCCGAGACCGAGATCTCGGCCCGATTTTTGGCCGAGAATGCCGAGACCGAGACCGAGACCGAGATCTCGGTCGGACCTTATTGTCAGCAGCACTTGAAGTTGATGGCCGATTAAGATCTTCAATATGCTTATTGATTGCACTCAATGGTTTTTTTGAAAAATTCTTAAGTATGGCAATTATTTTCAGTCTTGGCTTTGCACCAGAGATCCATTGTCCATAATTTTCCAAATCTTCTTCAAACTGTAAAAATATTAGAAAACATTAAACATTTATATTTAATAGTTGTCATAATCTTCCAAATGTTCCCCAGTATTTGCTGTAGCTCACTTATGGAGCCTGGGGTCTGCTGGGCAATATAACATTAAGTATTGGCATAGGCACACATTTTATTAACTGGAGGAAACTAGGCATTGTTTTGATCAGCCCAGTTTCCTCATAGTGTTTTTGTTCACCATGTACTGACAAATACCACATGTTATTTTAATACAAAGTGAAAATTCATTGATATGACAAAGGGTTTAAACATGACATAGCAGCACCCACATTAATGTAATGTATTAATAAAATTGTTTTTTACCAGCTTACCATAAATTATTCTATCCATTATTCCACAATTAAAAAAATGCCATATCATCAAAACTAACATGGGGGTAATTAATTTTTTTACAGAATGGTAAACAAAACAAGGTAACTTACATTTAAGTGGTCCGCACAGCAAAACAGTGCTCGGTTTGGACAGTTCCTGCCAACCAATTGACACCAACGTTGTTTCAGCTCTTTTCTTACAGTAAAAAACTTCAAATCCGGGTTTTTCAGATCAGTCTTGGAGCACGTTGGTATAAAGCATGTTTTAGGATCTTTATATAGTTTATAAGTGTTTGTATTCATGGTGATGAACACGGTACCAAACTAATAGTCCAGTTTCAGTTGCAGTGGTCGTCGAAATTGCTATCAAAATCAGGTCCGGGGTTCAAAAGTGTAGGTCGTCGTTGGAGCAGGCAAAATCAGAGGTCCGGGTGGGGAAGCGAGTCGTAATAATCACATAAATACAAAGAAACCAGTTCACCAGATGAGAGCACAAAAGGTTATGAATTCCGCGAGAAGAATGACAAGCTGTCAATCAACTGTCAATGTCATGCGCTCCACAGATTCAAATAGCGATAACTTTTTAAGACTTAGAAAGTTTTCTTAACAGCCGTAATGGGCCGGACGTGCGGTGAAGCAAAATGTTTTTATTTTTATAAAATGTATGACGCAACCAAAAAATCTGTAACTTTTTTCTGTAACTAGAAATGGTTATTCCTACGACCAGAAAAATAATCAGGCACATTTAATATTTTCATCCATTCCCCATTGATTTCAATATTATTAACCAATAAAACTGTGGGTTTTTGCTCCACGGGATGTATGGCGCAATTCATTTTCAAACTAACAAATATCAATGAAAAATTAAACTTAAGCAACTCTTTGGCTCTTGTTTATGGTAAAATGTAGCCAGCGATTAAGAACTGATGGTAAATACTTGTTTTACAGGATTTGTCTATACCATCCCATTACTGGTGACTGTTCCATTATGGGGGTGTTTACTATAAGGAACCCTAAAAACCGAGAGTTATGATAGGGTTTTTCTGACAAAGTATTGTAACATTTTAATATATTAAAACAAGTTATGACTGGTAGGAATTATTAAAATATCAGTTACTAACTCAAATCACTACAAACATGCAAATTATAAGACCTAATGTTTTTTTTTTACTAATGCTAGTCGAAACTACAAAACTTGTTTTAATTTCGGGTGTTGTCTATGCATATTTACAGTACATATGGTGCTACTTTATAGCACTAGTGCTAAAATTAGCATATTACGTTACTGTGTCGAACATTTAAAGGGCCATATGTATACTGTAAAACGTTGTACGATACATGTGCGACGACGACGACGACGAGTGTCGTGTTTTAATTTATCGCCACTCGTTTCGAATTTCCTATTTTTCGCACTTGTATCGTAATGTACTATTAACGTATAATTACACGAACTCAAAATTGTACTAATAAGAGTAGTAAGCATTGACATATATTTAAAAACAGACCTTACGGGCAATAAGAATGGGGCCAGTACAGCGGTGTCACGCACACGAATTCGAGCCAATCGTGTAGTCTAACGCCGCAACGCGATTGGTTGATGAGTTCGCACCACGCGGGCGATTGGTCGCAACTAGTTGCGTTAGACTGCACGATTGGCTCGAATTCGAGAGTGACACCACTGAACTAGCACCATTCTTAGTGCCCGTAAGACCGTAATATATATGTCAATGCAATGTAAATAATATAGACCATGTAAGAATATGTATTGCGTCTCTTGCTCAGGGACTCAAACTACGATAGATTTACTTTACGTTTACATTACAAGAATAAATGTGGCTTTCCACAGAGAAGGGTCCTAATATTTCAACAACTCTTCTGTGATGGAAAGCCACAACTACAAACTTGAAAGCTGTTATTTAGCATTAGGAAAGCGTAACAAATCTTGACTTGTCTTTTTATAAAAAAACGCTTTTGAAAAATTTGTCACACCAAAAAGGAAACAATTATATTGCATATACATATGATCAATATCTGAAAGACCGAGCATTGCTCGGAAAACATATTGAAACTCAAAAATGCGCGTTTTCCCAGATATAAGACCTCGCTAGATCGATTTTTCGCCCCCGAAAACCCCCATATAGCAAATTTAATCGAAATCGTTAAATCCGTTTCCGAGATCCTCGAAATATATATATACAAGAATTGCTCGTTTAAAGGTATAAGATTTACATTCTTTTGGTTTCATAAGTAATAGTTACTACTTTTTTTAAAGACACGTCAAAATTGTTTGCCTTTTTTGGTGCAAAAAATAAATTCGAATTAATTATCTTGACACTACTGACGAAATTAGCTTGACAGACTGTAGTTTTGAATATGGTGACTGCTATAGTTAGTATAGTTATTGGCCACTCCATAGTAATTGGCCACTCCATAGTAATTGGCCACTCCATAGTAATTGGCCACTCCATAGTAATTGGCCACTCCATAGTAATTGGCCACTCCATAGTAATTGGCCACTCCATAGTAATTAGCCACTCCATAGTAATTGGCCACTCCATAGTAATTGGCCACTCCATAGTAATTGGCCACTCTTAAGACACTTTCGACCACCGGTCTGGCCTAGTGGGTAGTGACCCTGCCTATGAAGCCGATGGTCCCGGGTTCAAATCCTGGTAAGAGCATTTACGTCCACGTCATATTCTAATCAAAATATGAACCGCGAACTCTCAGCTGCCAGTACGTACAGCAAGAAGGTTATTAGCGGATTAATGTCACTGATTGGTAGTTATGACCCGGGTATGTCCTTAAACTACGTCCAAAAGAGAGGTATGGGCAATGTGAATGTCATCTCGCCTTGTGTGGTAGGGCACAGCACAGCAGATGTCATTCCAGATCTAGAGCAGAGTCCAACTGGGGAAGTACCTCCACCTTACAGAAAACCGCAGCCAAATAACACTTGACCCTACTCATAGTGTTGTGTTCCTGCCGGTGAGTAAGGTTGCCAGAGCTCAACGAGGGGGGTGGGGTTAGGGTCGGCAACGCGCATGTAACTCCTCTGGAGTTGCAGGTGTACATAGGCTACGGAGACTGCTTACCATCAGGCAGGCGGTATGCTTGTTTGCCACCGACGTAGTATTAAAAAAAATATGCATTTCATCTACACTTAGCTGTGTACGTAAGTGTAAAAGAGATGACTATTATTTCGTTTATCAGTTTTGAATACAGGTTCTGTAAACGTATCATCTTATTTAAATGTCTTTTTTGACGACCGGTCTGGCCTAGTGGGTAGTGACCCTGCCTATGAAGCCGATGGTCCCGGGTTCAAATCCTGGTAAGGACATTTATTCGTGTGATGAGCATGGATATTTGTTCCTGGGTCATGGGTGTTTTCGATGTATTTAAGTATTTATAAATATTTATATATTATATATATCGTTGTCTAATAAGTACCCTCAACACAAGCCTTATTGAGCTTACTGTGGGACTTAGTCAATTTGTGTAATAATGTCCTATCATATTTATTATTATTTATTTAAATGTAGGCGTAGTTGTGTATGTGTGCTAATTGTCCCGAGAATTTGAACGGTAATGTTCTCAAATGCGGATTCCATGTTTTTCCGTTCACTGATGGTAGTGACCCGGCCTATGAAGCCGATGGTCCCGGGTTCAAATCCTGGTAAGAGCATTTATTCGTTTGATGAGCATGGATATTTGTTCCTGAGTCACGGGTGTTTTCTATTTATTTAAGTATTTATAAATATTTATACATGTAGGTACTTATACTGGTAGGTTATTTGTACTGTTTCTGTACTGAGGTGTGCAATAAAGTGTATTTGTATTTGTAAAAAAAAAAAAAAAAATTATACATTATATATGTATACCTACCATCATACTTCACAAGAATATTATGCAATTTGACATGTTAAAATTAATTAGGTTATTCTGTGTAGGATATTTTTAGGGTTCCGTAGCCAAATGGAAAAAAACGGAACCCTTATGGATTCGTCATGTCTGTCTGTCTGTCCGTCCGTATGTCACAGACACTTCTTTCCGAAACTAAAAGAACTATACTGTTGAAACTTGGCAAGTAGATGTATTCTGTGAACCGCATTAAGATTTTCACACAAAATATAAAAAAAAAAAAAAAAAATTTTGAGGTTTCCTCATACTTAGAACTGAAACTCAAAAAAATTTTTTTTATCAAACGTATGGGGTTGTTCTTTCTAAAATGATATTGAGGTTTCTATAATATCATTTTTTTCTAAACTGAATACTTTGCGCGAGAGACACTTCTAAAGGAGTAAAATGTGCCCCCCCCCCCCGTGACTTCTAAAATAAGAGATGATAAAACAAAAAAAAAATATATGATGTACATTACCATGCAAACTTCCACCGAAAACTGGTTTGAACGAGATCTAGTAAGTAGTTTTTTATTAATACGTCATAAATGGTACGGAACCCTTCATGGGCGAGTCCGACTCGCACTTGGCCGCTTTTTATAATTTTGGGATAGTTATTGCTCATTGTAATTTTATCTCGCTGTGCATACTTATTTTGGATGGCATTCTTATATAATCCTTCTTCCTTAATCCTTCCTCCTAATCATCCTTCTTTTCTATATATTGCAAAAAAAAGAATGTTGTCTGTGTAGTGTGCCTTTTAAGTAAAATAAAATCATAGAATAAGATAAAACAAAACAAATTAAAATATATCGTTGTTCAAATCCTGGCTGGATCGGAGGTCGCGGGTTCAAATCCTGGCTCGTACCAATGAGTTTTTCGGAACTTATGTACGAAATATCATTTGATATTTACCACTAGCTTTTCGGTGAAGGAAAACATCGTGAGGAAACCTGCATACATCTGCGAAGAAATTCAAAGGTGTATGTGAAGTCCCCAATCCGCATTGGGCTAGCGTGGGGACTATAGCCCGAGCCCTCTCGCGCATGAGAGGAGGCCTGTGCCCAGCAGTGGGACGTATATAGGCTGAATTATTATTTTTATTATATATTATATCGTTGTTTAAGTACCCTCAACACAAGCCTTATTGAGCTTACCGAGGGACTTAGTCAATTTGTATAATATTTATTTATTTATCTTTCTATTGCCTTCTTTTTATTTCTGATTTGTCAAGCGTGACCAATTACTACGGAGGGACCAATAACTATAGCAGTGTCCCTACGAGGATAAGAATGGAAATGTTACCTTAGAGTCAACGTTGTACATAGGTGAGGAGACGTCGTCGATAATAGGCTCGTCGTCGCACAACACGTCGAAGCAGAAACCGGGCGGTGGCGAGTACGTGTTGTACAGCACGCCGGTGAAGATGTCGGATGACTTGCCTGGAACAACGTTCAATGAATGAATGGTTGAAAATCTTTATTTTAGGCAACTAGTGGCCCATAGATAAATACCTTAAAACTATTTACAATAACCGGCCAAGAGCATGTCGGGCCACGCTCAGTGTAGGGTTCCGTAGTTACTCTTCCGTCACAATAAGCTGAACTGGAGCTTAAAGTATAGTAAATTGTTAACCAAGGGATGAAACGGTACCTTTCACCCGAGTTAAACAAATAGGCAAATTTGCATAATCAGTACCTAATTAAAGTAAGTCTTTTGACTATGAAGGGAAAACTTTTTGCGATAACTCAAAAACAGCTAAACTGATCATGTCCGCTATAGTTTTCATTTAATGTCTTTCTTAAGCTCTACTTCCACGATTTTTTTCATATTTTTTGGAGCTATGGTTCAAAAGTTAGAGGGGGGGGACACATTTTTTTTTTCTTTCGGAGCGATAATCTCCGAATATATTATCTTTATCAAAAAATGTTTCCTGAAAACCCCTATTAGTTTTGAAATACCTTTCCAACGATACCCCACACTCTAGGGTTGAAGCCAAAAAAAAATTCACCCCCACTTTACGTGTAGGGGACGTACCCTAAAAAAAATTAAATTTTTAGATTTTATTGTACGACTTTGTCGGCTTTATTGATTTATATATCCATGCCAAATTTCAGCTTTCTAGCACTAACGACCACGGAGCAAAGCCTCGGACAGACAGACAGACAGACAGACAGACAGACAGACAGACAGACAGACAGACAGACAGACGGACATGGCGAAACTATAAGGGTTCCGTTTTATGCCATTTGGCTACGGAACCCTAAAAAGCCTTAAAATGCAATTCAGATATTGTCGACCATCTTGGCTGCTCTGCCCGCGTAGCCAACGTGCCTATCGTTCACGCTCCGTGGCGAACGAAACGCAACTGTCACAGTCGCACTAATATGGAAGAGTGATAGAGAGAGATGACTACGCTACGCTACGGGGCGTTAACGATTGTAACGTTGGCTATGCTGCGGCCAGATATACCTAATGGCAACTGTATATACCTATATCAATAATTAGCCGTAAGATACTTTCTAGGAGGGTAATCTCCTACTGTCTTCTTCTCGCCTGGTACTTTTCCTTACAATTTATATAACCCGCTTATTGGTAAGCGGTTATCGTAGCTTATAGACAATTGCTCCAAAGGTCGTACGGCTCCCTGATTCTTAAAAGCTTTATACAAAAAATTAATTATTTTTTTTCGGCCTCTATTATATTTGACTTTCCTCTAGTCTATTGTACTCAGTGCTATATTTGTCTACCATTCTTCATCAACTCTCATCTACTCAAAGGTTAACTGGAAGAAATCCCTTAAAGGAATAAGTTCGCCTTTGTACTGCTTATCCTGTGCCATATTTATATTTTGTCTTTTGTACAATAAAGAGTTTATACATACATATACATACATACAAAATATCAATAAAAATGGGTTACTTTGTACAAATATTTCGATACATAAGGAACCGCTTCCATTGCTCTAGTCTAGAATTTAGTACAACGTGTCATTATTTCTTACCGAAATCGTCGCCACACCACCTCCAAAGTTCGCAACTTCCTTCTGTCTTCTGCTCGCCTGGTACTTTCGCGACATTTAAATGCTCCTTTTTCAATACAATTTTGATGATTAACAAAGCAAAAAGCTTGATGGTAAGCTGTTTTCACCTATGAATGCCTCCCGGGGTGTCACATGCGTATTTTTGTATGCTTCTCAAGGTTTAGAAGTATAGGATTCTACAAAAAAACTTATATAAAACAGCATTTTCTCACCGAGATCGTCGCTGCCTCGCCACAGCACCTCCATGGAGCGCTGCTTGAGCCGATGCGCCTTGTCCTGGTAGTCGATGCGGCCGAGGAAGAGGCCGTCGTAGCCCATGGAGGCCAGGTCGGCGGCGAACTCGCGCGAGTGCCCGAACGGGTCGATCTGCCAGCCGACGCGCGGACGCCCACAGTCGCCGAAGGTATCGTTTAGTTTTCTGGAAATAGTTAAGTAAAATAGTAATTTTTATTACTTACATATTAAAAAAATGGCCAAAAGAATACCTAGTGGCCAGACAGGTCGGCCTATGAAGCCGATGGTCCCGGGTTCAAATCCTTGTAAAGGCATTTATTTATGTGATGAGCTCAGATATTTGTTCCTGAGTCATGGGTGTTTTCTATGTATTTAAGTATTTATAAATATTGATATATTATATTATATATCGTTGTCTAAGTACCCACAACACAAGCCTTATTGAGCTTACTGTGGGACTTAGTCAATTTGTGTAATTAGTAATCATGTCCTATGATATAATATAAAAAAATAAACCAATTAAAAGTAAGTAGGTAAGCACATGATACTTAATAATAGCCTCCGTTTGGCCTGTTCTGACAGAATGGTCACTACGAAGCACTACACTGAGTATGACCCGACATGCTCTTGGCCGATTTTTGCAATTAAAACAGAAGGAAGATGCCAGTAAAAGAAAAAAAAAAAGAAAAAGTAAAAAAGTTTGTTTCCGCCCGGGATCGAACCGGGGGCCTTGTGCGTGTGAGGCACACGTGATAACCGCTACACTACGGAAACTTGTTATAACATGACGAAAATTTAGATCAAGTTATATTCGACTGTCTTAGCTCAGTACCAACAGCATATTTACAAGTCGTGGCAAAGATATATAATGTAGTTACATTATTTATCTTATACGGAGTTCCGTTAAAAATAAAAATAAAAATGCATGACGTTAATATTCAAGTCGCGCGGGCTGTCTACTGGCTTCAATGACATTGTAACAGTTTTTCAATGAAGTCACGTGTCCGTCTTACGAAATGTCAATCTGACTAATCTGTCGGTCACGTGACCTGTCGCGAGTTTAACATTTTTTCCCCATCACAAAAAGTGCCCAGCGCCGCTAAGGAAGTTTTCACTTCAAAAATATCTGAGCATGCGTCATGATAATAGAGGTTTTGTGAAAACCAAGCCCGCTCATACAATATACTTGTATTCCATGGCCTCTACGTGTTGAATCTGTATCCCCTGTATGGCGCCAATTAATGGTATTTAACAAATTTAACACATATCAGTGAAAGAATAAGGATCAAAGTCAAATGGCAGTAAATTTACTTTGGCTACAAAATATTCTTTGACAATCCACCTCTATTTCAAATTCTCTTTGGTAATACTTACTGTAGTCCCCAAGTGAACTGATCAACAGTGCTCTGGTAATGGCTGGCCGCCTCATCGTTCATGCTCCAAGCCCCGCCAACGAACTGTAGCCGCCCCTGCCTGACCAGGGTGTGAACCTGGGACTTCACGGACGCAGGCTGCGCCACCCACCACTTCCAGAAGAACGCTGTTTCTACGTAGATGAATCTGGAACGTGTAAAGTTGGTTTTAATTTAATTTATAAATGATAACTTTTTTCAGCTATGGACAACGGGTAATTCCCCCGCTGATACTGCGTAAAAAAATCCCAGTAGTAAAAGGTGGGGAAAAAATCCCAGTAGTAAAAGGTGGGGAAAAAATCTCAGTAGTTACCACTGGTAACAACTTGGTGGTAACTAGTGGGACCCAACAGAGCCGCTAATGGATCCCCAACAATGGACTATAGTATGTATGTACAAACAGCTAATGCCCCTGTTGCATGTAGTTATTAATTTTAATTTAATTTAATTTATTAAATGATAATATTTAATTTATTAATTTATAGTATAGTAATGAAGTGTTCGGAGATGTTCCATATTTGAAATCCCTAGTCATCTTCCTCGCATTGTCCCGGCATTTTGCCACGGCTCATGGGAGTCAGGGTAAGGCCTAGTTTACCCTCTGGGCTGGTGCCTACGCCAATTCTCGGGATTAGTTGTCAAGCGGACCCCAGGCCGACCATGAGCCGTGGCAAATGCCGGGACAACGCGAGGATGAAGAAGGATACTACATTAATTACTTACTTTCTCTTGGGGTCTTCCCATAGTTCTTTCACGACTGAATTCAGGATACACTTGACGCAGGCCTTCTGAATGTTATTTCGACCTGAAACGAGCAATCATATACTATTAAATTAAAATTGAGCATTTAAAAAATTCATTTTTCGATTTACAGATGTAAAATATGTACTGGATGTATCGTTGATTACTTCATCTCAAAGTGGTTAAATTTTTCAAGTTATAGAGGTTTTGGTACGTCTTTGAAGGGAAAGGAATGGCATTTTATTTTGTTTTACCGAGGATTTCGTCTTATCGAGGTTCGAATTATCGAGGTTCGACTGTATTGATATGTATGAAACTTACTCCCATAGTAGTACTGATCGAGGGTCTTCAGCCAGCCGACGTCATCGTGCGTGTGCGCAACTATATGCACGTTGAGGACTCCTGGCTCGGCGTCGGTACAGCTCTGAAACAAACATATAAATGTTTATTTTGGTGTAGTAGGTAGGTAGGAATACACGTACATAGCTGGCAGATCCGGAGCTATACTCTGTATCTATAGGGAGCGTGCATGAACTGTAGGAGGCAGCACAGGAGCCGTCAGATTTTTGGCGCGAGGCGTAAATGTGATGTTTTTTGTTCCGATGTAGCCCACAAGATGGCAGAACCTACTATGCACAAGAAAACACGTGACGTGTACATGTGCATGTTTATGGTTCCGATTCAGGCCACAAGATGGCAGACCCTCCAACGCGCACGGTCCCTATAGGCATTGAAATAAAAGTATACCTACAATTTGACTTCATTGAGGGAGACCGGTGAAAGAATGATTATTGTTGATTTTAGATTTCATACAATGAAATTAAAAAGACAGCGTCCTACGCCTAATTATGTAGAAAAGGAGGTAACATGTTTATTTTTTGCCACTGCACCCACCTTGACACATTTCAGATTTGCCCTATGGTTGACTGGTAAGATACCCGCAATAGGGTATTCGTCTGTATTTAAGATAAATTATTTCGCACCATGCATGAAATAAAGCACCAGATAATTATTAAAAAAATTAAATACCTCCTCCCCCCAACTGCTCTTTTGAAATCTTGAAGTCGGTTAATTTTTTTTTTATACTACGTCGACGGCAAACAAGCATACGGCCCGCCTGATGGTAAGCAGTATCCGTAGCCTATGTACGCCTGCAACTCCAGACGAGTTACATGCGCGTTGCCGACCCTAACCCCCTCCCACCCCTCGTTGAGCTCTAGCAACCTTACCTCGGTGGCAAACAAGCATACAGCCCGCCTGATGCTAAGCAGTCTCCGTAGCTTATGTACTCCTCACCCTCGTTGAGCTCTCTGGCAACCTTACTCACCGGCAGGAACACAACACTATGAGTAGGGTCTAGTGTTATTTGGCTGCGGTTTTCTGTAAGGTGGAGGTACTTCCCCAGTTGGGCTCTGCTCTAGATCTGGAATGACATCCGCTGTGCTGTGCCCTACCACACAAAGCGAAATGACATTCACAATGCCCATACCTCTCTTGTGGACGTAGTTTAAGGACGTACCCGGGTCCAAGTCCAAATATACTTTCAAAGCCCTATAATTCCCATAAAGGACGAATTGGGAGCGTGCACGACTGTCACGCAACCTAGTGTCCGCAATTCTAGGGGAAAACGTCAATTCACTACATCTTATAAAACTACTCCAAAACTAAAAACTACTGAACGGATTTTCATACGACTTTCATCTATCAATAGAGTGATTCTTGAGGAAGGCTTTAGAATATAACTTTTTAAGGTTTTGTGTAAATTGTTTGAAATATAACGATGTTGTCGGAAAAAATCACGCTGGCTAGGAGCTTTAATCGAAAACGCTGCCTAATCCGTTTGAGCTATAACAACACAATGTATGGTGGGGTTGTTTCTCATTCATAGGTCTACAAAAAAGTCCGCGATGTGAAATGTCTATCTTTTAAGGATAACTTACTATATCCATTCTTAACTTCTAGAAAAAGATCACGTAATATGTGGCATTTTCAAAGCTATTTACATGGATACATTATTAACAATTATCAAAATAAAGACGTTAGTTATATTAAGCATTTCATACAGATTACAATGGTCCCTTACACCATACAATTTTAATGAATATTTCAGGAGTAATCGTAAATCAAAGTTTCATTTCGAGCCATATAATTGTACGAAATGTTAAAGACGCTATCCGCAGTTAGTTCAAATTTTTACCACCTTATGCGCTGGGATCGCTTTACTTACCCCCACCACGCACTTCGCACGGTCCCAATAGGACATTCAACTTTTAACGCATGAAACCGTAGAAATCTTGCAGGTGTCGAAATAATAAAAATACTCAAAAAAAATTCTTAAATGTCCCATGATTGGTGCCGTTAACATAGCATTTCAATCTAGATAAAAGAGAATACACCGTTCAAATATAAATAAGGAATACAGCGAGGAAATGCTGCCAGTATCTACGGCACCATGCCGCAGGGGGATTATTTATTTTTAGATTTAGGTTTTAAGTTTTATAGTGTATTAAAAAGCGCTGGTGGCCTAGCGGTAAGAGCGTGCGACTTGCAATCCGGAGGTCGCGGGTTCGAACCCCGCCGGCTCGTACCAATGAGTTTTTCGGAACTTATGTACGAAATATCATTTGATATTTGCCAGTCGCTTTTCGGTGAAGGAAAACATCGTGAGGAAACCGGACTAATCCCAACAAGGCCTTGTTTACCCTCTGGGTTGGAAGGTCAGATGGCAGTCGCTTTCGTAAAAACTAGTGCCTACGCCAAATCTTGGGATTAGTTGTCAAGCGGACCCCAGGCTCCCATGAGCCGTGGCAAAATGCCGGGACAACGCGAGGAAGAAGAAGAAGAAGAGAAGAAGAGTGTATTAATTAATATTACTATTTGTAAGAATTGTTATACCGTTTGTGCCCAAATAAACTGCATCAATAAATTAATAAGGAACTGACCAACGATAGTGCCCTTAATAAAGTACAAAGCCAACGCACTCCAGTCTCTGTTGACGGACTTTATCAATGTAGATAAGCGACCTTTGACACTGTTATCTGTCCGCGTAATTATTATACAGCATCTTCATGGTTATCTTTACTGTACTAGCTTTCTAATTTTACAACACAACAAATGTGGCGTTCCATTACAGAAGGTTGCGTCATTGCGTATGCTTCAAGTGCAATAAGGTCCTTTCCATCTGAAGTTCCAACAGCAATTCTGATAAAAAGTTCTTTCTGCACATGAAGCATAAGGAACCTTCTCTGATGGAAATCCACATATTGTAGTAAGTTCTTGAGAAATAAATTATTGGCATAAGCTTTTATTGCTGACTGCACTTTTCTTTCCGAAGGCAACTAATACTAATCGAGATAATTATATTCCCAAACACAGTTTACGTAGTTTTATCCCAGAGTTTCCATGGCTAACTCCTGTCTCCAATATCAGATCAGCTCCATGTCATCATAATATTGCATTGTCATCTTATTTATATACCTATGTAAGCAAAATTTCAGCTCAATCGGTAATCAGGAAGTGGGTCAAATTTAGCTTCCAAAATTTAACCCATCACACTAACAAAATAAAATATTAGGTTAGTGTAAAATAACAAATACGGCAGAAATAGGGTTACAATATTTTGAAAAAATTGAATACATTGACAAAAGTTCTGCCCTACCCTAAAAAACTGGCATATCATCACATTTTAGGATCTGGCTACGACATGTGCATATACAATTATACATAACCTAACTACGCCCGACTACGGCCTGCAAAAGGAACCGACGAAACATTGACTGACATAAGGCGTAGCCACCGTAGTCACACTACTACGGGGACTTAGCCTCATATATATGAATTAGCAGACCGTCTCTGGAGGGGCCCACTGATTATCAGTTCGCCGGACGATATCGGCCTGTCAGTTATTCGCAAAAGCTGACAATCGCGTATAACTGACAGGCCAATATCGTCCGGCGAACTGGTAATTTTTTTTTTTTTTTTAATTTATTTGAATCAAAAGAAGATTACAAAAAGCCTTAAACTACTAATCTGCCAAACTGCAGTACAGTTTGTTGGCAGAAAAAAAAACTAAATCTACCCTCCATCAACTAGTATTGTAAATATTAATAACTATAGCCGCTTTTGCATACGTATGTATATTGAAACCTTGGTATGTTAAAACTTAAACTACAGAGTGGTGGTTATCACATACTGTTATTGATCACAGGTCATTGTATTATGTAATTCAAGCTAACATTAACATTGTACATGTAACATTCAATGGGCCTATTAGAGATTATGCCTCCGACCTTTGCTTTGCTCTCAAACAGAAGCCATTCTCAATCTTAATCTTAAGTTTTGTGTTGTGGTGTATACAATAATTATCGAAGTTTATCTTTGTAATCATAAGTGTATTTTAATCTTACGACGAGAGATTTGTATATCTCTTTTTATATATGGTATATAAAGCTACGTAAATCACGAGGACTCGACTTTTTCATTTCTCCGCCTACATAACGCATCCCTGCCAGTTGGTAAGAATCCACGGCATCCTCTTTGGCACCCAGAGTGCAATAGGGCCCCTTTATGATAGATGCGTTTGATGGAAATGATCGAATGTCTAGTATTGAAATAGTCTATGCTTGAGTGTGTTTGACTGCGATACAGTGACTTTTATTTGAATGACCCGAACAGCTTTAATGGATTGGTTCCTGGCTGATTCTGATGACAGCCCGAAAAGAGCTGGCATCCTGAGCGGAACCGTCAGTTAGATTTGAATTGGAAAGTGTTGCAGTCAACCTCACTACAATACGTTCCTATAACTAATAAGTGTATGATTTGTATCGTTTTAGCTATTTTATTTTATTTTTTTATTTTATTTATTCATTTTAATTAACACAGTATAACAGTTAAAACTAAAGCACTGTGAAATTACATATTGAACCTAGACAATCTAGACATGTATAATTGGAAAGAGTTGACATGAAACATCAAAATACTAATTAGAATACAGGTGACACTTATAACACAGAGGAGGGACGAATATCCATCATCTCGCTGAACCTCAGACATTCATCACGCACTAACATCCATCTACTTGCAAACACATCACATTCAGGCGCTGATGCGAGGAGTGAATTCAAGCTGCGTAAAGCTCGAACAAAAGGAGCGTTCCTGCGCGACACAGTTCGGGAACCCGGCACAGATAAAAGACAGCGATTACGAGGCCGAAACTCAAATCTAGAAGGTGTTGGGACAAACAGACGCACTACTTGTGTTGTTAACTCGACACAGTCAGAGTCACCGCGTAAGATATTACAGATTGTAGTGAGAAGTGCTGAGCTGCGTCTTACCTCTAGGGAGTTAAATCCCATCATTCCCAACAAAAACTTGGTAGGATAAAGGAATGGGTAATACCCGTACATTTTTTTGTATAGGAAACGCATGGTTCAGCAAGCTATGGCGTTCATCTAATATCGCTACGTGATCATCTATCTATAGTCAACATATATATTGGTGACTGCGTCATTCGCCTTCTCTCGGTGTGATCTGGTCTAAAGGTGTAGGCCCAGTAGTCAACCCGTCAATCGCCTACGTACGTGATTTAGCAGAGTACTCACATCGTAGCCGCAGCGTTCGCCTGCTCTCGGAGTGATCTGGTCTAAAGGTGTAGGCCCAGTAGTCAACCCGTCAATCGCCTACGTACGTGATTTAGCAGAGTACTCACATCGTAACCGCAGCGTTCCCCTGCTCTCGGAGTGATCTGGTCTAAAGGTGTAGGCACAGTAGTCACCAGCCCGACTACGCCTAGCAACAGCAACCGACGCAGCATTGCCTGAAATAAAACAGACAAAAACGAATAAATATCTCTGCCATGGAGCTGATGATCGTTGGTGCAAATTCTGGTAAGGGTATTTATTTGTGTAATGAGCACAGATATTTGTTCCTGAGTCATGGGTATTTTCTATGTATTTAAGTATTTATATATTATATTATATATATCGTTGTCTAAGTACCATCAACACAAGCCTTATTGAGCTTACTGTGGGACTTAGTCAATTTGTGTAATAATGTCCTATAATATTTATTTATTTATTTATTTTATTTTATTCACTAGCAGCTGAACCGTATTGTTCAAAATTTGTCGAGCTCCACTAATAAAATAATTTTAGACATTCAACCCCTAAACCCCTATTTACGAGGTCTACGGCAATTATTTATTTATTTATTTCATCTTTATTGCACAATACATGAAGGTACAAATGGCGGACTTAATGCCTTAAGGCATTCTCTACCAGTCAACCAAAAAAACCAACCAAGATTATTATATACGGGAGAAGGCTATTAAAATAGGAAGGTATTTTAATAGTATTTTCTCCGTAGTAGGATTACAAGTGCTATCTGATTGTATTATTATTTTATTTAGAACACAAAACAAACAGACTTTGCCTCCTTGTGTATGTTCTACCGCTTGTACAATGGGCTGTGCTCTGAAGAATTGTTTGACATGATGCCAACGGCCACTTTCTATCACCGCAACCTTTTCTATCAAAGGGTGTTCATCCTCATACCCTAGAGCCTAAATGGTCGCGCACAGTGCGGTTTACAATTCAATTCAAATATACTGTATTCATGTAGGCCTAGAAACAAGCACTTATGAATAGTAAGAGAGTATTACATATAATTATCTTAATCTAATTATCAGAGCAATTTATTGATGTTGTAAATATTATTCCATATATAATACTAATGAATATAATTCATAGATCAAATTTAATACTAAAACTTTCACAAAATACAGTCATACAATTTTTTTTTTTATAAAAAATACTAGTCTAGATTGTTTCTAGAATAAATTCTAAATGTCAAACAAATATAATAAAAACAACAAAGAGAGAGAGGAATTTCCTCCCGCGGACGCTCCGGCTGTGGAATGAACTCCCTGTCGAGGTTTTCCCGAGGGTATACAGTATGGGGTTCTTCAAAAAAGGAGTGTACAGGTTTTTAAAGGGTCGGCAACGCGCATGTAATACCTCTGGAGTTGCAGGCGTCTATAAGCTACGGTGACCATCAGGCGGGCCGTATGCGTTTTTGCCACCGACGTGGTATAAAAAAAAAAAAAAGTCACATACAAATGGATTTGAAGTACAATGTAGTGTACAAAACATACTTAAGAGTCATAGACCTGCAGTGGCAGCATGGTGCCATTTTATCACTTGTCACTATGCCTGTCACTTTCGCGCTTACATACTTGTTAGAACGTGACAGGCATGGTGATAACTGATAAAGATCCGACCATCTTAGCCCTACTGGAGGTTCAATATTAAGTACATAATGTTAACATACATACTAACAGTAGAAAGAAAATGAAATCGTGAGCCATACATAAATTCTATTTATTTAGAGCAAAATCAATAGCTACATATTACATAAATTCTTACTTTTAATTTAACAGGGCATACATTAAAAAAATATATACCTATAATAAATGTATGAAATTATATGGAGGGTAAGTAGATTGGTAAATACTAAATAGGTTTAAAATTTCTCCTCGGATACCTTGGTGGGAAGTGGCTGACTTAAACCGGGCGAATATTGTACGTGCTCACAGGCTTCGGTCCGGTCACATTCCATTAAATATGTTTGCTCATCTGATGAGGAAAGCAGAGTCGCCCAACTGCGATATTTGCGGTTCTGTCGAGGATGTACAGCACTTCCTAATGGAATGTATTCGGACTCGAGACAAGAGGGCGCAACTATTTGAAGCTAGGGGTTATGGAGTAACTGATATTGGGGTTTTTCACTCGATATTGGCGGAACCCCTGTCTAAAACTGCGAAATTCGTGAACAGTTTTTTTGACAACTCGTAACACATTGAAACTGTAATGTAGAGGCCCAACGGAGCCGACATGTCTCATTGATAGACTCCTTTTAAAAATGTACATAAAAAAAAGTTTATCATTCAGACATGTTAAACATGTCTGTTTTATTACATATTATCGGATAAGCTGTAATCAATCGCTGAATTTGTATTGCGAAACCATTAGTGACATATTTATGCAATATGTTTTCAATTTAATCAATCAATCTTAACATATCTATCGGGTGATGTAAATATATAAACAAACTGATATCTACTTAAGCAGTTTAACCTACTTCATTTCTCGATATTTCGAAATTTTAATCCATATGTATATATAAGGTCACTGTGGGCAAGACCGTCTACAAGGCAAGTCCGTCAACACATTATAACTCTTGAATTAGAAAGCGTTTGCCGCTTTGGTGTCGAGTTTATAAGTCAGTTTTTCGCGCTAGTTCCTTCACTCTAAAACAGATGGCGCTGTGACAACGAACTTCAGAGCAATCCGCGTAAACAAGTCATTACGTGTATGGAACTCGAAGTAATAGTGCGACAGTCTTTGCAAATAAAATTGTTAAAAATAGTTTGTGATCAGATTTTGCACCAGAACTCGACTACGTAAGTAATATAAGACCCGGCAATCTTTATTATGTGTTTAAATTATAAGATATTGGCTTAGTTTTGTAATTATACGTTCCATCATTCATCACATTAAAATTTTGCTAAGTTGGAAAGTCCGTCTACTATGCACAAGGCAAGTCCGTCATATGCCGGACTTTCCTTGAATCAGAGGTTACCAACTGTTAAATGGCTTCAATATTATTTATTGCGATTTTATAAGGTTACTACAGATACGCATTTTTACGACATTGCGTATGATGTTTGTGTTTTGTATTTATTAACAATTTTAATCTCGAAACTAGTAAAGAAATGTGTTCTTTATCCTCAGCACTATGTAACCGAAAATACAAATAAGAAAATACCTATTAAGTAAATAAATGAATAAATATTGGCCGCAAGCTAAGCTAGCATAGCTTAGCTTTTACTATTGATGCTAGGCGACGACATATAGAAACTCATATAGATAAATATATAAAAAACAAACATGACTGAAGGAACAAATATATGTGTAGATTATACAAGCAAATGGGATCCCTACCGGGATTCGGGCCTTCATATGTTATATTATTATACCTATGACACATATTATTACCCTTTTTACTCCTCTTGAATTTTAGAATACGGTTGTACAGTCATATTTTCTTGATAGTTTTGAAGATTAAAATCACTGCAGCCATACGAGTCCATACGTATTTTTTATTTCGGAACATTTATTGTACTTATCGTGATTTAGGCGATTTGCTTACACCGTGATACAAGGTTACGCGCCACGCCAACGCTGTACCGCGTGTGCCACGCCGCTATGTGACGTGGGTTCTTCGCCTTACTTATCCTGAAAATTTACGTATGTAGGGTACCTACTTGTGTTATGGAATTTGATTTGCCAATCACTATTTGATTTAAACTTGCTACTCCTATGAGCTTATTTATGTAACCCTCTTTGATCTCCGTAAATTTAAAACAACGAGTAAATTTAAAATGACTATTGGTATTTTATTTGAGAAGAAAAAAAAATAAGTACGTATAATTATTTTCCAAAAAAGGTTTACCACCCCATTTACGTAGTATATGCCGGACTTACCTTTTAATAAGAAAAATTGTGTTTATTTCGAATCTAAACCCTATATTAACAAGTTTAGAGTACACTTTTCATTGTCTGGTTTCATTCTTTGTAAGGATTCTAATACGAACACATAAGCACCCATAGTATGGCTGATAACGTTACTAGACGGACTTACCTTAAACTACACGGGAAGTCCGTCTACTCGCCGAATTTTTAAAAATACTATTGTTTTTGCTTAATTAATGATTAAAATGATCTGTCACTATAGCTTAATTATTATATATGAAATTCTTCATCGTATGTGATTACAAGCGGTCACGTAAGTGAATAATTAACGGAGCTAGAATACTCCAATGTAAAAAATAAATAAAGTATGCCGGTCTTGCCCACAGTCACCTTACATATGCTATTTGCCAACTACTTATTATATACCTACAAATAGCTTATATGATAATATTAACTTAATTTCTAAATAAAGGATTCGGTTATATCTATTTAAAAGTTATCAGAACGTTCCAAAATGGAATTGAATAGAAACATTTTTTTAACATAGGAAAATAAATAAATATTATAGGACATCATTACACAAATTGACTAAGTCCCACAGTAAGCTCAAGCTTGTGTTGAGGGTACTTAGACAACGATATATATAATATATCAATATTTATAAATACTTAAATATATAGAAAACACCCATGACTCAGGAACAAAATATCCATGCTCATCACACGAATACATGCCCTTACCAGGACCTGACCCGAGACGATCAGCTCCGTAGGCAGGGTCACTACCCACTAGGCCAAGCCGGTCGTCAAAATACAATTTAAATATAAGATAAAACCGGCCAAGAGCATGTCTGGCCATGCTCACTGTAGGGTTCCGTAGTTACACATTCGTCACAGACTCACAGTAGACTGCCTTGAGCGGGGGCTATTATTAGCAAAGATAATTGGAAATAGATGTGTATTGTAAAAAAAAAATGTTTACTCACGTAAATTTACTGCCGTCTTTTGACACACGATAAAACATTGTGTTAAATTTGTTAAATATCAAAAAGACGCGCCATCTTACTGGGCACAACCTAAAGGTTATGGCGTCGCTCGAAACGATGTGGCCATATACCTTTGGCCTTTGTTCTATTAGATGGCGCCACTTTTTACTACATATCAGTGAAAGAATAAGGATGAAAGTCAAATGGCGTTCTAAAAGTTTTTAATCATGGTCGAAAGATGGCAGTAAATTTACTGTGGCTACAAAGTTTTCTTTGACAAGCCAACTCTATTTCAAATTCTCTTTGCTATTAGTAAACATCATGTACTGTTCGCAAAAGGGATCTTCGCGGCGCCTTGTGCGTCTTTGTTTATACTAAGGGAAGACTTTTTGCGATTACTCAAAAACGGCTTAACCGATCATGTTCGCTCTAATTTTCATTGAAAGTTTTTACTAAGCTTTATTTTCATATTTTTTTGGACCTATGGTTCAAAAATTACAGAGGGGCCTTTTTTTTCTTTGAAATGTTTTTATATATACAAGCCATATTGCAGTTTTCTAGCACTTACGACCACGGAGCAAAGCCGCGAACGGACAGACAGATAGACGGACATAACGAAACTGTAAGGGTTCCTAGTTGACTACGGAACCCTAAAAAATATAAGGGCAATCTACAGCATTGCTTACCGTGGCATACATTTCCTGATTTGAAAAAAGGAATAAAGTACCACGAAATAGTAACACAAGTATAAAACGCCACGTTTTTACAGAAATTAAAGAATTTCACGTATTTATTGCGTTTAAATGGTTTAAAGTATACGTCACAGTTTAGAAGCCGTTTAATGATAACACAATATTTTTTATGGTTAATACAAGTTGCAAGTCATAACGAGGAAAATATTTACATGTATCGCAACATTATTACCGCAAAATGAATACCTATTGGTTATTACAAGGTAGTTATTTACTTACGTACTTGTGAATTTATCTATCTTCATGTGAGTAAATAATATATTCCCGGAGTTTAAGGACATACCCGGGGGTATGTCCTTAAACTACGTCCAAAAGAGAGGTATGGGCATTGTGAATGTCATCTCGCTGTTTGTGGTAGGGCACAGCCAGCGGATGTTATTCCAGATCTAGAGCAGAGCCCAACTGGGGAAGTACCTCCACCTTACAGAAAACCGCAGCCAAATAACACTAGACCCTAATCATAGTGTTGTGTTCCTGCCGGTGAGTAAGGTTGTTAGAGCTCAACGAGGGGGCGGGAGGCGCATGTAACTCCTCAGGAGTTGCAGGCGTACATAGGCTACGGAGACTGCTTACCATCAGGCGGGCCGTATGCTTGTTTGCCACCGACGTAGTATAAAAAGAAAAGGTAAAATGCGGCTTCAACACTAAGTATTGCTAATACTAATGTGTGTGCGCATTGATAAGTTTATCGATTGACAAAGGCTTGTTAATTTAATTACTTGCTTACATAAATAAATCGTTATTAATACGCTTTTTAAAATTAGTATAACAAATTAACAATACATATTACATTTACATATGTATTTAATAACATCTTGCAAGTTTGTTCTAAGAATCCGCAGCAAGATCGGTTCTACATACAAACGTAGTTACTCTAAAACTTTGTACTTACCATAGAATATGCCTGTAATTAGAGATGCAACGAATATTCGGCCATTATTCTATCTGAAGCTACATAAACTAATTATAGGTAGAGATGCAAGGAATAGTGGCTTGGCCGAATACCGAATATACGGCGGAGCCATCGGCCGAATCGCCGAATATATATTGGCAAGAAGTTTTCCCTAAAATAAAGTAAATTCGAACGCGCGCGTGCTTGCGCTGTGCAAGTTGCAACTTATTTCTAGCTGTAGGCAGTCTTTGATAGAAATTGCGCTTATTCTGCCGAATACCGAATAGTGGCATAGTATTAGGCCGAATACCGAATAGTGGCATAGTATTAGGCCGAATACCGAATAGTACGTTAATACGTAGATAACGGCAAACGAGGGGTATAAAAAGTAACAAACTACAAGTCAGACTACCTCTATATTCATAGGTAGTAATACAAAAAGATGAGAAAAATAATACAAAATATTTTTTTTACACATTGACAAAATCTAACGCACCGCAATGTCGTGCAGAATAAGCGCAATTTTCTATCAAAGACTGCCTACAGCCAGTGGCGGATTTGCAGTGTTGGCCGCCCTAGGCCCCAGGCCTCGTAGTAACTACTAGCCGCCCCTTTCTCAGCACCCATCATATAGACTGCCGCCTTGCTGCCGCCCCTAATGTCTTGCCGCCCTAGGCCCGGGCCTACTTGGCCTTAGGGCAAATCCGCCACTGCCTACAGCGAGAAATAAGTTGCAACTTGCACAGCGCATGCACGCGCGCGTTCGAATTTACTTCATTTTAGGTAAAACTTCTTGCCGATTATTCGGCGGCCGAATATTCGGCTATTCGGCCGATGGCTCCGCCGTATATTCGGTATTCGGCCAAGCCACTATTCGTTGCATCTCAGCTAGCTCTAGCTTCAGATACCATAGTGAAAATAAGTTTTTGGCAAATATTACAAGCTTTTATTTAACTTGCCCTGTTAGTATGTATGGGACAAATCTTGCAAGTTGAATTTGACCCACTTCCCGGTTTCCGATGATGCTGAAAATTTACATACATATGTAAGTCGGGTACAATGCAATATTATGGTACCATCAAGCTGATCTGATGATGGAGACAGGAGGTAGCCAAGCTTTTATCGCTGACTGTACTTTTCTTTCCACAGGCAACTACCTAATACTCATCAAGGCAATTCTAACAACCCCAAATATAATAAGTTTGCGTTGTTTTATCACTGAGTTCCCATGGTCACCTCCTGTCTCATGAGATCAGCTTCAGGTCACAATAATATCACATTGTCATCCGATTTACATATGACGATGCCTGTTGCAGATGACATAATGTGTAAATACACGTTTTATTTTGACGAAACAGTTCAAAACAATTACATTTTATTCGAATGTTTTTTGGATAAATTTATATTTGAGTGTATATATGTATGCAAATTACAGCTCAATCGGAAATCAGGAAGTCAGTCAAATTTAGCTTCGAATATTTGACCCACACTAACATAGGTACATACCAGTGGCGGCGCGTCACAAATATTCATAGGGAACCCGGAGCTAATTTTGCTTTCCTTTTCTCCATGAACCGATCGTGAAAGTACTCAACGGGCTGAAATTAGATAAGCCGGTGGGAATCGAGTTCTTTGAACGATCCGCCACTGGTACATACATACATACAGGGCAAGTTAATAAAAAGCTTTTAATAAACGGATGCCACTGTATATGTATAATACGATACAAGTGCGAAAAGTAGGAAATTACCTTTGCGCACGTGTAAGTACAACTTTTAAAGTACATACGGCCCTTTAAATTTACGACATATGCACGTATTGTGCTAGTTAACGCACGAGGGCGGTAAAGTACCACCATATGTACTGTAAAACCAATAACATACTTTTTAGGGTTCTTTACCCAAAGGGTAAAACGGGACCCTATACTAAGACTCCGCCGTCCGTCCGTCCGTTCGTCCGTCTGTCACCAGGCTGTATCTCATGAACCGTGATAGCTAGACAGTTGAAATTTTCACAGATGATGTATTTCTGTTGCCGCTATAACAACACATACGAAAAAGTACGGAACCCTCGGTGGGCAAGTCCGACTCGCACTTGTCCGGTTTTTTAAAGGCTTCTAACAGTCCTACCTCTAAATTTAAAAACTCAAACAAAGGGGCATATCTATGTATTGTCAATACAAATTAAATTGTGTAAAACATATTTTGTATAACGTCAATACCCGGGGAGGAAAACGAGGAAAGCAATCATCCACTATCGTCGGTTTTTATCACTAAAATCTACGCATACGAATTCGCTCGCAACTAGTTAAAAATACAGTTAAAGCACAGCATTACAAACTAACTGTGAAACAGAATCCGGTCCACAATACCAGGCTAACAGAACTAGGATTACACAGAATCAATGCGCAAAAACTTGCCCCGGGACGCCTGCCATCCTGATAGCTGTTAAGGCCAGTGCAGACGGGTTGATCAAATCGAGCGATTTGATCAGGAAAAAAACCGCAGAAGAGCAATAGTTTAGTTTAGTTTATTTATCTCTCAATACAATGTTCAAAGTTACTGTAAAAAGATACATAAGATAAGCAATTACTTATCGTATAGTGATCGTCGGATACAATGTGAAATTTAATATTATTACAATAAAATAAATAAATAAATATTATACGACATTATTACACAAATTGACTAAGTCCCACAGTAAGCTCAATAAGGCTTGTGTTGAGGGTACTTAGACAACGATATATATAATATATAAATATTTATAAATACTTAAATACATAGAAAACACCCATGACTCAGGAACAAATATCCATGCTCATCACACGAATAAATGCCCTTACCAGGATTTGAACCCGGGACCATCGGCTTCATAGGCAGGGTCACTACCCACGAGGCCAGACCGGTCGTCCAACAATACAATACAATACAATATAATGTTATAGAGGTAGTTATATACAATGGTATATAAATCTTTGACGACCAATCTGGCCTCGTGGGTAGTGACCCTGCCTATGAAGCCGACGGTCCCGGGTTCAAATCCTGGTAGGTAAGGGCATTTATTCGTGTGATGAGCATGGATATTTGTTTCTGAGTCATGGGTGTATTTAAGTATTTCTAAATATTTATATATTATATATATCGTTGTGTAAGTACCCTCAACACAAGCCTTATTGAGCTTACTGTGGGACTTACAAGGAAGGGTACCCATTTGAAAGCACCAAAAAATAATGAGCACGTGTTTTGTTATATCGGCTAAAACTCATTTTTTCCTAAAAAAATCGACATTCAAAGTTTTATAATATCTTATCGCTAAAGTTACACATAAAGACAGGTATATTTTTAGGAAAACTTGAGTTTAAGCAGATATAACAAAACACGTGCTCATTATTTTTTGCTGCTTTCAAACATATACTCAAACAAGCCATTAACTAGCAAGTTGCTTGAGCATCACTTTCTATAGGAGTTAGAAGATTTAGTAACTTTTTAGTACTTTGAAGGTCATTTTCTCCTAACAGGTTGAGTGTGGGCAGCTAAAAAAAAATACGTGTCCGTTATTTTAGACTGCTCTATAACATATATCAAAATGAATCAAATCGGAGTCGGACAGTTGGGTACCCTTCCTTGTTAGTCAATTTGTGTAATAATGTCCTATAATAAAATAAATAAAATATTATAGGACATTATTACACAAATTGACTAAGTCCCACAGTAAGCTCAATAAGGCTTGTATTGAGGGTACTTAGACAACGATATATATATAATATATAAATATCTATAAATACTTAAATACATAGAAAACACCCATGACTCAGGAACAAATATCCATGCTCATCACACGAATAAATGCCCTTACCAGGATAATAATATTTATTTATTTATTTATAATATTTATTTATTTATCATATAATATTCGCCATATCAAAATGTCAAAAATAATTAATAGGAATAAAAAACTGAAATTGTACCATGATACTACAGAGTTCAGATCAATGAATAAGTTAAATATGATATTCAAATAATATAATGCGAACAACTACTATGGCCAAATAACGCGTAAACATAATCCCTAAAATGCTTAACCAATTAAGCCCAACCGTAGAAAAGTGTACTACTACACTTTTCTATGTTTGGGCTTAATTGGAGCAAATATATAAGAAAAGACTCCAAGCTAATCTTTTAGTTTTTTTTTTATACTATGTCGGTGGCAAACAAGCATACGGCCCGCCTGATGGTAAGCAGTATCCGTAGCCTATGTACGCCTGCAATTCCGGAGGAGTTACATGCGCGTTGCCGACCCTAACACTCCGCACCCTCGTTGAGCTCTGGCAACCTTACTCACCGGCAGGAACACAACACTATGAGTAGGGTCTAGTGTCATTTGGCTGCGATTTTCTGTAAGGTGGAGGTACTTCCCTAGTAGGGCTCTGCTCTAGATCTGGAATGACATCCGCTGTGCTGTGCCCTACCACACAGGGTTGGTCCCATAACAGAAGATGCTCAGTATGACCTATATATCCATCTCGCAAAATATTGCAAGTAATTAAAAACAATATACTTCCTATAACCACGCAAGCCTTCTTGAGCTTACCGAAGTGCTCAGTCAATTTGTGTAGCAATGTCCGTATAATGTTTATTTATTTTATTTATATTTATACTTTTAAATGCGACCTGTAAAACTGTAATAGTACATTATGATACAAGTACGAAAATAGGGAATTACTATTCTCACATGTATCGTACACCGTTTTACAGTACAGCTGGCCGCGTAGTCAACGTTACAATCGTTAACGTTCCGTAGCGTAACGTAGTCATCTCTCTCTATCACTCTTCTTTATTAGTGCGACTGTGACAGTTACGTTTCGTTCGCCACGGAGCGTCAACGATAGGCACGCTGGCTACGTCCTTTAAATTTTCGACATAGTTACTAGGATTTGCAATCCTGATTCGTATGTATGAAATTATCCGAATCTCTATCGCGGATCTTCCCATACATTTCAGATCCGCATAAAAACCTACAAAATCGTATCGAATCAGAGAATCAAGACGCAAAAACATGTCCCGGCAGCTCAAGACGGCACTGTCACTGTCATCCTCATCCTGATAGCCGTTATAGTTATTAGGCCAATCATATTACATCAAAAATTGCGTTTCGAGGAATTAATTCCCAGCAAGCTGGAAATCGTTTCAATACTTTCATTTGGTGCGTCTTAATTTATTTTTTAAATTAGCTCATCCAAAAGTAACTTGAAGGAACTGTCATACTCGTAGGTAACTTAAACATAAAATATACTAAACTTTAGAGGTTTAAAGGAATCTGTATGTCTATTAATTTACCTGTTTCGCCTTTCCATGTAATTATAATTTAAAATAAAGTTAAAAAATATATACCCATCCTTTCTTCTCTATGACAATTATTTTGGTAATACGAGTTTAAATTTCTTCCACCAACTATAGTCTAAAATTAAAATAAACGCTGAGAATCTATATGTAGGTATATTACTTAGAGGTCCCTTAATCATGGGTATAAGAAATAGGTAATAAAATAATCATTTTTGCATTTTTTGTTGCAAAACAAGCTTAATATACGTGTTTTCTGTGATTTCTAACCATGTTATATCATACTATGAGTAGGTAGTAATCAACGACAAATTGGAAAATTACCCTTTCTTACCCGGCACATTGTTTAGTATTGTTTCCTACGTTATATTTGTAAATTTTATAATACATCTAACACTTACCTTAGCAGTAGAATTCCAGCATCAGACAAGGAAGCAACGATTTTTTATTCTCAAAAAATTCTACGTAAATAAATACGCGAAACGAATAACAAAATGACATGCACCCTCAAAGGCTGACAAATAATGACTGACTGATGAAGATGATTGAAATGAAACGAAACGAACTACGAACGGAAGTTAAATTTTCACTATGTATATGGGTAAGTGGTAAACACGGCGAAAATATGTAAATAAAAATAGTATTGAAATTTTTTCTTATATAACATCTTAATAAATCCGTAAAGAATGCGTTTTAAGGATATAATTTAAAAATCACCGGTAAATGCTCCTTCCTAGAACTTGACTATTTTGCTACGGCAACATTTCGTGATCTGTCAGTAGATTACATTCAAGTAGAAACTGATTACGTCAACAAAAATTAAAACGTATTAGACTCTAATAGTATTAAAATAAAGTAGATTTTGTATTGTATAAAAACATGTAAATGTAATGTGTATTTTGTAAAGTATTCTTTGAAGCTTGAGGGTTGTTAATGTTGAGTTGAAGTTGTAACTTGTATTGATCGCAAAGGAATGTTGTTGTTTTGTTTGACCTTTGAATAAAATCGATAATCAATCTAAAAATAAACAGACCGGCAAAATGTCGGGAGGCTGGAGATTCTGTCCGGCCACACAAACCGTCGTAAAAAACTTAAAAACGCGACTAACACCGGAAGAACGCGAGAAACGAAACAAGTGGCTAGCGGAGTTCAAAGAAGAATGCAAGACCGACTTCGGTATGAGCTTGTACAGTTTGCTGGTGACTTCAGCGAACAACCGCGACAAGAGGGAAGCTGCCGAAGCGGAGGCCGAAAATACAAAGCAAGTAAACCCTACAGAAGCTTTCTGTGAGTCTGTTGAAGCCGAACCAGTCGCGCGTTTCGACTACATGCTTGAAGAGGGCACGAAAAACAACATGCTATTCAAAATTCTTGCCGAACGCCTATCAAGTCACGCCGTTGAGAGGATTTGCAAACACATGTTTGAGTCGAAGAATTTAAAAATGCTTGAACTTGACAGTTTTTTCTGCAACTTCTTCCCTATTTATCTAAAGCGGGCATATTCTTGGTTCTCTCTCGATATCATGGTTAAAGCTAACAAGGCTTATCCATTATCATTCCGCTCTTTAATGCTGATATTATTGCAAGACTTGGAAATATCAAATACAATGATAAATGATTTTGTTTTAACATTGGACGAGGCGGGTAAATACGAGTTTATGTCAATTGTTATGGAGCTTGAGCTGTCAACTGAGGAATTTATTCATAACCTCATTTCCATAACGTCGGCATATAAAGGAGCAGAAAAAACAGATAGACTACAGCACTACATCTATAACAGTCTTATTCAGTATTCCACACATTGTTTATCAGATTGGAATTATGGGAGACTGTTGCTTGCATACCTTCACTCAATCAGCCATGGACAGTGCAGCTTTGATATCAGGATGATGGAGCGTTTGATTGAAATGCACCGATCCCCATTCAAGCGGCCATGCATGGCAGTGCTCGGAGATGCTATAGCATCTCTGAATGAAGCAGCCATCCCGCCGAATCCCATGTGATACAGGGAGTGGGTGTGGAATGCTCGACGCATGAAGCACTGGACCGAGCTTTAAAAAGAAGGTAATGGTTCTTGGGAAGCAAAAAGCTGTAAACATCACAATATTTGTTGAAGTTTTAAAGTTTCTCCACTTCTCCAGACCAGAGAAAATTTAATTTTGTCTATGAGAACTAATTTTAACAAAATATTCACTTCGAATTTTAATTTTAAGTAAAAAATTAAAATAGGGAATGTTTTGATTTCATTAGGAAAAGCTAGTGATGGAGTTAAGGGGTCAGCCGCATTCGAGGGAAGCCAGTGCTGTCAAACTTGTCTATCCTGACAGACATTCAGACGTACTCTCAGAGTAAACAACAGCTGAAGCGTTATACAAGGCCTTCTACCGGCCATCCAAAATTGCTTGCGGTAACTTTTTTATTTACTTGTTAAATTAGGAATACATGGTGATGTACTGATGGTGATAAATTTATACATGACTTAAAATTAATTTGCTCAAAAAGACAATTTTGGAACTGATGTTATAACATAAATACAGCATTATTTTAAGTATTAATTACTAAACCTTGTTTTATATCCCAAATAGTAAAAGGACACTGATACGGGTCTTTTTCACATAGTAGTAAGTAGTAGTAAAGTATTGGACAGCTAATAAATTACCAAAATAAATTAACTGGCAGACAAAACTTCCTGCAAACCCCAGGATTTTATCTACCAGTTAAGCTTATTTGAAGATTGTCAAACAGTTTGAAGTCTAATAAGTGGCAAGGACTTTACTTGGACATCCTGAAACAGACCCTAAAAATAAGATGATTAGCTAATAAATTAGTCGATCAAACTATCATGTTAATGTTGACACATATATTTAAAAAATTGGGTAAATATAAACCAGTTGCCTGTATTTATTGGATTATGAACATTATTTTAAGTCAAAAGCGATTTTATGGTAAGTGCCAATCATGGACACCATAAGTGTCGACTGTCAACCAATGGATGTTCTATCTATTTATAAGAAGATATCCTTGAGCCAACAAATTTTCAGGTTGCTAAAAATTTTTGTAATATATAATTATAATGACTTATTCAAATATTGATCAATTAAAAAATATATCAGGCTATATAGTGCAATTGCATGTGTCCGAGTGAGACACTGATATTAAATTGAATTGGAATTATGTTAGAATTCAGATTCGGTTTTTGTCAAAGGCTCCTATCATTATTTCATGTGATTTGCAAATTGAGAATACATGTTCCTCAGTATGGCTGCATTAAAAAAAAAAGAATGTGTGGGTGTTATACAACATTAAGATATAATTAATAGTTGTTTGACTTTACAGTATTATGCGTATATGAAATTTATACTGTAGTGAAAAATATACAAAAATGTAAAAAAAAATCCTATATACTTAACTGATAATTACTTACTTATTCTGAATTTTGCTAAATATAATAATATATACCTACTTAAAAAAGTAATCTGTTTAATAGTCAAATTAATCATTTACATATTATTCAAATTGTTACCTACATATAAACTTAATACAATTTTTAGATCTAATAAACGTAATCAATATAAACATACCGAACAGTAGGACCTTCATTATAAAAACACTAAATATAATAGGGCATTATCATCTGTGTCAGATGCCAAATAAATGTTTTATCTATTTATCTATCAGTTTTTTAAGTTAATAACACTTAACTATGTATTTTTTTTAAATATATTTATTGTAGGCACAGAGAGAGTACATACAAAAAGAGATCAAAACGCCTTAAATAACACTATCTGCAATTTTGCATAAAGTCTGGCCAGAGTGGCCAGTCTTATAATGTATATTTATTTAAAGCCCGACCAGAAATATATGATCATTGTCAAGAGGGCGCTGTTATTCTCACGTATAGGGTGCCAGTTCAGTTAGTATGAAAAATTTAGTTCCAATGAAATTCCGCAATATGGCGCGTGATCATATATTACTGGTCAGGCTTTACTTGTTTTATTGTGAAAATGTAGGTCACTAGTAATGTGCTCAGTTAATTAGTATTTATCATATTATTAAATGTATGTATCACTCTGGGGTAAATCACATATGTATGTTCCACAAGTAGCGGGAAAATACGTGTGTTGTATAGGTGACCGAAATTAAAATACATAACGTATATATTATTATTAATTAAATATTGTTGTACACCCACTTAAGTTTATTGGCGACACCAAATGTGGATAAAATAAATATTATTAAAAGTCGAAACATTCAACAGTATTGAATATGATAGAATATGATAAAATATTATAATTTTTAATAATTTGTTACTTTATTGAACGCATTATGTGAATATTTTTATATTATTATCTAGATGTTGGTATTAACTAAATTGTAATTTTGACATGTAATGTATGTGTACATTATTAATAATAAATATGAATATGAATATCGTATTTGACGAGGTACACAATCGGTTATTTGTATTTTATGAAGCAGATATAATATAGTCATTTTGTGCATAATTAAAATTTAATGAATGTGATATTAAAATGTGTAATTGGAATGTCAGGGTTTTAAGAAAGAAGGGTATTAAGTTTGGCTGTGTATGTGCGTACATATATGTAATATATGTATACTGTAACCCTTTACATTATATACATTTTCTAAGTCCGTAGTATTTAAAATGTAACACTATATTGTTGTCCATTTACTCTGTAGAGTTTGTGAACAAATTCAAGTTGTACCTCTGTATGAAATATCTTAAATGTTAACCTTAAAAGTGTCAAATTGTACTTGTTGTATTTTTGGAAATGTTAAATGTTGGTAAGTAAATAAAATAAATGTCTATGCACAATTGTCTGTAATCTGTATTACTTATTTACCTGTCTTTCCTACAAATAATTGACAAAATTTCATTTTTTCAAATAGGATATTTTATGTCATGTATATGAAAGAAAATTAAATTCTAAGGTACATATGTTTTTATTTCACCTGAAAACCAACTTTTCATTTAAAAATATCTAATCTAAAAGTAGTGAATTCCAAGTGTAGTATGACGTAAATGACGACGGCTGAAAGTTAAAAGAATATTTTACTGAAAGAAAGCCTGCGAAGAAACATATAACACAAAAATCGGCCAAGAGCATATCGGGCCCTGCTCAGAGTAGGATTCCGTAGTTACTCTTCCGTCACAATAAGCTAAACTGGAGCTTAAAGTATAGTAGATTATTAACCAAGGGATGAACTGTGGATGGTACGTCTTTTTACTATGAAGGGGAAACTTTTTGCGATAATTCAAAAACAGCTAAACTGATCATGTCCGCTATAGTTTTCATTTAATGTGTTTCTTAAGCTTTACTTCCACGATTTTTTTCATATTTTTTTTACCTATGGTGCAAAAGTTAGATGGGGGGACACATATTTTTTTTAGTCGGAGCGATTATCTCCGAATATAAATATTCACTTTATCAAAAATGTTTGTTGGAGACCCCTATTAGCTTTGAAAGACATTTCAAACGATATCCCACAGTAGGGTTGAAGCAAAAAAAAATTTTAGATTTTATTCTACGACTTTGTCGGCTTTATTGATTTATATATCCATGCCAAATTTCCGCTTTCTAGCACTAACGTTTACGTTATTTCGCAATTTTCTTAGAAATTAATGAGAAAAAATAAATTACTTATTACATATAGGAAGCATATATTTACCGAAACGAATATATTTATAGCATTTTTCAAACTCAATGGATACGCTGAGATCGCTCACTGGTTTCATTTCATTTAGTCGTAGGTATTTAAAACTCCTAATACCTTGATACTGACGAAATATTCCGACTCGACTGAAGCCATAATTTTAAAAGATTAAATGAAAATCTTGAGTAAGAGAAAGGTGTAAGAAAACGCCAAATTCCAAACCTCACACGTTTAATCAGTCGAAAACCGGTGTCCCACGAAAATGATAACAGTCAAAAAATAACCAACAGTCGGTCGTTGCAAGCATTGACACAAACTAATTATGCGTAGAAAGATATTCGAAAGTAGTGAACAGAAAATAATGATAGACCTCAAAATGAAACTATCTATGTAAACTAGAAACATGCATTATGAAAGTTTTGTATGAAAGCAACAGATGTTTTTCTTCCTTTACTTATGTCTTACATTTGGTAGTTTTGTAAGTTCTTACAAAATGATCCTGTTATGCTGTTTCAGAAATAGTTTTTTTTTTTATTATTGTATCTAGCGGGATTGAGACAATATTCGTAGTCTATATTTATATAGCTTACTCTTGAGTCTTCGTAAGTATAGCAGTAGAGTTAAACCAAGCTAAGTTAACTCTACTTCTGTTAGGGGGGTAAAATTAAGTAAGGCTTGCTGTGTGTGTACAGCGTGACGTTCTAAAGACATATCATTGTTTTCTCATATAATACTTAGGGGCTCAATTTTATTACGCTTTAGACGCCATTACAAAAAACACCATATTGTAAGAAGTTACAAAACAACGAAAAAACTTTTTTATAATCAAGGAAATGCTGAAAATTCCAAACTTTGAATTAGCTTGTGTAACCTGCTTAACTCTTACACATTAATTGTTAGCGCCGTGGCAACACCGCTAGTTTGTCTACAACCAATGATGAATTGAGATGCGGCTCCAATCTGCCAACATAGACGTCCTGTCACGGTCGCCAAATATTAGATTTATTTATTTAAATAAAAACAAGCTAAAGCAAGTTAAGGCTGTTTGTTTGTGTATTAAAAATAAGGATACAAGAGAAGTACCTAGTACATAAAAACTCAGGTCATGACAATGCTTGAAACGACCGTTACATGATATGAACACGACTTTGGAGATCACAGATACGGTACCGAATCGGCCAGACGACACCATTGAAAAACCCAACCTTTAAGAAAAAAGATTAGTAAAGTCAAAATGGAAATTAGCTTAGTCAAAGTTCGGTGGGGTCTTTCTACGGTGCCGTTATAGGGCGCATAATATCGGAGATATATAAGCCATATTATATATATTTTTTTATAAATCGTTTGTTTTAAATCTCAGTACATACAAGATATATTATCTTTATAATGCGGTAACTAAAACCAGTATATGATTAAACCTTGTCAAAGTGACAATAATAAGTTACGTATGAATTTCGTATTCTTTCTTAATGTAGATTTTAATTTCAAGTAGTGTACAAAATTCTGTTTGAATCTCTAATAGATATAAAAATTTGAGATGGATATGGAATAGATATCTCCAATAGTATACGACCTTTTCTTTTAGTATTTTTAAAAACTATTATAACAACAATTTGGATATCAACATTAAAAATCACAGAGTGTTTTAGCAACCTTAGAAGTAGTTGGTTTATTTTAGTCTCAGTATGTGACCATGACCATTGTGAACAATTTTGAGAATCTTACACATATTCTGACTAATTTAAAATTGCCCGTTAATGCTCTTATATTAAATGCGAATAACTATAATTATGCCAAAGTTACTTATTACATGGTATAATACCAGAACTTACATTAGTGATTATTTTTTATATTAATTTAATAATAGGTACTAAGAAGCTATGCCCAAATCCTACACTTATGAAAACTTTTTTAATCACCAATTGCGTTGTTTATGTTTTTTTTTTTCATTACAAATAAAGAAAGACCATTTTTGCATAACAGTGCGTACCTATCTGAAACGTTATCATACATGATCATAATAAACGATAAAAAATAAACAATGTTATACCTATGGTCAAAACTTGAAAAATAAGTCGTTTTCGTAATAGCCTTTTTTGAGATTCTAAAGTACAAATTGGATTACCTAAACTTGTCAGACCAGACATTAGCACATAATTTTATTGCGGAAAGCGTTCGTCTGTCTCTCACAAGCTGATAAATACGTGTCGAAAAAACAACCTGATACTCCAGAATAGTATTGGCACAACTGAACTGATCACCTGTTTATCGCACACTATAAGAGAAGAGATAATGATGTGAGGATTTCAGAGGTGGTCAATTTTTTTTTAATCAACAATTAGGCAATCGACAGGGCAAGGCTGAAAGGCACCAAATTCTATCGGAATTTTGAACACCGTGTGGATGATTGGAGCACCTAAAGTGGTATCTATAATGAAGCTTGACACACATTGATCCGGTGTGTACGTCTGCAGCTTACTGTACCATGCAACCAAAATGTGCATCTAGCTGAATAGTGTCAATTTAGGTATTCGTAATTAAAATTAAGGCTGCAATAAAGGATTTAACATTATTTTATTTAAATTATTGTAAATAATAAATTTATTCATTTAAAATCATTTAAATATCCAACAATTGGCCGTCTGGATCAATGTGAATAAAGCTTAGGGTTAACTGCGTATGCAATAAATATCATATTATCCTCTTTTGTGTAGAAAGAAAATAATTATAGGAAATAAGTAAATAGGAAAAATAAAGATATTTTACAAAATGTCGAAATCTATTGTCTAAAACATACTATACTTGTTAAATTACAGTAATAAAAAGAAAATAATCTTTTTAACACTTTCAAAACTAAACATAGAAAAAAACTCAACAAGACTTCATTAAAAAAAAGAGGATAAATATGAAATTTAATTTGTAAACGCATTTAAGTACATAATTGATTTTGGATAGCTATTATTTTAAATATGAGTATTATTTAAATGTTATTCTTACAATACAAGTGATTTTTGAATTTAGAGCGCTTAATTTTGTCGAAAACAGCTTTTTTGAAAAATTAGCAATAGACATTGAGAATCTAGTGGTATTGACCACTTGTTTTCAATTGTGCTCGTATTTCAAAAAAGTTAGTTCCTCATTTTCCACAGATTTTCGAATGGCGAAAACGAGTGCTCGAAATTCAAAAATCAGTATTGGAACCATTTATATTTTAAATGCCCTCTTAAATAATGTTAGCAGACATGCATTATAAGCGTAGTGTTTATTATATATTTTGCTTTTATAATTTAAACGATTACATTAAATACATATACTTGGAATGTTTTGTGCATCGTTTTTAATAAATTTAGTTTCTATTTTATGTGAGAATTGACTTTAGACTTTAAAGCAGAGTTTGAGAATATGGCATATCTTAATAAATATGTTATTATTCTAAAGTGACTCGTATTCGAGTGATTATTTGATTATTGTTTTGAATTATAAGACTTGGTCGCGAACATTTTATCCTACTGCCATGTATATGTACTAAATTCAGACTTAAGTGACGGATATATTAGACATAGTAATTAAAAATATTTAGATAAATCTTGCAAAATTGAGTTTTTGTATAATATGGATAAAATCTTGAGTGATTTTTTGTTTCTTAAGTTTATAAATATGGAACTTTCAAGTTATCAGAAAAACAAAATCCCAACGGCATTTTTAAATTTATCAACAGAAATTAAGCTACATTTTTGATTACATGTATAAATAGAAGAGGATCCAATTTATAACTACTGTCCCTATTTAATTAGATTAACTTTTAATATAGATAGCGTTAGTATATCTTAAAATTACAATAACCATATCTAATTCTACCATACACATTGTATATTATCTTAGAGTACGTACAGGCGGAGGCGAGACAGTAATGAAGTAAGTCAAAAATTTCGTAAAACAACGGACAATCTACTTTTAAATGCACAACCATGTATAAATTCTCTATTTATTTTTCATATGACAACAGTATTTTTGCTAAAACGTTAATTTGTAATTTTTTACTAAATTTTTGACTTACTACCTCAAATTTTCAACAGTGGCATCAAAATAATCAGTCTTTTGGGTTGGGTGGATTATCTACAGGATTGAGATCATATTTATTAACAGTTTTGACATTTTTAGTTGGTGGCTTAATTCAATGCTTCGATAAAATTATTTCAGTCAGTAAAAACTTATTGCGGAAAGTTTTTTTTAATATTTAAACTAAGACAAACTAGATGTTCAAATGTACAGTTTACCGATTGTGTGATTTATTCTACTAAATAAAATGTAAAAAAATAAAAAAAAAACCAGCGAACAAAGAAAAAAAAACTTTTTAAAATTTTGTCACTTAAAAAAATATCGGACGTTAAAATGCTGTTTAATAAAAATAATAAGTACTAAATGTCAATATGAACACGTGGTACATGAATTAAGCCATTATCTCGCCTATTTGAGAATCACATACTACAAAATACTTAAAAAACTTTTTTTTTTTCGAATTTTGAATTATGCTTTTTCATCTATAGGCTACTTATGCTACGCTACTAGTGCTTACTCTAACTAACACAATAGTGCTAAAAAAAGCTTAGATTACGAACAAAAAACTTCAAAATTTGGTAAGTCTTTAGTCAACCCTGTTTTGAAAATAAATTAGGGCAGATTCGTTTTCTTATAGACTTCACTAGACAATGTAGCTTAGATTTTTCTGGGTTTATGCTTGAAAATTGTTATACAGAGGTTTTCAGAAAAAAGTGTACGGTTAACTTTTTTTCTAATAGCTAACAAATGATGCTTAGAATAAATTTAAAAGTGGAAAAATTACTGCCTTGGGTGAAAAAAGCCCAAGGCAGTAATTTATTCACTTTTAAATTTATTCTAAGCTTAATAGCATCGTTTGCAGACGTTTCTGCTTGTTAAAAATTAACAATTATTCTTACAACGGCCATACAAATAAAACAAAGCATGTAGACGTTTCGTATGTAAAACTTCTATTCTCTCTATTTCTTTGTATTACAATTTCTAACAACGAAATCTAGTACCAGGGTGCCTACCGCGAACCACGTTCGACGTGCCTCCCCGTCACACTTACGTACGAATTTACAAGTGCGACAGAGAGGCAGCACGTTGAACGTGGTAGGCCCTCAGACATCCATATATTTGAATGTTCATGTGAAAGTGCTATTTCAGAATGTCGTTTTATAATTAGAGCATAACTTCGATTGTATTGCGGCGTCTAGGTTCGTGCGACTCTAATGGGATCATCCATTTTGTCTACCCCTCCCCCCTCCTTTTCACACTTGGTCACATTTGGCAAACCCACCTTCCTGGTGTGACGTCACATTTTTGGCAATTTTGATTTCAACGAAATCGGCAAATCGAATTAGGTATATTTTTTACAAAAGAAATTTTATAACCCAAAACTGATTAAGAAATAAAAGTAAACGAATAAATACGATTATCGTTCCAAAAACTGTTATTTAACTGTGCTACGAATAAAAATGATTGAATACATTTTCGGGTACTAAAGAAGTTAAAGTGACATCACAGTTTGTGACCCTCCCTCTTGTCACATGTCACATTGTTAGTAGTGTGATGTAATTAATGGATGACCCCTATATACTGGAATCTTAATAGTTACAATTTTTATTTAAATATTATTCAGCTAACGAGCAGACGAGCCTGATGGAAAACTGTCATCGCGGCCCATGAACATAAAATTTAAAATAGCCACATGTCTACAAGACTCATAAGAAAACGAAAGAGGCGGTACTAATTTATCGATTGGCCTTAATTTCTCTAAATCTCAGTAAAATGGGCGGGAAATATTATGAACACATCAAACTTGAGTTTCGGCAGTGAGCACCTAGATGTTTGCGCCGTCCGGTAGAGGTCGCGAGTGCCGAACCAAGCCTAATAGTATAGCAGAGAAAATAAAGAAGGAAGTCATTGATTTTTAAGTAAAAATCAAAGTCGAAACATTATTAGGTAGCTGTTTGTAAATTTTAATTTTTATTATTATACAGCTTAGTTCATTGCTCTGATGTTACGTTACGAAGGATAGTTTTAGATGAATTTAATGCAAATAAAAGAAATATTGAAAATAACCGCTTAGAGGAGTAATTTTGTAGATATAAACAGTCAGAATAGAAACAATTGGTAAAGGCAGTAGCGACATCTAGCGGATTCGGTCAGCAAACTCAACCAAAAACAACTTTAACCTTATATCAACAACAATATGGCATTGATCGCTTTTTTTTTCAAAAAAAAAAAGACGATAAATAAAAAGGTATATAATAAAAGATAACTCAAATTGAAGAAAAGTAAATATTTGAGCTAGATCTGAGATATTACTTAAAGTTATAGTTATTTTTTTGTAAAAATGTAAATATGGTAACCAATAAGTCTAGAAATGAAACTAGAATTGATTTTAGAGTTCAGAGTAAATTATAAAATTATAAATAAATTATATTTCTGTCCTTTGATTTATTTTATAAAGTGTATTTTAATTAAAAGGAAGCCCAATATATAATTTTATTTATCATGTTTGAGTTTTATTTCAAATAAAAGGACAGAAACTGCATAACATAATAAACGGCATTGCAATGTACTGTCAAATTACATTTTGACAGTTATTGCAAAGCCAAGAATTCTGTAAAAAAAAATCTATGCAATTCTAAATTTGTAATGAATTTGGAATTCACATAGCTATAGATTTCTCGACAGATTTAAATAACATTGTAATTTTAAAGAGTATGTGTGTATTTGAGTCGAACTGTGTGTATTATGCTTGAAATAATCAAATGTGAGCTAATAGGGTTACTTCTTAAGCAAATATTATTTGATTGCACAAGTATTATTGAGTAGAATACTCACACATGCTCTTTAAGATAATAAAAAAAACATGCACTTACTCTATGATTTCATCTAGCTTTTCACGTCTCTCAATATGTTCGGGCTCTAAAATGTGTGCCATCAGAATGGATTCGCCGGCGATAGGATTCTCGAAGCACAGGGAGCAGGCGTACACAGCGTCTCCGAAGCAAACAATCTTGTTAACATCCCGGTACATTGTCATCGGATTCAGCACTGTACTTGGCTGTATTTCTTTTCCAGCAGCAACACACTTTTTTATATAAGCTGTTTTGTATTGAAAATGTATCTTCTCACAATGTGTTTGGCTCAAAATATGACGTAGCAGACTGTTCTCATCAGTTTCAGTGATTTTACAAGTAGGGCAGTAGAATTTTATGACATTCTTGCATTCAAAATCTTGATTGGTTGCTTCACACTTGAGCTGAACACTGTGGACTTGTACGTAGAATGTGATACGTTCAATGGCTGGTATTTGAAGCAAGTCGCTGTACAGGCTAGTGTCTTGGAAGCTGCAGTAGCTGACAATTTGATCAAGAGATTCGGAATAAGCTGTTAAGGTGGACGAATCTAAGCTGAAGTTACCGATTGATGATGTTATAGATTGATTTGATAGAGATCTTTCATCCGATTTAGAAGTCAAGCCAGAGTCCGATTCAGACTGAGAGTGACAGTTACAGATACATTTGGAGTCACACAGATCTGTGTTCTGTTCTTCTGTGCCAAATAGATTAACCATGGCTTCTCGCAGATCTGGAAAATCAAAGTGTCGCATTTTCTTCTTACTCCTCAGCTTAGTTGTAAAAGGTTTTCTTTCTTTTGATTCATTTAAATAACAATTGACAAATTCATCTATAGTATGTTTTACAGACATAAGCTGCTTTTTAAATTTTTGCTTGGTAATAACATCTTCTTTTTCAACAATGACATTCCATGGACCTGAAGGGCTTGGAGCGCGGCTGTCCACAAATGCGGCATCTAGCATCTTTGGCTGTTTTACTTCACCCCCTAGTACAGTTGGCACAAGAGATCGGCAATGGAATATTTTGGAGACTTCTATATTAAATTGGAAATCAGACAGAAGTTTTTTCATGAAATAATCAATTTTCTCTAATTTGTTTTGATAGTTAACAAGGAGAGAGATCCGTTCTTCTTCATTCTTATCCAGCTCCACGTCTCCAAACGACTCAAGACTGGTGGATCGTGCCAACTGTTCTTCCTGCATTGGTTGCACTTTACGACACATTTTGACTTTCTCTCGTGATGTTATAGAACCATCAGAGTCCGAATGGTCTGAGAGAGACTGAATATCGCCATTATCATCAGAATCGTCATCAGACAAGCCAAAATCAAATGACTTGTTAAAATCAAAGTCTTTGAATATATCAGCACTCTTGACCTCCAAATGCACATGTTTCGGTGTGTTCTCGCTGGGAGTATCATCTGAATTTTCCTGACTATCGCTGATTCTCGCGTCTACATCGACCTTTAGTTTTTTACATTTTCGTTTAGCTTTCTTTGAAACTGGCGTTTCAGGGACGTTTAAGATATCAGTATCAGAGAGAGAAGACTTCTTAGCAGCAAAATTTTTGACAGATTCGGGTAATTTTAGGCTTGTAGCATACCTGGATGTGGAATCGGGCTCGGTTCTCTCGAAATCTATGCCTTCCGATGTTTCGCCAAAATGTTTTTGTGCTCGTTTGGCCTCCTCGTACCCAGTGTCGCCTGGTTTACCGAAATAATTGATGTTAGAAAGCATCTTCCTGAGAGAAAACGCCATTTTTGTCCCATCTAAGGCTCCAATCGCAGAAAAATACTCCCCTCGTACCAATCAGCTGGTGACAAAAATATTTTCATTTAGCTACATGAACAAAGAGAAGTGAAGAAGATAATTATTGAACGATCATTACCTTTTATCAGTCCTCCAGCGAGTAACAAAGAGTAATTAAATATATCACGTCATTGTAACAAAGAAAATGCAATGTTTTATTTCAGAATACCTACGAAATGTAAAATATGAATTGCGACAAAGATTCTAGATTGACAACAAATGGTATACTGCACGACCAATATGAAAATCACTATGTCATCTCTCTTGGCGCTAGTAGTCATAGTATTAAGATCCATAAATGTAAATAGGGCAACAATTAAGTGACATCTTTATTTTTACGGGAAGCAAAGTACATGGCACATCAATATTTGAGGAAGGTTTGAGTAGCAGCTATATACTTTTCTATTTTGAACATTTTAATCACTTATTATAATCTTAATATGAAATATAGTTCCTTTTGAATAATTTTGATTTATCAAATAAATATAGTATGAAAATATCGTGGAAAACTTCCACTTCACTTCAAATATTTTGGCCTACTTGAACATTCTCAGCTGTCAAGTCCTATTATTATTTGCCAAGTGCCTGAAGTGCCAATGACCCCATTTTTGACGTTTTGTGGTACTGAACAGGCTGATCCAAACAAAACAAATCCCGTATTTTACTCATAATTCAGCAATTATAACCACCATGAAACCCACAGGCGACATAGACTCGCTCCGCACCGAGCACGAATCCGACGAGCAATGGACGGTGCGCCGGAACTTCATGCTCGAACATAAAAACGATTTTGGAGAAGACGAGCTGATCACGTTGGCGCAACTCTTTACCAATATCGAGTTCCTTGGTTGTAGGTACGTCAATATCGCTGCATATGAAGGTACAAACAATAATTAATAACTCAAATAGGTTATAGGCGTTCCTTTCTGACAAATTGTACAAGTTGCCTTTAGTCGCACCTGGGCAAGCGAAAAATGTGCACGTATTAGCGAGCTCCTGCTCACCGAAACAAGCTCATGTATGACAGAGATGAATGGAATGCGAAAATTAATCAAAAATAACAAATTTCTTCCTAGACATAGAAATAAATATGGAAGTATTTTTTGTGCTCCTTTTGTAAAGTTATATAGTATCATTGGGTACAAATAGTTAAATATTTTTGCTACCCTCTTCCCTCCGCTGTTTGAAACCTGTATGAGAGTTAGACTAAGCTAAGCTGGCAGCGTTTTTGATAGCCCAGATGGTGCAAGTGTTATTTAAATGTCATAATCTTCGAGAAGATTATGACATATTAATAACACTTGCACTGTCTGGGCTATATCTAAAATCGCTGCTAACTTAGCTTGGTCTAACTATATATTTTTATTTTAGTTGGCTTTGGGAATTAGAAGCATCCGCTACCCCCTGAGAGGTGAGAGGTCTGCCATCTTGTAATTTCTTGACAGGTTAAGCATCGAAGGCACAGACCTATTCGGCATTCAGCCACAGTTGAAAATTATGTATAATTTGTAATATTTGAAATGGCTGTTAAATTAAATAATATTAAACATAAACAAAAATATTATATTATAAGTGTCAGTATTTAAAAGTAAAACTCATTTATGCTACTTAGTTTGTATAAGTGACATAATTTAAAAAATGTTTTTTTTTAACAATCCATAACTCCCGCGGGAACCAAATAGCCCTATGTCCTTCAGTACATGTGATGAAAAAACTATTTATATTAGATTTACAAAAGCAAAATATATTTATTTCAACTTGAATTTACTATTTAGCAAGGTACAAGTATTTTTGGACAAGATTATTTGTATCTTTCAGTAGTATAAAGAGTTTATGTTACAACTTAAAATTGAATAGCACTTACAATAAAACTATTTATGTTAGTCAGGGGTAAAAGGAACATAAAGGCGAAAAAAAATACTAGTATAGAATATTCATCCTGTTAAAATAAACATAGCCGGGTATTTTTGATTCACATTCAATTCCCAAAAATGTATTATGAAATAATAAAACTATGGGTGTTTTAGAAATAAGTACTTAACAAGGGCATTGCCAGGGGGCAGCTGCCCCGTCCTACAGAAAAAAAACTAACAAAATGTATGCCCCCTTCCCCTTCCCGCGCCATTGGCAATAGCAACTGCCCCCTAGCCTATCAGCTGGGGACGTCCTTGGTACAATTGCCATAAGATATATGGGAGGGGCCAAAGTGCTCAAAAATATCTGAACACTCAAATTAACACCCCCACAATAGACTTGTTCAGATATTTGTAGGCACCTTGGCTGCCCTGATATATCTGATGGCGACTGTATGTAACATTCAAAAGTTATTTCAAACATTAATGCATCTTATGTTATCATACCCCACCTGACTGTGACCTGACCTTTATTTTATTCAGATACCCACCCGAGACAATGAAGAGGATAGCCAAGCTGTCGGAGAAGGTGGCCTCCAACTACCGAGACAGCCGGAAGAACAAATTAAAGCGTACATTTGTGCAAGCCAGCAGTGCTGCTGAGCAGAAGGCTAAGAGGACTTTCAAATAAATTTCATATATACTCTGGCACACTCAGCTTCTCAGAATGTATGTCAGAGTGTAAGTAAACTATATGTAATTTAAATAGCCTTTATTATTTATTATTAAGGTTTCCATTATAAGAAATACAGTAATTTGGTTTCACAACTTTAATTTCAATTTTTGATTTATGCCTTCTCCATTTATTTCTTTACTTTGCTGTTTGCTTCCATTTACCTCCTCCAATTCTAATTAAATCATGTAACCATCTAAACTTTTGTGGACAACTGTTTTTTATTATACCTAGGGCACCACTGTACACTTGTCCACGTTTTCTCTCATCTTGTGGCCTCCAGTGCCACTTTTGTTCTTTTATTATTTTAGTTGTTTATGATTTCGCCTTGATTATGGATAATTTGACTCTGTCTCTAAGTTTTATATAAAGTAAGCTTCTTTCCATATGATAAACTATATAGCAACAGTAAAAACGCCGCCGGAACAGTAACCGGGGGCCTACCGCGAAAACCGAAATTCGCAAATTGCGGGGATCTTTCTCTTTTACTCTCACTAAGACGTGATTAGAGTGACAGAGAAAAATGCCCGCAATTGAAGAAATTCGATTTTCCCGGTAGCCGCCCTGCAGCTCCAACTCCATTGGACTGAATGAATGCAGCACGCGATCGACAGCCCGCCTGTTTCTGGCCAGAGGGCCTACCGCGAACCACGTTCGACGTTTTACCTCTCTGTCGCACTTGTAAATTCGTACGTAAGTGTGACAGGGAGGCAACACGTCGAACGTGGTTCGCGGTAGGCCCTCAGACGTCCCTACACTACATCTAGCAACACACAAGGGACCTACGGAAGGTAGAGGCAAGGAACAGAATCTCCATATACCAAGAAGTGTCCGACAAAAAACCATAAATAGGTGGCGCTACAATACCTAGAATACTTGAGAAAAAAATCTAAAGACAGCGTACTTCACTCCGTCAATAACGCCTAGGTTCTTAGCTACTCTAGCGCTACTCTGGAGAGATTTGGAACTAAGTATTATTTATAGCTGACAGCTGGACACTTTTGCAACAGTTCTACCTAAAGAGATGCTGTTCCTTGCCTCTACCTTCCATAATATAGAATATGACCCACATACCATAGTAAAAAAATTCTAGTTGCAATTTCATACAAAACATTGTAGTCGCAGTAGGGAGTATTACTGCAATGTTCTGCCACCAGAGTGCAGCTCTATCGCACATCCTAAACCATGTACGTACTACGCCTTAAACAGTTTTTTGACAAGTTTTCATAGATAATTTCTTGCGAATAAAATATGACATTGATGCATCAAGGCGGTTTGTTTACAGGGATCTACCGCGTAACGCAAAAAATATGAAATTACGTTATCTGCTTCTCTATCGTTCGAATAAGCAATATTGATAGAGAGGCAAATAACGAAATTTAAATTTTCTTATTTCGCAGTAGACCCTCTCAATGTGCTAGTGGCTCCCCCTACGCAAAGTTTAGCGTAATATTCCCTATTTCAGTGTTGTATCATAAATTGATAAATTTCCATTTATTAAATTGATAAATTTCATATTTTTGACTTATTTGTTATATATTAAATACTTAATTACTAATGTACAGATCAAGTTAAGTTGGCAGTAACCAGAACCTAGACAGTGCAAGTGTTAATTTAAACACGTCTAATTAAAACTTCTATGAAATTATGAAAATCGCTGCCAACTTAGCTTGGTCTGACTCTAGCTGTGTCTACTTACTACGTAGCTGTGTGTACAATAGAATAGAGTATATTATTGTAATAAATAAATTAAAAGCTATTTTCCCTTATTTTATTTAAAGATATCTCATTCGTTTTGGTTTGGGAAATATCTATCTGAGGGGTCACCAAATAGCGGACCGCGGTCCGAATCTGGACCTCTAGACTTAATGCTAGGTGTACAGTACGTGGACCCTGATAGGGCGCAGCAAAACCTTATGGACTACATAAAATTAATTTTAATCTTATGGTATATAATGGCTATTAAAATATAATTGCAATTCGAACTATATAGGCACCGTGCGCGTTGGAGGGTCTGCCATCTTGTAGTCTGAATCGGAACCATAAACAGGCACATTTACACGTCAAGTGTTTTCTTGTGCATAGGTTCTGCCATCTTGTGGGCTACATCGGAACAAAAAACATCACATTTACGCCTCGCGCCAAAAATCTGACGGCTCCTGTGCTGCCTCCTATAGTTCATGCACGCTCCCTATATATGTATATACTTTATTGTACATAGAAATAAAAACTTTTTTTTTCTTTAAAATTTTAAACTTTAAAATTTTTAAAGTATTGTTTTTAAAATATATTATTCAGGGTTGGAAAATACATGCGTAACATTATGTCTGACATTTGCCCATCACTAACAGCAGGCAAATGTAAGCCCTTATCGCAATTTTCAGCATATTTTCGTAAGTAGTAAATTTCTGTCGGATGGTTGGTTTTAACTGTTTAAATTTCATCAGCTTGTAAGCATAGACAAATAATTCAGGAGCTGCAAAATTTTGGGAATTTGGATGCCAATCATTGTTTCTCGAAATTAATCGAGCAAACAACGTGTTTTAAACAACACAAACATTTGAGAAAAAAATACTTGCTGCTAGAAGAAGACATTTGACAGAAATTATCTTCCGTATATAATTGCCAACCCTGAGTAATATATTTATAATAAAAATTAATAATTTTTGCACGTAATATAGTTAAAATTTAAAAACAACGTGTATCCCTACCTACCCTGACTGTGGTGTGTGTGACGACCGTTCTGGCCTAGTGGGTAGTGACCTGCCTATGAAGCCGATGGTCCCGGGTTCAAATCCTGGTAAGGGCATTTATTGAGCACGGATATTTGTTCCTGAGTCTTGGGTGTTTTCTGTGTATTTATGTATTATATATATCGTTGTCTGAGTACCCATAACACAAGCCTTCTTGAGCTTACTGTGGGGCTTGGTAAATTTTTGTAATAACGTCCTATAATATTTATTCACACCTCTCATTTGCCCACCCTGTGTATATGTTATACGTAACGTATCAATGTGTCAAATGTGTGGGATATGTTGTTTTGTGATATGGGAGGAAAACGAGCAGACTAATTGCCTGATGGTAAGCAAATACAGTCGCACATGGACGACCGCAATAGAAGGTTACAAGTGAGTTGTCGGCCTTTAAGATGGGACGATCCAGTATTTTTTTTAAATTATTATTTCCGAAAATAGTCACTTTGTCCAAATATGGTTTTTAAAGACCCGTATTCGTTTTGAAAGACCTATCCAACGATACGCCACATCATTGGCTCGAAGCAAAAAACAATGGAAAAAAATCCCTAAATATTTTTGTACTTTTTATTTTAACATTCTGTCGCCATGCATGAGTTATGTATCCATGTCAAATTGCAGATTTTTAGCACTTTTTTACCCACGGTAATTCGCGCCGTAATTGGACCTGGATCGGTCACACTCAGAAGGGATCCCGACCACATCCCTAGGCAAGCCCTAGAATGGACCCCACAAGGTAAGAGAGGATAGGGCCGTCCCAAACAGTCCTGGCGGCGCTCAGTGGCATCTGAGTTGGCAGCAATCGGGCTATCATGGCCTGGGGCGAAGCACGCAGCCCAAGACAGAGCGAGATGGCGGCGCGCTGTGGACGCCCTCTGCCTCACCCAGGGGACATTAGGACTTTAAGTCAAGTAAGTCACGTCACGGTACTTTAACATTGTCGCTAGCGAATTGTCGAGCGATCGAAGTGCCAAATATATGTGTACACGACTTTATGGCCCACATATTAGGGTAGCGTATACATATTTTTGCCACTTCGTCCGTATTAATATTTTTAGACGTGACCGTACAAGGGAAGTAGAATCGATTGATCAAGGGATGTTATGATTAATCTTGTTGATTATATGTGATAACTTGTTTACACGTACTTCATGGAATGTTGGTTGTTTACTTTTTATTGGGTAAGTATTTAAAGTTCGTAATTTGTTAACATCAGTTATTTTACGTTTGGTGGTCAAGTGGCAACGTTCTAAAGTGAGTTTTAAATATGAATATAAGTATTCGTTTACAATAACAATATACATAATGGATATATACAGAGGATTACTGTAACTAGCTTAAATCTAAAATAGGCCCTTGAGGCATTGTACCAAGGATGCTGGCGGCATTTCCCCCGTTGTATTCCAATAAGTACTGATACGTTGAATATTATAGTTTCCCGTGTTTAATAAAATGAGAAAAAAATAAACCTAATAGAAAATACGAGTTATACAAGTTATTTAAGAAATATTACGGGAAGTTTGTTTGAAATTTGTTTTATTTGAAATTAGTATGTTCAGCTTGAGCAGATCATGAGCAAGGGGTCGGATACCGGTATTTTCCCCATACAATAATACCGGTATTAGGTATTACGTTTGTTCAGTCAGCGTCAAATACTTCGTAGCAGTCAAAGTGGCCAAATAGTTCGGTACACCATACTAAATATATGGTGTACCGAACTATTTGGCTACTTTGACTGCTACGAAGTATTTGACGCTGACTGTTCTTTAGTTTAATATTATATAGCCCTATACTATGCCTATGCTGTGCTATGTTTATAGGCCTATGTTAGCCCGGTGGACGTCCATGCATGTTGTCAAACACTGCTGACCGTTTGTTGTGCTTATTATGTTTATTTATTTATTTTATTTTACTTTTTAGTTGTAAATTTTGACGACCGGTTTGGTCTAGTGGGTAGTGACCCTGCCTACGAAGCTGATGGTCCCAGGTTCAAATCCTGGTAAGGGCATTTATTCGTGTGATGAGCATGGATATTTGTTCCTGAGTCATGGGTGTTTTCTATGTATTTAAGTATTTATAAATATTTATATATTATATATATCGTTGTCTTAGTACCCTCAACACAAGCCTTATTGAGCTTACTGTGGGACTTAGTCAATTTGTGTAATAATGTCCTATAATATTTATTTATTTAAATTGTAATGCTAGTTAAGTACATCAATTAATAATTAGTTTTCAAGATTAACTAACAATATTGTATGGGCTCTGTCTGAAATAAATGTTTTTTATTTATTTCAATTATTCGAGTCAATCGTGCACTCTATCACCACAACGCGATTGGTTGATGAGTTCGAATCACGCGCGCGATTGATCGCAACTAGTTGCGTTAGACCGCACGATTGACTCGAATTCGTGAGTGACACCACTGAACTAGCACCATTAGTGCCCGTAAGGCCCGTCCTTAGATATATGTCAATGATTGTATTGTATTGTAATCAATCTGTCAGCATGTTGCTGCTAGTCCTGTTGCTGGCGCAGTCCGCGCACGCGCAGTACGAGCCGAAGAAAGATGATGGCGTCGACGTGCTGACCACGCCCATGCACGGCGAGGCTTGTGGATACGCGGTGAGCATAATTTTCTTACCCTACTTTCATGATCCATTTTTAGGGTTCCGTACCCAATGGGTAAAACGGGACCATATTAATAGGGTTCCATACACAAAGGGTAAACGGGACCCTATTAATAGGGTTCCATACCCAAAGGGTAAACGGGACCCTATTAATAGGGTTCCATACCCAAAGGGTAAACGGGACCCTATTAATGGGGTTCCATACCCAAATGGTAAACGGGTCCCTATTAATAGGGTTCCGTATCCAAAGGGTAAAACGGTATAGTAATAGTAAAAAAAAATCTGTCCCAATTCTTGGCAATCCATCATGTGAACCCGGGCCCGGGGCTTCTCTAGGAAGCAACAAGGAAAGCTCAAAATGAGGAAGTCCACGTTGTTTAATAACCAATGTATTTATTTTATTATTTATGTACATTTAATAAGTATATAAAGGGAACATTGGGTAATTACTCGCACTTGCAGCTTCGTAGTATAACGGCCAACCGTTCTACCAACTGAGCTACGGAGACTTACCCGTCTGCAGCGAATATTTCGCTAAGTATATTCTTTCATACTTACGTATAGTTATAATGTTTTCCGTTTTGTATGGGGAATGTTCTCGCCCGAGAACATTCTCATGAGTAAATGGAGAACATTCTTGAGAACGGCACAACTATATACTTACGTCTCACTTCCTAGCGACATCTTTGTAAAATCTTATAAATATATGTTTTTTTCGTCCAGAGCTGCCTGCCCATCCAGCCAGGTTGGCTAAACGTGCACATCGTGCCTCAAACACACAGCGAGCTGGGACACGGATACAATTTTCATCAACATTTCACGGGAGGTCTGTATTTATTATTATATTATCATGATTTTATCCGTAGTAATCATCAGTACTTATATCTACGCGGACGCTGGGTATTTAGGGCGTCCGCATGCTGGCGCGGGTGCACGGAGCGGGCACACGCACGCGGGTGCCATTGTAGGTAAGGGTCGAGTCCTTACCATTTAAAACAATTGAAATTGCATTAACGTTTAAATATAAGCCTATCAAACAAACCAGTAAATTTTATTGTTCCGAAAAGACAGTAAATCTTACTGTTTTGAGTCGCTAAAATATAGTAACTGTTCGTTTATTTTTATCGTTGTTTGAATAATAATGTTCAAAAATGTAACGTTACTGTTTTATATTTTACTATTTTTCAAACATTTGTTGATATTGTATATAAAGCAGTTAATATTATTGAAAATCACTTTAATGTGTGCTCTATAGATAATAGATTTTGTAGTGTGCACTGTACGTTACACTGGCTATATATACTCCGTAGGTTAATAATCATATTTCATTATTAAACTATACTTCCAACCAACAACTTGTCTCAATTGACGCCACTCCTCACATGGCGATCCTGGCAGGATAATGTGGGGCGTCAAAGGAAATCTATCTGGTCTTACGTTTATTGTGTCTTAACTCTTAAATAACAAGTGCATGCCATTATATACTAAGCTATGCACGTGTGTGGCTAAGGTGTAGTACACACACGACAATTTTTACAGTGCAGTTAGCGTTTTTTTATTTATTTACATGGCCCTATTACATTTATTTATTTATTTACATATTAGATATATACAAAGGTATCACAGTAACTGTACAAATACTAAACTAAATTAATAACTAATGTTAATAACGCGTCGTCTTTGTTCGGGCATTTTCGGGAGCCGTCGCCCACGCAATGCATGATGCGGGGCGCGGAGAAGTGGGGCCGGCAGCGGGCATTCTCTCAGCAATCTTGCGACGGACGGTTGTGCCCGTCCGCTTACAATCTATGTATCAAAAAAATTTAATTATTATACGTGCATGTATTGGACTACGAGTGTCATTTAACTCACCTCATCCACGACCCCAAGATCTTCTCGTCCACCCCTACATGCGTGGACAACTAATATAAATCTAAAATAGGTCCTTGAGGCATTCTGCCAAGGATGCAAGCGGCATTTGTATAATGCTGTGATATTTATCAGTTTTTTTTTTTGCCAGAGGATCCACCCTTTCCGAAGAACAGCATAAACATGAAGAGGATCCTGGATTCCATACTCACAGAATTATGGAACAATGTTCATCGCAGGTTAGTTTTTTAGGGTTCAGTAGTCAACTAGGAACCTTTAGAGAGGCCCAACAGTCGGCCCCCACTAGCGTCTACCGAGCGTCGTCCTCACTGCGACATCGCGTCGAGCAGCAAACATTAGGGCCTACGCTAGCTGACGCGTGTGCACGGAGCGGACGAGCGGGTTAACGAAAAATAGTATGAGCACAGAGCAACGCTAACTGAAGCGGACGCGTGAGGCGGATTTCACCTACAAATAGCCCCCGCGTGCGTGCGCACGCGGCGGGCGTCCGCGTCAGCTGACGTACGCCCTCAAACATTCATTCAGCAAATAGGTCACACGGGGCACTTTTACGTGTCTTTTTACAAGCAATGAAAATAACCAAAAATCACAAAATACAATTACAAATATGGAATCGATGAAATATTAAATACAAATACAAATACAAATAATTTTATTGAAAACAGTATAAGTACAGTGTTAGCACTTAAAGACTAAGGATTAAGGATAAGGAAAAGTTTACAAATGCCTGAACTAGGAGTTCCTGTGTTTCAGGCAGAATAGGACCATATTAATTAATTTGTAATTATTCACTTAATTATAATTATAAATAGTACACAATAAAAATCTGGTAGGGTGATAACCTTAACAAAATAACTTATTTAAGTATTCTATATCAAAATACAGTAAGAAATCATTTTACGACTATTAGTAATAAAATATTTTATTAGACATTTATACAGTCTCTAAATGTCGAATTACACAAAAAAACTATGATAAAAAAATACAAACAACAAATACTATTCTTTAAAGATGTACAATTAATAAAAACGATCATTAAATTATCCTTAGAGATGTAAAGGGTCTCTAAGACTTCTTATATAAATAATAGAGTTGACTAGACGCCGACGCTTGGAAGACGCTAGTGTTGGATCTCTCTAAGGGCCATGTCTATACTTACACCACGTCTCTGTCCTTCTGTCTGTCCGCGGCTTGATTCCTTGGTTGTTAGTGTTAAGCGCCACACTAGCGTCTTTTGAGCATCGGTATCTAGTCAGCGCTGTGGAGAATGGCGTCGCTGCGCAGTTGCCCCAACGTTGCGTCGAGCAGCAGCCATAGAGATGACTAGACGCCAACGTTCAGGGGACGCTAGTGTCGGGTATCTCTAAAAGCTGTAATTTGGCAATAAATCATGCCGACAAAGTGGGAAAGTAAAATCTTAAGAAATAAATATTTAATAGTGTTTCATTTGTAATGTTTTACTTATAGTTATTTTCTTCGCGTTGATGTGCTGAAATCTTTTGTTTCACTTGGTAGAAAAGTTTATTCAACCCTCGTACCTTTAAACCCTTCGCAACGCATAAGGCTGCGTTTCTACCAGAGATGTGCGAGGATACGTAGCGAGGGATGGGTTTGTCATGAACCAATGGAAACACTCCATTTACCTGTCCTCGCTCAGCGCAGCTCTAGTGGAAACAGCTCAGCGGAGCGAGGGGTAGGATGTCTGCGAGGAATGTAACGTGTTGCGAGGTATGGACGCCACGAGTCGCGAAAAACATTAAAAACACTCCGCTCCCGCCTACCCGCTCCCCGCTTATTTGAAAAGAGCTCAGCTATCTCCCACATTTCTGGTGGAAACGCAGCGTAAGTTTCAACTTTTCGAAATACTTTTTTGGAATATTTCGCTTGCTCGGGTATCAATATTACCACGCGGAGTACAATATCTTTGCCCACTTGTAATACCTACAAATAACGATTTCAGGTTCACACTGTCGGACACGGCATATCTTTTCCATTGGTGGAAAAATCGACATCCGGCAGGTGAGTTTAAACTAAGTGTAGTCCAAGTAATTTAATATTTTGTCGTATGGTAATAGGTAATACAGAATGTACTTAGAATGGGTCATCGTCAACGGGGGATCATGCAGTTTTTTTTAATATCACTTTTTTTCTAAGAATCTGTCATTGCCTCACCCGATACGGGTAGCATTTATTGAAATAATTGTTACTGGAAATCTGATATACATTTGTACATACGTGTAAGCAATTATATTTAAATAAATAAATAAAATAAGTCCAGCCGATTTTTTAAGTCTGACATCAGTGAGATCTAGTTTATTTTAAATTTACATGATTTGTTTACATGATTACTTTGACATAGGTACACACATTTAGATATGTTTTATTTTAATGATCGTAGTACTTGTAACATTAATTAAAGTTTAATTCCAGTCCATCGTATGATGTACCAGCTAGTCCGTCAAGGCCGCCTGACTATAGTGGGCGGTGGTCTTGGTGTCACCGATGAAGCCTCCACCAACTACCACGCCATCATCGACCAGTTCAGCTACTCACTCAGGTGAGAACTGCTTTTCGAATGCTATGCCTATCGTGTGCGCTGAATCGTATTATCGTGCCGCCACCAACTACCACGCTATCATCGACCAGTTCAGCTACTCACTTAGGTGAGAACTGCCCTTCTAATGCCACGCCTATCGTGTGCGTCGAATCGTATTATCGTGTCTCCACCAACTACCACGCTATCATCGACTAGTTCAGCTACTCACTCAGATGAGAACCGGCCCTCGAATCCCGACCCCTATCGTGTGTGACGAATCATATTATCGTACCGCCACCAACTACAACGCTATCATTGACCAGTTTAGCTACTCACTCAGGTGAGAACTGCCCTTCGGACGCCACGCCTATATTATCGTGTGCGACAAATCATATTATCGTACCGCCACCAACTACCACGCTATCATCGACCAGTTCAGCTACTCACTCAGGTGAGAACTGCTTTTCGAACGCTATGCCTATCGTGTGCGACGAATCATATTATCATGCCTCCACCAACTACTACGCCATCATCGACCAGTTCAGCTACTCACTCAGGTGAGAACTGCCCCTCGAACGTCACGCTTATCGTGATTCTTTTCGGAATGCACGAAGATATTGATATTGGGCTAAAGCCGCGCGACGGGAGTCTTTGGTGGTCAACAGGGTAAAAAAGTTGCCAAAACCCTTGTCCTTACAAGTAAGAAGAGAAAAGCGGGATGTAATTTTCTTGTACAAATTATTAAATAATTTAATTGATTCGGAAGATCTTCTCAGCAAGGTGTTATTTAGATGTCCTACGTATCGTACGCGGTCCACTGCTTTGCTATCCGTTCCATTTACTCGCAAAAAATATGTAAACAACAAATTTTTGGCAAGATCATGCAATATTTACAACAAGAAATATTCACACATTGATTTGTTCCAGCATAAGTGTAATAAATTTGTTTCTGTCATCAAACAAACAAAATAAAATAAAAAAAACAAATGGTAATTCCGTTATCTACTTCGTAGCTCTTAATAAAAGTGTAAGCTTGTCTTGTATTGTTATTGTAATTGTACAGTCAGCGTCAAATACTTTTTAGCAGTCAAAGTGGCCAAATAGTTCGGTACACCATACTAAATATATGGTGTACCGAACTATTTGGCTACTTTGGTTGCTACAAAGTATTTGACGCTGACTGTACCTATTATTTGAAATTTCAAAGTCTAAATAAAATTGTGCTTGTTATTTTCAAAATTCCAAAGTATGCTTGTTATAATTGTTAATCGTGCTCGTGTATTATCTTATTTACTAAATGTAACTCTTAAAATCAACTTTAAATTAAAAATACCCAAAAATTGTACTTTTTTTCGGAGCAAAGGAATTTTGTATTAGCTGTAAGTGGAAACTGTTTTGGCTTAGGGTAGGGTATAACCAATAGGTATGTGTTTCTAACTGTTCTCGTTAGCGATCGAGCATCCAACAGATACCATTCAATTATCTACCAATGCAGTTAGGGACGACTACGAAAATAATAAGCGTTTTGGTAAGAAAACTATTGTTGACTGTATTTTCTCGTGCAGGAAACTGAACGCTACGTTCCGGGCATGTGCGCGCCCTCTAGTGGCGTGGGCGGCAGACGTGTATGGACATTCAAGGGAGTTCACCTCTCTGATGGCGCAGATGGGGTAAGTTAACTTTTATATGATTTCATATACCTGCTGCTACTATAGGCCTAGGCCTACTGGCTTAGAGTTCCATTCTGTTCATCATCAGCAGTTCCGCTTCATCAAATGTCACTTCTACAAATGTAACTGTTTGATTTGATGATGAAAATACTAAGATCACTATATATAACGATGAGGTCGTCAGAACTCATTTGTCTTAAAAATCTAATTTGCTTCACAAACACAGCGTAGAGGACAAATCGCCAAACGTGAACTATGCGTCGTTGAAGAGTTCCATTCTGATCATCATCAGCAGTTCCACTTCATCAAATGTCACTTTTTAAATGTGAATGCTTGATGAAAATACAAAAATTCACATTTGAAGAGTTCTTTCGATTCCTCATAGATCCCATCATCAGAACTGAGTTTTGACAAAAACGGGACCAATCTGTAATCTGTATTAGAATATAAATATAGATTCAAGCAAAAAATAATTTTCAAAATCGGTTCAGAAATGACGGAGTTATGAAGTAACAAACATTATTAAAAAAACATACACACCGAATTGATAACCTCCTCCGTTTGAAATCTTCCGACTTCTTGAAATTGAAGTCGGTTAAAAAGTGCTTGTTGCTAGGCCTATAGGGAGCTCAGGGAGCGTGCATGAACTGTAGGCTTTTTGGCGCGAGGCGTAAATGTGATGTTTTTTGTTCCGATGTAGCCCACAAGATAGCAGAACCTACTATGCACAAGAAAACACGTGACGTGTACATGTGCATGTTTATGGTTCCGATTCAGGCCACAAGATGGCAGACCCTCCAACGCGCACGGTCCCTATTATAATAAAGAATATATTGACTTTGACTTGTGACTATAATGGCATTCTTGCACATATGGCCTACCGAGAACAATGAGAATCGATTTGTTTAATCTACTTCTCTATTGTTCCAACGCATTTAGGGTACTCTACTCTTGGGGCTGCCTCGTCACTGTAGTGCATCAGGGATGTTTGCAGATGCACATTGTTTTTACGCAACAATGCGAAAAGATATGCCTCCCTGGTGCGCAGGGTGAGAGCCAGCACCAACAGTATCCTGAAAATGATCTCGAGCAGACTGGACTGTCCGTACATGAATCGCTGCTGTGCGGTCTCAGGTGAAAGCGATCAGCGGTGATCCATGAATACCAATTTAAATTACATGTTTTATTATAAACTAAGTGTAAGGCATGAGTGGACGCTTTAGTTGGGCGTGCAGCGGGGCGGAGCGTGCGGCGTGCATGTTAAACAAATACAAACGTCTAGGAGCTGCCTTAGTGCACGCTGTTCACATCGCTTGTGAGCCCGACGCCACGCTGCACGCCCCGCCGAACGCTCCGCTTCGAGCGTCTACTCAGCTCAGCTCAGGCCTTACAGTAAGGTTAATATAACTATACACTAAGGTAAATAAGTAATTTTTCATTTAATTTTATTTGTAATTTTAATGTGTATATGGACTCTGTCTGAAATAAAAGAATTTTATTATTATTTGAATTTTATTATTATTTGTCTCTTACAAATTCTCGGGGCCATGGGGTCCCGGGCATTTTGAAGGCGTGCGTGGGGCCGAAGCTAACACGTAGAGGCCCCTTGTAGTAAGACAATTTACTCTAAAAGTAATGTGACACCAACCGACGATTATCCCTGTTCACACTATAGCAGTGCACCCAAGGACAAGCCCCGGTTAGTGTAAGACTATTGTAAGAAAAAGGTACAAAAAGAAACCGGGCTATTGGGTTGAGTTGCTAGTGGACTGGTAACCGAGAGTATGGAGGTGACTATGGCACCTGCCCTGATCATATGTTATAAAAACACGAAAAAATGGACAGGTGGTGACTCGCCAACTCACAGTATGGGTCCCCGAAAACGGCTGCTCGCACGGAGCGACAAGGGGACAACATTGCGTGAGCGGCTCAGGGTGTTGAGAGGTGTGCGCCGCTTTCTACCCAGTGGCTGTCAGCAGCCACTGTGCCAACTCGCGTCTTATGCATATTTCACTTCCACCCTGCGAGCATATAGCTCTGACACCCCACTCTGGACGGCCGGTAAAGGCAAGTCAGAGGTGAGAGTTCTGCGGCCCCTGCTCAGTGTTCACTCCAGCCGGCCAATCAAGGCAAGCCGGAGAGAGGGGCCTGTCCGACTCTCGGGGGCATGGGACCCAAGGGACGTCACTTCCCATTCAGCTCGCCACAAGCTGCCCTGGGGGCTTATTATTATTATTATTCATTGTTCGAATGTCCAAGAGGGATATAGAGGCAGATAAGTATTATAAGTATGTAATAAACTTTGGGTTTGTGATATAGCTAAGAAAAAGAATTGACGATACCTAAATAATATTACCGCAAAAAAAAAAAATTTACGTTTTTTTTTTTAATTATGAGGCTGAGATTTTTTTTATTGAAGTTACACTTTGGTTTGCGTTTGGTACCTAATATAGTAGTTTTATTGCAGATACGACGCATTATTCATAAACCCAATCAGCTACGACGAGGAAGTAGCGCGCATGCGTCGCAAATCACTAGAGTTCCTGTGGCGCGGCAGCGACGACCTTGGTACGGAAACCATTTGCAGTTTACCCACACGCCATAGCAAAGAGAATTAAAAAGACCAAAAGTGCTCACTCCATGCCAGGGATCGGAAACCGGTATTTTTTGTATGGGAACGAAACCGGTATTTTTTCGTTCTTTGTTAATTATTTCATTTCTAATTGGGCAATCTAATAATCATCATCATCATCATATCAGCCCCTTATCGCCCACTGCTGAGCATAGGCCTCTCCTCTAGTACGCCACTCATCCCGGTCCCGAGCCAGTCTCATCCAGAAGTGACCCGCAGTCTTCCGAATGTCGTCCACCCAACGAGCCAACGGACGCCAGGTACTCCTTTCGTCTGAAAGCGGCCACCATTCCGTTAGCATTTTGGCCCACCTGCACACTCTGCCTGGCAACATGTCCAATGTGTTTTAGATAAAACGAAGTTGTTATCTAAAAACACAACCGAGTCCTATATTTGGAGTATAAAATAAACCGAAATATATGTTTATTTCAAAGTTTTTCCAAAAAACCGGTTCCGATCCCTGCTCCATGCAACGGTTTTGCTACCAAAAATACTATTATTTTCATAGTCTAAATTTATAACTCCGTATCTTTAGGTATTTAAATAAATGTAAACAAAATCTACCCTCAAATGGCTCCTTAAGCCAAATAATGTAGGTTAAAGTCAGGTCGTTCAGTAATAGATCCAGGCGGTTTTGTATTTGGTTGGTTAACCAATAAATGTTATATCTACCCGAAAATGTACAAATTGTTTGTTTACTTTTATTTAACCTTTTCAACGCCAAAGACCACTAAAACGGTCATCGTCTGTCGTGCCCGCGACGGCAATGACCATTAAAAAGGCTATGGCGGACGTTGTCAAAGCGACTTTCCTACTGTCAGTTAAGCTTCATATTCGCTCTTCACCATTTAACTTTTTGGCGTCCACGGCATTTCTTGACACGTGTGGAAAAGCGTTGAAAAGGTTAAATACCTAAAGATACAGATTATAGCGTCAAGTAGCTCTCAGTACTGCTACTCGACTATAGATGTCGTGGCAAACAAAAAGTCTAATGCTCAACGATTTTCCGCTAATATTATAACTAGAGTAACCGGAACTCAATTTTCAACTCCTACGCTTATTATTGGTCTTCTTAATTCTCTTTGCGCCATAGTGATCTACCCTCTTTCGGACATCATCATCACGTGTATTATAGTTAAAAAAACTAAAATGATTTTTCTGGTTCGGGCCCTAATCTCTTAAACAAAAGCCTTTGTTCCTTTTATGCCGTCTTCGGCACGTTCCAAAGCAAAGCTTGTTTTAAAATAGTACATTACGATACAAGTGCGAAAAATAGGAAATTCGAAACGAGTGGCGATAAATTAAAACACGACCGAAGGGAGTGTTTTAAATCGACACGAGTTGCGAATTACCTATTCGCACATGTATCGTACAACGTTTTACAGTACATATGGCCCTTTAAATGTTCGACACAGTAACGTAATATGCTACTTCTCGCACTAGTGCTATAAAGTAGCCCCATATGTACTGTAAATGTTTTTTTCTACTCGTCGACTGTAATGGTTGTATTAAGATTTCGTATACAGAACTACAATTGCGTACTTTACATGTATGGGCTCAAAGACAAATCGGGGGACGGGCAGGCGGGGGACTTCGCGAATTTATGTCTTTTGTCTACTAAGATACGTACCAATTTTTATTAAATATTTAGGTTTTATACTAAAAAAGTATTATTTGAGATGACTCGTAGAAAAAGTATAGTACACAATTGTGATATAATCAGGCTTTTCAATCTCGTACCCAACTGAAGCAACTCAGGAAGCTTCGTTGCCTAAACATGGCACTCGACTGAAAAGCGCTCTATTATATAACGATTGTATAAAATAATATTATTTATTGTCAAAAAACTTATTTTATACAGGTCCGTCGACAGACATGTTCACCCATAACTTATTCGACGGATACTGGGCGCCCCCTGGCTTCTGCTTCAGCAAGCTGTGTTCCGACCCATTGCTGGTCACCTCGAGCCAGCTGTTTTCTGACGTACAGGATCGGGTGTGTACAAACATGTTCACCCATAACTAGTTCGACGGATACTGGGCGCCCCCTGGCTTCTGCTTCAGCAAGCTGTGTTCCGACCCACTGCTGGTCACCTCGAGCCAGCTGTTTTCTGACATACAGGACCGGGTGTGTACAAACATGTTCACCCATAACTAGTTCGACGGATACTGGGCGCCCCCTGGTTTCTGCTTCAGCAAGCTGTGTTCCGACCCACTGCTGGTCACCTCGAGCCAGCTGTTTTCTGACATACAGGACCGGGTGTGTACAAACATGTTCACCCATAACTAGTTCGACAGATTCTGGGCGCCCCCTGGCTTCTGCTTCAGCAAGCTGTGTTCCGACCCACTGCTGGTCACCTCGAGCCAGCTGTTCTCTGACATACAGGACCGGGTATGTACAGACATGTTCACGCACAACGAACTGTAAGAACTATATATTTATAATTTATATTAGTGACACATATTTGAATAAAATTCCAGCCAGAAATGTAAAGAACTGAATTTGTATATTAAAATAAATTATTATCTTATCTTATAGAAGCCTGACTCGAGCACAAAATTTACTTCAAGTGTATGGTACTTATAGATTTTTTAAAAATTATTTTTACGCCTACGACTAATTTGTTAAACAATAGTTATTTGTGTCCCAAGGGAGGAAAAGTAGGAAATTGCGTGCCGCGTGTAAAATTGTTATCCGAGCCGAAGGCGACGCGGGATATACGTTTCCTCCCGTGATGCGCATCCTATTTTTCTGCTCGACGGAGGCGGAAACCGGCAACTCGTTTAGCGCAGCGGGAGCAAAGTTGACGCTTTCCGCCCGGAGGGCAGAAAAAGCTATTGTTTCTGTTGTGCGAGCAGTTTGCCTCCCGTGTTAGGGACTTGTACAAGCAAAAATGTCATTTAAAAAGCAACTGTGTCGGGATAGTATTAAGGTTTAAATCTTGTAAAAGAGCCCTTGAGGCCTACTTGCAGAATACATTTTTGAATTTTGAATTTTTTTGAACACTATCAGGGCTTCGGCCGAAACCTCAAGCGACTTTAATGCATTTCTAAGTAATAATACATATAGTACTTTAATCAGTTAATTGTATGTTATAATTGTTCACGTGCTTTTTTGTTTGCTTGTATGTAAATTCTATGTTGACGTTCAGCAAATCTGCTCCCCTCCCCCTCCCCGAGGCCTTTGGTGATACTTGCCCTCCCCCCCTAGTTCACTGGCTGGCTCCACCCTTGGCCGTATGACTATATTGAAACCGTTATGTTCAACAGGTAGACAAGTTCATCGAAGGCGTGCTGTACCGCCAAGCGCCGAACTTCGAAACGCGGAACGTGATGGTCATCATGGGGCATCGAAAGGCCTACGCAGATGCTCACGTCTGGTTCGATAACATCGAGAAACTAATCGGGTACGTATCTCGTCAAGTTCCTAGATTTTCTATTAACCACGGCTCGCTAAGGAAGCCTGTTGGGATCTGACAAGAAACTATTAAGAATAAAGCGATTGCCATTTGAATGTCTAACCTGGAGGAAGAAAGTTTTTGGGATTAAGTTCCGGTTTCCTCACGATTCCGTCAATTTAAAGTAATTGGTAAATATCAAATGTTATTTTGTACATATTAAAAAAAATATTTACAATAACAGTATACATAATCGATATATGTATACAGTGGTGTTTCTACATAATTAACTTAAATATAAAATAGGCTCTTGAGGCATTATCCAAAGGTTGCTGACGGCATTTCCTCGTTGTATCGCAATGCTGATACGTCGTGCGAGGAATCCGCCAGCCCTTCGGACACCAGTTGCGTCAACCAGACGGTTCGCGATTTCTGTTAAAAACTTATGCACGCTGGGACCCCATGGACAGCAGAGATCTATAAAACGTCCCAAACAATAAAATGTAGTCAATAGTAGTTGTGCTTTAATTATTACCTAAACGTAATTTTTACTTATGCCAGTCGGGGATCGGAAACCGGTATTTTTTGTATGGGAACGAAATAGTACATTACGATACAAGTGCGAAAAATAGGAAATTCGAAACGAGTGGCAATAAATTAAACACGACCGAAGGGAGTGTTTTAAATCGACACGAGTTGCGAATTACCTATTCGCACATGTATCGTACAACGTTTTACAGTACATATGGCCCTTTAAATGTTCGACACAGTAACGTAATATGCTACTTCTCGCACTAGTGCTATAAAGTAGCCCCATATGTACTGTAAACGGTATTTTTTCGTTCTTTGTTAATTATTTCATTCCTAATTGGGCAATCTAATAATACGAAGTCGTTATCTAAAAACACAACTGAGTCCTACATTTTGAGTATAAAATAAACCGAAAATCTCGAAGAAAAATATCGAAGTTATTTCGATGTTTTTGCAAAAAACCGGTTCCGATCCCTGATGCCAGTCTGTACTATACCGTAATTAAACGCCATTTTTTATTTAAAAGATTTTTTTTTTCCCAGTTACACGAATTGGAGGGCAGCCCAGAAACAACTAAACGTAACTCTGTTCTTCTCGAACCCGCCGTGCTACCTGGCCGCTGTTCACGACGAGAAGTAAGCATTCAGAACTATACCTACTTACTTTTATATACTTGACGCACATGAACATGTTTTACGAAAGCCAACAACCAAGACTCGGAAACCGGTTAAATTTCCAAATCGTTATCATGTACTTGGCGCAAAACATTTTAGTTTCGGTTTCGCTCGAAAAGCCGTTGTTTTAAACCGGTTTTTATGAGAGCAGTTCTTGTCTAACTAACCGGTTTAGAGCAATAATAACCGGTTTCTATGTTTACGTGGACACCACCAGGCCGGCCGGCCGTTTCGGCGCTCGTCGAATAAACCGGTTTTTTAAAGTTACAATAAAGTTCTTAAAACTAAATAAATCAAATAAACTTGTATTTACCGGTATTTTATAAACCGTTTCCGAGACTTGTTCAAAACCTAATTACTTACTTTTAGACTATACTTAACGCGGCCAACTATAGTCCCTATGACATGACATGTCCTCCAATTCGATTTTGGATAGACTTATTTAAAAAAATATGACATATCCTCCAATTCGATTTTGGATAGACTTATTTAAAAAAAATAATTAAGAGGCTGTCAACACCCAATGTCCTTGAAATTGATGTTACTTAAACAGTTTTTTAAGAAAGACTATTTGTTTTAGTCAAGTAAGAAAAATATATGTTCATATTAATTATATTTCAAAGACCGTGGTTGTACTCGATACATGTTTGAACGAAATCGGCTCGATAGAAAATAATTGCAAAGATTGGTCTTAAAATCACAATTAAACGGTTCTATGTCTTTATTGTTTTGGCTTATAGGTCTGCAATTAAAATCATAATTTCAAAACATTTACATCTAAACCGCTATTGAGTAAAATATTACACTAATAAATAATGATCCACTTATTTTATATAAATATTTTACTTATTATTCCCTTGCCCAGGCCCAGTAACATGCCACAGTGCTATCTCATTTACTCCGATACAAATAGACAGTGTGCGCGCTTTAGATATTGACAGCCTCTTAAGGAAATAGGTTTTTTTATACTACGCCGGTGGCAAACAAGCATACGGCCCGCCTGATGGTAAGCAGTCTCCGTAGCCTACAGACGCCTGCAACTCCAGAGGAGTTACATGCGCGTTGCCGACCCTAACACTCCGCACCCTCGTTGAGCTCTAGCAACCTTTACTCACCGGCAGGAACACAACACTATGAGTAGGGTCTAGTGTTATTTGGCTGCGGTTTTCTGTAAGGTGGAGGTACTTCCCCAGTTGGGCTCTGCTCTAGATCTGGAATGACATCCGCTGTGCTGTGCCCTACCACACAAAGCGAGATGACATTCACAGTGCTCATACCTCTCTATTGGACGCAATTTAAGGACATACCCGGGTCGGGCCGGGTCGGTTTTGCCGTAGTTGCTATTACTTGATCGAAGTTGATTATTTGATTTCTAAATAAAGAATGTGTTAAGACCAGAAAAAGTTTAATAATATTTGACATACCCCATACAAAAATGAACTGTTGTAGGTAGGGTTGCCATACGTCATGCGTGTATACGGGACTGTCACCGTATTTAAGTATCGCATCTCGTATGAATGGTCTCAATCATCTCTGTTTAACCACAACAACACACTTACACACATAATACAAATTAGTTGTACACGTGCTTTATACATTAACAATATAGGTAAGTAAAGGTCTAACAAAAATATTCTTAAGTGTTTGCGTATACCGCAGTCCAGATGCCAAGAAATTGTTTTTTTTTTCTTTTTTTTTTGGTAGAGGAGGCAAACGAGCAGGCGTATCACCTGATGGTAAGCGATAACGCTACTAATTGTTCACTATTCAGTTTACCCTGTCGTCATGTTAAATATTAAGTTATCTTGGAATACAAATAAATAAATGTAATAAGCTGCACAACAACACTAACACCAGCCAACACACACACACATGTAACAGCAGCCAAATAACACTAGGCCCTACTCATAGTGTTGTGTTCCTGCCGGTGAGTAAGGTTGCCAGAGCTCAACTAGGGGGGGCGGGTTTAGGGTCGGCAACGCGCATGTAACTTCTCTGGAGTTGCATTCGTACATATTAGGCTACGGAGACTGCTTACCATCAGGCGGGCCGTATGCTTGTTTGCCACCGACGTAGTATAGACAATATGTTAAGTGTAAATAGATTGGTACGTGTCGAAAATTATATGTAAGGACGGTGAATACACCCAGCGTGATACAGTTCACACTAGTACGGGGGTCAGATGACACTTACTTGCCTGTTGGTCCCCCCCCCCCCACGCCTCGTAACTTATATTACTATCAACATTGTCCCGTATCCGCTCCCATTCAATAATTATCATTGGCCGCGTCAAGTATAGCAGTGGCTAGGGCATCCTATATCATCGGACACCTCTATACCGGTATTGAGCCTGAGACACAATATTGGTCCTGAATACCGGAAGTCTGGTTTTCATACCGTTATTGAGCTTTAGAAGTCATTTATTTCTGTGTTTATCATATTTTCCTGATTTATGGAATTAGCGTTTCATAATACACAAAATTATTGTTTTGGACACGGCGCGTATAGTACGTCGGTTCCTCTCTCTGCGGCCCTGACCACCGGCAGCTTGGGCCCTGCCCCGCTGCTGGCGGCACCCTAGGTTAGGTTTTTTATAATGTGTTTATATCTTTTGTATTGTTTTGTAAGTGTTTTTATATTTTACTTTTATATCCATATTATAAATAATCCTAACCTAAGATATTGAATGAATAAAGAGAATAATATGGTAAGACAGACAAATAATAATAATAATAAAATTCTTTATTGCACACTACATAAAAAACAGATACAGAAATTGATAAAATATACACATTGGTAGGTAACAACAGGCGGACTTATCGCTAAACATAAATATATAAGTGCTTTATTGAGTAAAGCACTTATATACCTATTTAAAATCCTATCTGTTGTCTCTCTCTTAATACAATCTCTTTAATAAAACCCTACCACCGAAATCACCAATCATAGACATGTTAGAAAGCTCAGCCTTACAAAATGTATTTCAGCCCGGAGTTGGAGACGAAACAGGACGATTTCTTCCCGTACGTGCACGACAAGGACAGCTATACGGTTGGCATGTACTCTTCCAGGCCTACATTTAAGTACCTCATCAGAGAAGCACATGTCTACCTGCAGGTAATTTCTTTTAATTAAAATAAAAAAATATAACAAAATGTATTTTGCTAAAACGTCGAGTTAGCTTAGAGTGTAAGCCTTAGACGGACCCAATTTGATTTGATCAGAAGCCCAATTTGAGTGATGCTACTTTTTCGACTAAGGTCCCCGCTGAAAACCCTCTGAAACAATGATGTAACATTAAGCTGTGATGGCACCTTCTAAGAGCAACACATTACCATGGATGAACAGTCGCCATAAGATACATCGACTCGGCTAAAGCGTTTAAAGTGCATGTTCAGATATTTTTGAGTGCCTTAGCCGCCTCGATGTATCTGATGGCGATTGTATATACAAAAAGAACCGGATTTCGATGCAAAATCTCAAAGCCTATTACTAGTTTGGTGAAGTACTGAATCCGAAATCTACATATATGTAGGTGCATGCCTTTACTGGCCATTGTTGCAATAAGATTTATTTTAAGTGTGTATTTATTTATAGTTAACATGGATGATGGTTAGGGTTGCTATAATTATTCGGAACTGATACGGGACAGGTGCGTAGTAACAGCGTTACGGGGCGGGGGAGCTTTAACTCACGTGAGGAAACTTGATGATTACTTGGTTATACTCGTATAGGTATTCTGCGGCGGTATTGATATACGGGACAAAAACGGGACGGGAAAAAATATGGGACGCGATACTCAAATACGGTGACAGTCCCGTATTTACGGGACGTATGGCAACCCTAGCGATGGTCATTTATCCCGACATGACCAATGTTGAATATTATTTGCAGATAGCGAAGCAAATGCAAATTACTGCCAACATGGGGCCGTATACAAAGATGTTCGAAGACTTCAACTGGGTCATGGGTAAGTCGCACTTAGAAAGTGAATACGTACATTTTAAGGGTCAAGGATTTTAAGTTATTAAATTTCAAGTCTACGAGACCCTCAAATATTGGGCATTAACATTGGGCTTCCATAGTGGTTTCATTTTAGGTATAATAACGATGTCTTTAACCCTACCTTGCCCACTTATCTATTATCTCAGTATTATATATATATATACATATTTATTAATTAAAATATGTAACACACACATACCCTCATTTTATTTAATGTACATCTGTTGTGACCTGGGTTCCGGCAGAAAACCAGTGCTTTACTCGAAAGAGTGAAGAGTATCACTGAGCCGTGACCCTTTTGTCCTGCTGCAACGCACACAGTATGTAGGTAGGTACTTTTATTTTATTTTATTGTTTATTAATTATTCCTATTTTGTTTTCTCTATTTTCTTTTGTGCCATTTTTATTTTGTTCCTGTAAAAATTTGTGTTCTTTATGATGATTTAAACTTTATATTGTGTGTTTTTGCAGCTGTCAAATAAATGATTTATCTATCTATATATAAATTAAAATTAAAATTAAATTAAATATCCGTTTATTTCAGGCTGGGGCCCATAAAGAAAAATGTTAGTTACAATTCCTTAAATTATGTTAGCACCTTTTTTTTTTTTTTTTTAACGTTGGGGAAATGCTTTTACGCATGCCACCTAGTCCGGGGGAAACTAGGGGCGATGACGGACTAACCAGTAAAGGACTACCGTCTAAAACCACCAACGAATGCCGGCTCCGCCTTAGATTGGGTGCCGCAGGGTCGCTATCAGCATTCGACCGCGTGCAAATTATGTTAGCACCTACTCGTATACAAAAAGTAATTACAATTAAATTCTTAATAATTATAAATTAATTATGTATATAGCACACATATACATTTTCTTTACAAATCAAGCATTTACATTTAAAAAAGTGACGTTTGATGAAATGGAACTGCTGATGATGATCAGAATGGAACTCTTCAAAGACGCTTAGTTCACGTTTGGTGATTTGTCCTTTTAGCTGTGTTTGTTAAGAAAATTATATTTTGGTTTAGCCATGTGCTGGGGTGGTCCGTCTAAAGTGTAGCCATGTGCAGGGGGTCCGTCTAATGTGTAGCCATGTGCAGGGGTGGTCCGTCTAAAGTGTAGTCATGTGCAGGGAGGTCCGTCTAAAGTGTAGTCATGTGCAGGGAGGTCCGTCTAAAGTGTAGTCATGTGCAGGGGGGTCCGTCTAAAGTGTAGCCATGTGCTGGGGTGGTCCGTCTAAAGTGTAGTCATGTGCTGGGGTAGTCCGTCTAAAGTGTAGCCATGTGCAGGGGTGGTCCGTCTAAAGTGTAGCCATGTGCTGGGGTAGTCCGTCTAAAGTGTAGCCATGTGCAGGGGTGGTCCGTCTAAAGTGTAGCCATGTGCTGGGGTGGTCCGTCTAAAGTGTAGCCATGTGCAGGGGGGTCCGTCTAAAGTGTAGCCATGTGCAGGGGTGGTCCGTCTAAAGTGTAGCCATGTGCTGGGGTGGTCCGTCTAAAGTGTAGCCATGTGCAGGGGTGGTCCGTCTAAAGTGTAGCCATGTGCAGGGGTGGTCCGTCTAAAGTGTAGTCATGTGCTGGGGTAGTCCGTCTAAAGTGTAGTCATGTGCTGGGGTAGTCCGTCTAAAGTGTAGCCATGTGCAGGGGTGGTCCGTCTAAAGTGTAGTCATGTGCAGGGAGGTCCGTCTAAAGTGTAGTCATGTGCAGGGAGGTCCGTCTAATGTGTAGCCATGTGCAGGGGTGATCCGACTAAAGTGTAGCGATGTGCAGGGGTGATCCGACTAAAGTGTAGCGATGTGCAGGGGTGGTCCGTCTAAAGTGTAGCCATGTGCAGGGGGGTCCGTCTAAAATGTAGCCATGTGCTGGGGTGGTCCGTCTAAAGTGTAGTCATGTGCTGGGGTAGTCCGTCTAAAGTGTAGCCATGTGCAGGGGTGGTCTGTCTAAAGTGTAGCCATGTGCAGGGGTGGTCCGTCTAAAGTGTAGCCATGTGCTGGGGTAGTCCGTCTAAAGTGTAGCCATGTGCAGGGGTGGTCCGTCTAAAGTGTAGCCATGTGCTGGGGTGGTCCGTCTAAAGTGTAGCCATGTGCAGGGGGGTCCGTCTAAAGTGTAGCCATGTGCAGGGGTGGTCCGTCTAAAGTGTAGCCATGTGCTGGGGTGGTCCGTCTAAAGTGTAGCCATGTGCAGGGGTGGTCCGTCTAAAGTGTAGCCATGTGCAGGGGTGGTCCGTCTAAAGTGTAGTCATGTGCTGGGGTAGTCCGTCTAAAGTGTAGTCATGTGCTGGGGTAGTCCGTCTAAAGTGTAGCCATGTGCAGGGGTGGTCCGTCTAAAGTGTAGTCATGTGCAGGGAGGTCCGTCTAAAGTGTAGTCATGTGCAGGGAGGTCCGTCTAAAGTGTAGTCATGTGCAGGGGGGTCCGTCTAAAGTGTAGCCATGTGCTGGGGTGGTCCGTCTAAAGTGTAGTCATGTGCTGGGGTAGTCCGTCTAAAGTGTAGCCATGTGCAGGGGTGGTCCGTCTAAAGTGTAGCCATGTGCTGGGGTAGTCCGTCTAAAGTGTAGCCATGTGCAGGGGTGGTCCGTCTAAAGTGTAGCCATGTGCTGGGGTGGTCCGTCTAAAGTGTAGCCATGTGCAGGGGGGTCCGTCTAAAGTGTAGCCATGTGCAGGGGTGGTCCGTCTAAAGTGTAGCCATGTGCTGGGGTGGTCCGTCTAAAGTGTAGCCATGTGCAGGGGTGGTCCGTCTAAAGTGTAGCCATGTGCAGGGGTGGTCCGTCTAAAGTGTAGCCATGTGCAGGGGTGGTCCGTCTAAAGTGTAGTCATGTGCAGGGGGGTCCGTCTAAAGTGTAGTCATGTGCTGGGGTAGTCCGTCTAAAGTGTAGTCATGTGCAGGGGGGTCCGTCTAAAGTGTAGCCATGTGCAGGGGTGGTCCGTCTAAAGTGTAGCCATGTGCTGGGGTGGTCCGTCTAAAGTGTAGCCATGTGCAGGGGTGGTCCGTCTAAAGTGTAGCCATGTGCAGGGGTGGTCCGTCTAAAGTGTAGTCATGTGCTGGGGTAGTCCGTCTAAAGTGTAGTCATGTGCTGGGGTAGTCCGTCTAAAGTGTAGCCATGTGCAGGGGTGGTCCGTCTAAAGTGTAGTCATGTGCAGGGAGGTCCGTCTAAAGTGTAGTCATGTGCAGGGAGGTCCGTCTAAAGTGTAGTCATGTGCAGGGGGGTCCGTCTAAAGTGTAGCCATGTGCTGGGGTGGTCCGTCTAAAGTGTAGTCATGTGCTGGGGTAGTCCGTCTAAAGTGTAGCCATGTGCAGGGGTGGTCCGTCTAAAGTGTAGCCATGTGCTGGGGTAGTCCGTCTAAAGTGTAGCCATGTGCAGGGGTGGTCCGTCTAAAGTGTAGCCATGTGCTGGGGTGGTCCGTCTAAAGTGTAGCCATGTGCAGGGGGGTCCGTCTAAAGTGTAGCCATGTGCAGGGGTGGTCCGTCTAAAGTGTAGCCATGTGCTGGGGTGGTCCGTCTAAAGTGTAGCCATGTGCAGGGGTGGTCCGTCTAAAGTGTAGCCATGTGCAGGGGTGGTCCGTCTAAAGTGTAGCCATGTGCAGGGGTGGTCCGTCTAAAGTGTAGTCATGTGCAGGGGGGTCCGTCTAAAGTGTAGCCATGTGCTGGGGTGGTCCGTCTAAAGTGTAGTCATGTGCTGGGGTAGTCCGTCTAAAGTGTAGTCATGTGCAGGGGGGTCCGTCTAAAGTGTAGCCATGTGCTGGGGTGGTCCGTCTAAAGTGTAGTCATGTGCAGGGGTGGTCCGTCTAAAGTGTAGCCATGTGCTGGGGTTGTCCGTCTAAAGTGTAGTTATGTGCAGGGGTGGTCCGTCTAAAGTGTAGCCATGTGCTGGGGTGGTCCGTCTAAAGTGTAGTTATGTGCAGGGGTGGTCCGTCTAAAGTGTAGTTATGTGCAGGGGTGGTCCAAGACCACAGCGTGGCGTCCGGGGTACTGCGGGACCGGGTGAAGCAATACTACACGAGCAAAATCGACGCGGCCGTCACCAAATCTACGGATTTTATTTCTAAAGCTTTTACGTGAGTTTTGTGCTTTTATATACCGTGTTTTTATATGCCTCCTCTGTCTCTCTCCTCAACTTCAATAGATGCACTTTGCGTCAGAGACAATCAATCTATAGGATAACCTGAAAAAATCCTAAAAAAATAACGGTTTCAGAGTTATGACTAATGATAATATGACTATCATTACATTATGACTTTCAATAATTATGTCAAACAAAGGGATCCAAACAGGGGATTAACATTCTGATGTGTCACGACACAAAACAACACGACACGTCAGACTAATGTGGATCCGGCCTTATTGTTGTAATTCTAATGCTTTGTCGGCAGTAAGCTACGCTCGAGTCCTAAGCATGTGACGTACTACCGATGCCAGTTTAACATATCTTCGTGTTATGGGTCCCGCTTCATCAAGTATAGCGTGAGTATTTCAACATATCTTCATGTTACGGTTCCCGCTTCATCAAGTATAGGGTGACTATTTCAACATATCTTCATGTTATGGTTCCCGCTTCATCACGTATAGCGTGAGTATTTCAATATATCTTCGTGTTATGGTTCCCGCTTCATCAAGTATAGCGTGAGTATTGCAACATATCTTCGTGTTATGGTTTCCGCTTCATCAAGTATAGCGTGAGTATTTCAACATATCTTCGTGTTATGGTTCCCGCTTCATCAAGTATAGGGTGAGTATTACTCCACAGTTATGTTCGATACCGATCCAATGGATTACCTACCTTATGGATGTGGGCTTTAAAATCAAATTGAATACTTTTATACTACATTATATTGACGTACTTAGGTATTTGATCATTTACCATGTTAATAATAATAATATATTTTGATTAATATAATTTTGTCTACCTATTTTTTTTTAATAGTAAGTCGGTGGCAAACAAGCATACGGCCCGCCTGATGGTAAGCAGTACCCTAAGGATGCCTGCAACTCCAGAGGAGTTACATGCTCGATACCGACCCTAACACTCTCTTTGAGCTCGTTAATGCACCCTCTTTGAGCTACCTATGTACAGTCAGCGTCAAATACTTCGTAGCAGTCAAAGTGGCCAAATAGTTCGGTACACCATACTAAATATATGGTGTACCGAACTATTTGGCTACTTTGGATGCTACAAAGTATTTGACGCTGACTGTACTATATACCTATTAAAACTGTATGATTAGCTTTAGTAATGACCTGTATTTCGGCATGTAACAATAAAACGTTACAGTTCTGTTGTTAATTGGCCTAATAAAGAAACTTGAACTTACGGGGGGTTGCGTATCTTTTTATCTGTAAAAACCGAAAACGGAGACGCACCCGCTCCTTCGACGTAGGGCAGTATGCATCGCCCCGTTATAGGCGGTGCTGCCGCTGGTCGGGTTTAAAGACGTTAGTAGGGGCGACTTCATCCCCTAATACCCGTCTCGGTCCCCCTGGGGCGAGTTATGTAAACACATTTCCACAGCGTAGAAAAATGATAACAAGACCCGGTTTTCATAGTGTAGATTTAGTGATAAATGTGATAATGTTAAGTTCTGACTTGCAGATCCAAGTGTACAACCCACTGGGCTGGCCCGTGACCACGCCTGTGCGGCTTCCCGTCTATCCAACTAACAGCGTGTTTAAGGTCTACGGCAATGAAGGTAGGAGCTTTGAGTCATTCATTATTCAATGGGGTTGGCCTGTCGAAGTAATTACAGATGACGCCAACACAGATCTAGAAACAGTTGTTCTATACTCTGTATTAAATTAGCTGTAAGATTAACACATTGAGTACCGGGAACCCTCGGGTTCTCTGTTCGTAGTCGCTTTCCTCTACAAATCGGGAAAACGCTGGGATCGGCTAAGCGTAGCCGTAGGAGCGTAGGCGTGTTAAGCGATATACCATCGGAAAGTTTTTTTATGTACTCTGTTTTTTGTATAGCGAGACTAGTCAAAACTCAGTTAAAATAAAAACTTTATTACAAAAACAAATGTAAAAAAAAAACTAAAATAATGTGACACAAAACCATCGACAATAACAAAACCTTCATGATCTACGACACAAGAACTTACTTATAGTATCGAAAAAAACTATATATTCTCGTTTCAGCTCACACTAGTTTTTGCGGCGATAACTTCTTTCACACAAAGATTTGGGACTACCTGCCATAGTAAAAGTTTTACAACTTAGAATAACCTATCCAGTGACATAACGCTTAATGGTCAAATAGGCCAATTAGCCTACCCTCCTTTACGCGAAAGTTTGAAATGTTATGTTATAGGTTGGCGGTTTATTCAACGAGGTGCATCTAAATTTTAGCTATACCCTGTATCTTTAGGTATTTTAATTAAAGTAAACAAAATCTACTCCTCAAATGGCTCCTTAAGCCAGTTGAGGGTAGATGAAAACATTACGTGATCAAATAATGTAGGTTAAAGTCAGGTCGTTCAGTGATAGATCCAGGCGGTTTTGCATTTGGTTGGTTACCCAATACATGTTATAACTATCCAAAAATATACAAGTTGTTTGATTACTTTTATTTAAATACCTAGTTACAGAGTATAGTCTAGACCTTTTGTTTTATCTGTCAATCCTACGAATAGTATCAAATCCTTGTTTTTTTTTAAACTTATGGCCTTTTAAGGCCACCTCACACTAGCGTCTCGCGAGCGTCGGCGTCTAGTCAACTCTATGGCTACTGCTTGACGCAACGTTGGCGCAATTGCGCAGCGACGCCATTTTCCATAGCTCTGACTAGACGCCGATTCTCAAAAGACGCTAGTGTGTGTTAACCCTGAGACAAATCTCATATAACAAAACTAGAGACAGGTAAAACCAGGCACTGATTTCGGTTACGGTATGGGGGTATGGTAGCAGTATATAATTACGATACCGCGCGGCTCAGATATAAAGGTATCGCTACCGTTTTTGAAATAACGGTACCGGTATTTTTTCGATGCCGAATAAATTGGCTCTTAAGCGGGTTGACCTCGCCCCTCGCCCTCGCCCATTCGTTGCGTTGCGACGCCTTAGCTGATAGGGTACCTTTATGAAAGCGGTTAAGGTACCCGAAAAAAATAACGGTACCGTTATTTTTCGGTAGCGAAATAAATTAATCGGGTACCTAAATGGTTCGAATTAAACCGGTATGACGTCATACCGTAATATAAGGGTATCGTTATTTTTCCGTTATGCAGACCCTGGGTAAAACCAAATGCTCGCACCACCTATGAAAACCTTTAACAGTTGCCTATACCATTTAGAATAAGCTGTTACTGTTTTGGTTAATAGTTTTTTTAGTTATACTCAATTTGAAAATATAAGATAAAGCTTTTCTTCTCAGCTATGTAACTACAATTGCATGTTAAATTAGTTGTTTATTTGCAGGCGAAGAAGTCAAATCAGCGACAATAAGATTGCCAGACACAATATTAAGAATTAAAGGGCGCCCAAGCGCAGACTACGAAGTGGTTTTCATAGCGGCCAATATTCCACCGGTGGGATTCCGGTCCTATTATATAGAAGCACAGTTCTTTAAAGGTAAAATGTTAATTGAAAGAGGGGGTGAAAGAAGCGAAGATTATGAAGATGATACACAAGAGAAAACAATGCCATTTACTTGGAAAGATAGTAAACAACAATCTAGACCAAGGAAATATAAACATGAAATGAAAGTATTGGGTTTAACAGCCAATAAACGAGAGAAGAAAATGATTGCACCTAAAGCACATAATACCCAGAATATTACTAAACATGCGAACGGATTACAAATGGTAGCTACAGAGGTATTAAAAGATACTGCTAATAATTACATGAAGGATAGGATTCATGTTGAAGACGTAGATAATTATCAAATAGAAAGTACTACAGGAGGAGAAATTATGCTTCCAATGCTAAAGGAATTTACTACCGAAGCGGGAGTTATGCTTCCCATGCTAAGAGACTTTTTACAAAAATCGAAAGTTCTTAATAAATTAGAGTTCGTCGACACTGAAAAAGAACTATTATCATCGCATGAGTTAGAACATGAACCTGTTACAGAGACTGAATTTGAGACTACAAATACAACTGAAGCAGATATAAAAATCCCTTTTAGGAAAAACATCACGAGATTCAGTGACATACAAGACATAATGGTAGAACCGGATATAAAAGTACCTATTATTCGCCCAACAAAAGGACCAACTAAAAAAATACCACATCGAATAAAACCAGAAGAGCCTTATTTTAGACCGTTTACGACAACTGCGGAACCAGATATAAGAGTATTTACGCCGACCAGAGACAGATCAGATATAAAGATATTAGTAAATACAGATATAAAAGTACCAGTTAACAAATCCACAGTTAAAACTAAGGCCAGGAAATTTTCAGAATCAGTAGAATTTGAAGCAGGTAGAACAGAATCATTAGCGATAGTGCCCGTTCAAACGACTTCAACAACATCTGCAGTGTATGTAGCGGAATGGTCTAGCACAACTGAATCAGTATTAGTAGTACCAGTTAGGAAAATGTGGGAACAAGTTACAGTTGAACCAAAGTTAAAACTCGAAATGGAACGTCAAGATGCTGAAACAAAAAATAATGAAGAAATTCTAGAATATACAACTGAATCTGTAAATCTGCCAGTCAATGAAGCACAGTTAGAAAAAAAAGTACAAAATGTAATACCACAGGCTTTTAACGTAGAAGCGAGTAGAAATGCCGATTTAGTTGATACTGACCCGATAGTAGACACAGGGGCCCAGAACGAAGACATTGAGCAAATTGAAAATTCAGAAAGGTTTAGAACATATTCATTAACCACTGAAGAGGTAGAAACTTTCGTACCATACTTACAAACTACAGAAGAAATTGAGCGAGTTCCAAATGAAGAAAATGTTGAATCAACCACTGGCGTAGAATCTACTACAACTCAGAGTACCGATTACATTTACATATCTAGTTCCACTGACAATATTAGATCTACTGAAGCATATGACACTAAAATATTGTCTGTGTCTCCACTTCCAATGGCAACTGGAACTACAAATTTTGCTGTACCTACCGATATTGCTGATCCTAATGAAAAGTATTTCAAAGTCGATGATGGAAGCCGATTGTTCATTGGAAACAAGGTATGTACTATCCTAGAATAGGTGTATTTCAGGGAATAATATGGAACCATCGTTTTTATATAATGTCTCCTCTAAATGACACTTAAATTTGGTTTCGCTTTTCTAATTCCTTCAACTTCCTTTGATTTTCCATGTTCTTGTTGTAGTTGGTTTTCTCTTCTGTTCTGAATTACAAAAAACTCCTCCTCTACTCATGCTATACGTTAGAACTTCTTCGTTGATTTTATTTTCCATTGCATTTAGCATAATCGACTCTGTATTATGTTTTTGTGTTTGCTTTTACATAAAGATAAAATTTCTTTTTGAGCAATATTATCATGTTTCGTATAATTTATTTGCCTCGCACACTGGGCTGGGCTGGGCTGTTTGACTGGGGGCTTGACTTAGAATGAATTGTTTCAACTGTATAATATATAACCAGTTGACATCTTATCACTTTCTATTCAGTACGTACGCGTCAACCTCGACAAAAGACGCCGTGTCTCCAGTATCTTCCTCCGAAACGGAGTGCGCATTAACCTTGAAATCCTCATGTTCCACTACGTGTCCGACGACCCCGCGAAGTTTGACATCAGGACAGTACCAAGAAGAGACATTAAACCACCTGGAGCGTACATCTTCAGGCCTATTGACCCATACATTATTAGGTCGGAGGACAAATACGATGTCGACATTATAAAGACAGACATAGTTGAGGAAATGCATATAACTTTTAGCAATTGGACGTCTTTGCAGCTGCGGTTGTATGTGGATAGCCCGGTTATTGGTAAGATATACTGCAATTTACTTAATTTAATATTTTCCGTCTCTCACATTTGATCCATTTTGATATAAAATATATCTAATAAAACTGTGTAAAAATAAAAATGTACTTGTGGCTCTGTGCATACCTCGCGCGCATAACTTAAAACTGAATAAATGTCAGCCATTTTGTAAAATGTACATAATCTGAATTGTCAAACATACGAAACCATTTATGCCCAAGCTGAAACCGAGACCTTCGCTAATGTTCGATCAATTAAAATTATGCGAATAAACTTTAATAATTAATTAATTCTTTGAAATTTTGGCCCAATCTCGATATGTTTTTTGGCTGAATCTGATACGTTCTGAACTTGACCCTGTTGTACGAGTATGTATTATGGTTGAGTTCACAAACATCTTTAAAAGCCAACATTCCAAAAAATATGTTTTCACGTCCAATCGATCATCAATCGATGCCATCGATCGATATCAATAGATTTTTATGGTCTAGTAGAAACTATCGATCGGCGTTGACTGTTCCGTTCTACCATCAATCGATTGGTCTAGTAGAAACTATCGATCGACGTCGATTGTTCCATTTTTCCATCGATCGATTGGTCTAGTAGAAACTATCGATCGACGTCGACTGTTCCATTCTACCATCGATCGATTGGTCTAGTAGAAACTATCGATCGTTGATCGATCGATTGGTGGGGTAACACCCTAAGACGCGTTAGCCCAAGGTTTTTCAATGACATCAATGGAAAGTTAACCTCCCGCGACAAAGATGGGCGTGTGTATGCTAATAAACTGTTTTCACCATCACCAACAGAACTTCACTGGTTGGTCGGCCCAATCCCGACAGACGATGGACTGGGAAAGGAGGTGTTCATCCGATACAAAACCGACTTGGACCACGACGGTGCCTTTTACACGGACTCCAGCGGACGACAGACCATCAAGCGTATCAGAGGAAGGAGGGCCACGTATGAGCCTGTAGATTTGGACCCTATCACAGGTACTTTTACCATGATTTTTAGCCGTACGCATTCCAAATAAATTCGAATTTAAACTTAAAGTTCAACAAACGACCATCAAGGGTATCAGAGGAATGAATATGTGGCGTCGTCGGTAAGTAGTCCTTGATCAGGTGTTATGATACTAATACTTCATCAATGTATTCGCTGTTAGTCTAACTTAGACCTGAATCTGATACTACACCAGTGGGTTGACACTCCTCCTTTCGAGCATTCTCGGTTCCGCTGCGTTCGGCTCAGCATTGCTCCGAGCAATTATTAGGGTTGGCACAACTTAACGTCCCTATGCGACATGCGTGTACGACCACAGATAAGATACTGACTTGAATTTTGACAACCCTAAATAGCCGAAAGGGATGGTGCCATACATTAGAAAGGGACAGCATGATTCGTCCCTGAATCGCTATCAAACTTCGGTTTTGTTGGAAGTGTCATTTCTATACTGTAGTACTATTCAAAAACTTAAGAATTTTTTTATAGGAATCGAAATTGGTGAGAGTCAGAATGGCGAATAAATGAAAAGCATGCTATATTTTTGTACCTAATTTGTACTATTTATTTAGTACCTCCGTTAAAAAAAATTTGTACCTCACGGTATATAAAGTTATCATCAAAAACAGTACACCCGTCAGAATGGCGGGTGTACTTTATTACGCTATGTTCCCGTGGTTATTGGTAAATTCTAAAAAAGCCAAATTTTTGTATTAAATTATAATATGAGTCATTTTATTTGTGGTTCCCAAATTTTATTCATTTTACATTTTGCTTGCTATTACAATTTTGCAGGCGTTATAATTTTTCAAGTTATCGATCTCATTTTTAAGAAAAAACGCTAAGGTACAATTATTTTTATTACGCCAGGAATTAGTAACTTTGATGTCACCTTTCCTGGTAAGTTCAATAACTCAGAAAATCATGTCTTAAAAATGATTTTTCTTAGGAAGATTAATTTGAATTGGCGCCTAGCGCCTTTTTAGGGTTCCGTAGCCAAATGGCAAAAAACGGAACCCTTATAGATTCGTCATGTCCGTCTGTCTGTCCGATTCTGTCACAGCCACTTTTTTCCGAAACTATAAAAGCTATACTGTTCAAACTTGGTAAGTAGATGTATTCTATGAACCGCATTATGATGTTTACACAAAAATAGAAAAAAAACAATAAATTTTGGGGGTTCCCCATACTTAGAACTGAAACTCAAAAAATCTTTTTTCATCAAACCCATACGTGTGGGGTATCTATGGATAGGTCTTTAAAAATGATATTGAGGTTTCTAATATCATTTTTTTCTAAACTGAATAGTTTGCGCGAGAGACACTTCCAAAGTGGTAAAAAGTGTGTGTCCCCCCCCGTAACTTCTAAAATAACAGAATGAAAAATCTAAAAAAAATATATGATATACATTGCCATGCAAACTTCCACCGAAAATTGGTTCGAACGAGATCTAGTAAGTAGTTTTTTTTTAATACGTCATAAAAATTTAAAAAAAAAATTTTTTTCATCAAACCCATACGTGTGGGGTATCTAGGGATAGGTCTTCAAAAATGATATTTAGGTTTCTAATATCATTTTTTTTCTAAACTGAATAGTTTGCGCGAGAGACACTTCCAAAGTGAAAAAATGTGTCCCCCCCCCCCCCTGTAACTTCTAAAATAACAGAATGAAAAATCTAAAAAAAATATATGATATACCATGCAAACTTCCAACGAAAATTGGTTTGAACCAGATCTAGTAAGTAGTTTTTTTTAATACGTCATAAATGGTACGGAACCCTTCATGGGCGAGTCCGACTCGACTTGGCCGCTTTTTAAGAAATGATTTACCGAGTTATTTGATCTTAACCGATTAAACATTAAAGGTACTAATTCCTGGCACCTTGTACCGGACAAATGGCCGTCGGACCAATATAGCAAGTATGCAGACATTAATAGTACATACTAACACTATATTATTATCCCATATATTTTATTCATGAGAAAATAAGTAAGGTCTGGCGGCTCTGGGATCTTGATAGGTAGGTAATATTGACGTTAATGCTTTTGCGTAAGAATAACAGATGGAGCTTCAAAATGGACACACAAAAGTTCCACGAGAGGGATCTCTTTGTCCTATATATTATACTACTCTTTGGAGTCAGACCAAGATAAGTTGGCAGCGATTTTGATAGCCCAGACGGTGCAAGTGTCAAGTAAACGTCATAATTTAATAGAAGTTTGACGTTTATTATAACCTGTGCACCGACTGGACTATCAAAATCGCTGCCAACTTATCTTAATCTGACTGTAGGTGGTCTACCGCTTGTATTGCCTTTTATACCGTCCTTAAAAATCCTCTTCCCACCAGGCAACCTGTACCCCGTGACGTCGAAGATCTACATCGAAGACCAGAGGAAAAACATCCGTTTCTCAGTCTTCAACGATCGATGTCAAGCCGGCGGCGCTTTGATAGATGGCGCCATTGATCTCATGCTACATCGAAGGATTCTTACCGATGATATAGGTATTTATCATTTTTAGCACCTCTACCAGGTTAAAGACTGGCGAGAAGCTACACAGGACCGGGATCAGTGGCGAGCAGTCGTGTTGGAGGCCAAGACACACTTTGGGTCGCTGCGCCAGAGAAGTAAGTAGGCACCCCTACCCCTTTGCCATCTTGAGATAATGGATCAAGATCGGAATGTGAAAAAAGGGTATGTGGACCGCCTAGCAGGAGGACGTTCAAGTGGGTCATTCTACCTTCATTCCCCTGGCTATACCTATACCTACTCGGAAATTGGCTACTTGACAGTTTTTTGTAAATAATGTCAATCGATCTTGATTTTCCTGAGGATGGCGCCATTGATCTCATGCTACATCGAAGGATTCTTACCGATGATATAGGTATTTATCATTTTTAGCACCTCTACCAGGTTAAAGACTGGCGAGAAGCTACACAGGACCGGGATCAGTGGCGAGCAGTCGTGTTGGAGGCCAAGACACACTTTGGGTCGCTGCGCCAGAGAAGTAAGTAGGCACCCCTACCCCTTTGCCATCTTGAGATAATGGATCAAGATCGGAATGTGAAAAAAGGGTATGTGGACCGCCTAGCAGGAGGACGTTCAAGTGGGTCATTCTACCTTCATTCCCCTGGCTATACCTATACCTACTCGGAAATTGGCTACTTGACAGTTTTTTGTAAATAATGTCAATCGATCTTGATTTTCCTGAGGATCAAATGTCTAAGGACTCGTGGCATTTAACACAAAGGTCAGAAATAAGAGTTAAGGTATGACGCTCGCACTTGACGATTGAAACGCCTCTAACAGAATGGTATTGTAATGTGACGTCCATTACATTAGTCTGTCCTAAATGTATGGAAGATCAAGAAAATTGATATTTTGACCCTAAAATATTGCGTTTATGTATATAGTTGTCATACAATTTATTTTTCAATAAAATAAGGAATCGAATGCTACCATTTTCTTTTCGAAAGGTAAAAAAAAATTTTTAGTCTGGAGTTTTGTATTTTTTTTTAATCCACTTTTTTTTAATAATGATGATGGCTCATTTTCTATCCATTTAGCAAAAAAAAAAATTATAATATTCAGCATGTGTGAAGTTACGTTGTGTTCTTTACGCGAAGTCCGAGTCAACAATTGCCGAGAATTAGCGCAAGACCGAGAAAAGTGGCGCTATGTCGGAGGCTAAGTAAACGATGCCGAGTAAGTAGGTAGTAGGTACCTCTTTGTTAGATGCTATTGTCCTAAGGCAACCAGGTTAGCGGCCTTAATAAAGGGGGCCATTGACTTCATGCTGCATCGGAGGATACTTGCACCTCAGATGCTACAGTGGAGGCAAGGCAACCAGGTTGGAGGGGCCTTGATAGAAAACTACTCATTAATCTCATGCTCTATAGGGAAACACTCGCCGAAGATTTGCATTGGCACTGACTTCAAATATATCAGTTGATAACACATATAAAAGAGGAGAGTGTGTAGGGAGGAGTAAGGTATTTTATTTTATTTCAGTTAAATGTTTTTCATGACACTTGCTCGAAAAATATCTTATTTTATTTTTATTTATTCCTTAAATTTCTATTCCTTTATGCAGGTATACTGAAGGACAAAGGCATGTATTGTTCCCGGGGGAGTTATGGATTGTAAAAAAAAAGCTATCACTTCCGAGAGAGTTATAGATTTTTTTTTATTGTGTCATAAATTAATACCAACCAATGAGTTTTACTTTTAAAATACTGACGTTTATAATTTATTTCTATTGTTTTTTTAAATAGCCTTTTAAAATATATTTACAACATTTTCTATTGTGGCTGATTGTCGGATAGGTTTTGATTAGGCCTTCGATGCCTAATCTGTCAAAGAGATTGACAATATGGCGGACGAATGTTTGAAATGTCACCGTATTTAAGAATTATTTCGCTTAAATTTAGTTTTTACGGGGGTAAGATTATTGCAAATTCGAGTCTTTAATGCACTCCGCCTGCGGCTGGAAACCTCGTTTGCAAAATTTCACTTACCTCGTTGCCATTAACATATATCTAAGGAAGGGCCTTACGAGCACTAAGAATGGTGCTAATTCAAGTTCAGTGGTGTCACTCACGAATTCAAGCCAAGCGTGCAGTCTAACGCAACTATGGTCTATTTTTTTATCCCGTAGACTAAAATGACATTCTATGTGTTGCTGGTTTTTTAAGTCTTATAAATAGTGATGTGCTACAACCAGTACTAACCGAAAATAAACTATTGGGAATTACTTATATAGACATGTAACACCATTTTGAGGCATTTAGAAAGTTTGTACCCAGGTCTAAACACAATATTTCTAATATTTAAAAGCGACTTTATTGTAAGATTAACAGTCACCTAGAAGCTCATATTGCAATTTTTAAATGTTTGAGTGAATTAGTAGTGAGTAGATTTCATTAATTGTTTATTTTGAATCTAAAATTATTTTAATATTTATCGCTTATTCACAAACCGAAATCAAAGATCAGCACTATTTGTTTTAAGCTGGTCACATTATTTCTACGTTTGACATTTGAGGAATAAAAGAACAGACTATAGTTGCGACCAATGGCGCGCGTGATGCTAACTCATAACCAATCGCGGTGTGGCGTTAAGACTGCACGATTAGCTCGAATTCGTGTCCGCGTGACACCGCTGTAATGGCCCCGTTCTTGTTGTCTTTTTGCTTGTTGTTGTCTGTTGCTTGAGGCCTGTCCTTCGGATATATTGTCAATACTCGTTGTCACTGTGTTGATTTTTTAAACATAAACTTTATATATTTTCCAGGCTTTGGAGCGTTTTTGAACGAGACAGAAAACAACGAACCAATCAGAGCAGCCGGAACCCACTATCTCTACCTCTCGAAGGCGCACAGAAACAAAATTTTCGAAAAGAAATTCGCTAAAGAAATAGCCTTGGCTCCCCGCGTTTTAACTTCTAGCCATCGAATGTACACAGACGATATGAGAAAACAGTTTTACGATAGCAAAAATGAATTTAGCGCTCTTAAAGACAAATTACCTCTTGGCGTGCATCTTTTAACTCTAGAAAGAATAACACCAGAAGAAATGTTAGTACGACTTGAAAATTACTTGGAAAAAGTAGACGCGACCAGCGATGGAGTTCGATATGTGCGTTTAAGGGATTTGTTTAGAGATATAAAGGTAGTGTGGTTGAAAGAAACTTTGTTAGCTGGTAATATGTACAAGGATCATTGGAATCCGACGCAATGGAGAAAGAAGAATTCGTTTTATAGAAGATTTAATGATTATTATGGTAGTAGTAATGATACATTTGAAGAAGAACACTTGGAAATAGGTGACGAGTTGGGTGGGAGAGGGGTTAGGTTAGCTCCGCAGCAGATCAGAACGTTTATTGTTAAATATAAATATAATAAAATATAAGATTTAAAACGGCTTTTTTTATTTTTTGTACTATTGCCAGTAGGGAGACACTGTAGCGTTCGGGCGTTCTCGGCTACGTTCGGCTCAGCATTGCTACGAACAATTACTACGGTTGACAGAACTTGAGGTTCCTTTGCGTGCACAACCACAACCTAAATATCATAAAGGGACAGTGCTATACATTGGAAAGGGACAACATAATTCGTCCTCGAATCGCTGTCAAACTTCGGTTTTGTAGGAAGTTTCCTTTCTGTAGTACTATTATTTATTCTGTGCTATTGAAATGTTAATTCACGTGTTGCTTTCCTCACTGTTCCATTTTACCATCGATCGATTGGTCTAGTAGAAACTATCGTTCGACGTCGACTATTCCATTCTACCATTGATCGATTGGTCTAGTAGAAACTATCGATCGACGCTGACTATTCCATTCTACCATCAATCGATCTAGTAGAAACTATCGCTCGACGTCGACTGTTCCATTGTACCATCGATCGATTGGTCTAGTAGAAACTATCGATCGACCTCAAATGTTCCATTCTACCATTGATCGATTGATCTAGTAGAAACTATCGATCGATGTCGACTGTTCCATTTTACCATCGACCGATTGGTCTAGTAGAAACTATCCATCGACGTTAGCCGTTCCATTCTACCATCAATCGATTGGTGTAATAAACTATCTATTGACGTCGACTATTCCATTCTACCATCGATCGATTGGTCTAGTAGAAATTATGGATCGACGCTGATCGATTGGTGTCGTCACGGACGGACCTTAACAGACGTACCGCTAGGACGTACCACGTACAAATCTAACCGGTTTCGGACCTTACGAAGAACGAAGTTAGAGGGACTTGTCTTTTTTATTTTCAGCGGTTTGTCGTTAAATAATGGGTATTGATTTATCAAATAAAAGCACAATAATTGTAGTAAGCATATATTAGTCCTGTAACAGTACGGGGTGCTGCTGCAGCGAGTCCCTCAGCTCGCTGGGCAGGCCGGGCAGCTTGGCGCCGATGAAGAAGCGCAGCGTGCTCTGCAGCGCGGCCGGGAACTGCGCCGGCAGCGCGCGCGCCAGGCTGGCGTAGCAGCCGGGCAGGTGCCAGCGGAGCGGCGCCTTCTCCTCCGACTGGGAATAATATACTTCATTCAATAAATAAATATTTCTTTCATAGGCTTAGCACGCACTGCGGTTTTTAAAAAGCGGTTCCGCTACCGCAAAAAATGTAACGTACGGCATTCTTTATAAGCGCACGCACTTGCGATTTATTCCAGTGACTGATTTTAAAAACGCAACTTGCTACATTTTGATTCGCGGTTTGCAACCGCGCGTTTTTATGTATCCCATACTTCATGTACGGCAGCGCCCCCACTGCGGTTCGTAAAAAGCGGTTTTTTCGTCAGTTCGGCTCAGAGAGCGGAGCAGTGAGGTGTGTGTTGTGCGCTGCATTATGTCGTCGGAGTCCGAAAGTTCGTTGCCGGTCGAAAGTGTGCCTTCAAATATCTTTGATCTGTTAGAGGATGTTGGCAAAGACGTTTTCTATTTTTTTTTATTTCTTAAAACTAAGGCCACAACACATACTGCTCTGAGGAAATCCATTGTCATACTGAACGTGAAAACCGCGGAAACGCAACCGCAGTGCGAGTTCCTCCGCGGTTCGGCGTTTTCGGCCAGACCGCAACCACAAGAAAAAAACCGCAGTGCGTGCTAAGCCATAGGCTGATAGTCGGGTGGAAAATTGTGTTTTTTGTTATTTGTACTGCGAGCAACAGCTAACAACCATATATGCCGTATTATTCAGTTATAAGCTCTCATATTAATATTAGCTTCCGCATTTTCCGACCAAGTATTATCGAAATTGAATGTCGATTGCATTGCATAATTCAAAACATATACTACTTGTATTTAATATTTAAATGTATGAAATAAACATAAATATTTGTTAATACATCATTATAAATGACGATAAATGTTTTAAGTATTATCATAACATTACATTCATTCATTCAGTTTCACTTTTTTTAAGACGCGTATACATTAGGGCCGTTTCAGACACATTCCAATTTAACATCGGATTGTCTATGGTTTTAGATTTTTTCCGATCGAAATGTAAATGGCGCCAGTTCCAGTCATAATCTACATTTCTTGTGTTTGACTTTCCTCATAGTCGATATATAGAGTGTTTAACTCGAGTAAAAGTAACCATCTCACCCCCGAACTATTGGCGCTAATATATCTATGATATGGTTCACTTTCCACCCTTAGTTTACAATCTACTATTCCTTTTTTATTGTGGAACGTAGCACATTATAATCTATAAATTGTATATACAGATGTCAATCACAATGGAATAATCAACAATGATCAGCTTTGATCAACGTGGGACTCGAACCCACATCTTTGGATTGCCGGTCCAAAGGTGCAAAGGTAAAAACCGGACCTGCGCATCTTTTCTTTATGATTATTTTTCTTATTTCTTATTTTCATTGTGATTGAAATTTGTATATACAGTTTATAAATTCTTACACAAATTCACAAAGTCCCACGGTAAGCCAAGAAGGCGTATGTTGTGGGTACTCAGACAACGATATATATAATATAAATACTTAAATACGTAGAAAATATCCATGACTCAGGAACAAATATCTGTGCTCATCACACAAATAAATGCCCTTACCGGGATTAATTTCGGAAAATTTCATTGATTTTAACATTAAAAATTACTTAGCAGAAGTAAGCATGAGGATTTATATTGATTTTTATTTTACTTAATACGGTAAGAATAAAATAATTTCAACTCATTATGATGACTAAATATGGTGAAAAAACAATCAAATGTCAATAAATTTTGTTTTTATTAGTTATGAAAATAATAGGATGTAGGTAATCGTATATGATATATTTTTTACATATTTGCTGTCTTATTTTTGTTAAAGTGATTTTTTTTAAATAAAAAGACACATGAAGATAGCTTATTTCTAATGCTAAAAACTGGTCAAAATATCAAATTAGATGGCGCTACTCCTCTCCAAGGCCTCGGCTAGCTAGCAGCACGTTTGTTAGCAGCCGCGACAGTCCTTGCGAAAAGTTGCAGCGCAGCGTCCCTAGCTTTGTCGCTGTATTAACAGGTTTCTAGCTACCATTCGTTAGTTAACATAATTGTATAGTAACAATATTATACCTTTATTAGAGCAACTCCTCTCAAAAGCCTCTCAGTAAGCGGCCAGCTAGCAGCACGTTTAATCGCAGCCGCAATAGTCCTTGGGAAAAGTTGCTGCACCGCGTCACCAGCTATGTCGCTGGTTTATCAAGTTTCAGCCTTTGCCTTCCGTCGGGTTACATACTGTATTGTGTTTTTTCGTGAGTTTACATAAGTTACATGTTTTATTGTTTTTACCTACCTTTATCAGCGCCAGTCCTCTCAACAGCCTCTCAGTGAGCGGCCAGCTAGCAGCACGTTTGTTAGCAGCCGCGATAGTCCTTGCGAAAAGTTGCTGCACCGCTTCACCAGCTATGTCGCTGTGTTATCAAGTTTCAGCCTTTGCCTTCTGTCGGGTTACATGCTGTATTGTGTTTTTTCGTGAGTTTACATAAGTTACATGCTTTATTGTTTTTACCTACCTTTATCAGAGCCAGTCCTCTCAACAGCCTCTCAGTGAGCGGCCAGCTAGCAGCACGTTTGTTAGCGGCCGCGATAGTCCTTGCGAAGAGTTGTTGCGCCGCGTCGCCGGCTTTGTCGCTGTTCAGAGACAGGCCGGCGACGGATAATGTCGCGTTCACGTACTGGGTTAGAAGCTCTTCTGTGTCTTGTGTGGACTGAAACATGTAAATTGCAGTGAAAATACAGGGTGTTTATTTAGTCACCTGCAATAATTTACAGGGTGAATATACACTACATAACATAACATATATATATTTTTTAATTCCACTACCTAAAGGTTGTCTGGAAGAGATCGCTTTTTAGCGATAAGACCGCCTGTTGTTTACCTCTTCTTTATGTGTTGTATTATTTGTACTGTTTCTGTATTGAGGTGTGCAATAAAGAGTATTTGTATTGTATTGTATATACCATGTTTGTATTGAATTCCGTTAACTCCGGGGTATCGGTAAGTACGTTTAATGAAACTAAATGGCATAGATAATTAAAAAAAAAAGGTTTTTTTTTTTAATTTATTATTTTAGTGTGGGACTTAGTCAATTTGTGTAATAATGTCCTATAATATTTATTTATTTATTTAATTTTAATAATGTAATTAAATGTTGCATAGCGTTGTTATATCACGGGCACATTTAACTCAACCAAACAATTGAAAACTGTGACATCTCAATGTCATTTCGAACATCGATCGTCCGAGATAGTATGTACGTTTAGTAGCAAATGTATGAGCTCGTACTTAACACCAATCAATATGTAAATAGGCCCTAAGGGAAGTGTACACGCTCGTAAGGGCCTTATAAGATAAAAATAAATTACTGATTATCTCCGAAATGGAGTTAATTAGAATACCAGTGTCTTTGAGAAAGTTACTTAATTTAAGCTCAGGGATGCACCCTCGAAATGAACGGAAATAAAAAAATCACGATATATATAATATACAAATACTTAAATACATAGTACTCATACAACACAGACAAACATGAACTTACCTCAATGTGTGCTTCGATGACATCAGCCGGATTCGAACCCAGCCGTTCCAGGTTCTCTAACGTGGGTTCTTTCAGGAATCTTTCTACGTCGTTCATCACTTCCTCCATGCCTGTCGACAAACAAATATAATGTATAACACATATTTTGAAGCACGTATTTCATACACTTTTTTAATTATTTGAAACATGGAGAGCCTTTACACCTCTAAATCTAATTAATGGGTATTACAGTACATATGGTGCTACTTTACCGCACTAGTGCGAAAACTAGCATATTACGTTACTGTGTGGGTATTACAGTACATATGGTGCTACTTTACCGCACTAGTGCGAAAATTAGCATATTACGTTACTGTGTCGAACATTTAAAGGGCCATATGTACTGTAAAACGTCGTACGATACATGTGCGAATAGGTAATTCGCAACTCGTGTCGATTTAAAACACTCCCTTCGGTCGTGTTTTAATTAATCGCCACTCGTTTCGAATTTCCTATTTTTCGCACTTGTATCGTAATGTACTATTTCACGCCACTGCTCGGAAATGTGATTTAAAACTAATGCTTAGTTGTACACCCGAACCAACAGTCGAAAATAATTTATTTCCTTACATTCGTTTAGTAAGCCATTTTTTATAAACTTTGTAGGATGGTACAGTAACGGGAGGTAAGAAAATTGAATTGAAGTCTTGGGCCATTTATCTGGGTGATGTTGTTGTTTGTGGCTGTGGTGTTGACGCTGTGTTGCGCGTCTTCTGTTGCACCGTCCTCTGTGTTTTGTTCGTCTTGGAGTTCTGCGTGTCTCTCTAACATACCTGACGCATCAAGGGTGATATTGTTGCCTGTGGCTGTGGTGTTGACGCTGTGTTGCGCGCCTTCTGCTGTGCTGTCCTCTGTGTTTTGTTCGCCTTGGAGTTCTACGTGTCTCTCTAACATACCTGACGTGTCAAGGGTGATGTTGTTGTTTGTGGCTGTGGTGTTGACGCTATGTTGCGCGTCCTCTGTTGCACTGTCTTCTGTGTTCTCTTCGTCTTGTGATTCAGCGTCTGATTCTTCTTCTGATTCTGTGTCTACAAAATAAAAATACACAAAATATTATTTTCAATGTCTAGAACTCTGCAAGGTGCATATGCAAGGTCATAACCATACATCGGGGTTTTCGGTGCGGGAATGTTTTCGTGTATTCATAACTTTGTTTATTGTGAAATAATTGCCATACTATGAATTAAAAATAGACAGTAAGCTCCAAATGCGCTTAGAAATATTAAAATAGTATGGGTTTTTATAGTTTTTACCTGTTTTTTGGCTAGTGTAAAACATTCCCGCACCGAAAACCCCGATGTATGGTCATAACAGACGTGGCTCTGCATCATAGTATGGCCCCACACATTATTTATTTAATTTAAATTTATTTACTCAATAAGAAATACACAGCAATATTCATTTTACATATTTTTCGCCAAACTGCTTGGCAGTTTGTTAGCGAACGGTTATGCGGTTGGTTGTCAAGTTTCACAGTTCAATTTAGAGATGCCACGAATATTCGGCAACTATTCGGTATCCGGCGTATTTTATAGGTTTATTAGAAACTTAGACCTTTTGCCAAAATAATTCAACATCCGTTAGATAGGCGATATTGGACGATATGAAATGAAATGAAATGAAATATTTATTATGCATAGTTTTAGGTACAGTTTTTATGAATATATGTATACACCACTTTTTGTACGTCCACGTTCAAGATAATATTCCCTCGCCTCAATGTTTCTTGCATGCAATCTCCACTGATTTAATCCTCTTGCAACTTACCCTCGTCATCATCATCATCCTCGTCCCCGCTCTCCCCTTCGTCGTCCGTGAGTTCCCCGGCGGTCCCGAGTTGCGCCTTCATACCCCTTTTACTCGCCGCGTTTCCTGTTAGTAAAAATATTTTTAGATTTTTAAAAGGTATAATTATGTTTTTGACGACCAGTATGGCCTGGTGAATAGTGACGAAGGAAACCGATATTAAAATGTTTTGTGCAAAGTACTTGATAATAGACGGCGAGCCAGAAACAACCAATCGCCTCCCGGCTGAAAACTCGTGTAGTGGTTAACGGCTAGGTATGATGAACCCTTGTGGACGTCAGCTCCGTTGGTGGCAGTGTTGTCACATCCAATTTTGCCGAAGTGGTAGAACAGGGTGCAAAAATAGGTAGAAATGGGTGGTTTTAAAATGAAAAACAGGTTGATGTATCACTCAATAGCAAGTACATTTTTATGATTAAAAGTATGTATAATTTTTTTCAAATTATTTATTAGTCTTTAATATTGTTATGTTAGTACACGTGTTTATTAAAGAAATCGAAAAAAAAATGAGGATTTCCATTGTTTGTAGGTAATGAATCTGCTTGTATAATCTGTTTCTTTGGAAAGTTTTCATTACATCGAATCTAAATTCGGTAGAAATTAAGTAATGTTCCGTCACATGTATTCACGTCACGTCAATTGTACTATTTTGAAAAATAGGTAGATTTCAGGCCGTGGGAGGTAGATAGGTAGAACGCAGGCAAAATAGGTAGATCTACCCAAAAGTTGGTAGATGTGACAACACTGGTTGGTGGGTTGAGGAATGGCAGCCACCGAAACACGTAAAACAAAAAAAAATGTCATCGCCTCCCGTTTGAGACTTTGTCAAATGATAGTTCAGATGCTGTTGTTAATTTAAAAAATAGTCATCCGGTTACATCGCGGTGGTAAGAACATCAGCTGGTCGCATGAACATGTAAAAAATAAGCGCTTTTATGATATGAATGAATGAATGAATGATCGTTTATTTGCCTTAAACAAGCGTATATATACAAGGTGTTCAATGTTTAATTACAGCACGATTCTTGTTTGCCATAACTGGCGTACAAATATTGCTACTTACTAACTAGCTAAACTAACTATGTACAAAATGTAAAAGCTAAACTTACACACTACATGATAGCAATAATAAATCATGGAACTTTGCATGTAGCATTTCATCAGGCGTAAACACCTCAAAAGCCATCAACGGATTACGCAATTTACACATTACGCATACTTTGCCGGACATAAAGTGGTAAGCCGCATATTTTTTACATGTACATTTTATAGCTGACGGTCATTCCACCGCTATAGAACCGGCTGACGGTTTTTTTTAGTTTAACCTCTTGAACGCCAGACAGCGAACAAATTTGCCGTGCCCCGGACGCAGGCGATCACGACTATTTAAACGAAATTGAACTTTACGGAGTCCCGCGTTAGTCCCTATTGCATTGGCGAAACTGTCGGCTGTAGCCGTCGTTGGCGTCCCTGGCAAGTATTTCACATGTCGGCCATAGCCGACGGTGGCGGTCAAAAGGTTAAAACAGCATCTAAACTATCATCTGACAAAGTATCAGCCGGGAGGCGATGACTGACAAAATATTCTCCTGGCCCGCGGTTTATAACGGTTTGGAAAATAAACTGGTTTCCGAGTCTTAAATCTATATGAGTAGCGGTTGGCCTCCCTGAGGCTTCGCTTTATGGGTCTAAATTTAACCCAAACAAATACCATTCTGCAATCATATTTTTTTTTCTAGGAATTCGACTACATTTGGTGAAGTCAGTTATTTTTGTACGACCGGTTTGGCCTAGTGGGTAGTGACCCTGCCTACGAAGCTGATGGTCCCGGGTTCAAATCCTGGTAAGGGCATTTATTCGTGTGATGAGCATGGATATTTGTTCCTGAGTCATGGGTGTTTTCTATGTATTTAAGTATTCATAAACATTTATATATTATATATATCATTGTCTAAGTACCCTCAATACAAGCCTTATTGAGCTTACTGTGGGACTTAGTCAATTTGTGTAATAATGTCCTATAATATTTATTTATTTAGTTTATTTTCAGCAAGCTTGCGTATAAAGGGCTTTTTTTCTTGTTTTTTTAGCAGATTCTGTTCTTACCGAGACTGTTCCCAGCTAGAACTACTCGCGACAGTCGTTCTCCGCTGTCTGGCAGAATGGTGATGGCGTCCACCAGCTCTTTGCACGCCGCACGACCGATCTCATTGTGGCTCAGATCTAAACACTGTAAATAGAGAAATAACGTAGGAATATAAATTTTGGATACGAGGGTGGTAATTAATAAAAACAACACGAGTTTGCAATATTCTTACCCCCAGTTACACACAATGTTTTTCATCACAATTGCGAAGAAAAAAGAAAATTTTAAGCGAAATGATTCTTAAATACGGTGACATTTCCAACATTCGTCCGCTATTTTGTAATTTCTGGACAGGTTAGGCATCGAAGGCTTTTCGGCATTCAGCCACGATTGAAAATTATGTAAAAATATTTTAAACGGTTGATAAATTAGTCAAATTTTAAACATAAACCAAAATATTAAATTATAAACGTCAGTATTTTAAAAGTAAAACTCTTTATGCTACTTGGTTTGTATGAATAAGTGACATAATTTTTTGTAAAAGCTACAACCCTCTAGGTGGTACTTCTTTTCACAATCCATAACTCCCGCGGGATTAAATTCGGCCTTTGTACTTCAGTAAGGTGTACATGAAATAAGATAATTTTCGAGCAAGTGTGATGAAAATAAATTAATCTCTACACTCGATTGCCTAACAGCATGTATTTTTTGTGTCCTTGAAAACCAGGGATCGGAAACCGGTATTTTTTGTATGGGAACGAAAACGGTATTTTTTCGTTCTTTGTTAATTACTTCATTTCTAATTAGGCATTCTAATAATACGAAGTCGTTATCTGAAAACACAACTAAGTCCTACATTTAGAGTATAAAATAAACCGAAATATATGGTTATTTCGATGTTTTTGTAAAAAACCGGTTCCGATCCCTGTTGAAAATGAACTAAATGATACCAATAACCTGATTTGATGACAATGATTTTTTTCTTCCTAGCATTGTCCCGGCATATTGCCACGGCTCAAGGGAGCCTGGGGTCCGCTTTGACAACTAATCCCAATATTTGGCGTAGGCACTAGTTTTTACGAAAGCGACTGCCATCTGACCTTCCAACCCAGAGGGTAAAACTAAGCCTTGTTGGGATTAGTCCGGTTTCCTCACGATGTTTTCCTTCACCGAAAAGCGACTGGTAAATATCAAATGATATTTCGTACATAAGTTCCGAAAAACTCATTGGTACGAGCTGGGGTTTGAACCCGCGACCTCCGGATTGCAAGTCGCACGCTCTTACCGCTAGGCCACCAGCGCTTCTTTTGATGACAATGATGATAGACAAAAAAAAACAGGTGCGATTCGGACTCGTTCACCGAGGGTTCCGTACAAATTTTACTTATTTTTTACAAATTTATAGTTATTCGATTTTTTCCTGTACTTGTAGAGTAAGAAATTACTTATACGACATTGCTTGCCAAATTTCATAGTTCTAGGCCAACGGGAAGTACCCTATAAATTTTGATTCCCTCGAGTGTCGAAATATACGTATTAATCGGCATAAACGGCCGTATATTCTTTTACAGTACATATGGTGGTACTTTAGCGCACTAGTGCGAAAATTAGCATATTACGTTACTGTGCCGAACATTTAAAGGGCCATATGTACTGTAAAACGTTGTACGATACATGTGCGAATAGGTAATTCGCAACTCGTGTCGATTTAAAACACTCCCTTCGGTCGTTTTAATTTATCGCCACTCGTTTCGAATTTCCTATTTTTCGCACTTGTATCGTAATGTACTATTTTACTGCTTCAAGGGACTGCAGACCTGACTGACAAGGAAAGGTACCCAACTGTCCGGTTCCGATTTGATTTATATTTATATATGTTACAGAGTAGTCTAAAATAACGGACACGTATTTTTTTTAGCTGCCCAAACTCAACCTATTGCGAGAAATTGTCCTCCAAAGTACAAAAAAAATGACTAAATCTTCTAACTCCTATAGAAAGTGGTGCTCAAGCAACTTGCTAGTTAATGGCTGGTTTGGAGGAACGAAACCCTAAAAATGGCGAAATAAGCTCGAAGAAACTGTTTTAACTACAGAATAGCATACACTTAGTGGGATTGTACAGTCAGATGCAGAGAATGGTGACCCCCACCCCTGCATAAACTGATTGTATGCAGGTGGGGGGGGGGTTCACAGCTACAGCTGACTACAAAGCATACCTCTAGGAGTGTTGAATTGTCTTTGAACGCTTTGGCAAGCGTCCGCGCGCCGCTACTCTTGAGCAGGCAGTCTCCGAAGTTGATGGCTTTCAGGTTTTTTAATCTGTAACAAATATCAAACATTTATTCAGCAAATAGGCCACAGGGGCACTTTTACATGTCCATTTTTACAAACAATAAAAATTAAAAAAAAAACAATTACAAATATGGAATCGATGAAATAATAAATACTTTATGAGAGATGTATACTGTCTCTAAATGTCAAATTACACAAAAAAACTATGATAAAAAAAATAAAACCATAAAATATTAAAATTCTTTAGAGATGTATAAGTCTCTAAGTGTCAGAGATAAAATATAAAAAAAGATATTAAATTATCCTTACAGATGTAGAGGGTCGCCAAGGCTTGAATTCTTATATAAATAATTAAAAGACAAAAAATTAAAACAGACAAGAACCGAATGAAGTGTCTGACGTTAATGTCACTCAAAAGTAAAGTTACATACTTTAACATAACCTGTACCCCGTGTAAGCTTAAACAGACCGGTCTCCACAAACAGCATTAACAACATTTAAATAATAATTCCAATTAGATCTTCTATTTTTCCATTCGGTACTGATATTCCATGCAAGATCACGTTATTTTTACGCGCGTTTAAGTCGAGGTAATCTATTTTTTTATTCAGTTGGGTTACTTCTTCGCGCAGTTTCGCATTTTCTTCGATTACAGGTTTAATTTTTTCTTTCACTTTCATAAGCACATTCGTTGTTATCGTTTCTTTTTTTTAGTTCCTCTTTCATTAACTTGAACAGAAGTGACATTTCGTTTGACAGTTCTGATTCCATCTTTTTTTTTCGTATAAGTGACGTAGTATGGAGCGTAGATCGGAATAGTTGAACGCGTCCAAACTTGCTTTCCTGCAAGTTGTCAGCTTTGCTGTTTATCTATGGCGATCGGTGATAGACATTTAACCTAAAAACTTTTTAGTTATGTGCACTTCACGACACTTAAATTTGGCTTGATGTTGTGAATTTAAGTTCGCACATGCGGTACTTCAATAAAAGGAATTTGTCACTTTTGTACTCGGAACTGGTCGAAAACACTATTAAATAAACTCGGGAGCAACTTTCGCAGCGACCCTCTCGTAAGACAACAGGATCTAACTCAACAACAACCGTCTGAGAGGTCATCACTTAAAGCTGGAAAGGCATAGGGCTCACAGTAACCCATACAAACACTTTTTCAGCAATCGAGTGTTGAGGGCTTGGAACAGACTCCCAGAAGATGTGGTTTCAGCACCAAATGTGAACCAGTTTAAAAATAAATTAGACAAGCACATTATATCTACTACTCGTTCATGATAACTATCTTTATGAATATTGGATACAGGTCATTTCAGTTGTCAAACTGCCTGCCTGCTTATTAAATAATAATAATAATAAGTCAGATGCAGAAGGCGGTGATGTTGGACACGGCGCGGATAGTCCGGCGGTTCCTCTCTCTGCGGAACCGCCGGCAGCTTGGGCCCTGCCCCGCTGCTGGCGGCACCCTAGGTTAGGTTTTTTATAATGTGTTTATATGTATTTTGTATTATTTTTGTATGATTTGTTGTATTTTACTTTTATATTCATATTATAAAATGCCTAATCTAAGACACAAGATAAATAAAGAGATAATAATAATAATAAATGGCGTTCTAAAAGTATTAATCATGTGTCTAAAGATGGCAGTAAATTTACTGTGGTTACAAAATTTTCTTGGACAATCCAATCGGCCAGAGCGGTGGTCAAAATGTTACCTGGGCAGGGCTGCGGCGACCGCCACGGCGCCCTTCGGCCCGATGGTGTTGTCGTTGAGGTTGAGGCAGCTGAGCTGAGGGTTCTGCTTGAAGGCCTCCGACAGAGCCGATATACCGACGTGGTATATACCGTTCTGTGGCATCGCTACTTCTTCTAGGGACCCCATTTTCTGAAAAAAAAAAATTAAGAATGGAGCAAAAATCAAAGTCTTCTTATTCCTCGCGTTGTCCCGGCATTTTAACACGGCTCATGGGAGCCTGGGATCCGCTTGACAACTAATCCCAAGATTTGGCGTAATTTAGCTAGCAGCCGGGCTCTGATGATGCCCAAACCGTTGGTGTTTAGATGAAGTTCCTGAAATATCCACTGTACCTCGAAAACCTGTGCAAGAGCAGTAGCCCCGTCATTCTCCAGGCAGTTCCTGCCGGCTATGAACACTCGCAGCCTGGGCTGCGGCGAAGACAGCGCTTTAGCTAACAGCGGGGCTCCTGTGATGCCCAGACCGTTGGTGTTTAGATGAAGTTCCTGAAATATCCACTGTACCTCGAAAACCTGTGCAAGAGCAGTTGCCCCGTCATTCTCCAGCCGGTTCCTGCCGGCTATGAACACGCGGAGCTTGGGGGGCCGCGACGACAGCGCTTTGGCTAGCAGCCGGGCTCCGGTGATGCCCAGACCGTTGTTATTTAGGCGAAGCTCCTGCAAAAAGTTAAATAAAAATTATGAATTTATTATTGTCTTGAATAAGAGGAAATTATACGGGAAGCGTAGGTAATATTCGATCCAAGTCCTCCCACCATTCTCGCCATAATGCTAGCTCAATCCATATTATTCTAAGATTGATTGATTGATTCATATTAATTAAAGTTTATTCTATATTTATATTGAGCGCCTAGCAAGCCACCCTAACCCACTGGTTTCAAAATTACTGGATAAGACTAAAACTGTACACAGACTTTAAAGGGAAGCACGTTGTGCAAAATTAATGATTGGTTAAATGGGACGATGGTCTCCAAAAACCCTAATGTCAATTCCTACATACATTACTGTACTGTAACTGATTATAGTCGTTACCTTACTGATGGCAGTTCCCAACAGAGAATTAAAAAAAATCTCTATTTACAGACAAATTTCGCGAGTTTCCTCCAAAACTTATGTCTGTCTTTTGCGTACACGCAAAGGGCATTTAACGCCATGCGCGTACAATACAATGACGCTGCCATGCAGTCTCCTGGCCGTAGTAGCTGATAGGTGGGACAGTGGCTTGATAAGGCACTGGTCTCATCTGCACTTAAGGTTAGGTTCTAAAATAGTTTTAAGTTAACCTTAGTTGCAAGTATAAATTTTAAGTGTAAAATTGTATAAACAAAATATGGGCCCAAACTGTAGTCTGAATGCATTTTATTTTCATTTCATTTTATTTATATTTTTAATAAGCAGTGCTGAGAATCAGGCATTCTCAGAACTGCTTATTAAAACACATTAAAGGCAAAGTCTACGAGTATAAAACCGCCGTACGGCCAGCTCTAACGTATGGCGCCGAGTGCTGGCCCCTCAAAACAACAAGGGGACAGACTACATGCCGCTGAAATGAGGATGTTGCGCTGGGCTGAAGGTGTAACGCTGCTAGATCGCATCCGAAATACCCTCATCCGTGGTAGCTTCAGGGTAAAATCAATCCAAGAGAAGCAAGTGGAAGGTCGACTTAGATGGTACGGGCATGTCGTCCACCTGAACACATGACCTGACAAGTACTCGAAATGTTTCCGGCACCAAAGAGATAAGAGGAAGACCCCTCCAAACATGGATAGCTACCATAGAAAGGGACATGAACTATCAGTGGTGGATCGTTCAAAGAACTTGATTCCCACCGGCTTGTCTAATTTCAGCCCGTTGAGTACTTTCACGATCGGTTCATGGAGAAAAGGAAAGCAATATTAGCTCCGGGTTCCCTACGAATATTTGTGACGCGCCGCCACTGTGAACTATGCAAATGTCACATCTAGGATAACCCAGGACAGAGCGTTCTGGCGAAGGACTAGGAGAGCTGACCCCAAATGATGGGATAAGGCTAGGTGGAGAGAGAGAAATATTTTTAATAAGCAGGTCTAAACCAAGTCACATTTATTCCAAAAACAAATTTTCAAAAAAATTTTACGTAATTTTTGTCTCTTGCCGCACATAAAGTTACCACTTTACCAGGCGCATACTTTTTACATGTTCATTTTACAGCTGACGCTCTTCCCACTGCAATAAAACCGGCTGACAGTTTTTTAATTTAGATGCTCTAAACTATCATCTGACAAAGTATCAGCCTGGAGGCGATGACTGACGAAATATGCTCCTGGCCCGCGGTCTATAATAATCGCACCTGCTCACAAAATTTCACGTAAATCGGTTGAGAATTGCGACCTGTAGAGAACATCCGCACATAAGAAAACATTTTCGCTAATGCTCGGTCAAAAATATACCTCCAGCTCGGAGCAGACTTCGCTCTGCAGCAGTTTGGCAAGTCCCTCGACGCCGATGGGGCCGAAAGCGTTGTCGCTCAGATCCAGGACTTTGAGACGGGCACCGGCAGCAATCATACCGTCTCCAAGCGCTTTCTAAAAACATAAGAAACATTTTAAATAAGTTTTTGGCAAAAAAATCATTTTTGGTAAAAGCTTTTGGCTGACGGTACTATTCTTTCCACAGGCAACTAATACTCGTCGAGACAACTCTAAAAACCTCAAACACAATTAGGTCGCATTGTTTTATAACAGGGTTCCTATGGCCACCTCCTGTGTCCATCATCAGATCAGCTGGATGGTACCATGATATTGCATCGTCACCGACCGGGAAGTGGGTCAAATTCGACTTGCAAGATTTGACCCGTACAGACATAGTTACATACATAGGAACATTGCAAGTTAAATAAAAGCTTGCCAAAACCTTCGTGAAATTTGGACATACATCGCATTATAGAACGGACTTTGTTATTGACAACCAATTCAACACCCATTGACGAAGAAATCGCGACACGGAAATGGAGATGGATAGGACATACTATTCGAAGAGGGGAAAAGAATAATGCTACCATAGCTTTCGCGTGGAAGCCGCTGGACGGAAGTCGTGGCTCCGGGCGGGCGCCCTGTACACTGTTGGCAACGGTTCGTCCCTAAGAGAGCTACGAGCCGGTCGGGTTGAGCTGGAGCGAGGCCAGAAGGCGAGCTGAAGATAGGAAGGCGTGGCGCGAGCTTGTGAAGGCCCTTTGCACCTCTGGGGTGCTTTGGGACAACAACAACAATTCAAGCTCAAAGGCTCTCAGTAGAACGGAACAGAATTTGACAAATTTTGGTCTCATTTACTTGTAACCTAGAATGATCTAAAAGAATCTATTTCTTAAAATTTGTATGCTGTTATATATTTTTTAATTTTATTTCTTTATAATGTACTTTTGGCGATTCAAAGGAGATTATGTGGCTTTTTAGGGTTCCGTAGTCAACTAGACACCCTTATAGTTTCGCCATGTCTGTCTGTCTGTCTGTCCGAGGCTTTGCTCCGTGGTCGTTAGTGCTAGAAAGCTGAAATTCGGCATGGATATATAAATCAATAAAGCCGACAAAGTCGTACAATAAAATCTAAAAATTTAATTTTTTTGAGGGTACCTCCCCTACACATAAAGTGGGGGTGAATTTTTTTTTCTTCTTCAACCCTACAGTGTGGGGTATCGTTGGGGTGGCTTTCAAAACGAATAGGGGTCTTCAACAAAAATTTTTTGATATTCAGAGATAATCGCTCCCAAAGAAAAAAAAAATGTGTCCTACCCTCTAACTTTTGAACCATAGGTCCAAAAAATATGAAAAAAATCGTGGAAGTAGAGCTTAAGAAAGACTTTAAATGAAAACTATAGCGGACATGATCAGTTTAGCTGTTTTTGAGTTATCGCAAAACGCAAAAGTTTCCCCTTCATAGTAAAAAGACTTTAATTAGGTACTGATTATGCAAATTTGCCTACTCGTATTTGTTTAACTCGCGTTTCATCCCTTGGTTAACAATTTACTATACTTTAAGCTCCAGTTTAGCTTATTGTGACAGAAAAGTAACTACGGAACCCTACACTGAGCATGGCCCGACATGCTCTTGGCCGGTTTTATTTTACTTTACTTTCTACTTTTAGAAGTAGAACTCACTAGAGCAGGCGGAATTTCCGTCTTCATCCTTCCAGTGAACATATCGGACCAACGGGCCACTTTCAGCTCAGGATGGGACTCCAGGGCCTTGGCGATGGCTTCAGCCGCAGCCACGCCAAGCGTATTGCCTGTCAGCGTCAGGTAATACAGGTCGGGGCATGCTGAGATGGCTGCGATAATGTCTTTGGCTGGAAATAAGAATTGAGTTTATTTTTTATGAAATAAGAATTGAGTTTATTTTTTATGAAATAAAAAATAAACTTTTCTGTAAATAAAGTGTTTATAAAGAGAAAATAATACAACATGATTGTTCATACAAAAAGACAAAACGTTTTTCCACTTCTAAATATTTTCCATTCGTCATGATTTTTTTAGTTTTTTTTCCTCATCCTCTACTGTCATCTGCCATTTATACATTCATTAACACAAATATAAGAACATACATATAAGGTTTCAAGAAAAGTCTATATTGTCTATTCCTCATAACAGCACTTGTGCTTTGAAGTCGCTATAACGTTACTGCGATTAATGGCTACCAAAACCTAACAAATTCAAAACTAATGCAGTTTCAAACTAAGTGCATTGCTGCCAACTTACAAAATGTTCATTTGGTTGCATAGTAGAAACAATTGTTTCATAAGTCAGAAACACGCATGTGACACCCGTAATATAGCAACACCCATAGACTACGAAGACCGCTTAGCATTGCTTGTTAGTTTCCATAGGCTACTGTGGCCAAAATCGAGAAAAATACTGTCCAAAAATGTAATTTAGCAAAGAGCAAGTACCAGGGCCTATGATTACAAGGTGTCGCCGACCGGCCGGGCCGTGGCGGGCCGGGCGCGTAACAAGGTATACTCGCGCGTCTTAGCTATATACTTTTGCTTTGTTTACCTACATTAAGATTCATTTTGTTGACTAGTAGGAAAAGTATTGTATGCAACGTTGTATAAGTGGGTCAAAAAATGCTCGTGGCGTATTCCTAACTCTGTAACTCACGCCACTCGCCTTTTTTGAGCCTTCTTATACAACTGTTGCATAAAATACTATATAAACACAGCGAAAAACTAGGTTTATAAGTTTTCCTTTTTTTTCAAAATTTTCAAAAAAAAAAATCTTTTTAAAGTGAAACGATTGTATATGATAATAATTGTTACATATTTGCAGTGACGTATTTTTCTAGAGTTTTTTCAATACAAATACACGTCAAAATCGCTTAGCTTCTTTCTAATGCAAAGAAAAGAATATAGAATATAAATATTATGCTGAACCGATCAAAATCAAAGTGATTTGTTAAGATTTAGTTAGTGGAAACTGTTTTCTCCCGAAATGGAATTTCATAGAAAAAGTACCATTATTTCATTAAATCGCAAAGCTATTCTTCCCCCTTAAGGTATTTAACATAACCAAACATGGCTTTCGACATAGATAAATAAGAAGTAATAGTGTGCTCACTCCATTCATCAGTTTTGGTACCAAAATGCTTATTATTTTCGCAGTCAATCACATATAATGCTAAATGTTTATATGTATATATATTTATGTAAAATAATGATTAGAATTAATAATAAAAACTAAACATTCTAGACTAGTATTTTTTATAGAATCGTTTTTTTTTTTGTATGATGATATTGAAATTTTTAGTATTAAATTTGATCTATGAATTATATTCATTAGTATTATATATGGAATAATATTTACAACATCAATAAATTGCTCTGATAATTAGCTTAAGATAATTATATGTAATACTGTCTTACTATTCATAACTAGACGACTAGTCAACCGGTCTGGCCTAGTGGGTAGTGACCCTGCCTATGAAGCCGATAGTCCCGGGTTCAAATCCTGGTAAGGGCATTTATTCGTGTGATGAGCATGGATATTTGTTCCTGAGTCATGGGTGTTTTCTATATATTTAAGTATTTATAAATATGTATTTATATATTAAATATATCGTTGTCTAAGTACCCTCAACACAAGCCTTATCTTATTGAGCTTACTGTGGGACTTAATCAATTTGTGTAATAATGTCCTATAATATTTATTTATTATTATTATAAGTGCTTGTTGCTAGGCCTACATGAATAAAGTATATTTGAACTGAACTGAACTATAAGTAAATATTGTCCACCCAAACTTCAATCCATAGACTGTTTACTGTTCACTTTTTCTACAATAGTCCCAATGCGTACTGCAATGTTGGTGTATTGTTGCACCTGTGAACGGGTTCCAGCAGGTGATGACATTAAAGCTCTGCAAGGGACCTCTACATGTTGAATCTTTATCCTCATGGAAGCCTATCAAACGACCGGGATTCCGTAGTGAAATCTACGAAGATACAACCAAACTAAAAACGAAAATATGACTAAATTAAATCTAAAAATGGCCCCTGCGGTATAATACCGACGATGCTGGCAGTATTTCCAAACTGGATCGTTAGATTGATGCGTTGAGGAAGGAAGCTGCCAGCTCTTTGATCTGTGGCATTTCTTACACAGATATTTGAAGATACTCAGAGTAATGTTAATTATACCAAGTAAGTTTTACTTTGCAAGTGATGCTTACTAGACAATATTAGATGTGAAGCTACATCTGTAATCCTAACAATTCACTGTGGTTAATTCTCGCGCACTATCGATGCGTCACGTTCCTTTGCTTGCAGTGGGCGATGGGCGAATACAGCCGTGTATATTGTCACCATAAGATCATCGCACCAAAACGATTACAAAAAATTAACAATACAATCAACACGTGACGCACCGAATAGAGGTTAGAATGTAAACAATATCAATAATAAACACTTTTTCAAACCTTATATTACTTATAAAACCCTTCTCAGGCAGATCTCATCGTAATAAATGTTATTTATAGACCTAAAATAGCGACGCTTACCATCTTTCTCAGTGTCCAATTTAAGCGATTTTCCAGTGAAATCAACACCACTTTGTACTTTATTTGTTTCGTTTAAAGCCGAACTGAACGACTTTAAATCAAATGTCGCCATTTTATAACTTAATTATTAATAAATAATCGTAAAAACTATTAAAACATCGGAACAATACACTCCAAAGGCAAGCAATCAACGGATATTTTTTAATTTTTTGTTTAATCGTTTCGCTTGACATGCCGTAAGGAATGTTGCCAGGCAAATAGGTTTACAAAAGAAGCATTTACACTATCAATAATTACTGTCAGTCTGCTTTAGATAAAAAATATAATACATTTTATAGGAAATGTATGAAATAAGAAGATGTCTTAAGTTTAAAAGCTGGTAGAATGAGTGATTTGAATGAAAGTAAATTTCGATGTTTTTTTGGAATAAATAAGTTACCTGTATCCATAAAAAACCCATTATGTGAGATAATCTATCTGAAATATTATATATAAATATATATATATATATATATGTTATTTTAATTAAAATTCTTAGATTTTCCAAAATAATCGAATATTGTCGAAAGCCACGCACTGGTAGAGTTAGACCAAGATAACTCTGCAGTGCGTTTGACAGCATAGACAGTGGAAGTGTTTGTGTTTTGTCATTATGATAACACTGTAACGGTCTAGTTCTGCTATCAAATTCGCTGCAGAGTTATTTTGGTCTAACTCTAATTATCTAAGGTGTGCTTGATTAATGACTAATAAGTATTTTTTGTTGCCGAAAATAATGAATATAAAAAGGGGAATACTATGCCTATTTCAATAATTAGGCTCGCTATTTATCCTGTTACTGTTATTGAAAATAGGCATAGCGCAGCGGAGTGGTTAATGGAAAAATGAAAGATTTGGAGAACTCACAATTTTATTAAGCTTCATAATAATATTTACATGCACATGTGTTAATGGTTAGGCGGCTAGAGACAGAGAGAGAGATCAAACGGTTTTATTTGACAGTAATGACAAATAATATATTTCCGTTATCACTGAATAAAATTAATTTAAAAAAAGATAAAAAAAAACTTGTATTTTATAGAATAATGTATAATTTCGTTCCAACAACTGTAAGGCTAAGATAGTCGACTTTTATCATCATGCCTGTCACGTTCTAACACGTTCTAAGTGGATAAGTGTAAAAGTGACGCATGACATGACACGTGATAAAAATGCGACCATGGCACCGCCACAGGGCTCTATAAATGTCACGAATGTTAGGTTTTAAAATCAAATTGTTAATTTGAAACTGTACCAGTAATATCGTACAAAAATTGCCAGTATTTTTGCTTAATAAAACGTTACTTTATTCATCATTTGAATTGCCTTCTTATTTTATTTTTAATTGGCAATCAAAACATTTTTGTTCTCTTAACTCATACTTAGAGATAAATACTTTCATGTTAAGTCAAACTTCTTAAGTTTCATTGACGAACCTGTAATATTTAAAGTAGATTTCGCTCTCACCTCCATAAAACGCACCAAGTCAGATAGCTAGAGAGAGACCTATATAATTATATCCCTTTCTAAATGCTGTCGTTCAGAAAATATGACGCTTTTTTTACAGTTTAGTATTTTGCATATAATTTCAGTGCCTCTAGCCTCTCAGTCGGCACGTTTTCTTCATTCCTCTTTATAAAGTAAAGTAAAACTTCAGCCTAATAGACTACGAGTACATTTTAATTATTTACTTTTCAAAAGTACCAGCTACCCTTGCAAGAACACTCGTTGGATTCATCAATTATCGATAATGGGGTTGCCAGCTATGAATGCGACCAACTTTGAGAATTCATCATTCAACTAAGAAATTATATCTATTATTTATTTATTTAACCTTTTTTTGCACAGTACATAAAAGTTCAAATGGCGGACTTAATGCCTTAAGGCATTTTCTACCAGTCAACCATTGGGCCAAACAGAAACTTACAATTGGTGCGCAAAAAAGAAAATCAGTACAGAAAGATTAAAGTCACTATCTAAACACTACTATTATGAAATATGCATAAATATATATAGTCCTAGTCTATTATATCCGTGGACCAGCCTTGGACCATAATCATGCTTCATATGAAATAAAGAAAGGAAATTAGCTCACCCAAGCCAATGAAAAGAATTTTTAAATATTTTTTTTAATAATATTGATTGTATTGTTATCATTACAGTACACATAAAACGGAATGTGTAAAAGGCCTCTAAACAATGACGTAGTTATATTTTTCTTACAGGCAACTGACGTGCGACGTGCGATAAGAGAATATGTCATGTCAAGTCAAATGTCATTCTGATAATTAAAATATCCACAATATTCACGATTTTCGACTTTATTCCGATCCTACTACAAACTCATCGTGTATATGCTAGTGTGCTAGTTCTACGTGACATTTAGAAGGTACACCATGGCTGGTATGTATTTTTTTAATTAAAAAATCATGCATCTAAAAGTTATGGTCCCAACTTAGCGTAAAAGTTTTCTCATGACAAATGAAAGTTGTTCTAGATAGATAAGTCCATGTTATGATCGGTATAATTTTTCATGATTTTAGTTGGAATTCTAATCCTCACTTAACCTTTGATCACTATGAAACAGAATAAATTACTTACCAATAAGCGTTGGTACTAAAAAGTTCGAGGCCACATACTTAAAGGGCTCTTTTTAATTGAATGTCATAAAATAAGTCTTATTACGGACAAATTTAAGGTTATAATTCGTATGTTTTCAAGTAATGTTAACAAGTAACTAGTAATTGATGTAATAGTGGACTGAACGGTTTATCAAGATAATATTAAGTCATTGATTACTTAACCGGTTGATAACAAACTTTATGGCCTATTACCATTTTGAGAAACAATTATATGCAAACAATTGCACAAGAGAAACAATTTCAAAACCTGAATCATACAGAATCAGAAAAGAAAAGAAGTATTGGAAGTAAAGGATATCATTATATCATCAAAAAATTACATGCTATCAGGTTCTCTGCTGATTCCTCGTCTTGATTATGCGGACATTGCTGTTCTGGATCTCACTGAGGAACTACTTGATGAGCTTGAACTTTTACAAAATGTTTGCATCGGATACATTTTTGGCCTACGTAATTTTGACCACATTTCGTCTTTCTACTCCCAACTCAAATGTCTGCCCATTCATAGAGACATACATGTACTGTCCCTTTTCTTTAATGTCAAATTTTCTCATCTCTCGGAGAGATTTAAATTTTTACCAGACGGCAGTGGGCACCGGCTTTGTTCCAGATCTCTCCCTGTCTATTCCACCTCACAAACACTGGTCCTATAACAAGTGACCAAAATGCAAAAGTTTTAGAGTACACAAGCTGCACAACATCTTAAAACTGTTAAAAAATAAAATGAAAATAGAATTAATAATAATAAATTTCGCAAACTATAGAATGACTTACCACAAACATAAATCACACACCACTCCCAGAGACATGATGGCTGAACCTGATTTACAAACTGATGAAAATATAAGAATACTTACCTGATATGCACTTGGCCTAGGCCTGTGCATAGCAGTATGCTGGTGAAAGCCGAGAAAAGATATAAAATAATAATAGATTCAGATTCAGATTTATTTATTTCTCAATAGCAATACACAATTTTCATTAATACAAACAAAAATATGCACACATAATGAGATCATCAAAGTCGGTACTCTAGGTACACATTTTAAACTAACATTTACATTATTTTACAAATTTGAAACATAAAAAAAAATAAAAAAAAATAATAATATATATAATACAATCACATTTACACATACAATTTGAATAATAATTCGTCAATTATCCGTAGTCTATTTATACATTAATAATTATCATTTAAGTATTCTTTAATGCTATAAAGTGTCCTGTCAAGTAGGAGCTGCTTAACTTTGCGACGGAAAGTGTTGATGTGAGTCTCAGTTTTTATTTCTTTTGGCAGCTTGTTATATAATTTCTGCCCTATTATTTTGGGACACTTTTTTGCGATTTGTAATCTACATTTGCTTTGCCTTAAGTTGTCAGGATATCTAGTCGGTCGTTTACTTACGTCACCGATACGTTCAAATTCATTTGGATTATTTCTTACATACATTATAACTTCGAGGATATATGTCGATACAGATGTTAATATTTCTAAGTTTTTAAAGTGTTCTCTGCAGCTATCATTGTATTTTGCATTGGCCAGGATTCTAATAGCTCGTTTTTGCATTTTTAAGATACGTTCAAAGTCAGTTGAGTTTCCCCACAGTATAATACCATAGGACAAGATGGAATGTATGTATGAAAAGTAGGCTTCTTTCAGATGATTATTTGAGATGAGGGGTTGCAATTGTTTGAGGATATATATGCCTTTTGCTAGCTTTCCACATACTGAGTTTATATGCAATTTCCATGACAATGTTGTATCTAAGTTAAAACCAAGTAGTTTTACATGCTGTACACTGTCAATGATTGCGCCATTTGATAAAGGTATATTTATTTTATTATCGTCATTTTGACGAGTGTTAAACTTCATTATATTCGTCTTTTCAGAGTTTAATTTAAGTCCATTAATTCTAAACCACCACTCTAGTTTCTGTAGGATCATGCTTATTTTATTAGTTAATTTGTCATCACATTCATCATTTACAATAATTGTCGTGTCATCTGCATATAATATAATTTCTCCGTCTATGTCAAGTTTATCAATGTCATTTAGAAATAAGGAAAATAAGGTGTTCCCTAAAGACGATCCTTGTGGCACGCCTAATGTTGTTAATTGTGGCTGTGATCTGTAGTGTTTACCGTTGACTTTTATTTCTACAGTCTGTTCCCTTTCTGTCAGGAACGATTCCAGTAAGTATGCACTTTTGTCTCTTATGCCATATATTTTCAATTTAGCCAGCAGTAGGGAATGATTCACAGAGTCAAAGGCCTTCGACAGGTCTAAAAATATTCCTGCAACTTTTTGTTTATTTTCTAGACAACGTGTGACACTTTCAACGAATTTCTGAGTCGCCGCCGTGGTGGAACGTCCTATTCTATAGGCATACTGTACATTTGATAGCGCCTTGTTTTGTTCAATATGTCTTAGAATGTCGTTTGATATTATAGATTCTATCAATTTTGATACCATAGGGACGATAGTTATAGGTCTGTAGTTTCCCACATCTGTTTTATCACCCTTGCCTTTGTAAATTGGGCACAGACGAGTTTTCTTAAGTGATGGGGGATAGAATAATAGGTCATTCAACCTATATATGTCCCACTGCTGGGCACAGGCCTCCTCTCATGCGTGAGAGGGCTTGGGCGGGCTATAGTGGTAAAACTTGGTGTCCTATTTAAGGTGAGGCGGTATTTGACGCCGAATCAGCTTCTCTCCCTATACCAAGCACAGGTCCGCTCGAGCATGGAATACTGCTGCCACCTATGGGACTGTTCCGCCAAATATCAGCTGGCGGCCCTGGACTCGATAGAGCGCCGGGCTCATAGACTTTCTGGCGATGACCCAGCCATCAAGTCAAAATTACAGAGCCTTGAGCATCGCCGTCGAGTCGCTAGCCTATCGGTGTTCCATCGGATACATTTCGGGGAGTGCGCACAGGAACTGCACGATCTGATCCCACCTTCCCCTTTCCATCATCGGACATCCAGGCGTGAGGAGCGAATGCGTTCGTGGTAAACATTCCATTTGTTCGCACTAAACGGTTTGCCTCCTCTTTTTTGTTACGGACGGCTAAAGAATGGAATGCGCTCCCGCCATCTGTATTCCCTGATAAATATGACCTCGGTCTCTTTAAAGCAAGAGTGAATAGGCTACTACTGAACCGGTGAGCTCCATCTTAGGCCCTGTCTTCACTTTCCATCAGGTGTGACTAGAGCCAATCGCCGATCAGTTTTTAATAAAATAAAATAAAAAGTCCTCACGCTAGCCAATGCGGATAAAATAGGATAGTAAATAGAATTGCATTTTTTAATTTGATTTTATAATAAAACATTCTATACTAAAATTCGCTGACTGTACTTTTCTTTCAACAGGCAACTTTATAAGCACTAGACAATTCTGATAAAACCAAACACAATTAGGCTACATTATTTTATTACAGAGTTCCTATGGCCTGGCCTTCCAGCTCCATCATCAGATCAGCTCCATATCATAATAGTATTGCATTGTCCTCTAATTTACATATATTATGCAAACCGGGAAGTGAGTCAAATTTAACTTGCAAGATTTGACCCATACAAACATACATAGTTACATTGCCAGTTAAACCGCTCGCCGTCGGCAGGGTGTTCATCCTCACACCCTAGAACCTGAACGGTCGCGTACTGTGCGGTTTAAGAGGAATTTTCCTCCCGCGAGCGCTTCGGCTGTGGAATGAGCTTCCTGCTGAGGTTTTCCCGAGGGGCTACAGTATGGGGTTCTTCAAAAAAGGAGTGTATGTGTGTGTTTTTTTGATACGTCATAAATGGTACGGAACCCTTCATGGGCGAGTCCGACTCGCACTTGGCCGCTTTTGTCTAACTTCTAAATAAAGCTACCATTTTAAAATAAAGTACATATAAAAACAAAACAAGCAAGTACAAAAATAAAAATACTTAGTAGACAACAATTCCGGCACTCGTACGTCGTATATCTAATTATGTACATTATTAATATATTGAACGTCAAAGTGCAGATTATTTTTAGGTACTATCCTGATAAATATAACGTTACTTATGTCAAGTTTATCTTTTACAGCCTTGAACTTAACATTATAATGCTGTAAACCATGATAACACCATATATGCGTTTACTCATAGATAGGGCTGCCATCTCGAATTTCGCCAAACCCGGACAAAGATTAAAAAAAACCCGGACATTTGGCGTAAATCGCATTTTTTCCCCGGACGAGGCCGAAAATAATATTTTAAAAAAACAAGACCTTTAAATTTACATGTAGTTTTAATGTGCTTCCTCACATGAAAAGTGTCCGAGTTTTCCCCGGACACTTCTTGACAGAATTGTCATTTGTGTGGTTTTTAGAATTGTCTCGATGAGTATTAGTTGGGCGTGGAACGAAAAGTACAGTCAGTGATAAAAGCTTGTACCAAAAATTTGTTCTTGCCAAAAACTTATTTTATTTCGGTAGTCGATACAGTTAATGTTAAAATTTCTCCAAGAAATATTCGGTCTTACACTCGTCTGTCGTACAAAACATCCATAAAATCGAATATTTAGTACACAAAAATATTCTTAGACAAGCAAATTGTACTAAATTAAGGCACATCCCTCCCATTAATTTTCCACCCTGTATATTCAGCTTGCAAACTGTAACTAAGGGTTGAAAACAAAAAACGGCAAAAAAATGACGTTAGTAGTATGGGAGGCCCACTTAAATATTTATTTTATTCTGTTTTTAGTATTTGTTCATTTTGTTGCTAAGCGGCAATTAGAAATACATCATCGGTGAAAATTTTAACTTTCTAACTATCACTGTTCATGAGATACAGCCTGGTGACGGACAGACAGGCAGTGGAGTCTTAGTAATAAGTAGGGTCCCAATTGGTACCGTATTTACCCTTTGGGTACGAAACCGGGTTTCGTACCCAAAGGGTAAATACGGTACCAATTGGGACCCTACTTATTACTAAGACTCCACTGTATTTAAATTGCTGACCTTTTAAAATAAGTAGGAAGATTTGCTGTGTTTTCTTCATGTCATGCCACAGAATAAATAATAGTACTATCGTACAGAAATAACACTTCCTACAAAACCGAAGTTTGACAGCGATCAAGGGACGGATTATTCTGTCCCTTTCTAATGTATGGAACTATTAGAGTCCGTGCGGAAAGAGAAGAGTCGTGGAATATATGGGGCCCATTACATTCTACGACTCTTCTCTTTCCGAACAGACTCTATCCCTTTCGGACATTTAGGGTTGTAAAAGTTCAAGCCATTATCTGTGGTCGTGCACGTATAGGGACGTCAAGTTGTGCCAACCCTAATAATTACTCGGAGCAATGCTGAGCCGAACGGAGCCGGGAAGAGCCGAACGGAGGAGTGTTGCCCCACTGGTCATGCGTACAGAAATGCCGTTAATTTATTAATGTTTATTATTTTCAGGTCCCAACCCCTACAGCAACCTCCTCCGTACGGTGGAAGTCCACGGCAAGACCTACAAGTACTATGACCTGGCCTCGTTCGGTGATAAATACAGTAAGTTAATAATTTTTGTTCTCGAGCAAGCTCGGTCGAATGTCACCTTCCCATAGTCAGTTAGTGCTTCTGGGCATTTTCCGCAAATCGACAACCATTGTGCCTATGTTGCGTGTAACGAGGTAGCGCTACTCTAACCACCCCAGCTCCTCCACGAAGCCTAGCAAAGTTTTCAGGTTGTCACCTTCCCATACAAACGGACCTGTGCTCATGGGCGTAGCCAGGTACAGGCAGCAACAGCGGCCGCCCCCCCTAGAGCTCAATTTTTTTATGTGCTCTTCTAAGGCGTCTGACCAACCTGACGTTGTCCTTATCGCACTAGTTTTAGGAGCCGCTTCTGCTAGCGAGATCATGGGAGCGGCCTTAGTGCACGCAGCTCACATCGCTTGTGAGCCCGACGCCACGCTGTACGCCCCGCCGAACGCTCCGCTTCGAGAGTCCACTCGGGTTGCCATATTTATTCGTAATTATGGCAACCCTACTAATATGCCTTAAATGCTCAAAAAGGTATCGAAACAATGTGGTTAAACACAGATGATTGTGACCATTTGTTATTACTTTTACCTGACCGTTGTCTGTTTGTAATCAAATCTTGCAAGTTAAATTGATCCACTTCCCGGTTTCCGATTGAGCTGAAAATTTGATAGATAGATAGATAGATAAAAACTTTATTCGTTTCCACACCTGACGTTGTCCTTAATGCAAAACCATGTGTCGTGGCAGTTTTCAGTGTTGCCAACTCGGATTTTGAAAATATGCTAGACTTTTTTTTCCTGAACGACTTCGCTTTGATAGTCCCGTTTGGACGGGCCCTTCTGTCGAAATATCAAAAACAAAGTCAAATAAAATAAATTCATTATTGTATATAAGTACATGTATTCAAAAATACCAAAGTATAAAATGTTATATTGCACACTACGCAAACTTAAAGTACGATGTGAATTGCTAGAGTGGCAGAATAAAAATGGTAGATAATCTAGCACAAACTACACAGCAGGCTAAACATGAAGAAGCAAAACGGAACTCAAATATGTCAATTCACGAAAAAATCTGCGGACAATTAAACTGTATTTAGTTGCCATTTCAAAATTATTATAGTCCATCGACTTCGACGTCCATCCGCCCATCCACCCCACCACCACAAAAGTCAAAATTCACATGAAAATATGAACCACATCAGGCGATGGCGCATATTGATGCTACAAAGATGGTGCAAACTTGGCTTAGACAAAATATGCTAAAAAATATGCCAGATGCTAAATAGAAAATTTTGATGCCAAAGCAAGTAAAAATATGCCAGATTTGGCATATTTTATGCCAAGTTGGCAACACTGCTAGTTTTAGGAGCCGCTTCTGCTAGCGAGAGGGATATATTGCAAATGCAAACGTTTAAGAGCGGCCTTAGTGCACGCAGCTCACATCGCTTGTGAGCCCGACGCCACGCTGTACGCCCCGCCGAACGCTCCGCCAGGTCGCCATATTTATTCGTAATTATGGCAACCCTACTAATATGCCTTAAATGCTCAAAAAGGTATCGAAACAATGTGGTTAAACAGAGATGATTGTGACCATTTGTTATTACAAGCTTTTATTTACTTTCACCTGACCGTTGTCTGTTTGTGATCAAATCTTGCAAGTTAAATTTGATCCACTTTCCGGTTTCCGATTGAGCTGAAAATTTGCATACATATGCAAGTCGGGTGACAATGCAATATTATGGTACCATCGAGCTGATCTGATGATGGAGACAAGAGTTGGACATAGGAACTCTGTGATAAAACAACGCAACCTAAATGTGTTTGGGGTTTTTAGAATTTGATCGATGAGTATTAGTTGCCGGTGGAAAGAAAAGTACAGTCAGCGATAAAAGCTTGTACAAAAATTAAATTTTTGCCAAAAACTTATATACGTATTCTACAGCGGTATTGATTTACGGCACAAAAACGGGACGGGTAAAAATACGAGACGCGGTACCTAAATACGGTGACAGTCCCGTATATACGGGACGTATGGTAATAAATGACTGGCATGAATCAAAGTGCAGTTGTAAGCCACAACACAAACAACTTATCTTGTAGATAAGCCGCTCATATAATTAAATCAGTTACGCAATATGTAAATCAAGCGGTCACCTTACACACCTCCGCGGACTACAATTGTTTTTACGAGAACGTCATTAATGTAACGTTTATTATTTTGTAACATTTTGTAACGTGTAATTTTGGACCCGGGTACGTCCTTAAACTACGTCCACAAGAGAGGTATGGGCATTGTGAATGTCATCTCGCTCTGGGTGGTAGGGCACAGCACAGCGGATGTCATTCCAGATCTAGAGCAGAGCCCAACTGGGGAAGTACCTCCACCTTACAGAAAATCGCAGCCAAATAACACTAGACCCTATTCATAGTGTTGTGTTCCTGCCGGTGAGTAAGGTTGCCAGAGCTCAACGAGGGGTGGGAGGGGGTTAGGGTCGGCAACGCGCATGTAACTCCTCAGGCGGGCCGTATGCTTGTTTGCCACCGACGTAGTATATAAAAAAAAAGTGTACATTAATGTTACAATACAAATTACAAATAATTTAATGTACTTAGAGCTTGGATCACAATGTCCAAGTAAAATATTGAAAGCTAAATAATAATAATAGCTAATAAAAAGGCGTAGGGATGTGACGACCCCATCGCCCGCTGGTTTTACCAGTGCAATCAGTCAACGCAGGGCAGCTTGTGGCGAGCTGTTGGGGAGTAGCGACCTCACGTACCCGAGTGCTCCTGGGGAGTTCTGTTACCCGCAAGGAGGGTGGGTGGCACAGGATTCTCTGCCTCTGGCTTGCCTTAGCCGGCCGGCCAGAGTGGAGTCGTTAGAGCTATAAGCTCCAGGGGTGGAAGTGAAAAATTGCATAAGACGCGAGTTGGCACAGTGGCTGCTCGCAGCCACTGGGTAGAAAGCGGCGTACACCTCTCGACACCCCTGAGCCGCTCACACCGGTGTTGCCCTTGAGCCATCCTAGATGTCGCTTTTTGTAGGGGCCCATCTTGGGGGGCGAGTCACCGTCTGCCGGAAATAAAATTGAATACCGTTTTATTAGGCAGGCGTCCGGTTTTTTATCCCATAGCCCAGTATTTAGTTTATCGCTTTCACCCAATAGCCCAGTTCATTTTAGATTCCATCAACTCTCAAATAGTCCTTACACCCTGGCGGGTGCTGCCTCTGCGTGCGTCCCATGACACGGGCAAGGACAACATCCCCTAGGTGTACCCCTTATATTTCATTAAAGTGTCAAAAGGGCCTCTACGTGTTGGCTTCGGCTCTGCGCACGCCTCCCAAAGGTCCGGAACACCATTGTTCCGTGATGGGAAAGACATAGCTAATAAATTAACTGATAAAACAGTTTATCTACCAGTTAAGCTTATTCGAGGATTGTGAAACGCCAACTATGACTTTATTCGTCAGATAAGTGGCAAGCTTATCCAGGACTTGTACATTACTTATGGCAATGTACATCGCCATCTCGTCTACCTGTCAAATTTGAAGCACAAAATTGTCTTAGATTTTACGCAACTTAATCAATCAATTTGGTCTTAACCTTGATACAATCAAAGAATCATTAAAACCTTTTTTTATTACAGATCGTCTCCCATACAGCATCAGAGTGCTGCTGGAGTCGTGCGTGCGCAACTGCGACAACTTCCAGGTGTTAGAAAAGGATGTCAACAATGTGCTGGAGTGGGAGAAAAACCAGGCCGTTGAAGGCGGCGTTGAGATCGCTTTCAAACCCGCCAGGGTGATATTGCAGGTAGGTTTTGAACCTTTCTGCGTTGGTTTACTAAATCGGAAAAAAGGTAGGTAGTATGACCGTGACGTCACGTGTCTGTGTTTTATATAAACTCCATAGTGGATAATCCATTTGATAGAACGAAAAATACGATGATTTGAATAGGGGGTATTACTGAAATATTCTGCCGCCAGAGTGCAGCACCAGCACATATTCTAAACCATAGATTAACTTGTACATACTATGCCTTAAACAGTTTTTTGGAAAGTATTCACTAAGACTTTGATGCATCAAGGCGGTTCGTTTACAGGCATATAACAAAATTTTGATTTTCGTGTTTCGCGGGAGGCCCTCAGTTTGTGCTAGTAGCGCCCTCTACGTTTTGAGTAATATTTCCTATTATCAGTGTAATATCCTATTGTTTTTTTGTTGTAGGACCTGACAGGGGTGCCAGCAGTGGTGGATTTCGCAGCGATGCGCGCCGCCGTGCGCGACCTGGGTGGCAACCCTGACAAGATCAACCCCATTTGCCCCGCTGACTTGGTCATCGACCATTCAGTGCAGGTCGACTTCGCTAGAACGTGAGTGATGCTTCTATGTCTTTCATTATTCTATTGCCTTTTCACACTCTTTCTTCACAACTTTCCATCACATTTAGTTTCTACTGTTAGTTTATCTACTCTTAGAAGCAATGAAAACAAGTCCTCCCATTGTATTTGATTTTCGGGAACAGAAGAAACTTTATTTTGCGTGTGTGTGTCCCAAATGTGAGGGAAAAATTTGATACTAAATTATTTATTATATTTTTAGGCCAGATGCTTTGAACAAGAACCAGGAATTGGAATTTGAAAGAAACAAGGAAAGATTCCAGTTTTTGAAGGTAAGATTTTTATTTTATTAACTGGGTCATATTTAGCAATGTGCCAAAGAGAATTTTCTATGCAAATGAATTTACACTTAACACTTGAAATAAAAGCCAAAAGGGATGGTGCCATAGAATAGAAAGAGCATGATTCGTCCCTGAGTCGCTGTCAAACTTCGGTTTAGTAGGAAGTGTCATTTCTGTACGGTAGCACTATTATTTATTGTGTGGTTTAACGTTGTGTTATTGTTCCAGTGGGGAGCGCAGGCCTTTGACAATATGTTGATCGTGCCGCCGGGCTCCGGTATCGTTCACCAGGTTAGTAATGTCTTATAAATCATTACAAATAACTTACTTATACAACCAACATTGATTATTACAAAAAAAACAAAAAAAAACAAATTTTTTATTAAAAAAAAATTGTCAACCGACAATTTTTTTTATTTTTTCTAATTTTTAATTTTTAATGACAGGTCTGGCCTAGTGGGTAGATAGATAAAATCTTTATTCAACCACAACTTACTTGCTTTGTGACACAAACAAATAATAAGAGAAAAAGAAAAGAAAAATAAGATAGATTAATTTAATTATTTATTATTTAATTTTCAATGAAAATTACATGATATTTAACAATGTCACAAAAAGATCGTCAGATTGTATAAGATAATATTAATTTATTAAAATAATTAAATATTAAAAATTATAATATAATAGAGTAAGTAGTGACCCTGCCTATGAAGCCGATGGTCCTGGGTACGAATCCTGGTAACAAAGTTATTTGTTCCTGAGTCATGGGTGTTTTCTATGTATACAGTGTGTCCCTAGCCATTGGACAGAGCCGAAATGTACATATGCATTAGGGTATTTAGAACCAGTGTACAAAGTATCATAATAACCGGTGTAGCGGTTTCGAAGAAATTAACAAATTACCATTTTTTACTTTGGAGCAGCCTGTATGTGTTAGTAGCTCCTAAGGTAATATCCTCAAAGAATAGCATGGAACCTTCTTCGACCTTTTTGATTAACTTTTTTATTTATGACACTATATAAGCTTCTGACTTTTGAAAAATGTCATCATTATCAAATATTTCGAACAAATTGTCAAAAAACACTGCCAAAGAATAACACAGTTGTTTCGTTTTGTTGTCGATTATTGCAAATAACATTTGTTCGAAAAAAAATTTTTTTTATCTTTTGTTCTATTTAAAAAAATATTAAGAGCATTCCTGAGAAGTAACCCTACGTGGGATTTCAGGGTTTGTCCAATGGCTAAGGTCACCCTGTATAAGTATGTACTTATCTATATACGTATGTATATCGTACGCCGAGTACCCATAGTACAGTCAGCGTCAAATACTTTGTAGCAACCAAAGTAGCCAAATAGTTCGGTACACTACAGTGATTCATGAGACGTGAGCTGGACTAAGCCTACACAATCAGTAAATGTTAATGAATCGTTCACCATCATATTTAAGTAAAACAATCACGCTTTTTATCTGTTATTTAACTTTTTGTTAAGGACAAATTTGATTATCTACAATCATGAACACCCTACAACACTTAATTAACAAAGATAATACCTCTTTAACCGTTGTGACAGCACTTTGATTATGAAGAAAATAAAATGTCACACTTGAGTGAGATACGATTTTATAAAAGTAACCACACTCCGATGACATTCAATTTGTCACTTATTATGGATAAAACAAAGAGGGTGACCATAAATATCGTAAATAAAATAAAACTCTTTTTTATAACAGTAAAAATTAAATTAACGTTAATCTCACACATACTGGTACGAAACAGTTGCTGATAATTTACTGAATATGCAGGCTTGATCCTGCTCACGTCTCCTGAATCATCCTGTATATATTTAGTATGGTGTACCGAACTATTTGGACACTTTGACTGCTACTAAGTATTTGACGCTGACTGTACAAGATTTGCTTAGTTTGAGGCTAGATTGATATGTGTAATATGTCCCCTAATATTTATTGATTTATCTGTTCATTAACTTTAAATTGTGACTTAGGCCTCCATAGATCTAAATGGCACACTCTTTGATTTTGGATAATCTATGGCACTTTTAACTTCAGAGAACTATAATATTATATATAGTGGTAACAAATGCAAACTTCCACCGAAAATTGGTTTGAACGAGATCTAGTAATTAGTTTTTTTTAATACGTCATAAATGGTACGGATCCCTTCATGGGCGAGTCCGACTCGCACTTGGCCGCTTTTTTGTATTCATTTACCGAACAAAAAAAAAATATTTAAAAATAATCATCATTTGCATTTAACTGACAAGATGTTTAACACTTTCTGTCAAGTCAACAATTGTTCGTCTTGATAATGATAATGATTTATTTGCGTAAACATGGTAAAATGAAGTTGACATAATCATTATAAGCAGTAGGTATGTATGTTTAGCCAATGGCAGCATGCAAATATTGATCTTAAATCTCAACGTGTCATTTGATTTGTTCACGTTAAGTGGCCGGTTAAGTGTTAGGTAAAAGCGATTTTAGAATCTGTTCAATGTCTCATTTAATTATCTCATTAACAGGTGTTTTCACGTAACAAAGTTTTCCAATGTTCTCCAAAAAACATAATAAAACCTATAATGTTTCATACTTAAATATACTCCAGGATCTAAGTACAGTCAAGTGTAAAAATATGGGTGTACACATCTTACTCAAAAATACGTCCCATAGCATCTTATTCCAGTGTAATAAGAGCTAGTACCATATTTATGAGACGATTCTTTCGATACATATTTTTGCTCTTGACTGCACTATCAGCTGTAAAAATGTTGGTAACTAATTTGTAAGCACATTGTATACCGTGTTTTTATTGAATTCCGTTAACTTCGGGGTATCGGTAAGTACGTTTAAGGAAACTAAATGGCATAGTTAATTTTGTGAAAAATCTTTTTTTTTTGTTATTTCTTAATTATTTTTATATTTATAAAAAGTAATTAAATGTTGCATACAGCTTTGTTATAACACGGAATTACATTTAACTCAACTAAACAATTGAAAACTGTGACATATCAATGTCATTTCGAACATCGATCGTCCGAGATAGTACTTACGTTTAGTAGCAAATGTATGAACTCGTACTAAACATTTATCAATATGTAAATGGGCCCTAAGGCAAGTGTACACGCTCGTAAGGGCTTTATAAGATAAAAATTAATTATTGATTATCTCCGAAATGGAGTTAATTAGAATACCGCTGTCTTTGAGAAAGTTACTTAATTTAAGCTCAGGGATGCACCCTTGAAATTAACGGAAATAAAAAAAAGCGGCCAAGTGCGAGTCGGACTCGCGCATGAAGGGTTCCGTACCATTTAAGACGTATTAAAAAAAAATCTACTTGCTAGATCTTGTTCAACATTTTACCACTTTGGACACACATTTTACCACTTTGGAACTGTCTCTCGCGCAAACTATTCAGTTTAGAAAAAAATGATGTTAGGAACCTAAATATCATTTTTGAAGACCTATCCATAGATACCCCACACGTATGGGTTTGATGAAAAAAATTTTTTTTTAATTTATTGACGTATTAAAAAAAAACTATTCACTAGATCTCGTTCAAACCAATTTTCGGTGGAAGTTTGCATGGTAATGTATATCATATATTTTTTTTAGATTTTTCATTCTGTTATTTTAGAAGTTACAGGGGGGGGACACACATTTTTTCACTTTGGAAGTGTCTCTCGCGCAAACTATTCAGTTTAGAAAAAAATGATATTAGAAACCTAAATATAATTTTTGAAGACCTATCCATAGATACCCCACACGTATGGGTTTGATGAAAAAAAATTTTTTTTTTAATTTTTATGACGTATTAAAAAAAAACTACTTACTAGATCTCGTTCGAACCAATTTTCGGTGGAAGTTTGCATGGCAATGTATATTATATATTTTTTTTAGATTTTTCATTCTGTTATTTTAGAAGTTAGAGGGGGGGGGGACACACATTTTTTTCACTTTGGAAGTGTCTCTCGCGCAAACTATTCAGTTTAGAAAAAAATTATATTAGAAACCTAAATATCATTTTTGAAGACCTATCCATAGATACCCCACACGTATGGGTTTGATGAAAAAAAATTTTTTTTAAAATTTTTATGACGTATTAAAAAAAAACTACTTACTAGATCTCGTTCGAACCAATTTTCGGTGGAAGTTTGCATGGCAATGTATATCATATATTTTTTTTAGATTTTTCATTCTGTTATTTTAGAAGTTACGGGGGGGGGGGGGACACACTTTTTACCACTTTGGAAGTGTCTCTCGCGCAAACTTTTCAGTTTAGAAAAAAATGATATTAGAAACCTCAATATCATTTTTAAAGACCTATCCATAGATACCCCACACGTATGAGTTTGATGAAAAAAGATTTTTTGAGTTTCAGTTCTAAGTATGGGGAACCCCCAAAATTTATTGTTTTTTTTCTATTTTTGTGTGAACATCATAATGCGGTTCATAGAATACATCTACTTACCAAGTTTGAACAGTATAGCTTTTATAGTTTCGGAAAAAAGTGGCTGTGACAGAATCCGACAGACAGACGGACATGACGAATCTATAAGGGTTCCGTTTTTTGCCATTTGGCTACGGAACCCTAAAAACACGGTGTATATTGGTATTTTCTTATATGTGTATGTTTATTTATTGTGTGTGAAAGTAGGCTTCTCAACGTTTTTGCAACACCTACTTTTTTTGCTTAAGAGCCTGGTAACGATTTTAGAGCAAAAATGTAAAATTGATAGATTTATTAATTGAAATTGTATAAGTTTTGTTACGTAATATCTAAATAACAAGTATTTGTTATTTAGATAAAAACATATAAAATCTCTATTAGCACGTCTTCTCATCTTGCCTTTTAATAATGAGGTCGCAAGCGTGCGTCCCCGGTAATATGTGATTAGAAGGGACAGTTTTCAAGAATTCATCATAAAATTATAGTGGTAAATTATACAAAATGATGTATAAAAACAGTTTCAGCAAATGATGTAAGATTGTTTAAGTATAAAAATTACGTTGAAATTAAGTCGATTTTCAGAGATATTGTCTCTTGTTTTGAAGTAACTTCTGGAGAAAATTTATTTCGACTTTCATTTACACTACTTCAAATATATAATAACAAACATGTAGTCCATTAAAGTTGAAGTACAGGATATGTGTAATACAAAATTATCAATTTTAGCAGTCCAAACTTTACGAAATTTACAAATAAGATCGGCGAAATCAGAGATTTACGCGCGTTTACCTAAACGTCCATCAGAAAAAAATATCATTACTAATTAAGTGAGTCTGTTTTCAAATAAATGATTTATAAAATGAAAGATAACAAGATGTGCTAATAGAAACCAGTACTTGTTATTTCTGATAGTTAACAAAAGGTGTACGATTTCATCGACTAAATCTATCAATTTGAAATTTTTGCGACTAAAATCGTAAACGGCCTCTTAAATGCTTTGTTTTCGCTTCCTAAAAGTAGTCTTGAAGAGCAATTGTTTTTCTTTAAGCTGTATTTTTTAATAAGAAAAGATGTGCCAATAAATAATATTGTATCTATTATGCAACGGCTTAGCCGACTATATTCATTATTCTATATGAAATAATTTGTTTTCAAGGTCAATTTGGAATATTTAGCCCGCGTGGTCTTCTCTAAAGACATGCTGCACCCAGACTCCGTGGTCGGCACCGACAGCCACACCACTATGATTAATGGACTGGGGGTCGTTGGCTGGGGCGTTGGAGGTAAGATTTTGTAAATGCTTACACCTTGGTCGGCGCCGACAAAAGCTGATTTCTTCATGGTCTTGGTTTGGTGTCTTGAGCTGCGACATTGGAGGTAAGATTTTAAAGGCTTACGCCTTGGTCGGCACCGACAAAAGCTGATTTCTTCACGGTCTTGGTTTGGTATCTTGACCTGCGACGTTGTAGGCAATATACCGACAATATTGGATTACTTCACGGTTTTATGTGTCATCGATTGGGGCGTTTGAAGTAACTTTCTATTTTTTTGTTTTATTATTTCTAGCACGTCTTGCAAAAGGACATTGGGTGTTTTGTGACCTATCGATAAAAATAAGCTTAAATTACGTTTTATTTTGTGAATTCCATCTGAACTTGAATGGAAGTGTATGATGGAGTCAAAAATAACAATGTTTATAAGTTACAAGCTTTTATGTAACTATGTACGGGACAAATCTTGCAAGATAAATTTGACCCACTTCCCGGTTTCCGACGAAGCTGAAGATTTGCATACATATGTAAGTCGGGTGACAATGCAATATTACGGTACCATCTAGCTGATCTGATGATGGAGACAGGAGGTGGCCATAGGAACTCTGTGATAAAACAACGCAACCTAATTTGTTTTTGGGGTTTAGAATTGTCTCGATGAGTATTAGTTGTCTGCGGAAAGAAATGTACAGTCAGCGATAAAAGCTTGTACCAAAAATATTTTTTTTTGCCATAAACTTATTTAGTATTTTTTTGAGTCATAATTTTTGATTTGTGTTAGTTTAATAAAAAAAACTTCCGTGAGACATAGACATATTAAATATGTTAAAACGACTCGCATATTTTAAGTCGAAAACGCTCGACATGATTCACTCCGTACCGAGGACTTAATGGAGGAAAAGTTTGGTAAGAAATTTCTTTAATTTAATTTTCTTTCCTCAGGTATCGAAGCAGAGGCAGTAATGTTGGGTCAGGCCATCAGTATGTTGCTACCCAAAGTGGTGGGATACCGCCTCGTCGGGGAACTGAACCCACTGACCACATCCACTGACCTTGTGCTTACCATCACCAAGGTAATTATTAATCAACTTATAAAATTCTCTTTTTAGAATTCCATACACAGAATGGCAAAAACGGACCTAGTTTCGTCATGTCCATCTGTTCGTCCGTCTATTATGTAGGTCACAGCCATTTTACTCAGTAAACATGCGGCAAGTAACGAAATTGAAACTGGGGGGGTGTGTACCGCTACATATTATTGTGCTAAAAATACTTTTATGGGCCCGGCATTTTCGCTAAGTATAACTTTGTTTGTTGTTTTCCTGGGCATGTCTCCCGTATGTCTAACGACAGAGTTGCTAAGCGCATCTTCTATTCAGAGTTGCAAAGTGGCAAGCGACGGTGGTCAACTTTTACGCTACAAAGATGTGCTGAAGCGTCACATGTGACATTGAACCATCGCACTGGGAGACTTCGGCACAAGGTCGGCCGAAGTGGAGGCATACGGTGAGTAGAAAAGTGCAAGCCTTTGAAGAGCAGAGGCGAGTGGAACTCGACGTGAAGCGTGACGAGTTAAAGGCCCGACCACCTGCGGTCATAAACTACAATCGTGTCGGAGGGGTGCTGACTTGCGGTGAATGTGGCCGTACATTTACTGCAAAAATAGGCTACGTCAGCCACCTGAGAGCTCACGATCGTCGCTCTCATTAGCCAGTACAAACTGAGTCGCCGAGGCCGAAACCGGCCAGGACAGGATGATGATGTACCGTACAAAGATACGGAATCCTCTATTTGGCCCGTTTTAAACTTACCTATGTGTACTAAGTGATACTGGCGAATCGAAATAAGCCCTGACTTTCTCCTCACGCAGGTCCCACAGCACACATTTTAAATATTAAATCATCATCTTCCTAGCGTGGTCCGGGCTTTTGGGGTTCACTTGGCAACTCATCTCGAAAATTGGGGTAGATACTAGTTTTCACGAATTCAACTGCCATATGGAAGACCAGATGGCAACTGCTTTCATAAATAAAACAAGGCCTAGTGCCTCCTAGACGGGATTAGAATAGAATAGAAATCATTTATTCACACAATAACACATATAGCAAATACAGGGCAAAGATAAACAAAACAATAGAAACAGAGATGTGAAGCCGGAATGGTCTCCACTCAGCAATGCAGCTGGCACGACTTGCGTGGTCAACGGCGCTGGTTTTATGTGGAGCCAGTGAGGTGTGCGGGTCAGCACAGTGTGCGACATGTGCACGACGTGAATAAATTAAATATTAAATAAATATATACATTAAATTTATATATAAGTGCATAACTTTACTGGTGAGTAACTAAAGTACAAAATAGGTAATAAGTAACAATGAAGGGATCCGGAAAAAGAGGAAGAAAGGTTTTAGGTACGGTAAGGTCCATTAGGTACGCTTTGTCTTGATTCAAAGTAACCAATAATACTGCTCTGTCGGATTGGTGGTGGAAGATTATTCCAGCACTTCGTGGCAGCGTAGCGAAAGCTGCCACGGAATGCAGCGGTTCTGTGGCTTAGGCATAGTTATCTGGCAGCACGTCTGATGTGTTGATGGATGGTAAATTTCTCAAATAAGTGCACCGGCCTTTTACTGATACAGATACCAAAGAGGAGCGTGGTAAAATGTAGAATGCGTCAACTATTCACGTTTAAGTGCTTAGTAGGATTAGTTCGGTTTTCTAACGATGTAAACTGATGTTGTGGATCTTCAATATTATATATTATTATAACAACGTTTCAGCACCTCCGCTCTCTGGGCGTAGTGGGCAAATTCGTCGAGTTCTTCGGCCCCGGCGTGTCGGCGCTCAGCATCGCGGACAGAGCCACCGTGGCCAACATGTGTCCCGAGTTCGGCGCCACCGTGGCGCACTTCCCGGTCGATGCTCGCTCGCTGCAGTACCTAGCACAGACAAGTTAGTACTTCATCTAAAATTTATATAAAATTAATCCGTTTTGATCGTTTCTAAGTGTTAAAAATGAGCCCCACTGACAAAAGTAACAAGAACGGGTAATTTTCTCGTCGTGTGTCGCGCACTCCTCAGTGCAACTGTTACGGTGCAAGTCCCTTACGGTGCAAGTGTTATCTAAATTCATTTTGTACTAAAAAGTCCAGTAAATGTTTCCTAAATACAGGCATTTCAGATTCTCTTATTGAATTGGAAAATTTATTATACAATTTGGGTGCCATACCAATCTGAAACGTCATAATTTCATAGAAGTTTGACGTTTCAGATAACACTTGCACCGTCTGGGCTGTCAAAATCACTGCCAACTTAGCTTTGGTCTGACTCTAAAAACCGTTGTTATAATTTCTTTTTTTTTTCAATCAATCAATCAAATCATTTATTTGTTAGGGTACAGTCAAGTGGATGTTATCAAATACATTTCAAAGATCAGTGTATTCAGCCAGCTAACGGGCATACAAATCTTATATTCATAAATAAAATTAATCTAATGTATACTACATTATACTAAATTTAATAACTGTGCGGAATATGGTCATAATATTCATTTAGAGAGTAAAAAGCATTTTGTACTAAAAAGTCCAATAAATGTTTCCTAAATATGCCTGTATTTCAGATTCTCTTATTGAATTGGGTAATTTATTATACAATATGGCTACCATACCATAAACACTTATTTTTTTCTTATGTAACAGACCGCACACAAGAGAAGATTGACATCATCGAGGCGTACCTGCGAGCTACCAACCAGTTCAGAGACTACAATGACCCCTCACAGGACCCTATCTTCTCTGAGGTACATGAGTAGGATATAAGTCTATTACTATATTACTTTACAGTACATATGGGGCTACTTTATAGCACTAGTGCGAGAAGTAGCATATTACGTTACTGTGTCGAACATTTAAAGGGCCATATGTACTGTAAAACGTTGTACGATACATGTGCGAATAGGTAATTCGCAACTCGTGTCGATTTAAAACACTCCCTTCGGTCGTGTTTTAATTTATCGCCACTCGTTTCGAATTTCCTATTTTTCGCACTTGTATCGTAATGTACTATTATAGTACATCACGATAAAAGTGCGAAAAGTAGACAATTCACAACGATAAATTAAAACACGACCGAAAGACTCTTTTAAATCGACACGAGTTGCGAATTACCTATTCGCACGTGTATTTTACAATGTTTACAGTAGGTACATATGGTAATTTACGCCATTTTCGACATAGGGACGTATAGTTATAATTAATGCACTAGTGCGGTAAGGTACTGTAAATGATTTTTTATTTTTAATATTTACTTCATATAAATTAAGTAAGCAAGTAAGTAAACACTATTTTACGAGAAAAAAGAAATATTGATTACATCAGATATAACATACTTGTGTACAAAGGCTAACTTATCCCTAAGAGGGAACTCTTTCAGTTAACCTATACCTAAAGAACTGTATAATACAGGACACTGTGTGACATAGGCTCATCAGCTAAACAGCTACTCGCCTATAATTAAATAATAATAATAAAGAAGTAATTACTACTAAATTACTAAAAGCGTGAAAAAAGTTTTCGTTTACCGCCATTGACGTACAGTTCATCTTTTAATTTAGTATAGGGAGCGTGCATGAACTGTAGGAGGCAGCACAGGAGCCGTCAGATTTTTGGCGCGAGGCGTAAATGTGATGTTTTTTGTTCCGATATAGCCCACAAGATGGCAGAACCTACTATGCACAAGAAAACACATGACGTTAAATGTACATGTTTATGGTTCCGATTCAGGCCACAAGATGGCAGACCCTCCAACGCGCACGGTCCCTATATTTATTTGATTTAACTCAATGTAAAATTAATGGTATATACAATCATATGAAATAGCTACTTATATTGAAATGAAAAACTAATCTAAATTAAAATATATCTAAATAAGGCTCCCGCGGCTTTGTGCCAAAGATGCTGGCAGCATTCCCTCGCTGAATGGGAATACTTATGCGCTGCGAGAGAAAGCTGCCAGCTCTTTGGTCACCGGTATCGCGGTAGAATTGATGAGCTTTTTACTTAATTTGGCGCTTGGACCCCACGGTCTCGACTCACTCCGTAAATTTCGCCGTCCGATCGTAAAATCCGGCCGACCGTAAAGTTCCTGTGTAATGATTTGACGTTTGCCTGCTTCAGATGCCCGAAGGGCAATCTGCCCAGAAATAGTTTAACTCGGGGCTCATGGAACGAGGCAATGATTTTCACGTTTTACGTTCTGCCGCTGGCATAAAAAAAAAACAACGGGTTGCACTCCGGGAGTGCCGGCTGAAGTGAAAACTTGAATATTAACGTTGTGCATTTTTTATATTTTGGAATGGTTAGGGAACAATTTTGCACGAATTGCTTTAATTATCGGTATAAAAGTACTATCATTTATGTGGTAAAATACAGTACTTCCTCTCCTACGCCGCGCCGGCGGTTTACTGGCTTCAATGGCATTGTAACAGTTTTTCGATCAAGTCACGTGTCCGTCTTACGAATTTTCAATCTGACGAATCTGTCGGTCACGTGACCTGTCGCGAGTTTAACATTTTTTCCCCATCACAAAAAGGGCACAGCGCCGCTAAAGAAGTTTTCACTTCAAAAATAAGTTATATTACCTTCAGCGCAAGCCACTGTTTAAACTCTACACTAACCTAATTATTTCTGGATTCCAGATAGTCGAGCTGGACCTGTCCACCGTCGTGACGTCAGTTAGCGGCCCCAAGCGGCCGCAGGACCGCGTCTCTGTCTCCAACATGAAGAAGGACTTTCAGGAGTGCCTTAGCAACAAGGTATGTAATCTAATAGTACATTGCGATACAAGTGCGAAAAATAGGAAATTCGAAACGAGTGGTGATAAATTAAAACACGACCGAAGGGAGTGTTTTAAATCGACACGAGTTGCGGATTACCTATTCGCACATGTATCGTACAACGTTTTACAGTACATATGTTTTACAGTACATATTTTCATCACCCTTCAGAAAAGACTAAATTTTAAGCGAAATAATTCTTGAATACGGCGACATTTCTAACATTCTTCCGCCGTATTGTCATTGTTTGACAGGTTGGGCATCAGAAGAACAGACCTATCCGGCATTCAGGCACGATTGAAAATTGTGTAATAGTACAACATTACTATAGAGGCCGGGAAACGTACGGTTGCAGGCCAAGTAGATATATACGCGGATAGAGATACGCGGCCGGCAACCCCGTTTCTCGCCGAGATTTGTATAGTGCTTTTCTCAAATTTGCAATTAAAACAAAAAATGTAGTTATTTTGTTTTGTGGCGACCTACTCGGCTCGCCACTCTACCAGCGGTGAACTACCTTACGCGCGTAAGTCCGCGCGCCTGCGCGATGCGTCGTCACCGTTGCTTAGCAACGAATATGCACAACAACGGTGATTTGTTGTGCATATTCGTTGCTAAGCAACGGTAGCGTACCTAACCGTAATTGTTGATGGTTGAATGCCAAGATGTTGTGTCACAATTTGACGTTAAAAAACAAAAGAAGGTTGCTTTACAGTCCCAGGTGTGTAAGGCAGTATGAAAGTCCTTTACATATCATCTTCACTCATCGCACCTGATATGTAGTATTTCCGGACCTAATTTGACGTAAGTCATGTCATCATTTCATAGCAAGTTTGAGAAAAAATATTTTAAACGGCTAGGAAATTAATTAAATTAAATCTTTTTAAACATAAACATAAAAAAGCGGTGGTGGCCGAGTGGAGTCCGACTTTCAATCGCGGGTTCAAATCCTGGCTCGTACCAATGAGTTTTTCGGAACTTATGTACTTAGGCGTTATAGTCGACGAGAACCTTAACTTTAAAAAACATATTTCAGCGACGTCTGGTAGGGTTCGCAAACTTATATACACTATGAAACTTTTACGGGAGGTTGCGGATACTCACCTGCTTAGAGTTGTATATTTGGCTCTGTGTCAGTCTATTTTAAGTTATTGTATACTCGCTTGGGGTGGTTCTACTAAATCAACTTTAATCACTTTAGAGCGAGCACAAAGAGCAGTTCTGAAAGTCTGCCTAGGACTCCCCCGACGGTATTCTACTTCTGAACTTTTTATTAAAGCGCACGTCTTAAGTGTTCGTAGATTGTTTTTACTGCGTGCTTCCCTTTACGTACACAATATGGTCAGTCGTCAGCCTAATCTACAAGACATGATACTAAAAAGAGTGTACAAAATTCCCAAGCCCCCTGTTAAAACTGCTTTTGCTATGAGATTCTCGGCTTATCTCTTTCCGCATTTATACAATAAATTAGTAAAAATCTGCGACATAAGGCACTGTAACTTAACTGAAGCAAAAAGGCATATCCAACCCCTACTACTTTCTTGGAACTATGATGAGTCAGAGGATTTTTTGAAATGACTGTAGTAGACGACAATATTCAATTGCGTCTGCTCCCGAAAGATGAATAACTTCTACAGCTACTTTTCTTTTATTTTGTTTTCTCTCACATTTCGTAGTTATACACACGCACATATTCATACATACATACTCACATATATACACACATACCCTCACATAAACACTTTCACTTACATACAACTTACTGAGACCTTTTTAACTGTTTTTGTGCTTAGTTTGATAGTTAGTCATATAATAAAAAAAACTAATTTAATTTAGCTTTAACAATAATGTATTCTGTTAAAATGAGAACCGCACCATTTCGATACTTCTCTGAGATTCCCACGTGACAGGCTGAGCCTAGTGTGGGGATCAATGTACTGCTGGTCTTGTAATGCCAAATTCTTGAAATAAATATTATTCTTATTATTCTTATTCTTAAATATCATTTGGTATTTACCACTAGCTTTTCGGTGAAAGAAAACATCGTGAGGAAACCTGCATACATCCGCGAAGGAATTCAAAGGTGTATGTGAAGTCAACCGGCATTGGGCTAGCGTGGGGACTATAGCCCGAGCCCTCTTGGAGAGGCCTGTGCCCAGCAGTGGGACGTATATAGGCTAAATTATTATTATTGCATGTCTTTCCCATCACAAAACAATGGTGTTCCGGACTTTTGGGGGCTTGCGCGGAGCCGAAGCCAACACGTAGGGTCCCTTTTGACACTTTAATGAAATGGAAGGGGTACACCGAGCGGATGTTGCCCTTGCCCGTGTCATGGGACGCACGCAGAGGCAGCACCCGCTAGGGTGTAAGCACTATTTGAGAGTTGATGGAACCTAAAATGAACTGGGCTATTGGGTGAAAGCGATGGACTAAATACTGGCCTATGGGATAAAAAACCGGACGCCTGCCTAATAAAACGGTACTCAATTTTATTTCCGGCAGACGGTGACTTTCCCCCACAAGATGGCTAGGCTATTTATAATATGAATATAAAGGTAAAATGTAAAAACACTTACAAAACAATACAAAAGGCTATAAACACAATATAAAAAAAGGAAAGGAGAGACAGAGACAGCACTTGACATTTATTATAATTATATTATGTGCCCATACTTGGCGCCCTGCTGGGCAAATTCCTCCCTATTGTACTTCCAGGTTATTTAGGTACCATTAAATTAAACAACTTGTTAGTCATAATTATAAAAAAAAGCTTGATGGTAAGGTCACGTAAAAGTCACATGAGGTTACTTTCACTTCCACTTTTTCCCGAGATCGCGTAGAACATAAGTCGAACTGTAGATAAAATCTAGAACAATTGCTTGCTACAAACCCAGTGACAGAATCACAACATGTCTACTGCGGATGTGGCAACCATTTTTCTATGATTCCTCCATTATATCTTGCCGTAGTCTACCAACGCACTCCTTCATCATATCTTGTGATGACGTAGTCTACCAACATACTCCTTCATCATATCTTGTGATGACGTAGTATACCAACACACTCCTCCATCATATCTTGTGATGACGTAGTCTACCAACATACTCCTTCATCATATCTTGTGATGACGTAGTATACCAACACACTCCTCCATCATAACTTGCGATGACGTAATCTTCCAACATATTCGTCCATCATATCTTGTGATGACGTAGTTTTGCAATTTTCTCCTCCATCCTATCTCGTGGTGTTGTAGTTGTAGTCTTCCAGCACACTCCTCCATCACATCTTGTGATAAAGTAAGTCTTCCTGCATTATACCTTATCATATTCCTGTAGCTAGAATTAAACAAACGTAAATGTAAACCTTGTCTTTATATCCCAGATACAAATTACAGTTTGATGCCAAACTTTGTTCAAACGATCTGGCAATTTATTACTAAATACTGGCTAATAAATAATAAATAAATATTACAGAATATTATTACGAAAATGTAGTAAGCACTCAAACTTGCACTTTGTCAGGGAAATAAAAACATACTCCGACCTCTCGAGTTCCAGGGATCTAATTTTGCCAACCAAAAAACGACCTTAAGGGTTAATTTATAATTAGCGTCCGTGGAACTCTAGCGTGTAGTATTAGTTAACATCGTAGCCATCATGTTTTTCTTGATTATATCTTAGTAAATTTGCTTTATTTATGTAATGATGTAGTCTTCTTCATAGTGAGCACCATTAATTCAGTGATAGACGGAAACTTATCTGCTGAAAAAATGATGGCCACCATTCTGAAGAACTTGAACCTACTGAAACGGTTTAAATTAAAAAAAAAACACATTAAAAACTTACACAACAATCATAAGTTCATAACGCACAATTAGTAAAAGAATAGCAAAAAAATACGAAAATAAAATATAAATGGTATAGATGATAACAATCGACACACACAATGAAATAGATGTTGATGTTGATAACGCAGTGATGCCATGACGAGGTAGTCTCATCATCACCTATCACGCACCCAGTGACAATTGTGATGTGAATGTCGACTGAGCGGGTGATTAGTGACGAACGACTATCCTGACTTCCTGATGAGCATGATGATTATAATGATTCCGTTAAAATAAAATAATAAAATAGATGATGATGAACACAGTGATGCCATGATGAGGTAGTCTCATCGTCAGCTATCACGCACCCAGTGACAATTGTCATGTGAATGTCGACTGAGCGGGTGATTAGTGACGAACGACTGTCCTGTCTTCTTGATGTGCATGATGATGATAATTCCGTTTAAACAAAATAAACAAAGTAATCAGACTATGCAAATTTTGAGTCGTTTCCTTATGTTAGCTGGTAGAATTGACCTTTAAATAATGTTTTAAGATGATTAATATTTAATTACGTTCATTTGGATTTGATTTGGTTTGTTTTTTTTGGTATTTCATAGTATGTGAGTAAGGTTGCCAGAGCTCAACGAGGGGTGGGAGAGGGTTAGAGTCGGCAACGCGCATGTAACTCCTCTGGAGTTGCAGGCGTACATAGGCTACGGATACTGCTTACCTTCAGGCGGGCCGTATGCTTGTTTGCCACCGACGTAGTATAAAAAAAAGTTATTATTTTTCTCGCGTTGGTGTGGTGAAAAATGTTCTGTTTCACTCGGAGGCAAAATTTGTTTAACCCTCGTGCCTTGAAACCCTCGCAACGCTCAAGATTCCACTTCTCGAACCACTCGCTACGCTCGTGGTTCAATTTTGGAATCTTTCACTTGCTCGGGTATCAATATTAGCACGAGCGGTTAAACAACAACTTTGCCCCCTTGTAAAACAAAGAACTATTTCCACATGAAATTAAAATATATGTAAACATTATAAGTACCTAAATACCTGTTCAGTACTAGAGTTTAAAATTCCAAAAATGAACATAATCATGTCGTTTATTTTAATAATTATTGGTAACATGATGATGATATGATGATGTAGTCTAAAATCAGATGGTATCAATCTCCCAGTGATAGAATTGTAACTTATATCTACTGAGACAGTGACTACCAACTTTTAATAGACTTATAAATTGCTGTTCAAATAAAAACACAAAAACAAATACAACAAATACAAATACAACAAATATAAATACAACAAATACAAATACAACAAATGCAAATAAAACAAATACAAATAATTTAATGAAAAAAGTTTTGTACGGTGGAAGCTCTTAAAGACTAAGGATTAAGGATAAGGAAAAACAATAAAACAATACCGTCATACAAACAATACAAATAATACATCACATTAAGAGGAGATAAACAACAGGCGGTCTTATCGCAAAAAGCGATCTCTTCCAGGCAACCTTTAAAAAGCGGAAATAAATAAATTTATGTCATGTTCATGTCAGTAGGTGTCCCAGATGCAATAAAAGAAGTCTAGCACAGAATAAACACAAAACAAAACAATATATCATACAAATAAAAATAAAATATAATGAAATATCATATCATATAGGCCGGCAAAACGTCCTACCTCCGATAACGACACCTTGTGAGGCTATTCGTATAAAGATACAAGCCAATTTCGTCCTTATGGCAAGCGACAAGTGGGACGTTTTGTCGGCCGCGCTCACATATACGTTAAATTCATGTGTATATGACCTTTATTGTGGCTCTGCCTCACTTTATCGATGCTAATGTGCAAAGTTGGAGATGGACTCTAGATATATACAAAAAAAAATATTCAGACCAAAAACAATATGCCACCACAAATAATAATTCCGCTACCTAAAGGTTGTCTGGAAGAGATAGCTTTTTAGCAATAAGACCGCCTGTTGTTTATTTTTTCTTAATGTGCTGTATTGTTTGGATTGTTTCTGTATTGAGGTGTGCAATAAAGAGTATTTGTATTGAATTGTAATATGGTACATATTAAAGAACTCGATGTTGTGTACTACAGCAGTAGGTATCACACACCCAGTGACAGATATACAGACATGTCTGCTGAGTATGTGATCGCTACCACGTCAGTACATTAACCTGTGTAAACCTACCAAAATCAGCCCTGGAAACTATATAAAAAACTCCATATACATATATAAAACAATTTAAATAAATAGACGGGGGACGTAACTGGTTACCGAAGAGCTGGCTTCCTCGCACAACGTATCAGCATTGCGATACAACGAGGAAATGCCGCCTGCATCCTTCGTACAATGACTTAGATTTAAGCTAGTTATATTAGCACCACAGTATATATCCATTATTAATAAACAAATATATTCTTCAAATGATATACTGCATTTATGACCTGTTTCACAATGTCCAAGTGAAGTATTGAATAGCTAATTAACAAATAAATAAACTGTCAGATAAAACTTCCTGCAAAACTTAGCTCTTTACAGTTAAGCTTATTTGAAGATTGTGACACGCCAACGATGACTTTATTCGTCAGATAAGTGGCAAGTAGCTTATTCAGGACTTTACATGGACATTGTGAAACACACAACAAACTTAGGATGGTTTTAAAATTCAAACGAAAAATCATGAAAACGACTACTACGCGCGAAAGCTACTTCTTGATGTTGCTGATGATGTAGTCCAGAAGTAATTGTTATCATTCTCCCAGTATTATATATATGTATATAATATATTTACTGGGGCAATGACCCCGATTACCATTGGATTTATAAAATTCCTAAAAAGAGAACAGAATATTAATTGGGATCGCGCGTGAACAGTAGCGGGCAGCACGCTCCTGACGCCGTCAAGTGTATGTTTCCGGATTATGCCACAAGATGGCAGATAGGTGCATTAACACAACAGTTAGCTTTTGTATAGCAACACGCTGTAACACGGTTACATTAGGTAACTTACCTAGTTACAGTCTTAAGGTAAAGGTATTTAATAGATCAAAAACATTATTGATAAAATTGAATTATTTACAGTACAATGTTATGTTTCAATTGACTATGTCACATTAATATAAAATAATATTTAAACTACAATTCTACATAAATACCACTAAATTATCAATAAATAAAACACAATAAAACAAATCACACACGAGTCAAAATATTATAAAATTAAATCTAAAATAACCCGCCCTGGATCGTACCTGGCTCAAAGGTACCCATTTTTCCCGCTACGTTTCTCCGCTGAACTGCAATGGAGACCTGCTGACCCAGATCCGACCCAGAGCGAGGATCGCAGCCTTCTCTCGCAAGCGCCCTAATTCCCTGAAAAAGGAGCCTCTGAACTCCAATGCCACGCCATCAATAGCCACCGGCACAAAGTCAAAAACGGATTCCAACGAGGGTTTAATGTGCGGCGTTCATGTTAAACAAATACAAACGTATAGGAGCGGCCGCAGTGCACGCTGCTCACATCGCTTGTGAGTCCGACGCCACGCTACACGCCCCGCTTCGAGCGTCCACTCAGGCCTTACACTATACCTGCTTATTGGAGTGGTTGTTAGTCAAGTACATATACAAGTAAATAGAAAAAAAGCTTGAAAAAACGACGAAGTTTATAACCAAAAGCAGTATCACAAACCCAGTGACAGAATTATAACTTGTAAATGAGTATGTGATTACTGTTCTTAATTATAATGTGTAAAGTACGTGTCATTCACGAAGACGCGTGCCCTGACTACTATTGTCAAATAACTAAAAGTTAGATTTGATAAATCCGCGCGTCATCGTGGATGGCACGAACTATGTTGATGTCCCATATTCCGTCGCTTGATAGGTCGATGCAGTCAAACAGATATAAGAAGACCAAGAGTGCTCACTCCATACAACGGTTTTGTTACCAAAAATACTAATTTTTTTTGTAGTCTACATCTAGCGTCAAGTGGCGGAACTCTCAGTACTGCTACTCGACAATAGATGTCGCGGGAAACAAAAAGTCTAATGCTCAACGATTTAACGGTAACTTGAATGTTTGTTTGCCGCGACATCTATTGTCGAGTAGCAGTACTGAGAGTTCCGCTGCTTGACGCCAGATGTAGACTACGAAAATAAATAAATAAATATTACAGGACATTATTACACAAATTGACTAAGTCCCACAGTAAGCTCAATAAGGCTTGTGTTGAGGGTACTTCGACAACGATATATATAATATATAAATATTTATAAACACTTAAATACATAGAAAACACCCATGACTCAGGAACAAATATCCATGCTCATCACACGAATAAATGCCCTTACCAGGATTTGAACCCGGGACCATCAGCTTCGTAGGCAGGGTCACTACCCACTAGGCCAAATCGGTCGTCAAAATAATAGTATTTTTGGTAATTAAACCGTTGGTATGGAGTGAGGACTCTTGGTCTCCTTAATTCTCTTTGATGCAGTGAACTTTTAGTGACACAAGTATTGAAGATTATGTTGATATCGTCCCAAAGTAGTTGGTATCATATACCCAGTGATAGTTGGGCATATCTACTGAGCGGATGACTGCCAAGTATGTGAGACAGGTGCCATCTGACGCTGTTATCTAGAAACAAACACATCTTTATCCTCCTAAGACCCTGAGTACAAATTTTTGTACATATTCCAAAATCTATTTTTAACTTTTATTATGTAACTAAGGGTTCCAAATTCAAAAAACAAATTATTGGTTCTAGGTCTTAGGAGGTTAAACGTTCGTAAGCTACGGTGACCGCTTACTATCAGGCGGGTCGTATGCTTGATTAATACTGTAATGGCATAACAAAAAAAAGCGATATTAGTAATAAATGTCAGAATATTGATCGTGTCATTAACGATGACGCGTGTCTTGAATAGTATTGTCATGTTGTTAAGGGCTAGATTTGACAAACCTGCGCGTCATCGTGAATGACACGAACAAATAACAGTTGGAGAAAAAACTACCTAAGTAATAAAGCGTTTTTTGACACAACCTTTGTCAAAAATTACTTTATTGGCAATAAATACTTTATGTACATAAATAAAATGAGGCCTTCCGTTTCATTATCTTTTTTCAAAATTACATTTGTATTGACAGGTTCCGTCGGCTAGAGGCTAAACACTAATCCCCTTATTCATAAAACTTTACGGGCCTGATTTAGTTAAATTATGTTTTATCCCTTTCTGACACAGAAGTCAAAATGACAGATAGAGACAAACGATTCATAGCTAATTCAGGCCAGTAACGCGTTTATTTATAACGCCATAAGCAAATATGTTAAGTGACACAGACTATATATACTTAATTTAAAAAAATATTTTTATTCTGGCTTATGGAGTGTGGAATTAAGAGGAGTGACATCTCTTATGGTAGAACTGTTGCAAAAGTGTCCAGCTGTTAGCTATAAATAATAGTTCCAAATCTCTCCAGAGTAGCGCTAGAGTAGCTAAGAACCTAGGCGCTATTGACGGAGTAAAGTGCGCTGTCTATTATTTGATTTTTTGTTCAAGTATTCTAGGTATTGTAGCGCCACCTATTTAGGGTTTTTTGATGACACTTTTTGGTACAAGGAGATTTATTTCCTTACCTCCACCTTCCGTATAGGGGCCGTGCGCGTTAGAGGGTCTGCCATCGTGTGGTCTGAATCGGAACCATAAACATGCACATTTCCACGTCAAGTGTTTTCTTGTGCATAGACGGTTCTGCCATCTTGTGGGCTACATCGGAACAATAAACATCACATTTACGCTTCGCGCCAAAAATCTGACAGCTCCTGTGCTGCCTCCTACAGTTCATGCACGCTCCCTATTCCGGCTGTTAAATTATCTGCGACAGCAGGCATCACAGCACCCAGTGACAGAATGACAGACGTGTCTACTGCGCGTGTGACACTACTGTCACAAATATTAGTGTCATGTTACTACAATTTGTATGATATTTGAATTTGCTACATAAACCACGAGCTTATAAAATTATTTACAAAAAAAATGTATATAACATGTGTATAGTAATATATAATCGATTACCTAATGACATCAAATTATTGAAAGGAAATAGATTTAAGAATAAACTGACTGCTTGGCTTCTTGATAATTGTTTCTATAGTGTACAAAAATATTTAGATCACAACTGACATGCTGCTGAAATTTCTAGTTGATAATTGACATTCATATTCAGGAAATATTGTAAATTCTATTTTATTTATTATAACTTTGACATTTTGTTTAACTTCGACCCTCGATTATTATTTTACTTGACATTGTGTAAATTTGATATTTTTAAATTTTTGTTTCTATTTTTATATATATTGACTGTTTTTTAAAATATTTGCACGCCTGCATGCAGACTGAATGCACGGATTTTCTTTTATCTTGTAAGACCTTTATATTACTGTGTTCTATGCAAATAAATTCTTTGAATCTTTGAATCTTTTGAATCTTTGAATCTTTGAATACATGATAATGATGATCAAATGTTACTGTGATATTACTTGACGAAGACAATGATAATAATCAAATCAAACGAGGGGACATCCAAAAGTTCGCGGAATGGAAGAGTCGTAGTATATCTTCATAAATATTAGTTAATGATGATGTAATGATGAATTGTCATCAACTGCTTGGTATCAGCTTCCCAGTGATAGAATGTTCACATATCTACTGAGATGATGATAACCAGCCGTCAATGATATGTGATGATATAGTCTAATATATGATGAGTCTGCTAGCGTAAAAAATGTTGGTTAATAATAAAGAAATACAGATTTAAGCAAACAATTCAAAATCATGTAGGAAATAAAGAAAAGGTTAAAAAAATGTGTCGTGTTCAAGCAAAAGGTGCCACATTGTCGCTTGCCATAAGGGCGCTCTGACAGGTTATTCGTATAAAAATACGAGCAATTGTCATTATGGTAAGCAACAATGTCGTACCTTTTGTTTGAGAGCGTCACAAATAAATGAATATAATAAAATCAAAACATTCCTTCTTAGAAATACACAAATTTGCTTTTAGATACCGGGATTCGAACCCAGGAATGTACAAACACGAAGTATTGTTGATAATTATGCCAAACAAAATTGTATCATCTTTCCCAGTGACAGACTGTTAAACATGTCTACTGGAAAACTTGACACGACTTTCAAAGCAACTGAAACTGGATGGATTATACAACAGCTGGCCAAAAATTAAAACATTTAATTGCAGCGGATCCGTTTGCAATGTAATTTTTGTTATATCTGTGGCCCTAGTGAAAAAGGGTACAAGTCTCTGGCAGTTTAGGTGTATAAGGGCATAAGTGTTACGTGGAACTTACACCCCTTTACACCTGCGCTGCCAGAGACTTGTACCCTTTTTCACTACGGCCACAGTGAAAAAGGGTACAAGTCTCTGGCAGTTTAGGTGTATAAGGGCATAAGTGTTACGTGGAACTTACACCCCTTTACACCTGCGCTGCCAGAGACTTATGTACCCTTTTTCACTACGGCCACAGTGAAAAAGGGTACAAGTCTCTGGCAGTTTAGGTGTATAAGGGCATAAGTGTTACGTGGAACTTACACCCCTTTACACCTGCGCTGCCAGAGACTTATGTACCCTTTTTTTACCGGCCACAGATATATAAACACATAATGATGAAATAGTATGGTGGATTCGTCTATACAATAGCTGGCATCATTCTCCCAGTGATATAATGATAAAATATCCACTAGAAGAATGAAGGCCACTATTAAATGACATATACCGTCGAATTGTTCTTGAACAAAAATCACAGTAATCGAAAGTAGAATTTTGAGAGTGATGTCACATTATTATTTTATACATTAACATATTAACAATATATATATTTATACTACGTCGGTGGCAAACAAGCATACGGCCCGCCTGATGGTAAGCAGTCTCCGTAGCCTATGTACGCCTGCAACTCCAACTAACAATCGGAGGTCAATTATAGGTTCTCACAGATATAAATTTCATAGAAGTGATAATACAATTGTTCACATGATAATACAATGGGGTTGGCAACTGTCAAAGGTTTGCATAGATGGCGCCATCATAGCTTGCCCCTGTCTCTAGTTTTGTTCTATGAGATTTGGCTTAAAGTACTGGAATCCAGGTCACAAAATTCCAAAAAAAAAAACAAGAATTTGACACAATTCTAGGGATTGACAGGGCAAGCTATGATGGCGCCATCTGTTTAATACTTCGACCGGCCAACCCCATTGTAAAAGTCAATAAAAGTGATATATATAAGGTGAAATAAAACTGTTACATAATAAATAAAATAATAGAGATTTTCAACTTCATACTTACTAAAAACAATCCTTTTATCATGTTATTCACTTATTAAAATCACACCACTTTTGCACTAATTTATTTTGATACAAATATCGAGAACCTACATTGGTGAAGTATATTCCATACTGCATAACATCGTCCACACTGTTATCAGAAAATTATCCTTATTCAAACGTTATAAGGTTCATCTAAGATCTATTAAGTTTTGCTCTAAGTACCAGAAATTTATTTGAAAAATATATTAAAATATAATTTTATTATACTAGTGAACGAATGAACTGATACTGGTCAACTGATAGCAGATAACCAGTTCCCCATGGTTTTATGCCATTTGTGGTGGGGCATAATTCGCTAATGACGTACTGACGATCATTATTGAAGCTCATTTACTAATACAATAGTTAGGTAATTAACGTTTTCACCTGATTTACTGATTTACAAAAATATAATATTCGATTAAGGTAGAAAGTTGAAGCGTCATAATTTAAATTAGATTAAATAGGATTTATGAAGTAAATTAAATATAGCACAACAGCCATACAGTCTGTTACATACATCAAAAGGAAAAAAAAATACTTACATGTGTATGTTCATGTACATAATTATATGTATTAGTCTATCTTTTATACATTATATATGTAGTAGTATTTAACTATGTATATATTTTATTATTATTAGATTTCACGTATAAAATTTTCCGTATTATTTGTTATTAATTTCTCCTGCACCAACATACACAAATGTCTCTGTTCGACCCAATGGCTGACTGGTAGAGAATGACTTTTGATATTAAGTTCGCCAATTGTACATTTTTCTTTACTTATTTGTTTATTGCACAAAGATAAAATAATTAAATAAATAAAAATATGTGTTAATACGTATGAGTGAACTATGTAGTAGTATATTAATTATATATATTTTAAAAAAATATTTATGTATTGTATCTGTAGTGTATTGTGTTTTTCATTTGTTTAAATTCTCTTACTTTTATTATTGCACCATTTTTATTACTTCTCTGTTTAGCCCTATTGTTGACTGATAGACAATGCCTTTAGGCACTAAGTTTGCCTTTTGTACCTTTTTCGTATTTTGTGCAATAAAGTTTAAATTAAAAACGGAACCCTTATAGGATTACATTATTGTCCGTCTGTCTGACAAGACCCTTTATCTCGGGAACGCATGGAAGTATCCAGTTGAAATTAAAACGATAATACTCATATCTACAGTCCCTTGAAGCTGTGAAAAACCAAACTTCTAAATTAAAGTTAAATAAGTTTTTGGTAAAAATTAAATTTTTGGTACAAGCTTTTATCGCTGACTGTACTATTCTTTCGTCAAGTAACTAATAGTCGTCGAGAAAATTCTAAAAACCACAAACACAATTAGGTTGCGTTGTTTTATCACAGAGTTCCTATGGCCACCTCCTGTCTCCATCATCAGATCAACTCGATGGTACCTAAATATTACATTGTCACCCGACTTACATATGTATGCAAATTTTTAACTTCATCAGAAACCGGGAAGTGGGTTAAATTTAACTTACAAACATACATACATAGGTACATTGCAAGTTAAATAAAAGCTTGTAAAAAATACGGACGTGCATGTCGCACAAAACGTATATTTCGACACTCTCAAGGGAATCATAATTAATAGGGTACTTTCTGTTGACATATAACTATGAAATTTGGCAAGTAATATCTTCTAAGTAAGTACAGGGAAAAATCCGAAAACTATACATTTGTAATTGGGTACTTGACACATGTTGAATATTATAACACAATGTAGTTAAATGGATAGAAAATGAGCCATCAATTATAAAAAAGTGGAATTAAAAAAAATATATTGAGATTATAAAAAAATACAAGGCTCCAAAGTCTCAAAAAAAAAATTTTAATTAAAAAAAATTTTTTTATTGAAAAATAAATTGTATGACAACTATACACATAAACGCAATATTAAAGGGTCAAAATGGCAATGTCCTTGATCTTCCATACATTTAGGACAGACTTATATAATGTGACGTCACATCACATAATCATTTTGTTAGAGGCGTTTCAATCGTCGAGTGCGAGCGTCAGACTTTAACTCTCATTTCTGACCTTTGTGTTGCTTAAATGCCATGATATAGACATTTGATCCTCAGGAAAATCAAGATCGATTGACATTATTGTCAAAAAACTGTCAAGTAGCCAATTATAATTGTATGGGTGCCCAAATCTTTTTGAAGATTTTTTAACCTTTGTATAATATGTACCTACAAATATGTACGGAACCCTTGTCACAATTTCATAGAAGTTTGACGTTTAAAATAACACTTGCACAGTCTGGCCTATCAAAATCACTGCTAACTTATTTAACTCTAAGAGTATGTATGGGAAATCGGAATCTATGGTCAGAGCTTTTCGAGTTATATTTAAGTTCCATCCTATACTCTAGTACTAGACAAATAAAGTAATTAGTCCACTTATTGTATGATTAGATAAACAAGGACTTATAAATAAAAATGACTACACAACAACTTTTATTTTTATTGCATAGATAATACTTTTTGAAACGGAAATAAATAGTTGTTATCAGTGAAAACAATGTTTTATTACACCAGTTAGAAGTAGCTGGATTTAAATAATAATATCATTACAATTATTATAATTTAAACTATTATTATTATTATAATTTAAATGGAAAAAAATTGAGTACTTATTCATATTGACAGAGTATTTATCAAAGAGATATTTTTCTAAATATTTAGACCATAGGTACAATTTTACGAATAAAATAAATATACACCGAAAATTACAAAAAAAATGTTTCAAGGTCATAATAACAATTAATTACCACGTGTCAGAGAAATTTGTTTATTTTTAAGTTTCAGAATCCACTTGAACAAATAAAATTAAGAAAATACATTAGTATTGTTACAGTATATATATGCGTATTTTTACAGTAAATTTTCATTTATTATAAGTTTACAATAAAACATTGTCTCTTCAAAGACCTGGCGAAGATACTCAGAGACGCCACAGGAGACCGAAGAGCTGGCAGCTTCCTAGCTCAGAGTATTAGCTTAAACAATCCAGCGAGGAAATGCTGCCAGCTTTTTCGATACTAAGTATGCCCCAGGGGCTTTTTCTAGAATTATTATAGGTTTATTTTATATTTATTTATTGTTATTTTAGTATAGTTTGTAATTATATTTTTAATCATAGATAGATAGATAACTCTTTATTTGCACACCTCACTAAAAAGATACAAAAAAAGAAACATTGATTAAATGTAGAGACAGACAACAGCCAGTCTTATCGCTAAAGAGCAATCTATTTGGGTAGCGAAAACAGAGAAATTAATCGAAAAAGTAGGTGTTGCTAAAACGGTATGAAGCCTATGTTCACACACACAATTATAGTGAATACAAAAATAAGAAATACAAATAGACATATGTATAAATATATATAAAATAAACACAAATATTGCTAAATATGACAGCATCATGTCAGCCACAGAGTAAAATAACTATGTAATGTACAAACACTAAGGGAGAGATAATAGTACATTACGATACAAGTGCGAAAAATAGGAAATTCGAAACGAGTGGCGATAAATTAAAACACGACCAAAGGGAGTGCTTTAAATCGACACGAGTTGCGAATTACCTATTCGCACATGTATCGTACAACGTTTCACAGTACATATGGCCCTTTAAATGTTCGACACAGTAACGTAATATGCTAATTTTCGCACTAGTGCTATAAAGTAGCATCATATGTACTGTAAATAATGTTATTCAAGTGATTTTCGTAAGTAATCATAATGTTATTCTATATATTTAATTTCTTATAATCAATCCATTGAATTAAGTTAAAAACAATGTTAATTCCGTCGAGCCTAATATGAAATTTCAAGCAGTCCGAATAGATGTCTACGAGTGTGTATCTTGCTTTCGAAGAGTTGTTCCATGTAGATTTTTCTCAGCAGAAATATTTAGTGAAACAGCTTTATGATATTTTTTAATTCATAAGTTGTATCACCAAATTATCCTACTAAGATCGTTGATGGTCCATTTTCAGAAAATATTATTTATTTGGGTGTATCAGAAGTTGCTAAGCAGGCGAGGTGTTTAATGGTTATTTGCTTAAGAAAGGGGCATAGTTGTTTAGCTTTTAAAACATGTAACTCCTCTGGAGTTGCGGGCGTACATAGGCTACGGAGACTGCTTACCATCAGGCGGGCCGTATGCTTGTTTGCCACCGACGTAGTATTAAAAAAAACCCTTGTACAGCTTAAGATTCCACTTTCAAAATTCTTCTATTTTGTGATATTTCTCCGAAAAAGCAATATTAACAGGAATGGTAAACAACAACTTGGAGGTCAATTCGAACGCACATTTTATAATTTTCGCGTACATTCCGCTCATACCTGTCTGTGTATGTATTGGTACAAGCGTGCACGGGCGAATGATAACAAAATGTCAACATTTTGATGTCAAAATGAAAGAACTCTAGGTCCATGGGGTCCTAGCGCGCACAAGTTTTTTTTAGAGATATCACGAAACGTCTGGTTGACGTAACTGGTGACCGAAGAGCTGGCGGCATAACGTATAAGTATTGCGATACAAAGAAGAAATGCCGCCAGCATCCTGGGTACAATGCCTTGAGGCCTATTTTAGATATAAGCTAGTTATAGTAATCTGTATGTATCCATTATGTATATTGTTTTTGTAAATAAATAAATAATACATACAAAAAAATGGCTCCCTTAAATAAATAACTATGTATTAAACTCCTCGCCAATTTAGCTGTTTTAAAGTTTGACTCATGTTAGACCCGGCCGGGCCCGGGCCGAGAGTTCCGGCGCTTCGTTTTCTATGACAGGTGATCGGCGATACTACGACGGGGCACTTCATTATTTTATTACACTTATTATGCTGATAAAATACACCAAGTTTTGTAATTTTATCTCAACTACAAGGGGGTGCTCAACCATTTTGTTTTTTTTTTTTTTCTTTATTGGGGAAAAAAACAGACATAGGCAGATGATACAGAAAAGAGGATATTGGTTTTTACATTATAAGTGCAACCTACATCCTGAGACAATTCCCACTAGGATTTATAAACTAATGATTTATAAGTGGCATTGCCTTCGGATTGAGGTATAAAATGTTAGGAAGTTAGTATTGTATGAAATCCAAATAAATAAGTATTTATTTTGTTAGATTTTTGTTTAAGTATCTGTTTTCACACTATTTAAACATGTGATTTATGAGTTTGGAAGTAGAAATACATTTTTATTTGTATTTTTTATAATTAATTTTTCAAATGTAATTTTTTTTGAATTTCACTTTTAAAAAATCATAAAAAATAGAAATAAAAATATTGTTTTACTCAATAACTTTTAAATCACATTTTCAAATAATGTCAAAGCAACTACTTAAATAAAAATCCGAATATTATAAATTTTTTTTTTCGGATTTCGTACGATGTTGAAAAATTTCAAAGTGGTTGAAAACCCCTCTGTAATTGAGACAAAGTTACAAAACTTGGCTTATTTTATCAAGTTGTTAGTTAAGTAGAGTTTAAATTTTTCCCATACTAACGTGAACCGACCTAGCGATCACGTGATTTCCATAGAAAACTGAAGTGTCGTGTGCCCCGGCCCGGGCCCGTACCGTTGTAGCGTGAGTTATCCTTAATACTGACTGCAATAAATTAAAACTACCTAATTTGGTCAAAAAACAAACTATACTGCTATACATATTAACTGTCTACCTAATATATATCATCACACCACGATTGCCTATCTTACCTGCGGTTGTATGTAATTAAAAATACATTATATCACAGTTTGCGGTGTTATTATCTGCGAAGCGGTTTGGTATCTCCAGACCGTTGATAGACGTACTGACGAGTCCGACCACTATCGGACAAGTAGCTAGGATTCTCTAGACTAGCAGAATTGTGTACTTGACAAGGCTAGACCGGCCCGTGTCCGGGCCGAGGAGTCCGACACGTCATTTTCTATGACGGCTGATCGGTGATCACGTGGTGCCTTCCGAAAAAACTAAGCGCTGGAAACTCCGGTCCGGCCCCGGCCCGGTCTAGGCATGAGTTATCCTCAAACTTTTCTGCCCTGGTAGAACATAAACGAGAGGTTTTCACCACACCAATGATTGGCATATACTACATGTAAAACATAACAAATCTAAATTAATGCTTTTAAATATTGACCGTTAAAAACTATGCTGGTTAACATGAGGAGACAACTCGAAATTTCCACTCTAGAGGACTAATTTACACACGGTTTTCAAGGAATAAAGAGAGCCTTTCCAACTCGGAAATTCCGAGTAATACTTTTTAGTTCAGTACCCCTAGTGTAAATATTTTCGACAGCGAAACGTTACGTACGCGTTTGCGTTAAGTGTCATTTTGTATGAGATTTTTGACTTTCCAAAACGTCCCGCTTGGCGCGCTGTTCAAAAACCCATACAAAATGAGACTTAACGCAAACTCGTACGTCACGTTTCGCTATCGACTAAATTTACACTAGGGGTACAGATGTATAGTATAGTTTAGTTGAGAAGTATTTTGAAAATACCTATTTTGTATTTAGTATTTTAAATACAAATTTAAAAATTATTTTATTTTTTGTATTTGAAATAGCATGTCAAGGAAGTATTTCGATTTTGTATTTAAATACGTTTTATAAACTATTTTTCACATCTCTGAGCAGCACCCGCTAGAGTATAAAGACTATTGAGAGTTGATATCATCTTAAATGAACTAAGCTATAGGGTTAAAGCGATGGGCTAAATAATAAATAAATAAATATTAAAGGACATTATTACAGAAATTAACTAAGTCCCACAGTATGCTCGATAAGGCTTGTTTTGAGGGTACTTAGACAAATATATAAATATTTATAAATACTTAAATACATAGAAAACACCCATGACTCAGGAACAAATATCCGTGCTCATCACACGAATAAATGTCCTTACCAGGATTTGAACCCAGGACCATCGGCTTCATAGGCGGGGTCACTACCCACAAGGCCAGACCAGTCGTAAATTCTGGGCTGGAATCGTTTATTATTAACACATTCCACAATTTAATCTCGTTAACAAAATAACATCTAACGACACGTCATAAAGATATGGGTTTTAGGATATAAACGTTAATGACCTAACTAATGAGTCGGTATTTAGGAAAGATCGTTTGGTAACTCATTAAGACTGCTTAGCTAAGTGGTCGAGGTTCGATTCCCGATTCTTGTTAAATAATAAGTAGAGAAAGCTAGGTTTAACAAATCTTAAACGGCACTTTTTAATCAGACCTTATGGATATCCACGCAAAAAATATAAGTTGTCTATTGTATCCTCGAAAATGAAGGGTAATAACTTATTTATAAAATAAATCTCAATTAGGGATTATATATTTACATAATCAATTACAATAGCTATATTATCAAAAAACTAAGCCTAAATTAGCCTGAGGCATTGTTCCCAGGACACTGGCCGCGTTCCCTCTCTGCACAGTGAGGCTAAGTTTTTGTGCGAAAAAAGCGCCAGCTCGTAGGTCGCCAGACACCCAGACTAGTTTAGTAGAGATTTCTTTTACTAGTTTCTTGGTGTCGGACGACCAAGGACCGAAAGTTTCAATCGCAAGTGCCGCAAATACATAATTACTTTTTAAAAATGCATATATATATATATATATATATATATATATATATATATATACTGTGGCCCTAGTGAAAAAGGGTACAAGTCTCTGGCAGTTTAGGTGTATAAGGGCATAAGTGTTACGTGGAACTTACACCCCTTTACACCTGCGCTGCCAGAGACTTGTACCCTTTTTCACTAGGGCCACAGTATATATATACAAGAATTGCTCGTTTAAAGGTATAAGATGTAAATACATAGTAAATAAATTATAAGCGTTAAAGCTGTTGTAATATAAAATTAGATTATTTTTTATCTTAGCCTACAATTATACATGTAGATTTTGCTAAGTTATTGGCTATAAATTGTACTTTTCTTGAAATAAACATTTTTCTTTTAACCATGATGTTTGTTAAGACACTCGTAATTTCCATAAATATTAATATTGAATAAGCAGAAACGTCTGCGAACGATGCTATTAAGCTTTAAATAAATTTAAAAGTTAGAAAAATTATGATAAGTTGATTATCGAGATTTACGAGTGCTAATAGTACGAATACCGACAAGACCTTTATATAAATATTTTAAACTAACTAAAGTACAAAAGGTGGACTTAATACACCGTGTTTTTTTTTATTTGCGTTAATTTCGAGGGTGCATTCCCGAGCTTAAATTAAGTAACTTTCTCAAAGACACCGATATTCTAATTAACTCCATTTCGGAGATAATCAATCATTAATTTTGAACGTAAGTACTATCTCGGACGATCGACGTTCGAAATGACATTGACATGTCACAGTTTTCAATTGTTTGGTTGAGTTAAATGTAATGCCCGTGTTACAACAACGCTATATGCAACATTTAGTTACTTTTTATAAAAATAAAAATAGTAAAAAAAAACAAAAAATATATTTTTTTTGAAAATTAACTATGCCATTTAGTTTTCTTAAACATACTTACCGATACCCCGAAGTTAACGAAATTCAATAAAAACACGGTGTATATTCTTATATACAATAACAATATACATAATGGATATATACAGATGATTACTATAACTAGCTTATATCTAAAATAGGCCCTTGAGGCATTGTACCAAGGATGCTGGCGGCATTTCCTCGTTGTATCGCAATACTGATACGTTGTGCGAGGAAGCCGCCAGCTCTTCGGTCACCAGTTACGTCAACCAGACGTTTCGCGGTTTCTCCAAAAAATTTGTGCGCCCTGGGACCTCATGGACCTAGAGTTTCAACGCCAAATGGTACAAAATGGATTTAATTTCTTATATTATATATTCTTCATAGATAACTTATAATATAGTAACTCTAATGACTTACCTCAAATCATAAAACACAACATTTCATAATATTTCGACACTTTCCGATTCTCTCACTGTCCAAAGTAAACTAAATTATTTTGATCTCATTTATAATATAAAACAATATATACTCAGCAATAAATATTTACTCATATCGCATGTGTTTATTTATGTATACACAGTAGTTTTGTATGTATGTTTGTCTGTATAAATATATACATACATTTTTAGATTATTTTAATTTCATAGAAACAATCGAGATTTTCGAAAGGTCACCTATATTTCTAACACTAAAAAAACCTTTTTTCAATGTGAATGACTTATTTTATTCCATAGCACTTATAGGTATGTTTCTTTAACCATTCAGCAATTTTTAGGGTTCCGTAGCCAAATGGCAAAAAACGAAACCCTTATAGATTCGTCATGTCCGTCTGTCTGTCCGATTATGTCACAGCCACTTTTTTCCGAAACTATAAGAGCTATACTGTTCAAACTTGGTAAGTAGATGTATTCTATGAACCGCATTAAGATTTTTACACAAAAATAGAAAAAAAAAACAATAAATTTTGGGGGTTCCCCATACTTAGAACTGAAACTCAAAAAAAATTTTTCATCAAACCCATACGTGTGGGGTATATATGGATAGGTCTTTAAAAATGATATTGAGGTTTCTAATATCATTTTTTTGGCCGCTTTTTATTTTTTATTCGGGCTAATAGTCTCAAATAAACGATTTATTATATTACCTAGTTAAATTGTTTTATGTACTTAATATATATATATATATATATATATATTCGTGTTGTAGGTTATATATAACATTAATAATAAATCACTAAAAAATTACCGAAAATAATATATTAATACGCAATCATAATTAGCTGACTTATATTGAAATTAAATGAATTAAAAAGATAAATGAGTCCAACACATTTAAGAAAAAAGTCACTTCTGTGGACAATGCAATAAAAGTGAACGAATCTGGTGCATATATATCCTGTTTTTATTGTTTGAGTCTCAAGTACTGAAAACATGCTCTGAAAGAGGGTCATTGTTGTTCTAAATGTGGGCAGAAAGTGATACGTTTCTGCACTAGATCATTTTTTTACGATAAGTAATTGAAATTTAGTTTTAAATGGGTTTGTTATACAATTTACATTCTGATATTTAACTCCCCATTTAATAAATAAAGATACTTTTACCTAAATGGTTAATTCAAAGTACCCTCAAGAAATGCTATAAAAAGCTATACTAAGTCATGTTTAAAAAAATTCCCTCGTATTCGAAGTGTGTGTGTTTAACTCGGGTGAAAGGCATCATCGCATATTAAGTTTTAAATTTACAACCGACGTTTCGAAGACGGCGTCGTCCCCGAGGTCTCGGAGAAGACTGGCAAAAAATTGAGAGCTGACTAATTTTTTTTTTTTTTTTTTATACTACGTCTGTGGTCAAGAAACATACGGCCCAGTGATATTTGGCTGCGGTTTTCTGTAAGGTGGAGGTACTTCCTCAGTTGGGCTATAACCGCGAAAATCGAAGTTCGTCAATTGCGGGAATTTGTGTGAGAAAAAGAGAAAGATCGGAGAATTTCGGTTTTCGCGGTAGGCCCCCTGCTCTAGATCTGGAATGACATCCACTGTGCTGTGCCCTACCACACAAAGCGAGATGAAATCCACAGTGCCCATACCTGTCTTTTGGACGTAGAAGGACGTACCCGGGTCCGAATAATCGTGAAAGTTTAATCAGTGAAAGACATCATTTTAACAATCTACTAACCCAGCCTGTAAAATCCGCCGCAGCGTAACAATTAGCTTTACATACCTTACTTTGCGATGTCTACAGGATAGACGCTAACGAGTTAAGTATATCTACTATAATGTATACGATCCAAATTACAAAAACATTGTTTGCATGAAACAAACAAAACCTACTTCTTTTTCCTCGCGTTGTCCCGGCATTTTGCCACGGCTCATGGGAGCCTGGGGTCCGCTTGACAACTAATCCCAAGATTTGGCGGACACTAGTTTTTACGAGAGCGACTGCCATCTGACCTTCCAACCCAGAGGGTAAACTAGGCCTTGTTAGGATTAGTCCGGTTTCCTCACGATGTTTTCCTTCACCGAAAAGCGACTGGTAAATATCAAATGATATTTCGTACATAAGTTCCGAAAAACTCATTGGTACGAGCCGGGGTTTGAACCCGCGACCTCCGGATTGCAAGTCGCACGCTCTTACCGCTAGGCCACCAGCGCTTACAAACAAACAAAACAAACAAAACCTACTACCAATTTATACCTCAGTCTAATGAATAAATAAGATAAATTATTAAAAAAAGTAAACATAAGGCAACGCCACGGGAAATCACTAGTCTTCAAAAATGCCTCATCATCAAGGTCTCACGTCGCGACGGCTGTACAGTCAGCGATATTTTCCCGTATTAATTGTGTCAAGTGTACGCATGGACGTGACGTTTGCACTTTGTACTTACCGAGGGAGGAAGCAAATGTTTTGTGTATGCACGTTTTATAGTTTAATGTTATCGGATGTTTTTATAAGCTTTTATTTAACTTTCCCTGTTAGTATGTTAGTTGGTTTGTTAGTATGTATGCAAAATTTCAGCTCATCCGGAAATCGAGAAGTAGGTCAAATTTAGCTTCCAAAATTTGACCCTAGTGTGGGTCAGATCTTGGAAGCTAAATTTGACCAGCTTCCCGATTTCCGAATGAGCTGAAACTTTGCATACATATGTAAGGGTGGCAATGCAATATTATGGTATCATCGAGCTGATCTGATGATGGAGACAGGTGGTGGCCATAGGAACTCTGATAAACCAACGCAACCTATAGTCTGTATCTTTAGGTATTTAAAATAAAACCGGCCAAGAGCATGTCGGGCCACGCTCAGTGTAGGGTTCCGTAGTTACTCTTCCGTCACAATAAGCTAAACTGGAGCTTAAAGTATAGTAAATTGTTAACCAAGGGATGAAACGGTACTTTTCACCTGAGTTAAACAAATAGGCAAATTTGCATAATCAGTACCTAATTAAAATAAGTCTTTTTACTATGAAGGGAAAACTTTTTGCGATAACTCAAAAACAGCTAAACTGATCATATCCGCTATAGTTTTCATTTAATGTCTTTCTTAAGCTCTACTTTCACGATTTTTTTCATATTTTTTGGACCTATGGTTCAAAAGTTAGAGGGGGGGGGGACACATTTTTTTTTTCTTTCGGAGCGATTATCTCCGAATATATTCACTTTATCAAAAAATGTTTCTTGAAAACCCCTATTAGTTTTGTAAGACCTTTCCAACGATACCCCACACTCTAGGGTTGAAGCGAAAAAAAAATTTCATCCCCACTTTACCTGTAGGGGAGGTACCCTAAAAAAAATTAAATTTTTAGATTTTATTGTACGACTTTCTTGGCTTTATTGATTTATATATCCATGCCAAATTTCAGCTTTCTAGCACTAACGACCACGGAGCAAAGCCTCGGACAGACAGACAGACAGACAGATAGACAGACAGACAGACAGACAGACAGACAGACAGACGGACATGGCGAAACTATAAGGGTTCCGTTTTATGCCATTTGGCTACGGAACCCTAAAAAGGTAAACAAACAATTTGTAAATTTTCGGGTAGTTTTAATATTTATTGGTTAACCAACCAAATACAAAACCGCCTGGATCTGTCACTGAACGACCTGACTTTAAACCTACATTATTTGATCATGTAATGTTTTCATCTACCCTCAACTGCCTTAAGGAGCCATTTGAGGGTAGATTTTGTTTACCTTTTTTTAAATACCTAAAGATACAGACTATAATTGTGTTTGGGTTTTTAGAATTGTCTTGATGATTATTAGTTGCAAGGGAAGAAAAGTACAGTCAGCGATAAAAGCAACCAAAAATATATTTTACTACTGTGCCCCCTTGTAAAACAAATAACTATTATTGTTTTTTTTAGTTAGGTTTAATAGTTTTAGTAGTTTTATTTTTGAAGTACCTAGTAGACCTGTTAATGTATATTTTGCATAGTTTTGCTTTGTTACGTGGTTGCTAGTTATTATTTTACTATTTTGTTGGTGTGATAAAGAGCACCCTAAACCGACGAGCGTGTATGAGGAATGTCATGAAAGTGAAGGAAGCGAAAGAGGTATGTCAGGATCGTAGCAAGTGGAAATCCGTGGTCTCTGCCTACCCCTTCGGGAAATAGGCGTGATTGTATGTATGTATGTATGTGATATACAGATGTCAATAAGATCCCACAAGGACATTTCATGTAAAGTGTTGCCAAAACTAATACACACACTTTCACACTAAAAAGTCATCAGATCTCTTAATACCAAGACTTTTACTCCAATAATCCTAACTCTTTAACTATATGAGTCCTAAGTTTACAAGCTCTAACACTATAAAGCCATCATCTCGGTCAAACAGTACAGCTTCTCCTTCATCTGTATCTTTATCTTTAAGAAACAGTGGCAATACTATTAGCATTCTTATTAGCATTCCAATTACTGCTACCACACAAAATTGCACGAAGGTTCTAGGACATCAGGAACGTATGTTTTCAGGTTTGTAGGTATTTTTGTACCCCCATTTCAAGGAGTTGCAGGGTGAAAATTACAGATTTCTGGTAACCAAATATGTTTGCATATAGACACGACTTTACATGCCAAATTTCAGCCTTCTAAGACTTCAGGAAGTAGTCTATCTTTTCTATGACACGGAATTCATATGGACCGGACAGTGAAATTTAGGGTAACTATAAAATCTAAAGTATAATAATTATACCAATTATTGGTAGCCTAATAAAACTTGGTATTTTTAATCCCTTCGGCCGCGTATGTAACCGGAGTTTTGTAACCGGTTACTAAGTCTACCGACTACATAGTATCTTAAAAAATCCAGCTCTCTAGCGTTATTCAAACCGAAACTACGAGAGCTCAAAAATACGACGAAACGTGCCGATAAAGATAGGCACTGGCTTTTGCCTTTTGTCTGGTCTTGGCGGGGGCACGGCCGTGCCCCCAGATATACCTTGTAGGTATACAATCTGTTAATTTTGCTATTGTTTACAAGTTTAGTGGTTTTAACAAGTTTTCATTTATTGTTTAGTAAAATGTTGAGCTACAATTCAGCACACGTAATTTTGGTGACATTGCAGTCTTAGGAGCCGGCTGAGCCTCGCCCGTTAGGCTAGGCGAATAAAAGTACTCAATATCGAAAATTTATTAAGTTAAGACATATTTATGTAAAAAAGAGATCGAAACGCAAGGACCCACGTCAATAACTCTCTTCTTCCTCGCGTTGTCCCGGCATTTTGCCACGGCTCATGGGAGCCTAGGGTCCGCTTGGCAACTTATCCCGAGAATTGGCGTAGGCACTAGTTTTTACGAAAGCGACTGCGATCAGACCTTTCAACCCAGAGGGTAAACTAGGACTTATTGGGATTGGGATTACTCCGGTTTCCTCACGATGTTTTCCTTCACCGAAAAGCGACTGGTAAATATGAAATATGTGGCATTATCTATGAAAAGGGACCTTATTGTCGATGGCGCTTACGCCACACTGCGTCGCGCAGCGTTCTGTTTGTATCGGAGCATCGTTTATGACGGCGGAAGCGCCATCGACAATAAGGTCCCTTTTCATAGATAACGTCACATATTTCGTACATAAGTTCCGAAAACTCATTGGTACGAGCCGGGGTTTGAACCCGTGACCTCCGGATTGCAAGTCGCACGGTCTTACCGCTAGGCTACCAGCGCTTCACTCATGTAAATAAAAGTTAGAGCCCAACTGGGGAAGTACCTCCACCTTACTTTCTGTAAGGTGGAGGTACCGCAGCCAAATAACACTAGACCCTACTCATAGTGTTGTGTTCCTGCCGGTGAGTAAGGTTGCCAGAGCTCAACGAGGGTGGGAGGGGGTTAGGGTCGGCAACGCGCATGTAACTCCTCTGGAGTTGCAGGCGTACATAGGCTACGGATACTGCTTACCATCAGGCAGGCCGTATGCTTGTTTGCCACCGACGTAGTATAAAAAAAAAAAAGTTTATGAGACTGCTAGTTTAACAGTACAGACGCGGTTTATTTATTTAGTATACATTTTTACACAAATTTTAGTAAATATTTTGAACTTGGAGAGACTTTACACCTCCAAATTTTATTAGTATTAGTACTCTGACATTGGGGACCTTTTACATCTCCAGATCTAATGTGTTTTTAACCATAGAGACTATACATCTCTATTGTATTGTAGTAATTATTTATTTTAAGATTATTATAATGTAATGTTTACCCAGGTATTGGCTGTTGTATTTATAAATGTTGTTATGTATTTTTCACTATATGATGTTACTATAATGTTGTACTGACTTGTAAAAGAGCCCTTGAGGCCTACTTGCAGAATAATTTTTTGAATTTTTACCTAATATTATTTAATGTTATACGCACAAAGTAAAAGTCAATCCCAATATTTTCATGTAGAATGTTGCCAAGACGAAACCATAAGGCTCGCACTGTCAAAAGTTATCAGTAACTCTACAAGATCTAACTTCACAAACTACACCTTAGTCAAAATATGTGGCTTGGCCTAAATATGTGGATGGACCGATTTCGATGCGGTTTAGGTCAATGCCAGTTTTCTTGCGGTGGTGTTAGCTATATTTGATAAAAATCCAGCGGTTTGAAGAGTATATTAGCTCTTTTCCAAAATGATGCAATGCATTTTTGGCATAAATGGATGTTTTGATTTCGTAAGGGTTTTTTTTTAATTTTAATATAATAGCTTGTTTAACTATGACGAATAATGAGATAGTACAGAAGTCAAATTCTATGATACAGACAAGGAATTTGATACGAAGGCAAATAAAAAAGACTTGTTACAAGCATTTATTTAACTTGCAATGTATATGTATGTTTGTATACGGGTCAAATCTTGTAAGTTAAATTTGACCCACTTCCCGGTTTCCGATGAAGCTGAAAATTTGCATACATATGTAAGTCGGGTGACAATACAATATTATGGTACCATCGAGCAGATCTGATGATACAGACAGGAGGTGGCCATAGGAACTTTGTGATAAAACAACGCAACCTAATTGTGTTTGGGGTTTTTAGAATTGTCTCGATGAGTATTAGTTGCCTGTGGAAAGAAATGTACAGTCAGCGATAAAAGCTTCTACCAAAAATGAATTTTTTGACGAAAACTTATTTTTGATTGTGACTTAAATTGCTCAAAACTGATTCCGACGTAGTTATTGACTACTAATGAATTACAATTATATTCATGTATACATACAATCAGTGTTGGAGGAAAGTTAATTCCAATTGACTATTAAATAAATAAATATTATAGGAAATTATTACAAAAATTGACTAAGTCCCACAGTAAGCTCAATAAGGCTTGTGTTGAGGCTACTTAGACAACTATATATATAATATATAAATATTTATAAATACTTAAATACATAGAAAACACCCATGACTCAGGAACAAACATCCATGCTCACCACACGAATAAATGCCCTTACCAGGATTTGAACCCGGGACCATCAGCTTCGTAGGCAGGGTCACTACCCACTAGGCCAAACCGGTCGTCAAAATGAAACCGTAACGGACGGTTATAGTTTACGGTTCAATTTGTAATGGTTGATTGTCAATTGAATTAACGTTTCGGCCAACACTGCATACAATACGCACGAAAACATGACCCTCCTTTGGCAATCGCGTTTAAAAATCACCTCATATAAATGAAGATTTTATTTCCAGGTCGGTTTCAAAGGTTACGGCCTGAGCCCGGCGCAACTCGACACGTCAGCGAGCTTCACGTACTCCGACGGAGCCACGTACACGATCCGACACGGATCCGTTATCATAGCGGCCATCACGTCCTGCACCAACACGTCCAACCCGAGTGTCATGCTGGGCGCAGGTAGAGACATACATACACACGTACACCATTCGACACGGATCCGTGATCATAACGGCTATCACCTACACCAACACCTCCAACCCGAGCTTCATGCTGGGCGCAGGTACAGACATACATACAAACATACACGATCCGACACGGATCGGTGGCCATAGCTATCACCTGCACTAACACCTCCAACCCGAGCGTCATGCTGGGCGCAGGTACAGACAGACATACGTACAATATCCTACACGGATCCGTCATCATAACGGCTATTACCTGCATTAACACCTCCAACCTGAGTGTAATGCTGGGCGCTGGTACAGACAGACATAAATACGTACACCATCCTACACGGATCCGTGATCATAACGGCTATCACCTGCATCAACACCTCCAACCTGAGTGGAATTCTGGGCGCTGGTACAGACAGACATACATACGTACACCATCTGACACGAGTCCGTGATCTACGCGGCCATCGCCTCCTGTCTACGTCTAACCCGAGCTTCATGCTGGGCGCAGGTACAGACAGACATACATACGTACACCATCTGACACGGATCCGTGATCATAGCGGCCATTGTTTACATATCTGACACCATTATTGACATTTAATTTATGCTCATTTTATCCGCATCAAGTTACATTGTACAGTCAGCGTCAAATACTTCGTAGCAGTCAAAGTGGCCAAATAGTTCGGTACACCATACTAAATATATGGTGTACCGAACTATTTGGCTACTTTGGTTGCTACGAAGTATTTGACGCTGACTGTACGTTTGATATGTACACCGTGGGCTCGAGTAACTAGACAGATTTTAACCACGCATTCTCGAGGTCATGAGGAGCAAAAAATGTTATATGACTTTTGGTCAAATACGGCAAAAAAATGTGTGTGTATGTCTTTTCTGCACACGACAACGTTATTTCCCTTTACATCTTGGCGAAAAAAACATTACAACGAATAAGTATTTTTTTTATTTATTCACAGAAAAAAATTACGAGTTTCATTTAAAACTTTAATGTATGTATGTCTAAACCAAGTCACATAGTAGCAGCGAAAGTCTGCAACGCTGCCAGTTTTCAATGAAAACACAACAGTTTTTTACTGAGTTATTATAGAAACAAATAGTTACAAGAATTGTCAATTATCTCTTAATCAAGATCGATTTCAGAAAACTTTGTATGACATTTTAGTCTCTAAATGCGGTCAAGAATACATCGTATTATTCGAGCCCACAATGTGTGGTGTATCACGAGAAACCCGAAAGATTTTAACTACGTATTTCTGAGGCCACAAGGAGTAAAAAATGCCGTATGACATTTTTAATACATTTTACACACATAAAACATTTTTAATTTGTATTTTTTTTTCGTTTTTTGAATGTATAAACATCAAATGTTATTAGTTGACCTGTGACATAAATAGTACATTACTATAGAGGCCGGGAAACGTAGGGTTGCAGGCCAAGTAGATATAGACGGATAGAGATAGTATAGTAGATATGGCCGGCAACCCCGTTTCTTGCCGAGATTTGTATAGTGCTTATCTCAAACTTGCAATTAAAATAAAAAATTGTAGTCAATTTGTTTTGTGGTGAACTACTCGGCTCGCCACTCTACCAGCGGCGGTGCCTTACGCGCAAGTCCGCGCGCCTGCGCCATGCGCCACCGCCGTTGCTTAGCAACGAATATGCACAACAGATCACCGTACCAAGCTAACGGAAAAATAATATTTGTTGATGGTTGAATGCCAAGACGTTGTGTCACAATATGACGTTAAAAAACAAAAGAAGGTTGCTTTACAGTCCTAGGTGTGTAAGGCTGTATGAAATTCCTTTACATATCATCTTCACTCATCGCACCTGATATGTAGTATTTCCGGACCTAATTTGACGTAAGTCATGTCATCATTTCATAGCAAGATTGAGAAAATTATTTTTTTATATTGTTTCCTTAAACTTTGTTTTTGCAAAGTGTTATTTGTCTTTTTAGGGTTCCGTAGCCAAATGGCATAAAACGGAACCCTTATAGTTTCGCCATGTCCGTCTGTCTGTCTGTCTGTCTGTCTGTCTGTCTGTCTGTCTGTCCGAGGCTTTGCTCCGTGGTCGTTAGTGCTAGAAAGCTGAAATTTGGCATGGATATATAAATCAATAAAGCCGACAAAGTCGTACAATAAAATCTAAAAATTTAATTTTTTTTTGGGTACCTCCCCTACACGTAAAGTGGGGGTGAATTTTTTTTTTCGCTTCAACCCTAGAGTGTGGGGTATCATTGGAAAGGTCTTTCAAAACTAATAGGGGTTTTCAAGAAACATTTTTTGATAAAGTGAATATATTCGGAGATAATCGCTCCGAAAGAAAAAAAAAATGTGTCCCCCCCCCTCTAACTTTTGAACCATAGGTCCAAAAAATATGAAAAAAATCGTGGAAGTAGAGCTTAAGAAATACATTAAATGAAAACTATAGCGGACATGATCAGTTTAGCTGTTTTTGAGTTATCGCAAAAAGTTTTCCCTTCATAGTAAAAAGACTTACTTTAATTAGGTACTGATTATGCAAATTTGCCTATTTGTTTAACTCGGGTGAAAGGTACCATTTACTACACTTTAAGCTCCAGTTTAGCTTATTGTGACGGGAGAGTAACTACGGAACCCTACACTGAGCGTGGCCCGACATGCTCTTGGCCGGTTATTTTATTTACCAATGAGGATATTTAGACGTCGAGATTTAAAAGGCGTTTAGCACTAAGTAACAATAAAAATCCTTTTATTTTTACAATTTTCATTAACTCTGAATCTAGGCAAATTCCAGAAAGTTTATGGGACATTTTAGCCTTTAAATATGACCAGGAATACACTCTATCTATATCTATATCTTTCGGGTTCCTCGTAAAACATCGTGTATAATTAATTATACAGTTTGCCCTAATACTTTTGACAACAACTAACTTTCATTGATAATAGTCTCAGTAGTAAATTAGGTTAAGGTTCCAGTAGCAAATTAGGTTAAATATCTATTTGTTCTTGCTCCAGGTATGCTCGCAAAGAAAGCAGTGGAGAATGGACTGAGCGTGTTGCCGTACATCAAGACTTCCCTCTCTCCTGGTTCAGGAGTAGTCACGTATTATCTCAGGGTAAGTGTATAAATTCATGCGCTATGTTATATCCTCGTAAGGCCCAAGGTCCTACCTATAGGACTTATTCAGTTCGATGAAATTTAAATCATATTCAATTAGGACAGAGTTGCATTTGTTTTGTTTCGTGCAATTTTCAAACAAAATAAAATTTACTGTATTCCGTGCACTATAGGTTCAAATTCCAGTGGCAAATTTTGGATTTTTCATTTCTATAGTTGGGCCTTAAGAGGATATCCTAAAACCTTACCGTTCAGAATCCGACTAGCTTGACTGCAGAGGTATTCAATTTAATTCAATGCATTATTTTTACTTTGAATAATACAATCCATATTAGTGTTAGTAAGTACATCGCATAGCAAAACTTATAAATCTGTGATACCTATAACAACAAACAAAAATAAACACTAATTAAAAAGCGGCGCGGTGCGGCGAACGGCGGCGCTGCGCCATCGCTAGCACGTTTACAATACTGTTTGCAAGGGTCGGAATCGGTTTTTAAAATACCGGTAAGTACCGGTTTATTTCACACACACACAATTGCTGTCTACAACGGTTAATAATATAAATTCGTGTAATAATTTTACTCTACCTAAATTATTATCAAAATTATTGTTATTATTATCAAAAATGTTTTACTATTAGTAACCTATTATAAAACCAAAACTTCAGCGTAGGATGTAATTCAAATTAGTATTGTTTTCAATCTGACTCCACAACACAGGCATAGCCTAGTGTGGCAGTCATAGGTTAAGGAAATCTTGTAAAATTTTTGGTAAATAAACTATATTTATTTATTTATTTATTTATATTTTATTTCAGTTTTCCTCCAAACTTTAATAAGAACGCGAACGTTTTAAGAACTTTATTGTAACCTAAAAAGACCGGTTTATTACACGAGCGACACAACGGCCGGTCGGCCTGGTGGTGTGCCCTTAGACACCGACATAGGAAGGAACCGGTTTTTATTGTTCTAAACCGGTTAATTTGACAAGAACTGTTCTCATAAAAAACCGGTTTAAAAATAACGGTTTTTCGAGCGAAATCGAAATTATAAGTTAACGTTTCTGTATCTTTTGATGTTTACATGTTTATGTTTACATATATGAACCTTCAGGTTCTGAACAATAAATAAAATAAAATAAATAAATAAATAAAAGGTTTTACGCTAAGTACATGATAGTGGTTCCTAAGATGTTTTAGTAATGACGCACACCGCTTTCTAACTATTGCGTCGAAACTATCAGTGTGCGCCTCGGCAAACATAGTTGACGCACTGCAGTAACGCGGCAGCTCGAACAGCACTCTAAACGCTTTATTGTATTGCACGCGCAGTGCGTTGTATGCCCGCTGCTTAAAATTGACTCACAGATTGCAATATTGTGTAATATAATTAATTCATAATTTCTCCATGCTATTTCGCAGCTTACTGTACTTCAGCTGTTTATATTATACCTCTTCTAATAATCCACCTCTTAACTACAAGTATACTATCCGTCTGAATTGACGACCGAGGTCATATTACTATCTCTCTCACTCTTGCAATGACCACGTAAGCATGAATAACATGGGCCCATAACCTATTGGGTTTGGAGTGGAATTCTACCAGGATTGAATAGAGTAAAACATTATATTGTCGCAGACAGCAAAACGATACGTGTATTCATTTGTTTGCAAACTGACAAAATAAAGAACCACAGACAAAATAAAATAGCTTCCAGCTAAGGAACATTGGGTTTAAAACCTGTTTGGTTTATATGTTCTAACACCTGCCCTTAAACCGAACAGTTTAAACCAAGATTATAAACACAATTAAAATGTTTGTCTTTGCCTAGAGGCTTTGTCAAAACATCCGCAGGCATTTGATCAGTAGACAAGTATTCTAAGTTAATAATTTTATCACTTACGACTTGCCGCACATAATGATGTCGAATGTCTATATGTTTACTTCTACTATGGTTAATTTGGCTGTTACAAATCTTCTGCGCCGACTGACTATCATTGTATAGAGTAATGGGTAAGTATTTACCTAAGCATTCATGTAAAAAGGTCCTTATGAATGCAGCTTCTTTCGCTCCTTCGCATAACCCCATGTACTCTGATTCGGTTGAAGATAAGGCAATGGTTCTTTGCTTACGACTCTCCCATGACACAGCCGAGTTGCTTATCTTGAACACATAACCTGTATATGAACGTCGGTCCAGCGGGTTAGACGCCCAATCTGCATCTACATACCCTGTAACAGATAACGTTGATTTCTCATATTGCAAGGAATAATCCATAGTTCCTTTTAAATATCGAAGAACACGCTTCGCCGCTTTCCAGTGCGTTTCAGAATAACAGTTGTTGAACTGGCTTAATAGGCTTGCTGCATGGGCAATATCTGGTCTTGTGCACACCGCTAAATACATAATGCATCCAATCAGGCTTCTGAACTTAGAGTCAGGATCAGTCTGTTCTCCCTTTTCAAATTTCAAGCCGGTCTCTAAAGGTGTGTTCACAGGCTTGCAGTCTGCCATATTAAATTGTTCTAACACTTTCTGTATGTAATTTTTCTGATCAAGAGTAATTTTATTTTTATCTTGAGTCAATCTCATGCCCAATACATGTGTAGCACGACCAAGATCCTTCATTTCAAATATTCTCATTAGTTCTTCCTTCAGCTTTTTCTTCTCTGGTGTGTCTTTACTGAAAATCAGAATGTCATCAACATATAATGCTAATATAATAAGATTACCACTATCATCCGATTTTATGTAAACACAGGGCTCGCTGAGTGATTTTCTGAACTTGAGGACCTTCAGGGCATTATCAATTTTGTCATACCAGGCCTTTGATGCCTGTTTCAGTCCATATACTGCTTTGTTCAGTTTAAATACATAGTTTTCTTTACCTTTGACTTTATACCCATCTGGCTGTTCCATATACACAGTCTCCTTTAAATCACCATTGAGGAAGGCTGTCTTCACATCCATGTGATCAACATTCATGTCTAAGTTGACTGCCAGGGCAAGTAAAATACGTATGGTTGAGTACCTTACCACAGGGGAGTAGGTCTCATTGTAGTCTACACCATATTCCTGGGTAAATCCCTTAGCTACTAATCTAGCTTTGTAACGAAGTAACTGACCTTCCAATCCAAGTTTCTTTTTGAAAATCCATTTAACAATTTACAGCTTTCTTTCCAGCAGGTAATGTTGTCAATAATAGGATCAGCTGACAAAGGATCTGCAGTTAAAGGATCTGCATTTCTAATAGTATTATCTATGCCATCACTAATTAAATGTAACTGGCCATCTGTAGTAGAATTTTGCTGATTCAGTTTTATATCTTTATACATTTTATCTTCAAAGAACTGTACATCTCGAGACTTAATACATTTAGACGGGTTTTCAGGGTCAATTAGTCTATATCCTTTTGATCCATCGCAATATCCCACAAATACATACATTTTGCTTTTTGCATCTAATTTCTTACGTTTTTCACTAGGAATCATTGCATAGGCGACACAGCCAAATACTCTCAAATTAGATAAATTGACTTTATTACCTGACCATAGCTCTTCAGGTGTGGTCCCTCTTACCGCCTTACTTGGTGACTTATTCTTAATGTATATTGCTGTATTCAATGCCTCGGCCCAGAACCTCGGGTCCATTCCAGCATCCTGCAGCATGCAGCGTCCTGCCTGCATAACCGTGCGGTTGGCGCGTTCTGCGACTCCATTCTGGGCTGCACAATATGGTATGGTTGTCTGATGCTGGATGCCGTGCTCTTTCAGAAACATCTGGAACTGTTTATTCACATATTCAGTGCCATTATCTGAACGAATCGCTTTTATTTTCAAATCAGTTTGATTCTCAACAAAACTCTTAAAGGTTTTAAATACAGACAATACTTCATCTTTACTTTTAATAAAATATCCAAAAGTCATTCTAGAATAATCATCAATGAAAGTCAAGAGATATCTACTACCACTGAATGATGAAACTGGCATAGGTCCCATTAAATCAGAATGAATCAGACCAAGTTTCTCAGTAGCTCTGGTATAAGACCTTTTGGGGAATGGTAATCGACTTTGTTTCCCTTCAAGACATGCTACGCAGGGAATATGTTTATCATTAGTGTAATCAATTCCACTAGCCATACCTTTTTTTAGTAAATCCATACTCCGTCTGTTTAGATGTGAAAGTCTACGATGCCACAACTCCTGGGATGACTTCATTTCACACAGATTAGCAGCTTCTTGATCCCTTGAAAGAACCTTAAGTACTGGCTCACCCAAATCCTCAGAGTGACATGCCGCAGCTAGCTCGTATCCATGTGACGGTTGACTCGTCATGTCCAGTTCATAGACGCCGTTCACCTTCGTAGCACTGGCAATTACATCTTTGCCGCAATAAATATCGCATTTCTGCTTCTTAAAATGCACTTCGAGTCCTTTGTCTACCATCTTGCCAACGGAAATAAGATTTGTTGACAATCCCGGCACGTAAACAACATCGCTTATTTTCGTAGTTTCACTGTGTCCTTTTAACAACAATTCGACGGTTCCATGTCCCTCACTATGCAACTTTTCTTTATTCGCCACTGTTACTGAACGCGGAGTTTCCAAAACATAATTTTGCAATAACGTTTTATCGTTTGACATATGACAAGTTGAGCCGCTGTCAATGTAAAAGGAGTTTGACTTAACGTCAACTGCCAAAGCGGTTAGCAACGTTCCGTTCCACGCTTTTTCAGTCTTCTCACTGCGTTTCTCACTTTTATTGGCTTTGTTTGGACAGTTTTTCGCATAATGATTCGGTTTCTTACATATGAAGCACTTAACCTTCGATGGATGTTTGTTGACACTTTTTGAACTAGAACCCCGGTTTGTAAACATAGAACTTTCTTCGGTCTTATCGTCTCGTCGTAAATTTTCTTGTAGTAATTTACTTTTTACTGTTTCACTGCACAATTTAATGTTAGAATTTTCCAATGCCATAATAAGTGGATCATAGCCTGGTGGTAGACCACTTAACATAATTACTGACAGGAAATCATCATCTAATGGAGAATTTATGTCTCGTAGTTGTTGATCTAAATCAGTGATCTTCAAGAGATACGCCTCCATATCCTTAAATTGCTCTAGTTTCAATCCAAATAAAGTACGTAGCAGTCCTAGTCTTCTACATAGCACTTTATCTTCGTAGGCATTTTTCAAATTGTTCCAAGCTTCGTATCCAGTCTTTGCGTTACGTACATGTGAAAACGATGACGGCTGCACCATCAGGCATATTTTTGCAAGCGTTCTCTGTTGTTGACGCTCATCGCTGACCTTGGGAACGCCGGTAGACTCTTCCTGTATGCAATCCCATAGATTTTCGTGAATCAAGTACATACGCATCAAAAACTTCCAGTTTCCATAGTTAGCTATGCCACTGAGCTTTTCAAAATTGACTGCGATCCCGGAACTCGACGTGGAAGACGAGGTCGTCGTCGGCAAATTTTCATACGACATTTTCGAATTAATTTTTGAACTTTTTGCCGAAAACTATTTACGTACTAATTATTCGCGTATCCTGGGCCCATAACCTATTGGGTTTGGAGTGGAATTCTACCAGGATTGAATAGAGTAAAACATTATATTGTCGCAGACAGCAAAACGATACGTGTATTCATTTGTTTGCAAACTGACAAAATAAAGAACCACAGACAAAAACAAATAGCTTCCAGCTAAGGAACATTGGGTTTAAAACCTGTTTGGTTTATATGTTCTAACACCTAGGTCGTTAGTTTGGTTGGTGGATAGTATAAATAAATAATAAATAACTCTTCGGAAACGGAAAAAAATTGACCACGTATTCCTGACGTCACAAAAGGAAAAAATCATACAAATTTAAGTCAATTCCGCCAAAAATTTTTTTTTTTTGGATTCTACTATTTGTATGTTTTTAAACATAATAAGTACATGTTTTTGGAAAATTTATAGATTAATAGGGAGCGTGCGTGAACTGTAGGAGGCAGCACAGGAGCCGTCAGATTTTTGGCGCGAGGCGTAAATGTGACGTTTATTGTGCCGGTGTAGCCCAGAAGATGGCAGAAACTACTATGCACAAGAAAACACGTGACGTGTAAATGTGCATGTTTATGGTTCCGATTCAGGCCACAAGATGGCAGACTCTCCAACGCGCACGGTCCCTATATGAATTGGTACCTATTTTTTCGTAAAAACTAGTCTATTCAAAGGGTTCCTTGTCACTTTGATATCTGTCAATAAGGACGTTTAGACTACGTCCCAATTATATGCTCTCTGAGGTCCCATAGTGGCGACATCGCCATCAAAAAGGCGTTATGCACTAAAACACGTTAAAAAAACGTTTTTTTTTTAAATTGGTATTAACTCTGAAACTAGGCGAATAAAAAAAAAGTTTGTATGACATTTTTGTCTTTAAATACGATCCGCAATATACAGTCAAAATCTTTCCGTTTCCTCGCGGGTACCGTGTATAATTCATGATTCTGCCATTTAGCACAAATCCAGGTCGAAACACCATATTCGGGTTAAAGATATTTTATTTATCTCAAAAGAAATATTACATTTCGCTTAATGAGATAAGTTGATACATACAAAAAAAATATATAGGGAGCGTTAATAGTGATGTAAATTACATATTGTTTTTATTTCTAGTAGGGAATAGTAATAACAAAATGAATACAATATCACTGCTGACATAAACTACTTAACAGGTAATATTAACTTCGATTTTTTTTTTCAGGAATCTGGAGTGGTCCCGTACCTTGAAAAGTTAGGCTTTGATATCGTAGGCTACGGATGTATGACGTGTATCGGGAACTCTGGACCCATTGATGACAACATCGCCAACACTATTGAGAAGGTATGTCACCAGCTGGCTGTCACCAGGTTGCAGATACTTATATCAGTGCTTCGCGCTCTTTTAACCCTTTGAACGCTTTATGTCATATACGCAAACATCACTCAAACGCCTAGGTCCCGGGCGCAAGCTAATGTAAACCTTATTCGAAAGTGTGAAGGTTACTTTGACAGCATCTGCCATAACACCATAGTTACTTCTGTTTTACTTTATTTATTTATTTATTCGTATGGCATTTACAGAGTCGCTTAATTCTAAATTATAATACAATATCTAAGTTCTTCACCCATTGGGCAACGTTTGTTTTACTCATTTCCTCAAAGGTTAACTGGAAGAGATCCCATACAGGGATAAGTTCGCCTTTGTTGTATTGAATTTACTCTGTTTCGTGTTTCGTGCTTCTTTTTTGTGTTTTTATTTCTATGTACAATAAAGTATATACAACATACATACATACACCTATAATTGTGCTTGGCGCTGTGGGCACAACTAGTAATGAGGACTTTAGGTGTTCTTGGCGTTCAAAAGGTTAATAGCGATGTAATCAAATCAGCTAGGCATGTTTTAGAACGCCATTTGACTTTGATCATCATAATTTCATTGATATGTGTTACATTTGTTAAATATCAAAAAGTAGCGCCATCTTACCGGGCATCGGCGAAAGGTTGTGGCGCCATCGCTCGAAACGATGCCGCCATACCTTTGGCCTTTGATGTATTATATGGCGCCACTTTTTGATATTTAACAAATTTAACACATACCAGTGAAAGAATAGGGATCAAAGTCAAAAGGCGTTCTAAAAGTTTTAATTATGTGTCGAAAGATGGCATTAAATTAACAAACTAATATGATTATGTTCTAGTTGTAACCGTTCTTATCTAAAAACCAAATATATGAGAAACACACAAGGGAGAGGGCTACACTTTTTTTTTTGCCTTTAAATGTTCATACCGTATCATATACCTGTTTCTTTCCAATAGAACGAGCTGGTGTGCTGCGGCGTCCTCTCCGGCAACCGCAACTTCGAAGGCCGCATTCACCCCAACACTCGCGCCAACTATCTCGCCTCTCCCCTATTGGTCATCGCCTACGCTTTGGCGGGCACTGTCGATATCGACTTTGAAACTCAACCACTGGGTAAGAAATTTAAAGAGGCTAAGATACTGAGCTGTTATACCCCAGATCTGAATGCCATAAGACATAACAGTATAGAAGTAACCGAAGTAAATATATTTAATATGGAGCATCAATTCCAAAACTCGCGCTAAATATCTCGCTTCTCCTATTGGTCATCGCCTACGCTTTGGCAGGCACTGGGTAAGAACTATTTACTTAAAAAGGCTAAGAAACTGTGGTGTTTTACTCCAGATCAGAATGCCATAGGACATAAGAGTATGGAAGTAACCGAAGTAAACATATTTAACATGAAGCATTCATACATTTTGAAGAATGAAGCGGTTTCTGTATATGCTGATTTACCCCGAATCAGTATGCCGTAAAACAAAATACAGTGATCGTAGCCGAAGTAAAATGGGCGACCTGTCTCCACGTATTTGAATTGTCACGTAGTATTCCCCAACTAGTTATAGACTACTATACTCTGTATCTATAGATATTTAAATAAAAGTAAACAAAATCTACCCTCAAATGGCTCCTTAAGTCAGTTGAGGGTATATAAAAACATTACATGATCAAATATTGTAGGTTAAAGTCAGGTCGATCAGACCCAGGCGGTTTTGTATTTGGTTGGTTAACCAATAAATGTTATAACTACCCGAAAATTTACAAATTGTTTGTTTACTTTTATTTAAATACCTAAAGATACAGAGTATAGATGACGCCAGAATGGGTGTCCTTTGTTTCTAGTCTTGTTCCTTATACTGGTAATAAAAAAAACAAGAATTAGACACAATTGGTAGGATTGAGGAGTCGAGTTTTGAACTACCTCCGGTTTGACTACTAGCTATTTAGTTACCCTTTTTCACATTATTTCTATACTCTTCACAGACAATAAACTCCTAATCTACAAATCTATTCTTAAGCCAGCATGGATGAACGGCATACAACTTTGGGGCAGTGCCAGTAACTCTTAACATCTCAATAATACAAAGAATGTAAAGCAACATACTGCGGTCCATATGTAACGCTCCGTGGTTCACAACCAACTCGGAAATACATAAATACCTGCAAATCAATACTGTGAAGGAAAAAATCCTTCATGCAACTAAAGCATATCAACGTAGATTAAGCCACCACCCAAATGACCTGGCAGCAAAACTCACAGACAAGGGATATGAAAAAAGCTTAAAAAGAAAATACATCTTCCCTCATACATAGATAGGAAAAAAAAAGTTGAAGCTAAATGAGTAGAAGTCCTCACTGGAGGACTGTCTCTCGCATTCAACCAATCTGCTTATAGTCTGACTGATCGCAGATATAGCTAGAGAAAAAAAAATTATACTCCGACACAGCTTTGTTTGTAGAAAAAGGCGGTACATTTAAAAAATTTTGGCTCGAAGGGTTTATCTACCATAGAAAATTTGAATTTCGTGCCTTTCTTACCCGACTGCCAAAGGGAGGAGGGTAATGTTTTTCGAGAGTATGTATGTATGTATGTATGTATGTCTTTTTCTTTGTGGCCTCCTGTAGCCTAAACGGCTTGATGGATTTTGATGTATGAGGTATCTTTAGATTCGTCTTGATCACGGGAGTGGCACAGTATGTTTTTTTGGGGGTAACTTTATAAATAAAAATAAAAAAAAATATAAAAAAAATAACAAAAAACCCCACTGCACAATATTCTTGTGGGGCTTGTTTTTCTCTTTTTTAGTGTGCAGTGGGGTTTTTTGTTTTTTTATAATAATTAATTTTTTCTACTGACAAGTTGGATGTGTTGTGCTGGTGGCCTAGCGGTAAGAGCGTGCGACTTGCAATCCGGAGGTCGCGGGTTCAAACCCCGGCTCGTACCAATGGGTTTTTCGGAACTTATGTACGAAATATCATTTGATATTTACCAGTCGCTTTTCGGTGAAGGAAAACATCGTGAGGAAACCGGACTATTCCTAACAAGGCCTAGTTTACCCTCTGGGTTGGAAGGTCAGATGGCAGTCGCTTTCGTAAAAACTAGTGCCTACGCCAAATCTTGGGATTAGTTGTCAAGCGGACCCCAGGCTCTCATGAGCCGTGGCAAAATGCCGGGACAACGCGAGGAAGAAGAAGTTGGATGTGTTTTAGTATAAATATATTTGTGTACAGGTAAGCGCGCCGACGGCAGCGCGGTGTTCCTGCGCGACATCTGGCCCACGCGCGCCGACATCCAGGACGTCGAGAACAAACACGTCATCCCCAACATGTTCAAAGAGGTAATCATTCATTCATTCATTTTTATTTTATTTTATTCGGGGTGCTTACTGCCTAAAATACATAGGTTCATAAACTTATCTACTAGATGCACATTACAAGCTTCCACATATCTTATACCTTTATCTTATACCTTTAAACGAGCAATTCTTGTATATATATATATTTCTGTGATCTCGGAAACGGCTCTAACGATTTCGCTGAAATTTGGTATATGGGGGTTTTTGGGGGTATACAATCGATCTAGATTAGTCGTATGTTTGGGAAAACGCGTGTTTTCGAGTTTTCATGCGTTTTTCTTACGACGCAGAATATGGTCGCTAATTTTGTGTTGCCGGTCACTGGCCGTCTGGTCCAGCGGGTTAAGACGCGGACGGCTAGGAACGAGTGTTACGGGTTCGAATCTCGCCCGGTGATTAACTTTTTTTTTTTTTTTTTTATATGCTCAAGTTTATATGTAATTTTTTAAATTTTATTGTTTTAGACAAATTTAATTTAGTAAAAAATGTAGTTAAGATTATTATCACCTATACACCACCATATTACAATAAATAGTTATAACCGAGCAAAGCTCGGTCGCCCAGGTACTATAATGCTAAATAACACAAATGTGAAGGTCTCGAAATAGCCAAAGTTGTATTCAGGTCAGAAACTATGAACATAAAGAACTGTGAACGCAGAATTATGTCGGGTATCGTTAACTATATTAATTTTACTATGAAACAAATCTACGTCGGACATCTCGTTCAGTTCATTAAATAGCCTAGTTGTTCGAGGGAAGAAACATTTTTTACGAATGTTATTGCGAGAAAGAGGTATACGAAGCAAGGGCCTTCTGCGCAATTGCGAGGCAGGTATATAGAATTGTACTTTACTCACTAGGTCCGGAGAATCAACTATACCTTGGGCAATTTTCATTAATAAATGTACGTTATTTGCCGTTCGTCTTTTAAATAGAGGGGCAAGGTGGAGTTTTTTTTTATACTACGTCGGTGGCAACAAGCATACGGCCCGCCTGATAGTAAGCAATCTCCGTAGCCTATGTACGCCTGCAACTCCAGAGGAGTTACATGCGCGTTGCCGACCCCAACCCCCTCCCCCCCCTCGTTTAGCTCTGGCAACCTTACTCACCGGCAGGAACACAACACTATGAGCAGGGTCTATTGTTATTTGGCTGCTGTTTTCTGTAAGGTGGAGGTACTTCCCCAGTTGGGCTCTGCTCTAGATCTGGAATGACATCCGCTGTGCTGTGCCCTACCACACAAAGCGAGATGACATTCACAATGCCCATACCTCTCTTGTGGACGTAGTTTAAGGACGTACCCGGGTCCGGGTCGGGTTTTTGGTATGACATAAAATAGTTGTTCCTAGACAGCTTAAATTTGAAGGAGAGGAATTTAACTATATTAAAACGGAGCACTCATATATTTAAGGTCAATTTCTCGACATGTTTCACTCCATACCGACCCCGAAGCGTGAGTGATTAGTGATTAGTACATTGTGCAGCGAGGAGGGTAAGTAAAATATTGGAAACGAGGTTTTTAGATTGAATTAAATACTCGAGTTTGCAATATTCTTACCCCCGGAGCTACGTCACACTCGCGAAGAAAAAAAAATTTGTAGCGAAATAATTATTAAATACGGTAACATTTCAAACTTTCGTCCGCCATATTATCATTTTTTGACAGGTTAGGCAACCTATCCGGCATTCAGCCACAATTGAACATTGTGAAAAAATATTTTTAACCGACTATTCAATTAATCAAATTAAATATTCTAAAACATAAGCAATAACATTATACATCAGTATTTTAAAAGTAAAACTCATTTCGTATTCACTCGTTCGTATAAATTAGTGACATAATAACAATGGGCTGTGCTCTGAGGAATTGTTTGACATGATGCCAACGGCCACTTTCTATCACCGCACCGCTCGCCGTCGGCAGGGAGTTCATCCTCACACCCTAGAGCCTAAATGGTCGCGCACAAATGGTGCGGTTCAAGAGGAATTTCCTCCCGCGAACGCTCCGGCTGTGGAATGAGCTCCCTGCCGAGGTTTTCCCGAGGGTATACAGTATGGGTTTCTTCAAAAAAGGAGTGTACAGGTTTTTAAAGGGTCGGCAACGCGCATAGTCTGGAGTTGCAGACGTCCATAGGCTACGGTGACTGCTTACCATCAGGCGGGCCGTATGCTTGTTTGCCACCGACGTGGTATAAAAAAATTAAAAATAAAATAACTCCCTCGGGATTATAGCTTTTTATTTCACAATCCATAACTCCTGCGGGATTCCTTGAGTGTTGTTAATGAACTACATCACAGTATCTGATTCTTCTTTCTCTTTCTTCTGGGTGTTTTAAAACGAGTAATATATAGATATTAATTATTAATTAATAATATGTATTCTTAGTGTATGTATTGTCCTTTGTCCAGGTGTACGAGAAGATCGAGCTGGGCTCGCCTTCCTGGCAAGCCTTGGACGTGCCCAAAGGCAAGTTGTACGGCTGGGACCCCGACTCCACCTACATCAAGAGACCGCCGTTCTTCGACGGGATGACCAAGGTACTGAAAATTTACTTATAGAGTATGTCAGAACTTACCCCACTTTTAATAAATAATAAATAAATATTATAGGACATTATTACACAAATTAACTAAGTCCCACAGTAAGCTCAATAAGGCTTTTGTTGAGGGTACTTAGACAACGATATATATAATATATAAATACTTAAATACATAGAAAACACTCATGAGTCAGGAACAAACATCCATGCTCATCACACGAATAAATGCCCTTACCAGGATTTGAACCCGGGACCATCAGCTTCGTAAGTTCGTAGGCAGGGTCACTACCCACTAGGCCAAACCGGTCGTTCAGCCTTTCTACAATTGTATGTATGTATGTATATACTTTTACAGTACATATGGTGCTACTTTAGCGCACTAGTGCGAAAATTAGCATATTACGTTACTGTGTCGAACATTTAAAAGGCCATATGTACTGTAAAACGTTGTACGATACATGTGCAAATAGGTAATTCGCAACTCGTGTCGATTTAAAACACTCCCTTCGGTCGTGTTTTAATTTATCGCCACTCGTTTCGAATTTCCTATTTTTCGCACTTGTATCGTAATGTACTATATTGTACATAGAAATAAAAACACGAAAAACACAGTCACAGAGTAAATTAAATACAACAAAGGCGAACTTATCCCTGTATGGGATCTCTTCCAGTTAACCTTTGAGAATAACAGAAGTAACGGTGAATGAATGACAAACACAAAAGTGTACAATCACTGAAATTAATGAAATTCACGTTTTGAATACACATTGATACAAATATACATAGATAGAAAAATAATTCATACATATATATATATATATATATATATATATATATATATATATAAATAAATAAATATTCAATATATAATATAAATAGATAGAATTCGAACCAGAAAAGTAAAGGAAATTAAAAAAGTAGAAGTACTCAATGGAACTAGGAAGTCGTAACCAAAGCATCGGAAAGCCACAATTTTTTAAGCTTCTCCTTGAGTGATGCTACAGATTGGGATTGCCTCACGGACAATTTTATATGGAGCCTGATCCAAAACCAGAAATGAGAGTTAGGTCATTAGATAGGTATTTCTATGTACTTCTGTTCGTTCTATGGGCACCAAGCGGAATTCCATTGCAGAACTGAGATATTTGTATTTTAGTCAAAATATCATCACCTTTATTACCTAGGCAATAGAGTCCAAGTAAGTAATTAATTTCTGCAAGGTAGATAGCGGCCACTTTTTGATATTAAATTGAACACATTTCAGTGAAATAATAAGGATCAAAGTCAAATGGCGTTCTAAAAGTTTGAATAATGTGTCGAAAGATGGCAGTAAGTTTACTGTGGCTACAAACATTAGTTTGATAATCTTCATTTATTTCAAATTATCTTTGCTAAAGACTTTCGTAGTTAATGAGGGTTACCGTGTTTAATTTCGTCGCTAGGGGCGCTAGTGTAGACGTAGGTCTTTCAAAATGTCAAATGCATTTGACGACCGGTTTGGCCTAGTGGGTAGTGACGCTGCCTACGAAGCTGATGGTCCCGGGTTCAAATCCTGGTAAGGGCATTTATACGTGTGATGAGCATGGATATTTTTTCCTGAGTCATGGGTGTTTTCTATGTATTTAAGTATTTATTAATATTTATATATTATATATATCGTTGTCTAAGTACCCTCAACACAAGCCTTATTGAGCTTACTGTGGGACTTAGTCAATTTGTGTAATAATGTCCTATAAAAAAAAAATAGAACATCGAGCAACACCGGGAAGGGAGCCATTCATACTATTTCCCTTCTGCCAAAGCATAGGTACAACTGTACCTATGTCGGTGCATGTTGTGACTCGTCCGTACACAAAAAGAGATCGAGGTGTGCAAGATTTGTCTTTGACGTGTGTCATTTTCTATGTATTTGTGTCGTCATTACAGATTGAATTTTGTATGTAGTGAGTGAGAAGTGCGACTGTGTGCACGTGTCCGCAAAAAATGGCAGAATGATTTGTTCGGTAAGATGTCGCTTAAGGCTCCTCCCTTCTGACGTGTCGGAAGCCGGTGTTGCTCGAAGGCATAGAACTTTTGGGGGTTGAAAGCTTTTTTATCGCGAATTTGACTCCTTATTCATAATTGCGGTAAATCTTTTTTACATTTTTAATTAGTCATGGTAAACATTAGATAGCTCAATAAAGTTAAAAAAAAAGTGTGAACTAAAATATATGCAAAATTAATCAGGTTCAAAAAGTTACATATTCAGACGTTAAAATACCTTTGTGTGATGTATTGATTTTTAAAAATAACCATAGCTGAATTTTGAGATCTGTTTTTCTGGACCTACATCTACAGTGGCGCCAACTGCTGAGCGCTAAAACCCCCCCATCATTGTGAAAACGGACCGAACAGTATTTAGGGTTCCGTACCAAAAAGGTACAAAAGGAACCCTTATAGTGCGACTCTGTCCGTCAGTCTGTCACATTGATAAATATTTCGAGAACTACTTAAGCCATCGATTTGAAATTTGGAATATTTATGAACAACGCTAACCCAGACACATTGGAATTGTATTTAATTTATTTTATTTTTATTAATTATGGAAAATGTCCAATATAAAGAGGGGGCAAAATTTCAATGTTTAGTTACTAGGTCAAGTGGGGTATCATTTGAAACAGCTCAAATTGGACATTACAAAATGATTTTTTATTTATTTTTCTTAGTGAAAAAAAAAAGACTTACGAAGGAAAATGTGAAAAAAAAATACCGCTACCCTCATAATACCCCCTTATCTCTGAAGTTTACCAAAGAAAAATTATGAAATATTTACATAATAATAACATTATCATAAAGGTTACAGGAAAAATAAAATCAGACCTCTATCTTGATAACTTTTTTTTAAATAAAAAAAAAACATTTTATAATTTAATTCAATCCCGTTTGAGGGTGTTTATTATGATTATTATACTTGAAATTCTTATGAGATTTAACTAAAGACACCTTCTTTCAAATAAAAAAAATATTGTTGAAATCGGTTCACATGATAAAGAATTATCCCTGAAAAACCAACAACTGTATGTATCATGTTGCGCCTTTGCCCATAGATGGCGCTGTACACAATTATTCTTAGTACAGTTCTGGTCAAAAGTCTTTCGTGATTGACATGAGAAAATTGAAAGTTTGTACGGAACCCACGGTGCGCGAGTTAAAAGAACTCGCACGTGACCGGTTTTTTAAAAATTGTCCGACTTCAAACTTTATGTATCCCAGAATTATTTTGCCTGGGTGTTTCATTTGTCTTCGTACTTAAATTATATTTACAGTACATATGGGGCTACTTTATAGCACTAGTGCGAAAAGTAGCATATTACGTTACTGTGTCGAACATTTAAAGGGCCATATGTACTGTAAAACGTTGTACGATACATGTGCGAATAGGTAATTCGCAACTCGTGTCGATTTAAAACACTCCCTTCGGTCGTGTTTTAATTTATCGCCACTCGTTTCGAATTTCCTATTTTTCGCACTTGTATCGTAATGTACTATTACAGTACATATGGGGCTACTTTATAGCACTAGTGCGAGAAGTAGCATATTACGTTACTGTGTCGAACATTTAAAGGGCCATATGTACTGTAAAACGTTGTACGATACATGTGCGAATAGGTAATTCGCAACTCGTGTCGATTTAAAACACTCCCTTCGGTCGTGTTTTAATTTATCGCCACTCGTTTCGAATTTCCTATTTTTCGCACTTGTATCGTAATGTACTATTTTTTCACAGGAGCTCGGCACCATCCGCGACATTGAAGACGCCCGCTGCCTGCTCCTGCTGGGCGACTCGGTGACCACGGACCACATCTCGCCGGCCGGGGCCATCGCGCGGAACTCGCCCGCGGCGCGCTACCTCGCCGGCAGAGGGTATGTACGCCATCTGAGGACTTAGGGGGAAAATCTGTTCATTCTGAAGAAAAATACCTACATAATTAATTGTTTCTAGTTGCGTTGTATTGCGTTGGCCGAGAGACTCGACTGCCCGCTCACTAAATACTGGGTCGGTGTGGTGATTGGGAGGGATAAGTAGGGCAAAGCCTCTTGGTGAGGTGGTAAGGCATGGATTAGTTTGTAGTTGATTAACATAGATAATTAGATAGCTATTAAGATTTTTTACTAAAAGCGCTATGGATTCTTAATGGTCCGAAATAAACAATTTTTATTTTATTTTATTTATTTATTGTCTTAATAAATATTATTTTGTACACAGGCTCACCCCTCGCGAGTTTAATTCGTACGGCTCCCGTCGCGGCAACGACGCCATTATGTCGCGCGGAACGTTCGCGAACATTCGAATCGTGAACAAAATGGCGCCCGCTCCCGGACCGAGGACCATTCACCACCCAAGTGGGGACCTCATGGACATCTTCGACGCTGCTGACAGGTGAGACAGACAGACAGACAGACAGACGGACAGACCGAGGACCACTTACCACCCCAGAGGGGATCTCATGGACATTTTCGACGCCGCTGACAGGTGAGACAGACAGACAGACAGACAGACGGACAGACCGATGACCACTCACCACCCCAGCGGAGACCTCATGGACATCTTCGACGCTGCTGACACGTGAGACAGACAGACAGACGGACAGACCGATGACCATTCACCACACCAGCGGGGACCTTATGGACATCTTCGACGCGGCTGACAGTTGAGACAGACAGACAGACAGACGAATAGACAGAGAGACCGAGAACTACTCACCACCTCATCGGGGACTTCATGGACATCTTCGACGCGGCTGACAGGTGAGACAAACAGACGGATCACGTCCGATACAAAAAATGGTATTCGAGTCCTTAGAGTACGTTCACACATATAAAAGAGTCTACCAAATATCACGCTAGATGACGCTATACCGAGAACGGCGATTTTGTACATCGCGCTAACGAAATTGACGGAACCCTATTACTGAGACTCCGCTGTCCGTCCGGTCCGTCTGTTTGTCTTTCACCGGCCACAGAATAACTAATAGTACTACCGTACAGAAAATCCACTCCTTCAGAAAAGTCAGATTTAGGTATAAAATTATACCTACACTCGCCGCCTGCAAGCAAAATTGAAACTTATAACCGCGCACGAACCGTGAATCTTCTTTGCGCGCCGCAGTTTTATGACCCAGCTGTGAGTGCCGGCACAGGGTTGTCACTTGACAAGTTTTTGTACCTATACCTACTGATTATTTTTAAGGTAAATAATTATGTAGGAATTACAAACGTTGATTCTGTAAACATAAAATTTTTATCCGAAGATAGTATGTCTGATTCTCACGGAAGTACGAGTATATGTCGGTCAGTTCCTAATATTGTTTCTGGGCAACCAATATTCAATAAATTATTGATGTTTATTTTAACTCTTACTAAGTAAGGACTCCGGAAACTAAAGAAGAAATGCGAACCGATCGGGCGCCGCCGCTTTTACGCTTGCTTCCAAGACGACGCGCCATAATCATAGTCTAAGAGCTGGCAACTTATTTATGTTAATTGTTAAGTTAGTTTATTGGACCGATGGGCGTTTAACTGGGTATTTGTAACGAAATAAAATACAAATAGGTACAAAAATCAAATGTGTTTATTACAACATTATCTTTTAATTGTTGTGTTTACTTTTAAGTATTATTTAATTGATTTATCCCCAATTTAAAAGTTCGATTATTAAATCTCAGAGTCGAAAATATACAATCTTAATAAATAGTCCGCAGGGAAACACGAACATGGCAATTACCTACATAAATGAATCTCTTGCAGTAATTGAAATATTTCACTTCGAGGATTTCCGTGTAAATAGTGCTTAAAATTGTGTGTAAATGCAATCCCTAATTTTTGAACGTACTCATTTATTTCCTGAGAAGGCACTCGGCGGCAAAATTTGTTCAACCTCTCGAGCTTCGAGGACATCGCACGCTCAAAATTCCACTATTTGAACCACTCGCTACGCTCGTGGATCAATTTTGAAAACGTTCGCTGCCTCGGGTCTCAATATAATCACAAGAAGTTAAACAACAACTTTGCCCCCTTGTATAATAAATAACTATTTAACCTATGCGAGGAAACTACAATTTGTTTTCATTGCAACAATTCTTATTACATTAATAAATATTAATTATATGTAATATTTATTATTCAAAATAATCGTTTAAGTATTATTAGTCTATCCAACAAGCTAATTAACGCGTGAACAACATATCAAAATCTAATTACTTTAACTCTCTAGAGGATAAAATGCAACTTTACTCACAGTTTTTGAAGGGTAAAATCAGCCTTTACGAGCGGGTGTGGTGAAGAATATGTTTTGTTGTGTGAATGTCGAAATTGTTGAAAAGAAAGTACGATTCGCGAAAAGGTCACTAGCTCTTAGACTATATCAATCATCAACCTACTTGACGACGCAATTATAGGTACTTACCTTCTTGTTTAACATTTTGTGATACCTTGTTGTTGATATATGTGTGTACCTATAAGTTATTCATAAGGAATAATTTAGTAGGTGCTTAATAGACCTTACCCAGGCTATTGAAAAATTCTTAGAAGTAGGTATTTATTTACCTAGTCTAAGCTTAGGAATGCATAATTCATTTTAATTTGGTCTAAAGCGCTTTAGTTTTATGCAAACAAAACAAATCAAAATGTTATCGAATTTGATTAATGAGTATTTATGTTATGGTTTAAAGTTTAAATTCATCAAAATGACTTAACTTTCAATATCGACCAGAATTAAAAAAAAAATTATATCTGCTTCCTTGTTCTTCCGTTTATTCAGACATCAGTAAACATAACAATATCTTTTATACGGATTAGATCGAGATTTAGGTTTCGAATCCATTGTGTATTTTCAAATTTGCGCGAGCGCCACGTGACACGATTATCGTGATCGTGCGAGCCGAGCGGCAGCCCGCTGCTATACGCCTGCCCGGGAGGCGCGCCGGCCAAATATACCTAAACTGCGTAGTGACACCCCCCTGACCAGGCTGTACCTATCTCATGAACCGTGATAGCTAGACAGTTGAAATTTTCACAGATGATGTATTTCTGTTGCCGCTATAACAACAGATACTAAAAAGTACGGAACCCTCGGTGGGCGAATCCGACTCGCCCGGTTATTTTCACTAGGCCTATTCATTTTTAATTGTACACTACTTTTTTATTTAGAATTGAATTATGTTTTTTCTAATCAGGAGCTCTTTCTTCTTCTATATAATAGTGAAACACCCGATTGAGTAACATTTACACAAACTAATATTTAATTTGACAGATACGCGCAAGAGAAGGTGCCTCTGATCGCCATCGTGGGCAAGGACTACGGCTCGGGCTCCAGCCGCGACTGGGCCGCCAAGGGACCCTACCTATTGGTGAGTCCACCCTGTATATACAGGGTAACTTGACAGGTACGAGAAAAGGTGCCTCTGATTGCCCTCGTGAAGGACTACAGCTTTCCTATTTTTCGCACCTGTATCGTAATGTACTATTATACCATGTAACACCTTATTTCTAATGGTTTGGATTTTTTTAATTTGACTTTGACCATAATGAAGAACTTCCCGTACTATTTTTGCTACAATAAGGTGAACATTTCAAGAAAAAAATATTTTTTATCAGGGCATCAAAGCTGTGATCGGTGAATCATTCGAGCGCATCCACCGCTCCAACCTGGTGGGCATGGGCATCATGCCGCTGCAGTTCCTGCCGGGGGACTCCGCCGACGGCCTCGGGCTCGCGGGCGCGGAGCGCTACAGCCTGCGGGTGCCTAGAGACCTCGCTCCGGGACAGCACCTCACTGTGCAGGTAATGAGGGAAGCGCAAATAGCCTTCAATAGTGCTATTTCTATCACTCATCCACCGCTCACACAGTGTTGCTCCTGGTCGTCTTCACCACGGCAGTTTCAGGGGCCCAGTAGTCTTATTGTCCTCCCAAACTTCAATCCATAGACCATTATACTGTTCTCTATTTCTATAATAGTCCCAATGCCTGATGCGACCGGTTCATGGGTGTCTATTATTGCGCCTGTGAACGGGTGTTCTACATGACATTAAATCTCTCCAAGGGGCCTCTACGTGTTGTATCTATATCCCCACGCAACCCTATCGAAAGACCGGGATTTATACCGTTAAATCCAAGGAGATACAAATAAAATTATAATTAATTTGTATAAAAAAATAGGAAGTCCAGAGACTTCATAATTTTTTTAAATAGGGTTGTTTCCATCTACAAGTCTTAGGGCAGAATTGTATCCCAATAAATTCTTTTGGATTATAAGAACATGTTAAACTACTTTTAGGGGACCTGTAATGACCATATTTTTGTAAATATTGATTTTAAAATATCTTTTAGCACACGTCACGTGACCAAACTCGAAACGTCTTTGAAGATTCTGATGACGTCACAACTCACGGATTGACACTGTTGACAGTTAGGCGATAAACAATAAATGACAAATGTCAGTTGACAGCTCGTATCTTCTACGTGTGTATGTAGTTGTGTGTCAAACCGTATACTGTGACGTCACACAATTTTCAAAGAGCGTTTTGGGCGCGAAAGCATCCGTCAAAATATATTTTGTTAATTTAACATATTTAAAGCTGTTATTAGTATAAAAGTCGAATTTTAGGGCAACTTTTAGTTAATATAGAACGTAATACAAGCGTTTAAAAAAATTGGAAACAACCCTATTGTAAAAAAAAGTTTTGTCATTAGGAGTACGTCTACAATATATGTTTTAATGATTTGCTCGTGTGACTACACAAGATGTTCGCTCATTATTACCATATGCAAGCTACTTGTAGCAACGCTATCTCGGGGCCAAATATAATATTATCAGGCTTTAACCACGCTGTACTGAGATTGTTACAATATTAACGTTTTATGATATCGTTAGCACATAATATATATATATACACACACACCCAGCCATTAACACTCCGTTCCCTTGCAGGTGGACAACGGGAAGTCGTTCCAGGTCATCGCGCGCTTCGACACGGAGGTGGACCTCACCTACTTCCGCAACGGAGGCATCCTTAACTACATGATTAGGAAGATGCTGTAGTTAAACACATTGCATATGTCGCAGTAGTATGGTTTTGTTGTCTAAATAGTTACATATTACATATGTCGCAGCAGTATGTTTTTGTTTTGGGGGTTGATAAATCTGAACTGTTTTAACCATAGATTAAGATGTACGTATTCGGTGGTTAAAATGAAACCCTTATTTAAGGTTCAAAATAAAAGAAAACCTCGTGTTAATGTCGAAGTATTTGTGTTATTTTCAAATTCCAATATTAAGACTAAGATCTGTACAAGATTGAATGTTTGAGTAATATCTATAAATTATCGTTTAACGTGTTTTGGGATAACTTCGGAAAAAGGGGTAATTTTGAAAATAGCTAATATGTACTAAAGTATAGTTAGTTTTTTTTCATTAGAAATAAAGTTAACAATCTTGACGTGACTATTTAAAGAAAATTATTGAAAAACGCCTTTTAAAAATTAAGTAGTTTATATTACTCGTACTTATGAAAGAAAAAGAATGTAAATGATCGTATTATGATTTATAATTGCTGTAACTTATTTTACAGTACATATGGTGTTACTTTACCGCACTAGTGCGAATATTAGCATATTACGTTACTGTGTCGAACATTTAAAGGGCCATATGTACTGTAAAACGTTGTACGATACATGTGCGAATAGGTCATTCGCAACTCGGGTCGATTTAAAACACTCCCTTCGGCCGTGTTTTAATTTATCGCCACTCGTTTCGAATTTCCTGTTTTTCGCACTTGTATCGTAATGTACTATTACAGTACATATGGTGCTACTTTACCGCACTAGTAGGATAATTAGCACGTTAATAAAAATAAGCTTCGAGTCAAACCAAGTTACACGGTGCACGAGTTATTTTAAATATCAAACGTCTGTGAAATTATGACTTTTACTTGACACTTGCACCGTTTGGGCTATCAAAATCGCTGCTAACTTATCTTGGTCTGAGTCTACCTTCTTTCTAATGCTAAAAAAAGAATTATAGAAGTACTTAGGTATTTAAATAAAAGTAAACAAACAATTTGTAAATTTTCGGGTAGTTATAACATTTGTCGGTTAACCAACCAAATATAAAACCGCCTGGATGTGTGACTGAACGACCTGACTTTAACCTACATTATTTGATCATGTAATGTTTCCATCTACCCTCAACTGGCTTAAGGAGCCATTTGAGGGTAGATTTTGTTTACTTTTATTTAAGTACCTAAAGATACAGACAGTTTAATAGATATTAGCTATTTTCAAAGTTTCGTATTTGATTGTATAACAAGAATTCATTCATTCATTTGCTATTTCACAATCGAATTTCTCAATACATTTCCAAAAGGCATCTTTTGTAAACCATCATTACCGATTGTAACACAAGTTTCTGCTGTTTTTATATTATTTTCAAACAGTGAAATCTTTTTCTTCTTTCGTAGTTAATTGTGTAGAAATTTCAACACTTTTAAGAATAATTATGGTTTTTTATTTTGTGTTGTTTCCTTATTTCAATAACTTTGTATTTTATTTGTTGCTATACAAAAAGTTGTTATTGTTATTTTATTACATTACTGCCACTATATTTTCTTATGTATGTAAATGTAAGTTAACATGAACGATCGGAGTTTAAGTAGTAAATGTAACACATAAATAAATAAATAAATAAATAAAATAAATAAATATTATAGGACATTATTACACAATTTGACTAAGTCCCACAGTAAGCTCAATAAAGCTTGTATTGAGGGTACTTAGACAACGATATATATAATATTTTTTTCTACTGAAGTGTGCTATGCAAAAAACAATATTTGACATTTATGCATTGACCCTTTTAAATGACCTTAGGTTAAAGGTTAAGGTACAGTTAAAAAAAAATAGCTTCATAAATATAAGGGCCAATAACTATAAAGGAAACAGATTTATATATTTCATAAACATCTTTATTTCTAGTTGAGACACCAGAGGGCGCATAATACTTAGGAAAATTCGTCCTAGCCGCCGTGGCCGAGTGGTCTAGGCATCTGCCGCGAATGCAGAGGACGCTAGTTCGATTCTAGCCTTGGGCAATGGAGGTCTGTCACTTTTCTTTCGTTTATACCATCTATTTATACTTACAATTATTACATTGCGCCGACTAGAAGAAATAAGGGTATGGTTTTAGATCGTATGTGTTTGTATCGGTCTTGTTGGCGCTTAACCTATATTTTTGAATTTTGTGGTAACTGTGTAAACGGTATAATTGTTTTAATTAGTATGTACTTGTGTAGCAATAAAATGGTTTGTGTAAATCTTAGAATCATGGGCTTAAGGCTGGTTTTTATATTTTTTAATACTTTGATAATAGTTAATACTGGTAAGTAATAGCTAATAGGTATATTTTCTATTTTAATGGAATAAACAGTTATTTTATTAATTGATGTTTTCATAATAGCCCCTATTTAGATCCATAGTACAGTACCCACAGGCGTGGGCGACGTGGGCCACCGCCTACGGCCTCGCGCCTCAAATAAGTATATCTCGGATACAACGTAAAGATGTTCGTTATTTCTTGCGCCACCAGAGGGCCTCGCTAAATGTACCTTGCTCCAGTGGCGTAGCCAGAATGGGTGGCACCCGGTGCGGAAATCCTGGGTGTCACCCCAAATATCAATCAAAATTGTAAAATATATAAATAAAAAACTAATAATTATTTACATTTAATATTACATAGCTCAGAATTTACTCTATCGCTGTCATTTTAGATTCCATGAACTCTCTGCGTGCGTTCTATGTAGGGCTTGCAATTCAAATATTCGAATTTGTCGAACATTCGACGTGTTTTGATATTCGAATATTCGACCGCTCAGTTTTTTTATTACAAATAAACACACGTAAAGTTGGGTTACGAGCCCGGTAGCGATTTTAGAGCAAAAATGTAAAATTGATAGATTTAGTCGTTGAAATTGTACACCTTTTGTTACGTAATATCTAAATAACAAGTATTGGTTTCTATTAGCACGTCTTCTCATCTTGCCTTTTAATAATGAGGTCGCAAGCGTGCGTCCCGGTAATATGTGACGATAAGGGACAGTTTAAAAAAAATCATCAGTAAATTATACAAAATGATGTATAAGAACAGTTTCAGCAAATGAGGTATTTTCACATTTTCTTTAATATCTTTTTTTCCTAATAAATAAAAAAGAATAACTAGTTTTGGAATGTACAATTTGGGCTCCTAGACTTTGAAATTTTGCCCCCTCTTCATATTGGACATTTTCCATAGTTAATAAAAATATATACTTTCAATGTGTTTGGGTTAGCGTTGTTCATAATTATTTCAAATCGATAGCTAAAGTGATTCTTGAGATATTTAGCGATGTGACAGACAGACAGACGGACAGAGTCGCATCATAAGGATTCCTTTTGTACCTTTTTGGTACGGAACCCTAAAAGTAAAAAACTTTGTACTGCCTACTTTATGACGTCACAGTAACTACCCCCACTATTTTCGCGCTTTTCATCTCATATATTTGTGTTCAGGACATTTTATTTATTTATTTTATTTGATTCGGAAAACCAACAGCTTAAGTAAACTAAAACTAGGTTAACATAAATATGTATCAGGGAAGCCAATTACAGGTTTCCACAGACAGGATACAAAGGTAGTCATATTACAGGTTAGCACAAAATTAAAGACTTTACAAACGCCAAAACATGCTATGTGAAAAGAAAGAAGTAATTTGTTTCTTATTTAAATCAATAAATTAAAATTAAACCTATGCTAATCTTCTACAGGCAGGGGAGCAAAGAAACTAGATGCCATGAGGTTTTTAATTATAGCAGGTTTCATTAGATGTAAATCCAGTTGATCGTTGCTATGACACAGTTCATTCATTGACCTCGGAGCTCGGACAAAGTATGAATTTTGACGATAGTTGGTTTTGGTCGGTGGAAGTGACAAAGGTCGGTAGTGTCTAGAAGAAGCTCTGGGGATACGAAAACTAATATTCATAACCAGTTCCGGGCTATCAACAGATCCGTTTAAGATTTTAGTTAAGTAGACTAAGTCAGTGATTTTTCTTCTCAAATCTAGGGGAAGAAAATGGTGTCTTACGCACCTATGACGATAACACAAGTCTGTAGTTTTAGTTTTGAATTGAAGGAATTTTAAAAACTTTCAAATCAAACTGAATGCATTGATACCATATTCACATATATCCGAGTTGATATGAACGGAAAGCAACCTAAAACCTGATTTACCAGCCTACTAAAAGATAAATAACTTTTTTTTTGCACAAATTTAATTTTTGGTACAATCTATTATCGCTGACTGTATTTTTTTCCACAGGCAACTAATACTCTTCGAGACAATTATAAAAACTCCAAACACAATTAGGTTGCGATGTTTTATCATAGAGTTCCGTTGGCCACTACCTGTCTCCATCATCAGATCAGCTCTATAGTACCATAATATTGCATTGTCACCCAACTTACATATTGTATGCAACTTTTCAGCTTCATTGGAATTCGGGAAGTGGGTAAAATTTAACTTGAAAGATTTGACCCGTACATACATTGCAAGTTAATATAAAGCTTGTAATATAAAAGGTAGAGGCAAGGAACAAAATCTCCATATACCAAAGTGTCCGACCAAAAAACATAAATAGGTGGCGCTACAATACCTAGAATACTTGAGAAAAAAATCTAATCATAGACAGCGCACATCACTCTGTCAACGCCTAGGTTCTTAGCTACTCCAGCGCTGCTCTGGAGAGATTTGGAACTATTATTTATAGCTGACCGCTGGACACTTGCAACAGTTCTGCCGAAGGAGTTTCTGTTCCTTGCCTCTACCTTCCATAGCTTGTAAAATATCGGGATGACAGATGTAATGAAAACTAACGTGACTATTTCCATATATATTATCGGTTGTCATCTTGGGTAGGCGGGGAAACAATAAAACACATACGTCTGCAAACACTGTATTTTCGCTTCAAGTTGGTACAATAAAACATACACCTGCAAACACTGTATTATCGCTTCCTTATCCTTCGTATGTTGAGATGCACGCCCTGCACGTGCTGCTTTAGGTTAGACGTGTCCGTGAACGCCTTCTCGCAGATATGACATTTGTGCCGACGGACGCCTAGGTGTGTCTGAAAAAAAAAAGGTTTTTTGTATTTTTTTTGTTACAAGCTGAATGTACTTTTCTTTCAACAGGCAATTAATACTCCGCGAGAAAAATCTAACAAACCCAACTAGGTTGTAATATGACACGTAAAGTATGTCACATACCAGCTTGAGTCTAAAGTATATACCACGTACAAGTTTGTGTTTAACACATTCACTGCCGGGAACCCACCTGGTGGGCGCTCGTGAACTTTGTTCAGATGCCGGACAACCCGCTGGGCGGGTTGTTTTGTACGCAGCTATAGACCACCGGTTTCTGGGGTAGTGCGCCGTTTTTTTGTCTGGCAGTGAATGTGTAAAAAGTAAACTATGATAAGTCTGTGTCTAAAGTATGACACGTACGAGTCTATGTCTAAAGTAAAGTATGCCACGTACCAGCTTATGTCTAAAGTATATACCACGCACGAGTTTGTGTCTAAAGTAAACTATGATAAGTACAAGTCTGTGTCTAAAGTATGACACGTACGAGTCTATGTCTAAAGTAAAGTATGCCACGTACCAGCTTATGTCTAAAGTATATAATATGAATAAATATGAATATGAATATACCACGTACGAGTTTGTCTCTAAAGTAAACTATGATAAGTACAAGTCTGTGTCTAAAGTATGACACGTACCAGTTTGTGTCTAAAGTAAAGTATGGCACGTACCAGCTTGTGTCTAAAGTAAAGTATGATAAGTACAAGTCTGTGTCTAAAGTATGACACGTACCAGTCTGTGTCTAAAGTAAAGTATGCCACGTACCAGCTTGTGTCTAAAGAGTCCGCTGAGCTTGCTGTACGTTTTCCCGCACAGGCGGCACGAGTTGCGGCCCGGGGGCTTCTTGGCGGCCGGGGGCCGCAGCCCGAGGTGGATGAGCCCGTGTTGCTGGAGCAAGCCCGGGGACTGGAAATAAAACATTTATTTATTTATTTTATCCACACTAGCCGGTAAAGGCTCTCTTTATTGTTCAAAAGCTGATGAAAGAAGTGTTATTTTATGCGCAAGAGTTGCAAAATTGTTTATTATAAAGTTTTAGAATTCGATTTATGGGCGAATTTTGAAATTTGGGCATACAAAGTAAGCATAAGGTGCTATCAAAGATAGCATATACAAAAGAATACTTACAGCGATAAGACCGCCTGTTGCTACCTTTCTTTACATTGTAAATTTGTTTTTAAATTTGTTTTATTTGTGGTGCAATAAAGAATATTTACACCTGCGATAATTGTAAACTCTGACCTTGGAAGTCTTGCCGCACTGCTCGCACAGATAGTGCCGTCTCACCGCGAACCGGTACGGCGTGTCGGGATGTTCGCGAAGATAGTGCTGGTACACGCCGTTTGATAAACATACACCTGCGATAACTGTAAACAATCACCTTGAAAGTCTTGCCGCACTGCTCGCACAGATAGTGCCGTCTCACCGCGAACCGGTACGGCGTGTCGGGATGTTCGCGAAGATAGTGCTGGTACACGCCGTTTGATAAACATACACCTGCGATAACTGTAAACAATCACCTTGAAAGTCTTGCCGCACTGCTCGCACAGATAGTGCCGTCTCACCGCGAACCGGTACGGCGTGTCGGGATGTTCGCGAAGATAGTGCTGGTACACGCCGTTTGATAAACATACACCTGCGATAACTGTAAACAATCACCTTGAAAGTCTTGCCGCACTGCTCGCACAGATAGTGCCGTCTCACCGCGAACCGGTACGGCGTGTCGGGATGTTCGCGAAGATAGTGCTGGTACACGCCGTTTGATAAACATACACCTGCGATAACTGTAAACAATCACCTTGAAAGTCTTGCCGCACTGCTCGCACAGATAGTGCCGTCTCACCGCGAACCGGTACGGCGTGTCGGGATGTTCGCGAAGATAGTGCTGGTACACGCCGTTTGATAAACATACACCTGCGATAACTGAAAACAATCACCTTGAAAGTCTTGCCGCACTGCTCGCACAGATAGTGCCGTCTTACCGCGAACCGGTACGGCGTGTCGGGATGTTCGCGAAGATAGTGCTGGTACACGCCGTTTGATAAACATACACCTGCGATAACTGTAAACAATCACCTTGAAAGTCTTGCCGCACTGCTCGCACAGATAGTGCCGTCTCACCGCGAACCGGTACGGCGTATCGGGATGTTCGCGAAGATAGTGCTGGTACACGCCGTTTGGATGCGAAAACACTTCTGAACACTGCAACACAAATTTAATTCAGTTCATTCATATGCTTTTTTAATCAGATAGACTAGTTCTATCAAGTTTTTAAAATAATAAATACACGTTTGACGACCGGTTTGGCCTAGTGGGTGACCCCGTGGTGTGCACTGTACGTTACATACACTTTCACATAATCTGTATATATATATATACTCCGCAGACCAATTCGAAAGGTCCTATTTCTATTTTTTTTTTCTTTTAAGGGGGAAGGTGTGGTGTGCATCGCTATAACGTTACTGCAATTAATGGCTACCAACCTAACAAAATCAAAACGAATACAGTTTTAAACTAAGTGCATTGCTGCCAACTTACAAAATATTCATTTGGTTGCATAGTAAAAACAATGACTTCATAAGTCAGATACACGCATGTGACACCCGTAATATAGCAACACCCATAGACTACGAAGACCGCTTAGCGTTGCTTGTTAGTCTCCGTAGGCTACGGTGGCCAAAATCGAGAAAAAACTGTCCAAAAATTTAATTTAGCAAGTAGCAAGTACCAGGGCCTCATGAGTTACGAGGAGGTGTCGCCGACCGGCCGGCCGCGGCCCGGGGCGGGCCGGGCGCGGAACAAGGTATGCTCGCGCGTCTTGGCTATATACTTTTGCTTTGTTTACCTAATGTCCGATATTGGATCGGACAATGTAAAACCGCTCTTAGACTGACCTCGTCACACTTGATGGTCCGTCTCGGCGCGTCTTTCCGAACGTACTTCCTCTCCTTATAGTGCGTGTGCTTTTCCATCTCCTCCGCGCTTTCGAACTGCTCGCCGCACTTTCTGCAGCCCAATCTACAAAAAAAAAAGGGTCAAAACGCTCTACTTTGTAATCCATAGACCTGAGACGGATTTAGGCAAAGAGAATTTGAAATAGATGTGTATTTTCGAAGAAAACTTTGTAGCCACGTACATTTACTGCCATCTTTTGACACATTATTAAAACTTTTAGAACGCCATTTGGCTTTGATCCTTATCCTTTCACTGGTGTGTTTAATTTGTTAATTTTACTTACGGGACACAACCTAAAGGTTATGGCGCCATCGCTCGAAACGATGTCGCTATACCTTTGGCCTTTGATCTATTAGATGGCGCCACTTTATGATATTTAACAAATTTAACACGTATCTGTACTCTGTAAAAAGTTATGCATGGTCATACGTTACAATTGGTGAGTGAAAAATCAATCATCCCCTATTTTCCTACCCTTAAGGTTGGTTTTTTTTTTCCAAATTTATATGGGACCAACTTCGGGGTATACCCTTTCCAATAAAAAAATAATTTTTATTGTGGCCACAAAATTTTCTTCGACAATCCACCTCTATTTCAAATAATTTTCGATTCTGGTCACTATTTGGTATTTCTCACTCACTCTTGTACATTATAGATTTATTTATTCATTTTATTTATAAATAAATAAATATTATAGGACATTATTACACAAATTGACTAAGTCCCACAGTAAGCTCAATAAGGCTTGTGTTGAGGGTACTTAGACAACGATATATATAATATATAAATATTTATAAATACTTAAATACATAGAAAACACCCATGACTCAGGAACAAATATCCATGCTCATCACACGAATAAATGCCCTTACCAGGATTTGAACCCGGGACCATCGGCTTCGTAGGCAGGGTCACTACCCACTAGGCCAAACTGGTCGTCAAACAAACACAATAACAAACAAAGTACAAATGTGTATATTGCACAATATAACAAATAAAGTACAAATGGCGAACTTAATGCCTAAAGGCATTCTCTACCAGTCAACCATCAGGCTAAACAGAAACGGTAGTACGTGCAGGCATTAAACATAAAAAAACAGAATAAGTAACTTAAAACAAGCAATATAGCGATAAATAATATATACTAACGGTAAAAAACTTACATAAATATACTATAATTAAATATACATACATATATCTTATACCTTTAAACGAGCAATTCTTGTATATAAATATATTTCTGTGATCTCGGAAACGGCTCTAACGATTTCGCTGAAATTTGGTATATGGGGGTTTTTGGGGGTATACAATCGATCTAGATTAGTCTTATGTTTGGGAAAACGCGTGTTTTCGAGTTTTCATGCGTTTTTCTTACGACGCAGAATATGGTCGCTAATTTCGTGTTGCCGGCCACTGTCCGTCTGGTCCAGAGGCTTAAGACGCGGACGGCTAGAAACGAGTGTTACGGGTTCGAATCTCGCCCGGTGATTAACTTTTGTTTTTTTTTATATGCTCAAGTTTATATATAATTTTTTAAATTTTATTGTTTTAGACAAGTTTAATTTAGTAAAAAATGTAGTTAAGATTATCACCTATACACCACCATATTACAATAAATATTTATAACCGAACAAAGCTCGGTCGCCCAGGTACTATTAACTTATGTACCCAGTGCAAAAAATACTATGACTACGAAGGACAATTAACCAGAGAGCTTGTCGAAAAAGTGCTTGCGTAACATGCGCTTAAACGAGAGCTTGGTTTGAGCCTGTCTGATGTTGAGTGGGAGATTTGTGATCACAGAAGCGCTGGTGGCCTAGCGGTAAGAGCGTGCAACTTGCAATCCGGAGGTCGCGGGTTCAAACCCCGGCTCGTACCAATGAGTTTTTCGGAAGTTATGTACGAAATATCATTCGATATTTACCAGTCGCTTTTCGGTGAAGGAAAACATCGTGAGGAAACCGAACTAATCCCAACAAGGCCTAGTTTACCCTCTGGGTTGGAAGGTTAGATGGCAGTCGCTTTCGTAAAAACTAGTGCCTACGCCAAATCTTGGGATTAGTTGTCAAGCGGACCCCAGGCTCCCATGAGCCGTGGCAAAATGCCGGGACAACGCGAGGAAGAAGAGAAGAATCTCATTACTTACATATCCTTAGACATTTCCTTGTGTCTCTCCGTGATGAGTAAATGTCTGACATACATCTGTCGCGAGACGAACGTCACGTCACATTCGTCGCAGCGCGTGCTGTCGTTTTCTAGCTTGTTTATATCCTGTAACAACACTTGTAAACATTAAGGAATATTACAAAAATAGACCAAGTCATCAAAGACAAAAATATCATTTTCATTTCTCCTATTCGGAAAGTTCCTTTCATAGGTTGACGACCGGTTTGGCCTAGTGGGTAGTGACCCTGCCTACGAAGCTGATGGTCCCGGGTTCAAATCCTGGCAAGGGCATGTATTTGTGTGATGAGCATGGATATTTGTTCCTGAGTCATGGGTGTTTTCTATGTATTTAAGTATTTATATATTATATATATCGTTGTCTAAGTACCCTCAACACAAGCCTTATTGAGCTTACTGTGGGACTTAGTCAATTTGTGTAATAATGTCCTATAATATTTATTTATTTATTTATTTATAGGCTGATAGCCGGGTGGGAAATTGCTTTTCCCACCTTAGGGTAGAAAGTTTTTTTTTTATTTGTACTTCGAGCAACGGCTAACAGCCATATATGCCATATTATTCAGTTATAAGCTCTCATATTAGCTTCCGCATTTTCAGACCAAGTATTATCGAAATTAAATGTCAAATTGCATTGCAATATTAAAAATTATACTATGTACTTGTATTTAATATTTAAATGTATGAAATCAACAAGTATTTGTTTAATAAAAATAAGCGTTTGTCCGCGCGCTTCCCGCGCATCAACAGCGCTTTTAAACGCTCCGTAAATATTAATCAATTTACTGGTTTAAAATGTGTTTTGTGGCTCGAAACTTATACTAAAACATCCCTAACAACTTAGTGATTAAATAAAAGTAAGTGGGATTAAAAATATAACTTGCAATAAAGTAGAAAACTCAAAAAATCCGGACCGACTCAGTGAAACGCGTAAGTGTATTCAGTAACCGCCGCTCTTACGCCCTTTAGTATACACAGTAGCTGCGGCTTAGTGACTGCGAGAGATTTCCAGGAATCGCCGCGCCGCGAACTTTGGTTAACTTAATCGCTAGTGCTACATTATTTCGGTAATTTTGCATCATGAGTACCTGTGGCGAATGCGGAAGACCAGTGAAGCCTGCTGAAAAGCTTATGTGTTGCCAGTGCAGCTCACTGTACCACTTCCTTTGCATGAACCTAACTGCATCTAACTTTAAGAAGACACCAAAGACGAACTGGACGTGCGTAAAGTGCACCCCCGCCGCCGCCGGGCAGACAGAGACACCACCTGCTAAAACCAGCTCACCTGATATGGACCTGACGGATACGAATAGAGCTGAGTCGGAGCAACGCAACCAGCCGGAGGACATGAACTCACTGATATCAGAAATACGACTACTGCGTGATGACATGTCTAAACTGCGATCTGACTTTAACAGTCGCTTTGACTCGCTATCCGAAAAGCTCAATATCTATGAAGCGCGCATCACAAAACTAGAGGAAAAGGATAAGGAGAACTCCTTACTTAAGGCCCAAGTTGCAGATCTCCAAAAACAATTGAATCAGCAGACTCAAAACACACTGAATTCTGAACTAGAAATCATAGGCCTCCCTGAAACTCCAAACGAGAACCCTTATCACATGATACTTACAACGGCCTCAAAGTTGGGAATGAAGCTTGAAGACGTTGATGTGAACTTCGCATCTCGCACGGGCCCGCCGCGCCGCAAATATGACAAAGACGGCGCTCAACCACGGCCCTTAGTAGTTTCCTTTGTGCGAAGAGTGAAACGCGAAGAGTTTCTGAAAAATGCGAGGACACGGCGCTCAACGCTGAATAGCAAGGACATTGTTCCAGCAGAACCTGAAACGAAAATATTTATAAATGAGCGACTGACAAGTGACAACAGGCGATTTATTCGTGACGTGCGAGCATGGGTCAAAGAGCATGGCTTTAGATACTGCTGGATCCGCAGAGGAAGCATCTACATCAGAAAGCACGAAGGTAAAGATGGAAGCCCAGCCCTTCAAATTCGATCTTATGAAGATCTTCAGAAGCTGTCAGGAAACCGGGACGAATAATTTATGTAAGACGTTTATATTTGACAGACTTTGTTTGACCTGGTACACTTATACATTATGTTTGCTGAAATTTTGCCAACTGAGTCTAACTATCATGACGTTGCATTACTTGCACCTAACTTTAAATACACTTACATATTACCCTTACACACACGTTATTACACTCTCACATATCTATACACTTACACATAAATATAAAACAGAACACTTAATACATACATTTTACTTTAAAATACATATCACTCTGTGTCACAGTTTATTACACGTACGGGACACTTATAACATATGGAGGCATTACTATACTGGACTACTATTACGTTTACTATTTATCTATTCTCAATGGCAACGTTGGATCTAATGACTGAAATCGACAACTCGTTTAATTTCGAATGCCATACTATCTCCACACCTGAAGAATGTAGTCCCATAATCACTAAATACACACTAAAACTTCTTCAAGTAAATATAAGAAGTATGCAACGGAACTTTAATAACTTTTTATTGATTTTTGCAAGATTGAATATAAGTTTTGATATTATTATTTTAAGCGAATGTTGGATCAACGAAAACTCTACGATTAGACAAATTGAAGGATATGTATCGCACAGTACAAAAAAGTATATAAACAAATCAGGTGGAGTTGTCGCTTATGTAAAAAACAAATGGTCACCAAACGTTTCGGAACCAGATATAGCGGATGCAAACTGCCTTATGATAGATATTCCAAGCGTTTGTACAGTTTTAGGTCTTTATCGGTCCCCGTCTTTTCCTAATACTGACAATTTTATTATGTCTCTGGACCAACTCCTTAAGTCCGCCCGCCGAAATTCTTGCCTAATAGTGTCAGGTGACATGAACATTAATATTTTAGACTCTGCAGCTGATGATGAGCATGCATCTAGTTATCTGGATTTACTCGCTTCGCATGGATTACTATCATCTATAAACAAACCAACTCATAGTAAAAGCTGCATAGATCATATATTCATCCCATGTACGTATAACGGTAAATCAATTGTTTGTTCAACTGACCTCACTGACCATGACTTGATTATGATCGGAATAGAATCAGGACGTTATATGAACACAACTCCAAAGAGATCTCGATTAAAAGCTGATTACTGTGGACTGTATAAAGAGCTTGAATCTGTTGACTGGTCTCCTGTTGTACAAGCAAGCAATGTTGATGACGCAGTGTCTCTTTTCTCTACTATTGTTTCAAACGCGATCTCTAAAAACTCCAAAATGATTCAAGTTAGTCACTCTAAATTCTGTATCCATCCCTGGATGACCCCTGGACTCATTAGGTGCTCAAAACAAAGAGATAAACTTCATCGAATCTCTAAGCAGTTTCCAAACGATGCAACCAAAAAACTGATTTACACAAGATACCGTAATTTCTATATTAAACTTCTTAGAAATCTTAAAACTGAATATGAGAAAAAAGAGCTCCTTGCAAATACCAAAACACCTAAAAAACTATGGCAAACAATCAATAAAATAGCTCATCGGAAATTGTCAACACCTACAGCGCACGATTTAATAAAAATAAAAAAAGCGAGAAGGAATCCTTAAACGTATGCAATGATTATTTTTCTTCTGTTGGACAAAACCTTGCCAATGTAATTCTAAGCAAAGATAATGAAACACAAGAGTCTCTGGCTGCTAAAGTTAAAGTAAATCCACCCACATTAAACTCTATATACATGTCCCCTACAGATAACAATGAAGTGCTCAGTCTTATTCAGAAATTAAATCCAAATAGTTCTCCGGGTCTCGACAGTATAGATAATAAGATTCTGAAAGCCATCGGTCCCGAAATTGCAGAACCACTTGCAGCGATTTTTAATTTAAGCATTGAGAGTGGTATTTTCCCCAAAGCCTGGAAAATCGCGGCAGTCGTTCCGATCCACAAAGGAAATGCAAAAAATGAACCCAGCAACTACCGCCCAATCTCTCTCTTGGGATCATTCTCAAAGCTTTTGGAACGAATTGTAAATAAAAGAATAGTCTCCTACCTTGAACGCAACTCCATTCTAACGGAGCGTCAGTTCGGTTTCAGAAAAGGAATATCAACCGAGGATGCAGTTACCCTTCTCACTGAAACTGTCTCGACGCAGTTAGATGAGGGTCGGGCTTGTGTCGGAGTCTTTCTGGATTTAGCCAAAGCCTTCGACACGGTCTCGATCCCCATTCTACTGAGGAAACTGGAAGCATACGGGTTTCGAGGGACTACACTGAGGTGGTTTACAAGCTACTTGACGGAAAGAAGCCAGCGTGTCAAAGTCGGTGAGCATCTCAGTGACCTGAGACCAGTTCCCTTCGGCGTACCACAGGGCAGTATTCTAGGGCCTACTCTTTTTCTTTTATATATAAACGACATCTCACTTCTTCCTTTACAGAATGCTGAAATCTTGTGTTACGCCGATGACACTGCTATCATTTTCCGAGGGTCCTCCTGGGAGGACGTTTGTGAACAAGTCGAGAATGGTATGTCACAAGTGTCAATTTGGTTGAAGCAGAATCTTCTGACTTTAAACACAGCAAAAACCAAATTCCTATGTTTCCATAAGACTTCAGCTTCTGCACCAAAACTACAGCGAGATATTAAAGTCCATAATCGTAATTGTATTAATGCCCCGGTTCCAAATTGCACTTGTGACCACATGTCACGAACAAAAACAGTGAGGTACCTTGGAATTATGATAGACGAAAATTTAAACTTCAGAGAGCAAGTTTCCGCGGTTTCAGGTCGGGTCCGAAAGCTGATACATACAATAAAATTGCTGCGAGAATCAGCCGATTTTTCACTGTTGAAAGCTATATACTTAGCTCTTGGGCAGTCAATTATCAACTACTGCATTCTTGCCTGGGGAGGTTTAACCTCCTCTGTTATTCTAAAACTAGAAAGAGCTCAAAGAGCGGTGCTGAAGGTCGCTTTGAAGAAACCAATTAGGTATCCTACGAGCGATCTATACAATGACGCCCAGGTGCTCAGCGTTCGGAAGCTCTACTTAATAAGGGTGGCGTTGTACGTACATAGAAAAGTCCTTAGCTCATCCAATTACAACACATTACTTAAAAATCGTATTTTTAAACTTCCTGTTACAGCTGTTAAAACTACATTTGCACGCCATTTCTCAATCTTCCTATATCCCCGAATTTACAATCGACTTGTTAGGTTATATGAATTTAAAGAACACTCCATTTTCGAGGCAAAAAAAGTGTTATCAAAGAACTTAATGCATCTTTCATATGTAGACACAGAAAATGTAATCAAGATACCATATTAAATAAACTCAGTCACAATAACCACACACACACTCCACTCACGCACACATACTCTCTCTCTCTCACACACACACACATACACACACACTCATACACATGACACGTTTCGTGTTATTATATTATAAATCTTAATTTCCGAAGATTATTTTTTTTTGTTACTAATGGTAAAAATAATTTATGTTTGTTTAAACTTTTTGTTTCTCGATCTTTTCTTTTTTGACTCACTGTAAACTGTACCTCTGTAAATTCCATTCACCACTGTTTCTTTTTTAATTGTTTACTCTAAATAATTGTACATTATTATTTTCAATTGTAGTATTGTTTTCTCTTTTTTACTTGTCTACCGTATTATGTCCACCACAGGACAGGCTATGCCTAGTGTGGGGGCCAGCATAAATGTAATACTGTTATTATTCTATTCTGGAATAAACATTTGTATTTGTATTTGTATTAATAAATCAATTGAAATGACGATGAATGTAAATCACACATCACATTCATTCATTCATTTTATCTTTTTTTAAGGCGCGTATACATTAAGGCCATTTCAGACACATCCCAATTTAAGATCGGATTGTCTATGGTTTTAGATTTTTTTTAATGTAATGGCGATTTACATTTTGATCACAAAAAAAATCTAAATTCTAGTCATAACCTACATTTCTTGTGTCATAAAAGTTGTTCATAAAAGTAGAGTGTTTAACTCGGGTAAAAGTAATCATCTCACCCTCGAACTAGATATAAACACTCTCACTTCGTTCGAGCGCCAAAATATCTCGGGTGGTATGGTTCACTTCACTTTATCCACCCTTGGTTAACAATCTACTATTCTCTATTTTGAAAAACAGATGATACTCTTCAAACTGCTGGATCGATTTCTACCAAATAGCTAAGAACCACTGAACCTACACAAACACTCGTTTTCTCAACCTCAAACCTCAAACTTGCAATGAAATGTTGACATGACTTACTTCAAATTAGGTCCGGAAATACTACATATCAGGTGCGATGAGTGAAGAAGATATGCAAATGCCTGTAAAGCAACTTTCTTTTGTTTTTAAATATCACATTGTGACACGTCTTGGCATTCAACCATCAAATAGTAGTAGATTCTTAATTTGTTTTTAGCTGTACGAATAAAATAAAATTACTACATTTTTTTATTTAATTGCAAGTACTAAAAAAATCTAGGCGAGGAATAGGGTTGCTGGCCGCGTATCCTTAACAGACCTCGCTACGCTCGGCCGTCTATATCTACGTAGCCTGCAGCCCTTCGTTCCCCGGCCTCTAAATCATCATCATACCTTATGGACGGCCTTGATGTGTAAGTTCAGTCCGTACGCGCTGACGAAGCTGCGCGCGCACACGCCGCAGATGTGGGCAGATGGATGCGCGCGTCGGAGGTGGCCCATATACGTTGTGTGCTTGCTGCTCAACAATTTTAGAATTAAAAACGTGCGTGAATTAGTAAATTGTGTATTAACACATTACATGTACATGTGTACGGTCAGCTGCAGAGAAAAAGGGTGTCCCTTATTTTGCGATAAAATATTTAACAGCGCATACCCTCTAAAAATAATGATACTATCCCAAAACACCCCGAAAAAAGATATAGACATAGAAGTAAAATAAAATAAGGGGCATTGTGCTAAGGGCGTTTTAGACGCCCGCCTCTACTGTCCGACGTATTGGTATGATGGAAAGGGACAAACGATTATTAGCGGCGTCGTAACTTTAGTACACGTTTATGAATAAGGGGGTTAGTGTATAGTGTTGAATTAACAGTATCATTCAAGTTCAAAGGAAAATTCGTAACTGTAAGGTGTGTAAGTGTACTCACGTAACCAATATTTGTTTTATTGGTTTTTAGGGTTCCGTAGTCAACTAGGAACCCTTATAGTTTCGCCATGTCCGTCTGTCTGTCTGTATGTCCGAGGCTTTGCTCCGTGGTCGTTAGTGCTAGAAAGCTGAAATTTGGCATGGATATATAAATCAATAAAGCCGACAAAGTCGTACAATAAAATCTAAATTTTTTTTTAGGGAACCTCCCCTACACGTAAAGTGGGGGTGATCATTTTTTTTTGCGTCAATCCTACAGTGTGGGATACCGTTGTAAAGGTCTTTTAAAACCAATAGGGGTCTTCAACAAACATTTCTTGATAAAGAAATTTATCAACTTTTTTATTCGGAGATAATTGCTCCGAAAGAAAAAAGTGTCCCCCCCCCCCCCCCTCTAACTTTTGAACCAGTTTAGCTTATTGTGACGGAAGAGTACCTACGGAACCCTACTCTGAGCATGGCCCGACATGCTCTTGGCCGGTTTATTTCGCAAATGTATTAAAAACGTCGTTCAATGTACGTTTACAAGTGTCATTATTTACTTGTCTCGGACTCGTAAATAATGACATACTTTGCTCACTTGCATTGAAATGTACTGTTATCTTTGCCCTCCCCCCCAACTGCTTTTTATCTGTTCTCACCGGAAGGTGGCACCACAGTGCTGGCAGGTGTGCTCGACGCCCTCGTGCCAGCCGTGGTGTTTTAGCGCCTGCGCTCTGTAAACAAAAATTAATACACCGTGTTGTTTTGTTGTATGAAAAAATATGTAAATATGAAAAATTATAATAAAAAATGTATACATTTTGCAATACAGGTTGACTTTCTGTTGGACCATATTCTAAGGTATAAATAATAAATAAATAATTGGGAACAATCTTACCTATTTTTTTTATTTTTTTTTAATACTACGTCGGTGGCAAACAAGCATACGGCCTGCCTGATGGTAAGCAGTATCCGTAGCCTATGTACGCCTGCAACTCCAAAGGAGTTACATGCGCGTTGCCGACCCCAACCCCCTCCCACCCTCGTTGAGCTGTGGCAACCTTACTCACCGGCAGGAACACAACACTATGAGTAGGGTCTAGTGTTATTTGGCTGCCTCCACCTCCACCTAGCCCCCAAACTAAGCAAAGCTTGTACTATGGGTACTAGGCGACGATATTCATACGCATATAGATAAATACATACTTATATACATAGAAAACACCCATGACTCTGGAATAAATATCTGTGCTCATCACACAAATAAATGTCATTACTGGGATTCGAACCCGGGACCATCAGCTTCATAGGCAGGGTGACTACCCACTAGGCCAGACCGGGTATACTGAACGTTTACTATGGAGCCAACCCAAAATTCACGAAAAAAAAATTGCTGTTCCAAAAGTTTACATATGATTCGCCAAAATGTATGAGACAGCATAGTATGGTCAAACATGACAAAATCATTATGTATAGCTCACACTGAGCAACTTTACAGGACCGCCTACATGAGTAGCGGATCGTGTTTGACACCGTTACAGATATCGCATGAGTAGGAGTTGTCGGTTAAGGATCCTATTATGGAGTGTGGAATTAAAAGGAGTGAAATCTCTAATGGTAGAACTGTTGCTAAAGTGTCCAGCTGTCAGCTATAAATAATAGTTCCGAATCTCTCCAGAGGAGCGCTAGAGTAGCTAAGAACCTAGGCGTTATTGACGGAGTGAAGTGCGCTGTCTATGATTTGTTTTTTTTTTTTCAAGTTTTCTAGGTATTGTAGCGCCACCGATTTAAGGTTTTTTGATGACACTTTTTGGTACATGGAGATTTTATTCCTTACCTCCATATTTTATAGATCCTACAGTCACATCATATCTATATAAGAATTGTTCTTACTTGGTATAGCAATTGGCATCGCCTACATGAGTAGCAGATGCGTCAAATAAAATGGTACAGACATGGAAGGCTCGGAAACCGGTTAAATTTCCAAATCGTTATCATGTACTTGACGCAAAACCTTTTAATTTCGGTTTCGTTCGTATAATCTTTATTTTATTATTGAAAAATAAAAAATAAAAACTACATTAAAATATACCTACCTTAAACAAAACTACATAAAGCTAAAAAAGAAAAAGATTAAAAACTAAAACTACAACTAAAGTTATAAATAAAAAAATATCTCTATTTTTAAACCGGGTTTTAGGAGAACTATTCCATAAAGTTCTTGTCAGATTAACCGGTTTAGAACCTAGAATCATTTAGAATCATTTATTTATACACCGTGTTTTTATTGAATTCCGTTAACTTCGGAGTATCGGTTAGTACGTTTAAGGAAACTAAATGGCATAGTTAATTTTTTGTTTTTTTTTACTACTTTTTTTTTTCTAAAAAGTAACTAAATGTTGCATATAGCGTTGTTGTAACACGGGCATTACATTTAACTCAACCAAACAATTGAAAACTGTGACATATCAATGTCATTTCGAATAACGATCGTCCGAGATAGTACGTACGTTTAGTAGCAAATGTATGAACTCGCACTAAACACTAATCAATAAGTAAACAGGCCCTAAGGCAAATGTACACGCTCGTAAGGGCCTTATAAAATAAAAATTAATGATTGATTATCTCCGAAATGGAGTTAATTAGAATATCGGTGTCTTTGAGAAAGTTACTTAATTTAAGCTCAGGAATGCACCCTCGAAATTAAAGCAAATAAAAAAAAACACGGTGTATATTGTGCATTACAGGTAATGAATACAGATGTTATAAACAATTTTTGTTCTCTGTAACATGTCTTGCGACGTACAATCATTATACATAGCTGCCTAGCGCATGCAATATTATTAAAAATATTTTACATTTTCACTACTTACATTTTATAATATTCTATAAGTTTTAATTAATAGTAATAATAAATAATAGGTAGTTCTATAAGTCAATCATTAATTTGTCAAAGTATCCATCATAAATTCATCTATATTGTAATAACATTTATCTTTTAATAAGTTATTTAACCTTATCTTAAACGTTGACAGCTGTTCTTTTATAAGCAAATCCGGTAATTTGTTAAACAATTTAGGGGCCATTATGTAGATGGTATATGTATAAAAACTTGTTTTTGAAATACAATTTCCTGGAGGAAGAATTTTTAGCATATTTGTAGCCGGGCGAGGATGACGAGTATTTACATGTACAGTGAATCGGTCCATATATTGCTTTACAAATACACATGCTTCATAAATATACATCTAAAAACCGGTTTCTTCCTATGTCGGTGTCTTTGTTTACGCGGCACACCACGCCGACCGGCCGTCTCGTCGCTCGGCCAATAAACCGGTTTATTTAGGTTTCAATAAAGTTCTTTAAACGTTCGCGTTCTTATCAAGGTTCGGAGTAAAACCAAAATAAACCGGTATTTATCACTATTATTAAAACCGGTTCCGAGCTTTGCAAACTTGCTTCAAAATAACTCAACTTCCGTTCAATAGATGACGCTGATTATTTGAGAAATTCGACTTTGTATAGACAATGCTCAGGCTTCTTTTACGTCAATTATTCAATAGGTTTACTATAGGAATTGTACTTAGTTGCTATAAGTGAACAATTTTACAACTTCGTTTGGATACCGTTACAGATATCGCATGAGTAAGAGTTGTCGATTCAGGATCCTAGTCACATGAGCACTGGGCTATAACCGGGAAAATCGAAGTTCGTCAATTGCGGGCATTTTTCTCTGTCACTCTAATTACGTCTTAGTGGAGTAAAAGAGAAAGATCCCCGCAATTGGCGAATTTCGGTTTTCACGGTAGGCCCCCTGTACTCACTTTGTGTAGACATTGTCAGTCCTCTTGTTATATTCATCCATAGTTAATTGGTTATACTTTTGTGCATGTCTGCCCCGGAGTCGAAAACTCCTACTCATGCGATATCTGTAACGGTTTTATTTGTCCATGCACCATAGGAATTGTGCTAACTTCCTATAAGTGAAGATTTGGCATGGTCTGCATGAGTAGCGGGTCGTGTGGTTGTCTCTCGTGGAAACGCAGCCTTATACCCGTGTGAGTGTCTGACCTGGAGTCAAAAACTCCTACTCATGCGATATCTGTAACGGTATTATTCGTCCATGATTCAATGGTCTACTATAGGAACTGTACTAACTTGCTATAAGTGAAGAATTGGCACCGCCTGCATGAGTAACGGGTCGTGTGGTTGGAGTCGCGGTGCGTGCGGTACAGCTTCGGGGTTCGACACCGGATGTGGCATATTGTGCATTTGTAGGACCCGGCGGACGGCTGAGAAGAGGAAACATTTGGTAACTTACTTACCTAATTTTCGAAACTTTAAAAAATACGTTAGGTTTGAAAGTTACGAAAAGTAATTTATCCAATATTAAAACCATGTAAATATAAACATAGTATATATTTAAATAATATAATAACTAAAAAAACACATTTTACTTTAAATTCGAAGACGATAATATATATTATTATACTATATTATTTTGTCTTTTTCCTTCTTGTCTGTTACCTTTCGTGATTTTTCTCACTTGATGGTCTCATCGGAAGATCAGCGCTGGAAGCCACCAGCAACATGCTGAGATGAGGCCATTTCGTGGCACTTTATACTTCCTTTGTTTTTGTTATATCATGTAATTTAATGTGTCTTGTTTGTGTCTACGAATAAAAAAATATTCTATTCTATTCTATTCTATAAGTTTGTAACAATTAAATTTATTAAAACGAAATTGAAGTCGGAAATTGCTCGACATGTTTCGCTCCATACCGAGTAGCATCATCAGAAGCACGCGTTGGCGGACCGATCGTGACCCATTTAAATATATTTAATATGTCTGTGTGTCACGGAAATTTTGTTACGATAAATTTATTTTAGATATTTTCCTATAATTTTATTAGATTATCTTGAGATGTAACTACAAATTATGGGTTTTCAGAGTTTGCTGTAAGATATTTCTTTTTGCCATATATTATGATTCTAGGCCAACGGGAAGTACCTTAAAAATGTTGATCCCCATGCAAATATAAGAACGGCTGTCTTTAGTTTGCGCTTTCTAAAAAAATAATTATACTTTCAACACATTGCAGAATATTTCATACTTATTCCAATTTATAATAATTGTATTAATTGTAACCCCGACGCAAAAAGAGATAACAAATATATACACCGTGTTTTTATTGAATTCCGTTAACTTCGGGGTATCGGTAAGTACATTTAAGCTAGCGAAATGGCATAGATAATTAAAAAAAAATATATTATAATTTTTATTTATTATTATTTTTATAAAAAGTAATTAAATGTTGCATATAGCGTTGTTGTAACACGGGCATTACAATTAAATCAACCAAACAATTGAAAACTGTGACATATCAATGTCATTTCGAACATCGACCTTTCGAGATAGTACTTACGTTTAGTAGCAAATGTACACACTCGTACTAAACACTAATCAATATGTTAACAAGCCTTAAGGCTAGTGTACACGCTCGTAAGGGCCTTATAAGATAAATAATAATTATTGATTATCTCCGAAATGGAGTTAATTAGGATACCGGTGTCTTTGAGAACGTTACTTAATTTAAGCTCAGAGATGTACCCTTGAAATTAACGAAAATAAAAAAAACACGGTGTATTATAATGAAGTTAACCTTGATTTCTTTTCCGAAATCGTAAAAAAAAAAAATTCTTAAACTTCATGTTTTGCTTGTGAGCATCCATCCAGTTCTGTTCCTTGGTCTTGAGACACAGCTCTTATACCATCGCCCACACTGTTAACTGTCCATCGGTGGACCTTATTACAAAAGGCATAAGGTCCATCGATGGACAGTTAATCGTGTTACTTGCCCCCCAACATTAAAAGAACTAGAGTAACCGGAACTCTATTTTCAACTCCTACGCTTACTCTGGTTATAATATTAGCGGAAAATCTTTGAGCATTAGACTTTTTGTTTGCCGCGATATCTGTTGTCGAGTAGCAGTACTGAGAGTTCCGCTACTTGACGCTAGATGTAGACTACGAAAATAATAGTATTTTTGTAACAAAACCGTTGTATGGAGTGAGCACTCTTGGTTTTCTTAATTCTCTTTGCCTCCAAGTAGCCCGCGGCCACTTTCCTCTCGTACCTGTATACAAGTGGTCAAACCTCATGTTTCTGCTTGTGAGCGTCCATCCACTTCTGTTCCTTGAAGCTCTTCAGACACAGCTCGCATTTGAACTTGCCCTCCAAGTAACCCTCGCCCATTTTCCTCTTTAGGAACTCTTGTACCTGTATAGAGAAGCGTAAAATACTGGGTGTCTCTCACGGATGCCTTTATTAGACATAATGATTGGATAACGTAATGTAATGATAGTCAGATTATCATTATATAGTCATAACACCAATACCGTTAACTTTTCAGGATTTTCGTTAGTTTATCCTATAGATAGGTTAGGTTAGGTTTAGATAGATAGATAGATAGATAATCCGTTTATTTGTTTGCCACAATACACACAGGAAATACAATTAATAAAATGACAAAAAAAAACAGATAATACAAAATTATATGAGAGAAATACACATTTATACAAAATAGTAGTAGAAAGAGAAAAAAAAAAAAATAACACATTTAAATAATACTGTTCCATACATTTTAGTTTAGAATCATTTATTTATGTATTGTGCATTACAGGTAATGAATACAGATGTTATTGTTTCATGATAATCCTGAAAAGTAACGCGTTTCTGAGAAAAACCAAATTATGACTAACGAAAATGCGGACAAACAATTTTGGCCGATCAGGTGTCGATGTTATCTATGGAAAGCCAATAAATTTTTCGCAATTTCAGGGTAGGTCTAACTGCTGGATCGATTTTTTCAAACATAGCTAAGAACCACCGCAAGGAAACACAATTTCGCGTAAAAAAACCGCATCGATATCGGTCCATACGTAGGAGCTACGATGCAACAAAGAGACAGACAAACATTTGCGTCAAACATATGACACTCCTCTTCTTTGCTTCGGGGGTTAATATAACGCGATGTGTATAGGCCGTAAAGATGAGAAGAGATAGAAATAGTACAAGGTGCAACGAAGGGGGGGGGGGGGGGGTAATTAAAGATCCGAGTTTGCAATATTCTTACCCCCGGTGTTACACACAATGTTTTTCATCACACTTGCGAAGAAAAAACAACTTTAAGCAAAATAATTCTTAAATACGGTGACATATCCAACATTCGTCCGCCATTTTGTAATTTCTTGATAGGCTAGGCATCGAAGGCACAAGCACAGACCTAGGGAGTTATAGTTTTTTTTTCATAATCCATAACTCCCCCTGGAACAATATATACCTTTGTCCTTCAGTATACCAAAAATCAGCTGAAACTATACTTTCTATCTCTACCTTAAGTTGCCATTTTATATATTGTATGTGTAAGCATAAATATATATATTGTATTATATTATATTGTGTATTTATTAGTGTATTAGGTAATGTTTTAACACTTATATAAGTAGTATGTGTGTTTGTGTTTAATAGTCTCCATATTTAGCTCCTTGCACAACCTGTTGACTTTTGTATGAGTTCTAAATTACCTGCTACCTAAAGGTTGTCTGGAAGAGATCCCTTTTTAGCGATAAGACCGCCTGTTGTTCTATTTTCCTTAAAAATTTATTTGTAGTTTTACATGTATGTAAAATGAATAATTTTTGGTGCAATAATAGTACATTACGATACAAGTGCGAAAAATAGGAAATTCGAAACGAGTGGCGATAAATTAAAACACGACCGAAGGGAGTGTTTTAAATCGACACGAGTTGCGAATTACCTATTCGCACATGTATCGTACAACGTTTTACAGTACATATGGCCCTTTAAATGTTCGACACAGTAACGTAATATGCTACTTCTCGGACTAGTGCTATAAAGTAGCCCCATATGTACTGTAAAGAATATTTACATACTTATACTTACTTACACCTGCATGAAATAAGATCTTTTTCGAGCAAGTGTGATGAAAATTAAATTAAGTAAACATTGACAAATTGGCTTCCATCTAACCTGCTCCTCTTCCGTGAGGAACTGCGTGATGGTGAAGTGTTCCTCCAGCTCCTGGTTGGACTGGTTCCGTCTCGCACGTTTTTGAAGCTGTTGACTTTTCTTTGACATTCGACTGTCCTCTGAAAACAAAGCTTATTGACCATTTTTGTTTTCATAATGGAATAATAGTGTACTATAGAGGCCGGGAAACGTAGGGTTGCAGGCCAAGTAGATATATAGGGCTGAGCGTAGCGAAGCTGGATAGAGATACGCGGCCGGCAACCCCGTTTCTCGCCGAGATTTGTATAGTGCTTTTCTCAAATTTGCAATTAAAACAAAAAATGTAGTTATTTTGTTTTGTGGCGACCTACTCGGCTCGCCACTCTACCAGCGGTGTACAACCTTACGCGCGTAAGTCCGCGCGCCTGCGCGATGCGCCACCGCCGTTGCTTAGCAACGAATATGCACAACAAATCCCCGTACCAAGCTAACTGAAGCTAGTTGATGGTTGGATGCCAAGAAGGTTGCTTTACAGTCCTAGGTGTGTAAGGCAGTATGAAATTCCTTTACATATCATCTTCACTCATGCCACCTGATATGTAGTATTTCCGGACCTAATTTGACGTAAGTCATGTCAACATTTCATAGCAAGTTTGAGAAAAATTATAATCAGGCATGGGAACAAAAAAAGGTAGGTAAGGACTGCCTGAGAATCAGGTCCCACTACCAATTAGTAGTAGTAGTGGTAAAACACTTTATTGTACAAAAAGAAATACACGGTGCTCACGAGGAACCCGAAAGATTTTAACCACGTACTTCTGAGGCCAAAAGAAGGAAAAAATGTTATATGAGTTTCAGGAAATTTCGCCAAAAAAATTTTTTTTTAATTTTGAACGTATTTGTACATATAAAGTTAAAATTATGGTAAAACTGGCACTGAAAATTTTTTTTTACGATTTTTTTTTTGTAAAAACTATAGTTCTTGCAAAGGTTACTTGTCACTTTTTGACATCTATCAATAAGGATTTAGACTACGCCCCATAATGGCATCATCGCGATCAAAAAGGCGTTTTGCACTAAGTTACGATGTTTTTTTTTTACATTGGTATAAACTCTGAAACTAGGCGAAATCCATAACAGTTTATATGACATTTTAGTCTCTAAATGTGATCTGTAATACACTGTCAAAATCTTTCGGTTTCCTCATGTAGCACCGTGTATAAACAGATTTCAGATGATTTATTGATAAATGTACATCTCATTTTCATGTCAAACAAAAATACAATATATTAAAAATTAAATTATTAAGCTAAGTATACATCACAGGAAAGAACACACATCATTTGTACAAAGGCGAACTTATCCCTTTCAGGGATCTCTTCCAGTTAACTTTTGAGCAACCAACCAATGACCAAATAGGCTAAGAGGCCTTCAAAATGACACGCACCTCTCTCTTTCCCGCGCTTCTTTCTCTTTTCCTCCTTTCCTGAATTTTCAACTCGTTCCATTTCTGCCTTAATTTCTAGCAGCGTCAGATTGTCTGGGTCCAGGTCTGGTTCCAGTTTCATTTCTAACTTTTTAGTTTCAATTTGGTCTTCCGAGATGTCGTTGATCTGAAATTGTACCGACTACTAAGTTATTAGTATTAAAACAATAAGCAGTTCAAAAAGTGGGACAAGTGAAACTTAATATAACATGTTGACGACCGGTTTGGCCTAGTGGGTAGTGACCCTGCCTACGAAGCTGATGGTCCCGGGTTCAAATCCTGGTAAGGGCATTTATTCGTGTGATGAGCATGGATATTTGTTCCTGAGTCATGGGTGTTTTCTATGTATTTAAGTATTTATAAATATTTATATATTATATATATCGTTGTCTAAGTACCCTCAACACAAGCCTTATTGAGCTTACTGTGGGACTTAGTCAATTTGTGTAATAATGTCCTATGATATTTATTTATTTATTATTTATTTATTTATTCGTCAGATAAGTGGCAAGTAGCTTTCTTTTTTTACTTCTACGTCGGTGGCAAACAAGCATACGGCCAGCCGGAATGTAAGCAGTCTCCGTAGCCTATGTACGCCTGCAACTCCAGAAGAGTTACATGCGTGTTGCCGACCCCCCCGTTGAGCTCTGGCAAACTTACTCACCGGCAGGAACACAACACTATGAGTAGGGTCTAGTGTTATTTGGCTGCGGTTTTTGTACATTGTGAAACAGACCCTAAGTCCCACAGTAAGCTTAGTAATAATAAGGTTTGTGTTGTAGGTACTTAGACAACAGTATAGATATCTTATACCTTTAAACGAGCAATTCTTGTATATATATATATACAAGAATTACCTTATATACCAGCATATATATATATATATATATATATATATATATATATATATATATATATATATTTCTGTGATCTCGGAAACCGCTCTAACGATTTCGCTAAAATTTGGTATATGGGGGTTTTTGGGGGTAAACAATCTATCTAGATTAGTCTTATGTTTGGGAAAAGGCGTGTTTTCGAGATTTCATGCGTTTTTCTTTCGACGCAGAATATGGTCGCTAACTTCGTGTCGCCGGCCACTGTCCGTCTGGTCCTGCGGGTTATAACGCGGACTGCTAAACAAGTGTTACGGATTCGAATCTCGCCCGGTGACTAACTTTTGTTTTTTTTTTATATGTCCAAGTTTATTTATTATTATTTATATAAGGGCGGTACCAGACTAGCGTTTTTTTCTGCACGTGTACAGTCGTTTCGGCGTTACGCATCTACACGCGCTTCCAAAAACCAGCTTATAGGCGCGCGCGTATAAAATGCTAGTCTGTAAACGCCCTAAGTCAATGTGTAATTTTAAATAGGTAAGTTTTTGGTAAAAATTTCATTTTCACCGAGATAATTCTAAAAACCCCGAACGCAAAAAGGTTGCGTTGCTTTATCACAGAGTTCCTATGGCCACTTCCTGTCTCCATCATCAGATCAGCTCGATGGTACCATAATATTGCATTGTCACCCGACTTACATTTGTATGCAAATTTTCAGCTTCGTCGGAAACCGAGAAGTGGGTCAAATTTAACTTGCAAGATTTGTCCAGTCCATACATAGGTACATTGCAAGTTAAAATAAAAGCTTGTAATATTGAACGCTTTATGTCATAAATACGAAGATCACTCAAACGCCAAGGTCCCGGGCGCAAGCGAGCTAATGTAAACCTTATTCGAAAGTGTGAAGGTTACTTTGACAGCATCTGCCATAACACCTATAGTTGTCCTTGGCGCTGTGGGCACGACTAGTAACGACGACTTTAGGTGTTCTTGGCGTTCAAAAGGTTAAGCTGCTGACAGTTTAACCTTTCTAATTCTAGATATTCAATTCAATTCAATGCATTTATTTCAAGTAACCAGGACATAAAAATGTAGATACATACATATATATTATATATATATATATATATATATATATATATAAATAAATATTATAGGACATTATTACACAAATTGACTAAGTCCCACAGTAAGCTCAATAAGGCTTGTGTTGAGGGTACTTAGACAACGATATATATAATATATAAATACTTAAATACATAGAAAACACCCATGACTCGGGAACAAATATCCATGCTCATCACACGAATAAATGCCATTACCAGGATTTGAAACCGGGACCATCAGCTTAATAGGCAGGGTCACTACCCACTAGGCCAAACCGGTTGTCAAATATATAGATTCTACATATGATCACAGAGCATTGAATACCATATCATCTTCCATTTTGACATCGATCTCCTCTTCATTCCCAATCAAGTCCGGTTTACACAAACTAGCAGCCACATTTAGTTCCTCCGGCAAGGTCACCGGGTCTTCAACCGGTTCCACTATCATCGGTGCTTCTAACTCTGGTGGTTCTGTGAGTTCCACTGCCATTGGTGGTTCTTCAAAAACTACTGGTTCTTCTGTAAAAAAATCTTTATTTCAGAACATTCAAAATTTCATGTAAACATTGTTAGGACAGTCGCCATCAGATATATCGGAGCGGCCAAGGTACTCACAAATATCTGAAAACGCCTCTATTGTCAAGGCGTTAGTGTGTGTTCAGATCTTTTTGAGCACCTTGCCTGCTCCGATATATCTGATGGCGACTGTACACTACATTATGGCTACATGTTAGTATAGTAAGCTGCAGATAAAGTGTCCCCCACCAGTGGGGTGACACTCGACCTTTCTGGCGTTCTCGGCTCAGAATTGCTCCGAGCAATTATTAGGGTCGGCACAACTTGACGTCCTTTTGCGAGCACAACCACAGATAAGGTAATTACTAGAATTTCGACAACCCTAAATAGCCGAAAGGGAGTGCCATACATTAGAAAGGGACAGCATGATTCGTCCCTGAATCGCTGTCAAACTTCGGTTTTGTAGGAAGTGTCGTTTCTGTACGGTAGTACTATTATTTATTCTGTACCCTACTGCATAGAAGTCTGTATGCAAAGGTGCTAAGCGAATATTATTGCTCACTGCAAATGGTAGTAATCATGGCTGGGAAACCGGTTTTTTCCAAACCGTTATCATATATTTGACGCAAAACGTTTTAATTTCGGTTTCGCATGAAAAACCGTTATTTTGAAACCGGTTTTTACGAGAGCAGTTCTTGTCAAATTAACCGGTTCAGAACGATAAAAACAGGTTTCTTGCCATGTCGGTGTCTATGTTTACGTGGCTACCAGCCGGCCGTTTCGTTGCTCTTTGAATAAGCCGGTTTTTTTTAGGTTACAATAAAGTTCTTATTACGTTCGCGTTCTTAAAGTTCGGAGGAAAACTGAAATAAACCGGTATTTACCGGTATCTTATAAGCCGGTTCCGAGTAGTACTACGTCAGCGTGGAATGACGATGATTATTAATTTCCGCTACCGAAAGGTTGCCTGGAAAAGCTCGCTTTTAGCGATAAGTCCGCCTGTTATTTTGCCTTTTAATTTTCTGTATTCTTTGTATTGTTTTCTGTATTGAGGTGTACAATTCAGAGTATTTGTATAGTATTGTATTACTTATTGACAAGAACTATTCTACTCGTATGTACTTCCCTGGACTTCACTATCTCCATAACGAATTTCATCTAAATCGGTTCAGCGGTTTAAGCATGACGAGGTAACAGACAGATATGTTTACTTTGGCATTTATAATAAGTAGGGATTATAATTATTTTTTATCACACTTGCCTGAAACGGTGTTATTGTATGCCAGCATACTGAGATAGAATGAGCTATATTATGCTCACGGGCGTAATAGTTTTTTTTATTTTTTTTTATTAGGCCCATGGGCTTATTGGGCATAATGTTTTTATCAAGTAGGTATAAATGAGTTTTACTTTTAAAATACTGACGTTTATAATAGCTAGTACATTACGATACAAGTGCGAAAAATAGGAAATTCGAAACGAGTGGCGATAAATTAAAACACGACCGAAGGGAGTGTTTTAAATCGACACGAGTTGCGAATTACCTATTCGCACATGTATCGTACAATGTTTTACAGTACATATGGCCCTTTAAATGTTCGACACAGTAACATAATATGCTACTTCTCGCACTAGTGCTATAAAGTAGCCCCATATGTACTGTAAAATAATTTAATTTGATTAATTTAATAGCGGTTAAAATATTTTTACACAATTTTCAATCGTGCCTGAATGCCGGATAGGTGTGTGCCAATCCGAATTTATTTCACCAAATCCGGATTTTCGGATAATTTTCACGCAGAAATCCGAACTTCGGATAAAATCCGGATTTAGGGAATTTTTTCTTGGTACTACGAATAAATTGAAATAAAACGACTTTTTAATAAGAAATCAGTCTTTTTAATTACTGTGATAGTCTTATGATCATTAACAAGTTATATTCATTACACAGTTACATTATATTAATAACAAAATCATATTGGAAACACAAAAATTTCTTCTTTAATCATTTTAATTAAGAATCCTACATCCTCGAACACTGAGATCAAAATTTATTGAGGGTTTTATCACATCTCCGCTGCGGAACCTATATCGCAGTACCCCGTTACATATTTCGCTGCGAAACATGACAGCATCGAGAGCTAATCAAGAAGAAAAAAGAACAACAAGAACCGCACGGTACGCGGTGTCGTTTTAGTGGCAGTGGTAGAGATGTGTTCAAGTCCTAATCCCAAGAAGATAATACTGAAGCTAGGAAGTAGGATCACGCTTCTCTACAAAGTAAAATCTTAAGAACATTAGAGCATCAAGTGTAGAGTCATTCAGGCGCGTTCTTAAGCGGTTACACAGCATCCCAGCTGCGGTAAACGCCCTCTCTGGCTCTACACTTGTTGGAGGGATAGCTGATAAGTTTTTGTAGACTGATGATAACATGGGACCCATCTTTCCTCCGTTTTCATACACAGCCATCTCTATATGCACCAAAGTTGCTAAATCAGGCGCTTCTGGTGTGTCTTCTGCTGTACTTGATGTTTCCCTTTGGGTGAGAAGAGAGTTGCCTGTTTACCTTTCTTTATCTGTCATAACATGACCTGGCATGTGCTGTACTTGTTCGCCATCAGATGTCATCGAACTCGTTGAAGGGATAGGGATGCTTTGAATAGAGGATGGTGAGGTCAACGAGGAGGCAGTCGCAGCAACGTTGCAAATTGTGTCCTTGATTTGCCCGAACGTTGGTGTCTTAAATAGTTCGTCATTGGACTGTAAAACGAACTGTTGATAATTATGGAAGCAATGTCCCAGTCACATTCTCTAGACGCCTCTCCGAAATGCATCGTTTTAAAGCTGTCGTTAGTTTATTTGAAAACGAATCTTCGTAGCTTTCCAAAGTGTTTATGATTAACTTTAAACTAGCGTCTGCCGTCAATAAAGTCGCATCTTTTCGGCACGGTCGGTGGGTCGCGCGACTCCGGTGCGGCGGCCGCGGCGCGGAGCAGAGGGGGTAAGGCCCCAGGACAGTGAGCGAGCGCTCGGGCAGCAGTACTGCCACACGGCCCGACAACTCGCTTGACGCGTATTCTCAGTAATCAGAACATTTTAATGGTGCAAAATACAATTGTATAATAGTTTGTCAAAAATCCAAAAATTCGGATTGCGGTTTAAAAATCCGGATTTTTAAACGGATTGAAAAATTCGCGGATAATCCGGATTTTCGAAGTTCGAATAATCCGGATTGCAATCCCTATGTGTGCCTTCGATGCCTAACCTGTCAAATTTTTTTTTTCCATAAATGGCTTTTACTCCTCGCTAATTTAGCAAGGTGGATTCTGCCAATGTCGAGGTGTTACAATATGGCCGACGAATGTTTAAAATGTCACCGTATTTAACAATTATTTTGCTTAAATTTTAGTTTTTTCCTCAAAGTGTGATGAAAAACATTGTGTGTGCCACGGGCTTTACAAGAATTACAGACTCGTGTTAATTAAAATTAAAATTAACACTTGTTCGAAAATTCTCATAAATAATATAACATATAACAATAAATATGTAAAATTCAAAATAAATAGTGGTACAAAACCTGGAGTGTCCAAGATTTGCGCTTTAGTAATGCTTGCTGGAGTATAAGTAACATTAGCTTCAGGCCGGGGTTTGAATTGTTCTTCTTCGAGATCGGAGGAGTCGTAGAAACGCTCGTAGACATCGTATATTGGCTCTGGGACCACTGCTGGTATTTCAGCTGCTGTTTCCTTTGGCACTGTGGAGTTCAAAACTAATTGAAACATTTTTTAAATAGTTTGACTTGTTAACCTAAGCGTACAGAAATAAGAAGTAATAGAGTGCTCACTCCATACATCAGATTTGGTAAATGCTTATTATTTTCGCAGTCGACATCTAGCATCGAGTCTAATGCTCACCGATTTTCCGCTAATATTATAACCAGAGTAACCGGAACTCTATTTTCAACTCCTACGCTTACTCTGGTTATAATATTAGCGGAAAATCGTTGAGCATTAGCCTTTTTGTTTGCCGCAATATCTATTGTCGAGTAGCTGTACTGAGAGTTCCGCTACTCGATGCGAAAATAATAAGCATTTGGTACCAAAACTGATGTATGGAGTGATCACTCTATTACTTTGACGACCGGTCTGGCCTAGTTGGTAGTGACCCTGCCTACGAAGCCGATGGTCCCGGGTTCAAATCCTGGTAAGGGCATTTATTCGTGTGATGAGCATAGATATTTGTTCCTGAGTCATGGGTGTTTTCTATGTATTTAAGTATTTATAAATATTTATGTATTATATATATCGTTGTCTAAGTACCCTCAACACAAGCCTTATTGAGCTTACTGTGGGACTTAGTCAATTTGTGTAATAATGTCTTATAATATTTATTTATTTATTACTTCTTATTTCTGTATGACCCAAGGGTCCCCAGCAAGCTCCGTTCTTCATACAAATGCAGTTACACTCCGATTTTAAACCGACCAGCTAGATTGCTTTGAAACTTTATACTTACAATAGGATAAGGTATATCTAGACCTGTAATTATTTTATAATTACAATTAATCTAAATACAGACTACAAAAATAAAACTACACTAAACTAAACTAAATCTAAAAAAGGTCCCTGCGGCAAGGTCCCGATGATGCTGGCTGCGTTACCCCGCTGAACTGCCAGACTGATGCGTTGAGCGAGGTAACTGCCAGCTCTCCGGTCCCCAGTTGCGTCCCTGAGTCTCTTTGAAAGGCCTCTAAAGAGACTCAGAGCGCCAGGACCCCACGGACCCAGGGTCTCGACGTCGAACGGAACAAAACTGTATTCGGCACCGAGACCGCGGTATTTAGTTTATATAATTTAAGATACCATCGTTTAAAAAATTCAGTGAATTTAAGTTTTTCACACAAAATATATTTCTGTTCTATTTCGCTTGAATTATAAACTGGAGTTATATTAACTAATTACAGTCATTGTACGTGCAAAGTTTCATTACAATCCAACACATAGGTTTACAATGAAAAACGCTGGTGGCCTAGCGGTAAGAGCGTGCGACTTTCAATCCGGAGGTCGCGGGTTCAAACCCCTGCTGGTACCAATGATTTTTTCGGAACTTATGTACGATATATCATTTGATATTTACCAGTCGCTTTTCGGTGAAGGAAAACATCGTGAGGAAACCCGACTCCCAATTAGGCCTAGTTTACCCTCTGGATTGGAAGGTCAGATGGCAGTAGCTTTCGTAAAAACTAGTGCCTACGCCAATTCTTGGGATTAGTTGTCAAGCGGACCCCAGGCTCCCATGAGCCGTGGAAAAGATGCCAGGACAATGCGAGGAAGATGATGATGACGTAGGATTAAAATGAGAACGAAATTCCGTTTGTATGGGAAGGTGAAGTTGTTTTTTGCCGAGGAAGTATGAAATAGTAGTATATGTAGTTTGTACAAGGAAGTATGGAAGCGTATCCAGGTAAGTAGATTCGGAATCGCGAGCAATGTGAGCTCAACGAGGGGGGTGGGGATGCGAGGGTCGGCAACGCGCATCTAACTCCTCTGGAGTTGCAGGCGTACATAGGCTACGGAGACTGCTTACCATCAGGCGGGCCGTATGCTTGTTTGCCACCGACATAGTATAAAAAAAAATGTAACGTGTACTAACCTGTCAAATGTTTAATATAACAAACCGACTCCTCCACACTCTTTTTCTTTGTCTTGTGAGTCTTCGGGTTGTGTGTATAGTCTATGGTTGGGTTGCGGCAGTTCCAAGTGGACAGGTCTGTTGACTTGTGGTGGCTTGTGCCGCTCTGTTGAATGAATTGTTTCGTGATCTGTGAAGCAGGATGTTTTAATTTTTTAATAGAAAAGAATTAGCAAGAATAAATGGACAGCAGTAAGAAAAAAATATTTTCTTTTTATTTAGTATATTTATATAGGTACTAACATTTTATTGAGCATTTGAAGATAAAAAAAATCGCTGGTCAAAATTGGATGCAAATAGCTCAAGATAGAGATGAGTGGAAAACTCTGGAAGAGGCCCTCACCTGCGAAGACGGGGTTCTTGCTACATATTAAAATTCATTTAAAAATAATTTTAGAACATTAAAAAACTATAAGTGAACTTAAGACTAATTCTAAACAACAAACACTGTTAAAATTAGCAAGAAATAAAAGGCTATTTTATTTATTAATTTATTTTATTTAAGAAGGAAAAGAGGGAATAGACACAAAACTGAAAGTTACTGTAAGTCAAAAATGTGCGATAAATTGTAAAGATTTGCTTCCTCTTGAAACAACATCAAAAAATAATCAAAATTCAATTCGAATTATAAATAAATAAATAAATAAAATAATAAATAAATATTATAGGACATTATTACACAAATTGACTAAGTCCCACAGTAAGCTCAATAAGGCTTGTATTGAGGGTACTTAGACAACGATATATATAATATATAAATATGTATAAATACTTAAATACATAGAAAACACCATGACTTAGGAACAAATATCCATGTTCATCACACGAATAAATGCCCTTACCATGATTTGAACCCCGGACCATCAGCTTCGTAGGCAGGGTCACTACCCACTAGGTCAAACCGGTCATCAATTTAAATTATAATATTTAAATGTTTTCTTTATCCTGGCAAATTAAGTCCTCTGGGAAATGAGGGGTTCAATAAGCAAATAAATAAAACATGCTGACCCACAGCTCTTTCCTGGTCCAGAAAATATCGCTGGCTGTACAACGCGGCAATTTGGAATCAAGACACAGTCGGAAAGGGACAGGTCTTTTGATATACAGTTAGTTTGTTATATTATAATATTTTAAGTTTTAGGTTAGGCTAGCTTGTAAAAATGTGCAAGCTTGTTGTTCTCACCTTTCTACCTGACTCTAAATGTTGCATCACAAATTTGTAGGATTTTCTACACTTCCTCCTGAACTTGTACACCTTCCTGATGAGGCAGGCGCATTCTGGACAGAACTTTGTCATGTACGGCCACTCTACAAACTAAAAAAAAACAGTAATTAATTAATATTTTTTTACTTTATTTCTTTATTTCAGGCCAATTTACCCATAGATTGTTAGTTATATACAGACTTACAATACTAGTGTTAGTAAATCTTAACCTAGGTCTCACAGCTTCATTTGGGGTCTCGGTACACAGGATGATGAGCAGACACCCAGTGACAAAAAAATGGACAGTCCCATAATAAGTGTACGGGGCACAACACCTAGGTTCGTCGGGGTCTCTCCCAGAAGTTGTCAGCAACATCAAGGATCTGCTAGGCTTTTTGATAGAGTTGGGTTGGCAAGAGTAGTGCAATTATATGACGTTGAGTTGCAGAAATCAAGCATGTGAGTACCTATAACCTTATATAGGTTAACCAAATAATAATAGAGTTAAATAAGTTTTTATATGAAGTGCTACGTCAAGTATGCAGATATGTAGTGGCTGCGCTACTCATCATGGTGCTCATCATGCCGACCACTCCCTATTTTGTTGGTTTTTTGGTGAGAGTTACAGGATTGGCGAAATCAAGTATTGGAGTGGTGCGATTAATCATGCGAGTCAACCAATCTTCCTTGCCATATGCCACAATGGTGACACGATTAACAAATTTCCAGATTATGGAATGCCCTAATGTGGCTTGCAAAACAAAACTTTGTCCTGAAAATGCGGTCATAGCTGCGATGGAGTTGTACAGTTGAGTTGCAGGTCTATGTGTAGGAGAGCTTAGGTCACGTCTTGCGGTTGTCAGCGAGTAGGGCAGTGTGTGGATGGGGCAGGCAACATTGCGGGAAGCAGAGCAAGGAGCATAGTGTGGCCATAGTAATAGGGATCTGTATGCATTCTTATTACCAAGTAAGCATGGTCAGTCTATCAACCCTGTAATGTAAACATTACATGTAGTTAAACATTTGATTGCCAAAGACCACAGATATCTGTGGAGCCATTTTTGAGTGAATTGCACAATTGAGTAACACTTCCATTTTTATAATGTTCTTATTAGAATAATCTGTTTTACCAAATTCCAGTTAATGTGAACAAGAAAATATAGATATTAAATAAACTATGAATGAAAAATAAAGTGCGTTATTGCAAATATGTTATTATAGTAACACTTACATTTTTATAATGTTCTTATTAGAATAATCTGTTAATGTTAATGTGAAAAAGAAAATATAGATATTAAATAAACTATGAATGAAAAATAAAGTGCGTTATTGCAAATATGTTATTATAGTAACACTTACATTTTTATAATGTTCTTATTAGAATAATCTGTTAATGTTAATGTGAAAAAGAAAATATAGTTATCAAATAAACTAAGGATGCCAAATAAAGTGCGTGATTGCAAATATATTACTATAAAATAAATAAAAGGTTTTTTATTTATTTTTTATCCTAATCCATTGGCTACCGGTATTCATTTTTTATAGTGATTTTTAGCAATAGCTTTTTAGAATAAGACATTGAGAAAAGTTTGAACTTCACAATATTTTTATACGAAATCTAAGGAACATACCGGACATCCGCTGAATTCTTCGTACGCTTTTATTAAAAATGTATTGTCCGTATAGTTTCTCAACTTTCCTTCGACGCTCCGGCAAATACGGCAAGCAACAAATGGCGGTGCCATTGTGTATTATGTTAAAATATTTATCTGAAAGGCTGTATTAAGTTATTTAATTTTGAATATTATACTTAAAATCTACAAATACTCCTCGGCCGATCATTAATAATGATTCATTATCAACATCAACAACAATGAAAAATTGTTAAGGCGTTGTTTCAATTTGCTTAAACAAAAGCGTGCGTACGGAAGATAATTAATATAATACATTTTTTTTTCAGAACATTATATTCATTATGACTATTGTGCTAAAATTAAATAATGTTTCAGGAGATAAATGAGCTAATCTTATCCTTAGAATGTTTAAAATGAATGATTATTTTTAAATTATGTATAAAATATAATTATACGTTCACAGAAATGTTTTAAGCACATCATCAAAAACGCCTTATAATATTGACATTAGCCTGCATGTTTATGAAGATAGTAAAACTAAGTCACAAGACTTGAATGCAAACTAAGACTACTCCTACGTAAAATCATTATCGAAACAGAAAGATGAACCTATAAAATATATTAAACTAAAATGTCATAATTAGAGAAAGAATTACTTCACGCTTAGAAATAAATATTATCCTTAAAAAATTGTTGCAGCATTCGCAAATATTTTTTTTGTCAGTTCTGACAGTTGAAAGAAAACAATAACATAACCTCAAAAATAGCATACACACCAACAATTCTATTCAATTCTAAAGTATATTAAATAATTCTTTAATAAATGTAAGACGAGTCCCAAACTTAATCGTTTATTGGTAGATAATGAGGATAAACACTAAGATAAACTAACTAAAAGAACTTCACTTTTACGTTCGTCCAAATATGAGTCATATCGAGAAGGTGGCGAAGTTTTTAAGAAGTTTAAAAGGAAACTAGTCCATTTATCACACCTTGAGACCACTAGTTAGTGTTTTCGCAACACATTTATTTGCTATTGACGCCGGATTCCATTTTAAGCTGTTATTAATTGAATTCGGATTCTAGCGTGTTAAGGACATTTTGAAGCATTTTTGTATATCTAAACAATTTTTGAGTTTTTATCACTGTGTAAATTATTTATTTGTAAGACTTTGCTTGTGTTTTCGATACTGTTTTTTTTAATAATAGGTAATTTATAATTAGACTACTTAATAAGAAATGTCTTTATAGCCCACATTAATTACAAATGCTAAAATTTAATTTAAAAAGCTCACGCTATTAATAATATACTAACTAGAGATGCAACGAATATTCGGCCACTATTCGGTATCTGCCCTATTCGGCCATAATTTCACTATTCAGCCAAATACCGAATAGTGGCATAGTATTGGACCGGATACCGAATAGAATGTTAACATCTACATGTTAACAGTAAACAAGGGGTAAAAAAAGTAAAAAACTACAAGGAATCAATTTATTAAGATCAGTATAATCTTTCAGGCTACCATTATATTCATAGATAGTACAAAAACATGAGAAAAATATAACAAAATAAAACACTAAACACATACAGTTTTAAGTCAAAATGATAAAACTCGCAATAAAATTTTTTTTTACTCACCCAACGAAAACTAACGCATCGCAATGTCTGTAATTCAATATGCACTGCGTGCAGAATAAGTGCAATTTCTATCAAAGACTGCCTACAGTAAGAAACAAGTTGCAACTTGCACAGCGCATGCTCGCGCGTGTTCGAATTGAATTCAGTTTAGGTGAAACTTCTAGCTGAATATTCAGCTATTCGGCTGATGGGTCCGCCGGATATTCGGTATTCAGCCAAGCCACTATTCATTGCATCTCTAGTATTAACTTTTGAATAGAAATTTAGAATTTCATGATAAACACCCAGCTGCAGAAGTGCCTGGCCACTTTATTCATGAATTCTATTAAATATATATCCATGCAGTTTTGCAGTTTGCTGTAAACTTTTAACCAAATTAAATAAGAGTAGTTTCATATTAATTTGATTTTTTTTTAGTATTTCAAAATGGCAGAATTAAAAATAAAGCTAGAATTTGGTGGAGGTGCAGAACTACTGTTTGACAAAATAAAGAAGCGGGAAGTAGAATTGCCAGCAGTTAAGAAGTACTTCCCAGACTGTCAACGTGACACATGGACGATAAAAGAGCTGCTGGTATGGCTGAAGGACAATTTGTTACGGGAAAGGCCGGAGTTGTTTCTACAGGTTAGTATTGGTTGAAAGTTTATCTATAGCCTGTTTAGCTAATAGAGCAGTGGCAGTGGCTTTCATAGTTATTTGTTGTACAAGGGGGCAAAGTTGTTGTTCGACGAAAAATTCCAAAATTGAACCATGAGCATAGCGAGTGGTTCGAGAAGTGGAATCGTGAGCGTTCCGAGGGTTTCAAGTCACGTTTTCACACCAACGCAAGGAAAAATATTAACTATGAAATACCAAAAAAATCAAATTCAAATGAACGTAATATAAAATATAGGATTCAAAATCATCATTTAAAAGTTAATTCCACCAGCTAACATAAAGAAACAACTCAAAATTTGCATCTGACTTTGTCCCACATGTCGATAAAATGCAACTATCTCATTAGTTTTTGAACACAATATTATTGAGCAAAAAACAAAGGAATTAATCACGAAGCTAACTATCAAGATGGCGCTCGAGCCTGAAGTCATGACATTAATGACAAAGTTTTGCAGACTCATCATTTACATAGCCAAGTTTGATAAATCCTGTCCTGTTATAATTTATTTTGATGAAGATTAAACAGAAATAGTTGTCAATTTTAAGGTTATTACTTTTTTTTTCCCTTGTGTGTTTTGGCAGGAGGGATTTTGCCAATGACGACGTTTCAAGACGTACCACGCACAATAAACATGTTGGGTGTATGATACATTTTGGTTACTTAATGTGATTTTTTTCAAACTTGAACTAAAATGTTGACATGAGTTACTTCAAATCAGGGGGCCTACCGCGAAAACCAAAATTCGCAAATTGCGGGGATCTTTCTCTTTTACTCTCACTAAGACGTTATTAGAGTAACAGAGAAAAATGCCCGCAATTGACGAACTTCGATTTTCGCGGTTATAGGCCAGGTCCGGAAATACTAGGTATCCGGTGCGATGAGTGAATATGATATGTAAAGGAATTTCATACTGCCTTCCAGTCAGACCAAGATAAGTTGGCAGCGATTTTAATAGTCAGTAATTCTAATTAGGGGTGGGTAATCCCATCTCGCGTTAGTCTGCAAAATCATTTGCTAGATGGCGCTGCCATCGAGTTACATCGCGCAATTAAGAGCGAAGTATACTACTTGATAGGGAGCGTGCATGAACTGTAGGAGGCAGCACAGGAGCCGTCAGATTTTTGGAGCGAGGCATAAATGTGAAGTTTACTGTTCCGATGTAGCCCACAAGATGGCAGAACCTACTATGCACAAGAAAACACGTGACATACATGTTTATTGTTCCGATTCAGGCCACAAGATGGCAGATCCTCCAACGTGCACGGTCCCTATAGTCCATACATAAGAGAAAACGTTTTTCCACTTCTAAATATTTTCCATACTCCTTGATTTTTTAGCATGTTATTGACACAATGAAAAACTAGCTTTATAGGTTTTCGTCAAAATTTGAAGTACAAAAAAAAGTGAAACCTATAATCCTAGAATATATTATGCTGAAGCGATCGACATTAAAATCAAAGTGATTTGTTAAGATTATCCTGTTTATCGGTATTCTACAGGATACATTTCGGGGAGTGTGCGATGGGATTACATAATCTTATCCCCCCATCTCCGTTCTGCCACCGTGGGACTAGACGCGGACATGCGTTTCACCCTTACGTCGTTACTTTACCACTGATTCGCACTAAACGCTACGCATCCAGCTTTATCATGCGAACGGCTAAGGAGTGGAATTCACTTCCTGCAAATCTATTCCCAGTCCACTATAACTTGGACCTTTTTAAATCGAGAGTGAATAGACATCTTTTAGGTAAGCATGTTCCATCCTAGACTGCATCGGCACTTTCCATCAGGTGAGATTGTGGTCAAATGCTTACCTTTTCGTAATAAAAAAAAAAAAAAATTGGTGGAAAACGTTTTCTTCCGAAATGGAATTTCATAGAAAAAGTACCGTTATTTCGCTAGGATCGCAAAGCTATTCTAACCTCCTAAGCGTAGGTAAGTATTGTATTCTATTTATTTATTTACAGGGTGATTCAGTCCGGCCAGGCATCTTGGTTCTTATAAACGATGCAGATTGGGAGCTGTCCGGCGAACTCAACTACGAAATACAGCAGAATGACTCCATCATGTTCATATCTACGCTGCATGGGGGATAGTAAATAAGATTTAAATATTTAATTTAGTTTTATTTTATGACCTCCACAATGGCCACCTTATACCAAAGAGAATTTGAAATAGAGGTGTATTGAAAGAAAACTTGTAGGCACTTAAATTTACTGCCATCTTTCGGCACAAGATTAAGATTTTTAGAATGCCATTTGATCTATTAGATGACGCTAGTTTTTGATATTTAACAAATTTAACACATATTAGTAAAATAATCAGGATTAAAGTCAAATGGCGTTCTAAAAGTTTTAAATTTACGTGAATCAGTTGAAAAATGCGATTTTCAGCCGGCCTAGCCAAGGTGGCAATCGCTATCGCTACGACAACAACACGCTTTGTGTCTCTATCACTCTTCCATATTAGTGCGACAGTGACAGTTGCGTTTCTATCGCTACATCCTGACACGAAAGTATTTTTGCCCAAGCTGAAACGGACGCCTTCGCTAACGCTCGGTCAAAAATGTCGATGAAGTTTTTAGTTTTTCTAAAAATGGCAGAGCTGATGCCACTAAAAATACCCAAAAATTACGGAGAAAAAATGTGACCGCGGCCGGCAAAACGTCCCACTTTGTCGCTTGCCATACGGGCGAGATTTGCTTGTATCTTTATATGAATAACCTGACAAGGCGTCCTTATGGCAAGCGGCAAAGTGGAACAAATGTTGCCATCTATACGACTTTTGATTGTAAATACAGTGTAAACTTTACATCCTGCACCAAAACTGTTTCTAGCCCAGTGGTTGACTGGTAGAGAATGCCTCAAGGCGTTAAGTCCGCCATTTGTACTCTTTTTTTGTAAATTTGTGCAATAACGTTAACATAAAATAAAATAAATAAATATTATACGACATTATTACACAAATTGACTAAGTCCCACAGTAAGCTCAATAAGGCTTGTGTTGAGGGTACTTAGACAACGATATAACAATATATATAAAAAATAAATAAATAAACTCTATATAGCGACACTCATAGGCCCGGATGTTTTTACAAGCTTTTATTTAGTTTCACCTGTCCCGTTGTCTGCCTGTCGGTCTGTAATCAAATCTTGCAAGTTAAATTTGACCCACTTCCCGGTTTCCGATGAAGATGAAAATTTGCATACATATGTAAGTCGGGTGACAATGCAATATTATGGTACCATAGAGCTGATCTGATGATGGAGACAGGAGGGGACGTGATAAAACAAGCAACATAATTGTGTTTGGGGTTTTTAGAAGTGTCTCGATGAGTACCTATTCTATTAGTTACCTGTGGAAAGAAAAGTACAGTCAGCTTTAAAAAATTTTTTTTAATTTAATCTGTTTATTTCATAACAAAAAACATGCATTTTTCTAACTAACTACTAATCTTAGATTAAAAAGATTTTTTGAATTAAGGAGTCTAGGCTAGGTGTGTAGAATTAATTAAACAGTACACTACATCTTTATATACTTAATATTGCATTATTTTCGCATTTTAAGCATGTGTTTCTTTATCATAGATCTAACTTGCCCACATGTTCGACCTTCTAATGAGCTTACTAATTCATATGGAAATCTATGGAATGTAATCTATTGGAAATAAATGGCTTAATTATTATAATAATTTATTAATTAATTATGGAAATCTATTCAATATACGCGGTACAATGCATTTCCATACTTTTCGATCATATTCTTTGTTTGTTTTTCGGTTTTAGCTATAAAAGCGTGTACCAAAAATGAAATTTTTGTCTAAAACTTATTTTTTGACGGTATAGAGAGTTTTCGTTATATAGAGAGAAATTAATACCAAAGTACCTACACCAACTACAACCAACAGAAGTCGACGTTATAGGGAGTGAATCGTTATATCGACTGACGTTATATATAAATATTAAATAAATATTATTATAGGACATTATTACACAAATTGACTAAGTCCCACAGTAAGCTCAATAGGCTTGTGTTGAGGGTACTTAGACAATGATATATATAATATATAAATATTTATAAATACTTAAATACATAGAAAACACCCATGACTCAGGAACAAATATCCATGCTCAACACACGAATAAATGCCCTTACCAGGATTTGAACCCGGGACCATCAGCTTCGTAGGCAGGGTCACTACCCACTAGGCCAAACCGGTCGTCGACAAGTATATGTTTACACAGTATTTTTAAACGCTTCTTGATCTTCAAAGGGTTATAATTTTAACCTCGTCCCTTACAAAATATGTATTTCAAATTCTACTCACAGCCCACTCAAGTATGATAATAGACAGGTTCACAAAAAGCCAGCTGTGCGACTCTTACCGACAGTTTTTAAAAGGTCCCCTAATTAAATTCGTTGGAAGCTGCGACCCTCCGTCAATCCCTATCAGCATTAAGCGGGTGAGGCGAGTTGTAAGCTGTGTTTTTACCCTAGATATCAAAAATTCATTGATTGAATTAGATTATAAACTGAAATAGATGTCGTAGGTATAAAGAAAAGCTTCCTCGCACAACGTATCAGCATTGTTATACGAGGCAATGCCGCCAGCATCCTTGATAAACCATATTTGAATACTGTTAAAGCCGAAGTATTGGGTCGTTGGAATTGGCGTTTTTGTTCATAAGTATTAGTCATGTCATAGTTTATTTATTTTAATAGTAACTTCGAAGTATTTTTAAATTTCATTAGTGCGCTACATAACAACGATTTTACATACAATTATTTGCTACTTTTATTGTTTTATGTATTCAGAATGCCGCCCTGAAAACAGCTCTTGTCATGTGCTGCCGGTTCGAGTATTTAAATGACTTATATTTTTCTGACGGGACAGATTTAAAAAAAATATGAGCTAGAAAATGTGCCTTAAAATTTCTTGGAGAAATCGAGGGAACTCTTCAAATGTTATAGGTACATGTATGGCGCTTTTGGTAATATTTTGTATATTAAAATCCTTAAACTAAATAGACCCATTTTGAGTGCCCTTGACGTGCATATATATTTCCATTATACTGTATTAAAACTTTGTCATAAACCCTTTTAAACTCTTAATAATTAAACACTTTTAGTACAGGGTGTTTAAAAAGGGCCCCAACAGGAGGCGGAAAAAATGTTTTAGTAATTAGGGTCCCTTCTTTTATGTTATGACACAAAAACACAACGTGATTTGAAACTCAGATTCGGAGGTCAGTGTCGAGGAGGGGAGTCGAAAAAATATATTTTATTTATTTAATATTAGGTAGTTTAGTAATGTAGTTTTATAAGTGTTGACGACCGGTTTGGCCTAGTGGGTAGTGACCCTGCCTACGAAGCCGATGGTCCCGGGTTCAAATCCTGGTAAGGGCATTTATTCATGTGATGAGCATGGATATTTGTTCCTGAGTCATGGGTGTTTTCTGTGTATTTAAGTATTTCTAAATATTTATATATTATATATATCATTGTCTAAGTACCCTCAACACAAGCCTTATTGAACTTACTGTGGGACTTAGTTAATTTGTGTAATAATGTCCTATAATATTGATTTATTATTATTATTATTTATTTCCTTTATTTGTCTTTTACTCTCAGATTAGGCTTTTTACAATATGTTTATAAAAGTAAAATATAAAAACAATTATAAAACAATACAAAAAAAATAAACACATTATATATGGTGTGCTGGCTGTGCGCGCGTTGCTCACTTGACGTCCCCGCCGCTACGTAGGTACCTACTGTCATGTACGTCAAAATGCAGTCTTTAAGGAATGTAAACATGATAAGATGTATGTATAAACGAATCGATGTATGTATGTCTGTAAACTCTATTACCTACTCCTTTTTTAAATTCGAAATGAATACAGAAGCAACCCTAGTGAGTCGGGCAAGTTTAGGTATGTATTTTCAAGAACGGCGGGAACGGACCTTCTGTTTATTTTTTATTTTGTGCAAAATACACTAATAAGATTTGTAGGAGGTGTAAAGTCTCTCCAAGGCTCTCAATGAAATTTATACTAAATAAATCGCGTCAAACTGTCTCGATGCTAAATTCCTTCTAAATCGGTTTAGCGGTTGACATGTAGTTTCCCTAAATGGGTTTTAATAAGCCCATGGCTCCATTTTGATTCATTTATCAAAAAACTATATTATTATTAAACATGCTAACAAAATTTCATCACATTAGTTCAATTACTTATATACCTAATTAATTGTTTAAAAAACTTATCTGTTTTTATCCTATTCATGATCTATTTGACTGATCCAGATCCAGTACTGAGCCAGAACCCTTTTGTTTTGCTGCGAAGCACACAGCATTTCCTATATGTATGGAACAGTATTATTTAAATTTTTTTTTTCTTTCTACTTCTATTTTGTATTAATGTGTATTTCTCTCGTATAATTTTGTATTATCTGTTTTTTTTGTCATTTTATTAATTGTATTTCCTGTGTGTATTGTGGCAAACAAATAAACGGATTATCTATCTATCTATCTACCATTTGTGTCACAAATTATAACTTTCAACCCCTTACCCCCACACTCCCTAATAGTATGCATTAGTTGTCGCAGCGTGACGCCATGTTTCAATTTGAGGCCCAACACGACATAATCGAATCAGGGAGATTAAATGGAAAGTATTTTTATCGGGGTTGCTTTTTAATGGAAATAAAATATGACATCGCGACTTCGGAGCAGAAGTTTCTTTACAAGGTTTTGTGTTATGATCGTATGTTACTAGAAATAGAAACCGAAAAAAGCTGTATTCATGGCAGACAATAGGGTTGTTTCCAATTTTTTGAAACGCTTGTATTACGGTCTATATTAACTAAAAGTTGCCCTAAAATTCAACTTTTATACTAAAAACGGCTTTAAATATGTTAAATTAACAAAATATATTTTGACAGATGCTTTCGCGCCCAAAATGTTTTTTGTAAATTGTGTGACGTCACAGCTTACGGTTTGACACATAACTACATACAAACGTAGAAGATACGAACTGTCAACTGACATTTGTCATTTGTTGTTTATCGCCTAACTGTCAACAGTGTCAATCCGAGAGTTGTGACGTCATCAGAATCTTCAATGACGTTTCGAGTTTGGTCACGTGACGTGTGCCAAAATATATTTTAAATTCAATATTTACAAAAATATGGTCATTACAGGTCCCCTAAAAGTAATTTAACATGTTCTTATAATCCAAAAGAATTTATTGGGATACAATTCTGCCCTAAGATTTGTAGATGGAAACAACCCTATTATAATACCATGAACAAAACAACTGAAATAATAAGTTTTTTTGCAAAAAAACATTTTTGTTTCAAGCTTTTATCGCTGACAGTGCACTCGTGAACGGGTGCTGTTTGTGGAGACCGGTCTGTTTAAGCTTACACGGGGTACAGGTTATGTTAAAGTATGTAACTTTACTTTTGAGTGGCATTAACGTGAGACACTTCATTCGGTTTTTGTCTGTTTTAATTTTTTGTCTTTTAATTATTTATATAAGAATTCAAGCCTTGGCGACCCTCTACATCTCTAAGGATAATTTAATATCTTTTTTATATTTTATCTCTGACACTTAGAGACTTATACATCTCTAATCAATTTTAGTATTTTATGGTTTTATTTTTTTTAAATAGTTTTTTTTGTGTAATTTGACATTTAGAGACAGTATACATCTCTAATAAAGTATTTATTATTTAATCGATTCGATATTTGTAATTTTTTTTTTAATTTATTGTTTGTAAAAATGTACATGTAAAAGTGCCCCTGTGGCCTATTTGCTGAATAAATGTTTGATATTTGATATTTGACAGTAGGTACTTTTCTTACCACAGACAACTAATAATCATAGGGATAATTCTAAAAACCCTAAACATAATCAGGTGACGTTATTGTTTTATCACAGAGTTCCTATGGCCACCTCCTGTCTCCATCAGATCAGCTCGATGGTACCATAATATTGCATTGTCACCGGACTTCATATGTATACTTACACATTTTCAATCAGATATCAGGAAGTGGTTGAAAAATTTGCAAGCCATTTTTCAACTACTTCCACAAGATTTGAAAAAAGTTAGTTACATACGAATATATCACGTTATATAAAAGCTTGTAATTATCAAAACATGACCTTGTTTGAGAGCAAATGACCTTAAGATTTGAGACATAATTCGTATTTAGTAGTGTCACTAAGAAAGCATCTTTGGTAAGTAACCTCGAAGGCAGAGCAAATGGGATTTTAAAGTTTTTGACAACTTCTACTCAAAGTCGAGGGCGGAGCTTAATACTTACCCTTGTTCTAAACCCCGTAATACTCAAATAATAATTTGTCCGACAGATTCGTAAAGAATATTATTGAAGTAATTTCCAATCTCTGTATGTATTTCCTAACTTTATTTGCAAGAAGTTAATTTTAGTTGTCAAATTACCTGCTAGATGTCGCTATACCATGTGTTGAAAATCCTAGATCGCGGTGTTAAGATTTTTCCGAGAAACATGACGTCTGGCCCGTACTAAACCTTGTCAAGCTTTTATAACTCTTATAACAGTTGTACCTCTATTTAGAGTTGTGTCCGCTCGGTCAATCGGTCAAAGGAAGGAGGTTCGCTCTTTTAGTTCCTTTAGTTCAGGAGCTAGCTAAATCGTTTCTGTCTGTGGCTGACGTTATATAGTGTGCGAGAGGGACACCGCCATAGACTATTTGTTACTAGGTACCGACGTACCGACTACTGAACTAAAGGACCGAGACCGATTAAGAGCGCTTAAGATGAACTAGTTCCTTTCGGTCCGTGGTAGGATTTCATCCCTTTTAGTTCTTCGGTCCTGACCGACTCAAGCCTACCTCTATTGAATTTATTACATTATTGTATAGTCAACAAGAGTGCTCAAGTCGTGGTTTTGGTCAGGTTTGTATACGTGCAATTTTTGACGTGGCGTTGGTGACCCTTCATTAAGACTATTACTTCAGTGACGTGGCGGCAAGTTTAACCCCCTTATTCATAAACTTTACGGGTCTGATTTTGTTAAATAATGTTTTATCCCTTTCTTACAAATACATTATCCAAATGACAGATAAAAACAATCGATTCATAGCTAATTCAGGCCAGTAACGCGTGTATGAATAACGCCATTAAACCTTACATAATTTACGTAATTCAGTCGATGTTTTCAATTTCAATTTATTTATTTGTAAAATAATAATTTTACACATCACATTTCAAATTACAATTATAATTTATATTAAAAGCTTAAAATACAAAAGTACAGGGGTCTCGGCCCCGAATACATTTTTATGCCATTTGGGGTCGAGACGCTTGGCCCGCGGGGTCCTAATGCTTAACAACTTTTTAAAGAACTATCTAAAAGGCTGGTCGACTTTAGAGGTGACCGAAGAGCTGGCAGCTTTCTCGCCCAACGTATAAGCATCGCTATACAGCGGGGAAATGCTGCCAGCATCCTCGGCACCATGCCAAAGGGGCCAAATTTTTTAGACATATTTTAATTTTATTTAGTATTAGTTTTTAGTTTTAATTTAGTTTTATTTAATAGATATGTTAGTTTATTTTTATTGTGCCCGACATTTAATTACTTTTTAATAAATTAGTTTACTATTTATATTACATATAAAACAATAGTTCATTTTCTTGAAGTTTTGATGTTTGAACTTTAATTTAGTATCGTAAATATAGAAACAGTGTAAATTTTATCGACATCATAACGTGACGAACGCGTTTGCGTTAAGTCTCATTTTGTATAGGATTTTGAGTTTCTAAAACGTCCCGCTTGGCGCGCTCTTTCTAAATCCAATACAAAATGAGACTAAACGCAAACGCGTACGTCACGTTTCAAAATCGAATTTATTTACACTAGAGGTACTGAGCTTAGAAAATAGAGCAGACACTAAAATAATAGTAAACAGCTTTAACAAAGACCATTAGTTCACATAAACGTATGTACATTGTCTCATTAAATTTAACTGACGCAATTTACTTAGTTCAAGTGGCGGTTGGGGATCGCTTATAAAAGTTAAGTATTCTATGAATAATTACGTACAAATGTATGCATCTGACAGATCACTTGTCTATCAGACTGCGTCATAGGCGCTCAAGTACTAATTTTGTATGAGAGCGTGATCGCTAATTTCAGTTGCATAATAGAGAGATTAAGTAAGCTTAGAGTGCCTACTCCATATGTCGGTGTCATTTCTTAATGTTTATTTTTATTTACTTGTTTCAAGAGAACTTATGTTGAAATCAGTTTTGATAATAAGTTGAATGGTAAAACGTGTTATCAATAAGTTTATAACTCGCTTACATCTTATAAATATTTTTTCGCAAAACGCGCTTAAAACTCACTATAAATGGGTTTTTATGTATATATGGGGTTGGTAAGTAAGTACTCCTATGTCTGTGAGCTGTAGACCTGGCGAACGTGAATCCCAATGGCTATTCATTTATTAAAAAACTATATTATTATATATCACAAACTCACAAAATTTCAGGAGAATCTGTTGAGAAACGCAACCTGTAGAGGAGAATAGCTGGACAGATATACTAAAGCATTTTTGCCGAACCTAAAATGGAGACCTTCGCTTTCGGTGGGATTTTTAGGGTTCCGTAGCCAAATGGCATAAAACGGAACCCTTATAGTTTCGCCATGTCCGTCTGTCTGTCTGTCCGAGGCTTTGCTCCGTGGTCGTTAGTGCTAGAAAGCTGAAATTTGGCATGGATATATAAATCAAAAAAAGCCGACAAAGTCGTACAATAAAATCTAAAAAATTAATTTTTTTAGGGTACCTCCCCTACACGTAAAGTGGGGGTGAAATTTTTTTTTCGCTTCAACCCTGGAGTGTGGGATATCGTTGGAAAGGACTTTCAAAACCAATAGGGGTTTTCAAGAAACATTTATTGATAAAGTGAATATATTCGGAGATAATCGCTCCGAAAGAAAAAAAAAATGTGTCCCCCCCGTCTAACTTTTTTTTTTTTTTTATACTAATGTCACGTCGCCACGTCGGTTGTTTGCCACGTCGGTGGCAAACAAGCATACGGCCCGCCTGATGGTAAGCAGTCTCCGTAGCCTATGTACACCTGCAACTCCAGAGGAGTTACATGCGCGTTGCCGACCCTAACCCCACCCCCCCTCGTTTTTGAACCATAGGTCCAAAAAATATGAAAAAAATCGTGGAAGTAGAGCTTAAGAAAGACATTAAATGAAAACTATAGCAGACATGAACAGTTTAGCTGTTTTTGAGTAATCGCAAAAATTTTCCCTTCATAGTAAAAAGACTTACTTTAATTAGGTACTGATTATGCAAATTTGCCTATTTGTTTAACTAAGGTACCGTTTCATCCCATGGTTAACAATTCACTATACTTTAAGCTTCAGTTTAGCTTATTGTGACGGAAGAGTAACTACGGAACCCTACACTGAGCGTGGCCCGACATGCTCTTGGCCGGTTTTGGACAAAAATTGAGTTTTGGAGATGGGAAAAGTTGGAGGAGTGCGTATACAGGAAAGGTCGATATTTAGAAAATATTATATAAAAAAAAAACTAATCCCCATTCATCTTATTTTCATAAAGATAGTTAGATATAGTTAATAATATAGTTTTGTTTTATATGTTTCTCAGGGAGATTTGACATCGCAGCTATCCTTAAATCGCACTTCATAATGCGGTATCTATTTAATCTCAGGTTGTAATCCATGATGGGTGAAATCTAAATAACACAATTTCACGGGAATGATCAAGGCATTCTAGGCTATAAACGCCATGCAATAAGTGTTAAAATCTCGTGGATTTAGGTAATTCTAGTATTAAGATAAGAGTATGAATTGGGTAATATAAATTGGATTGCAAGACTAAGAACAGATTGCAACTTATAATATGTTAGCTTTAATTTTGTGGTTTGGACACTTTGGACTTGGATTTGTGGCCATTTCATAGTTTCAAAGTAGTACTTACTATATTTGGGGACTTTCCGAGACCTCCTCTGAGACACCAGTAGCAGCGCAAACACACACACACACACACACCTCGGATGAAGCCTCACCAGCACACCGCACACGCCAGCTAAGCTACCGGTCGCCTTCACTGCGGCCCTGAAACCTATGTGTTTTGTACTTGGTTGCAAATAAATCAATTGAAATTGAACCTGGTCCCGCTCAAGCGGTATCACCAGACTAGGGGTCGTGGGGTTGGGTAACGATCGGTAGCGAAGAGCTGGCCTACACCAGCATCACACGCCGTCCTCCAAAAGACGTGCAATTGACCTCCCACATCGGTGGGGAGCGACCCACTACAGCCGCCGCAGCCGAGAGGCGGAAGCAGCCACTAATATCTCCCTTCCAGGGAGGTATCGAATGACAACCATCAACCTACTATATTTTTTACTTATTTTCATGTTAGGTATTTCGACTCAGAATCACGAATAATTACTATCGAAAGAAAAATGTATCATTAAGTTTTATTCTATTTCCGGGACCAGTCTGAAAATCAGCGCAGAGCCCTCTGGCACTGCACATGCTGAGATTGGGACCCTTTGCCACATTATAGATTTAAGTTATTTTGTATTTTTAGCTATTTTCATATAAATTGTAAATTTTGTTGTGTGGCAATAAAGATTTTTTTATTTATTTTATTATTATTTTATTATCCTATTCCATTTTTGGAACGAAGTTCCTTATTGGTGGGCGGATTGGGGCTAGACGAAAACTGCAAGATTTTTCCGCCACGTGACGCCACTTTCGTTTAAATTCTTTTCGAGACTAAGTAGCTTAATTTCACCGACTTACGTATATCCTATACTGGCGCAATTGGCAAACAGCCGCTCAGAAACAGGTGGTAGCAGCGACGATCCAGGTTCGATCCCCGGTGTGTATAACAGATTATTGCCTTTTGTTTTTTTTTGTACTTGAATTTCATATTTTTGATTGACTAAGCGACTGTGAAGCTCGAGCTAAGCGTATCAGATTCAGCTTGAACAAAAATGTTTTTTTTTTTTTATGTTTAGTTGTTCTTCTTGTAAGTCACATTTCTGAACTGATTTGTGTGTGAGTAGTTTCGAAAGTTATTATTTTTTCGATTAAGTTTTTTTGTATTTGTTAATCAATAATATAATACGTCTATTAATAGATAATAATATACGTCGTTCCAACTGGGTGTTCCATAACATAACATTCACGCATTTTTTTGCTTTAAAAATATTTTCACTCAACTCTACCTGTTTATTGTGAATTCAATGGACATCTGTTTCTTGCTAAAAATACAGAGTGTTTATTTAGTCACCTGCAATAATTTATGGACGGATTATAAAGGTAATATTGAGCAAATTTTACTATGGAACCAATCCCGAAATCGTCAAAAAAAAAACTCTCCCATAGACAATGTCAAGGTCAGACAGCCAAAATATGTGAAACAGCCAATTTTTTTTCACGATTTCGTGTTTGGATCCAGAGTAAAAGTTGCTCAATATGACCTATATTATCGCCCCTAAATTATTGCATGCGACTAATTAAACACCATGCGTTATTTTAATACATAGTACCTGGGCGACCGAGCTTTGCTCGGTTATAACTATTTATTGTAATATGGTGGTCTATAGGTGATAATCTTAACTACATTTTTTTACTAGATTAATCTTGTCTAAAATAATAAAAATTAAAAAAAAAATATATAAACTTGAACATATAAAAAAAAAAACCAAAAGTTAGTCACCGGGCGAGATTCGAACCCGTAACACTCGTTTAGCAGTCCGCGTCTTAACCCGCTGGACCAGACGGACAGTGGCCGGCAACACGAAATTAGCGACCATATTCTGCGTAGAAAGAAAAACGCATGAAAACTCGAAAACACGCGTTTTCCCAAACATAAGAATAATCTAGATAGATTGTATACCCCCAAAAATCCCCATATACCAAATTTCAGCGAAATCGTTAGAGCCGTTTCCGAGATCACAGAAATATATATATATATATATATATATATATATATATATATATATATATATATATATATATATACAAGAATTGCTCGTTTAAAGGTATAAGATATACAGAAATGACAAATATAATATACTACAACATAATTGGAAGGAAAAATTTATGGCAAGAGGGGAAGGGGACGAAGGTTCATCTGGCTTGACAATATTAAGAAATGGTCGAACGTGAATAACGCAGCCATACTGGCAAGAATGGCCAAGAACAGAAGAGAGATGGCAAAGGTGGTCGCCGACGTCCGTTAGGGCATGGCAAATAAAGAAGAAGTTAGTTTAATATTTTAGTCGGGCGAAATTGGGCACCAAAACTGAAGTTAGGGTGCCCGACTTCAGATAGTTTTGTCAACCCTTTTTTCAACGCTTTGTAACATTGATAACGGGATTTGGCCGCTTAGAATACATATTAGAGACGCCACTACAAAATAAAAATCAAAGTATCTTTATTTATCATAAAAGGCAATTAACACACACCACACTGCACTGCAGTGAATCCTACACTAGGCACATAGTCTGTATCGCGGCGAAATCGATTCAAAATCGTCAATTCCGTAATAAACATGCACGGAACGTTTAAAGAGTTAAACGTTCCAAAGTAATTAGTATAGGAAATGCATGAGGCGCCTCGGCAACGTTCGGGCGCCGTCGGCACACTTCGGGCGGTATCGATTGAGGAGGCGCGCGAGGTGTCTTGAGACTTTGAGATGTAGACCATTTTATTTGAAGTTTACACTATTTGTGTATAATATCTTTTATTTGTGAATATTTATATTTTTTCTACTCTGAATCAGGAGCTCTTACGATCCTAATAGAAGAAAAAAACTGTACCAACAATTCCATACAATTTTTGTTCCTTTCATTCTGTGACCGTCATGCAAAGTATATGAAAAGTGGAAACGGAATGGTAATAAAAAACTTTTTTCTCCTATAAGAATCGAAAGAGTTCGTGATTCTGAGTAGGTATATCTTTCTTATGAGGTTCTCTTCAAATATACACAGAAAGTTAGTATGGTAAATGCATGAGGCGCCTCGGTAAGGTTCGGGCGCCGTCGGCACACTTCGGGCGGTATCGATTAGGGATTCGCGCGACGTGTCTTGAGACTTTGAGAAATGTAGTTTTTTGATTGATAACTGGTGGAGAAAATTAGAAAACTACTGTTTAATAAACTTAAACAATTAAAAGTAATATACGAACTTTGATAGTTAAATAAAAGCTTGTAAAACAATACGTTAAAGATATAAGAAAGAGGTAGACAATAGCTATACGGTAAACTCCTCCAACAACTGCAGCAGGAATTCTCATTTTTTAAGTATAATTATTTGATTTGAATGAAGTGTAAAGTACAAAAATATGATTGAATGTAAAGTATCCGAAAACGACGTCAAGGATACGGTGAAATGGAAGCTAAAGACACGAAAAGCTGACCTCATCATCATCACCATGATATAGCTTGGAAGAGAGAGAGATTCGTATGAAGTGACTCTGTTTAATTGTTGAAACAAATGTGGAATTCAATTACCTAATTATACACACAAACAATGTGCTCGAAAAAAAGTTCAAATAAGAAAAGTAAAAAAAAATCTAAGTACAATAATTATTTGGCACTTCATTAAAATTTTACCCAAACAAAAATGTTTTAGAAAAACAGACATAATTATTTCTAGTATTTACCTGATTCTTAATTACTTCCGCATTTCCTTAAGCTGTCCTAATGAATAGTCACCATAATACATAACAAAATACATAACGTAAATAATCCTGCACTTATTTGTGGGCCAAAATTTACTTAGTTACCTTTTCTTTTTTTATAGTTTTTCTTCTCATTTAATTTTATGACAGTTTTTTAAATAGGCACACTCTGTATATAGAACTTAAATAATCTACAGTTTATTTCTAATCAAAAATAGACTTCAATCGAAACTGTCAAATGGATCATTCATGCGTCGCGTGAATGAATAAATGATGAGTCAAGTGTCAAGACTGTCTGGTTCGTTCACGTCTGCTCGGGGTAGGTCAGCGTTACGGCAGCTTTCCACCGTCGAGTCGCAGCAGGAAAAATCGTACAACGATTGATAGCGAACAAAAATTTTTTTTTCTTTAGTCTCATATTGCTATTGAAATGGCTAAATTACCTACATTTTGTTTTTAATCCTATGTTTTATTATTTGTGAAAAACTACATAATACACATTCAGTTAATAATCCTAGTTTGTTCGTATATCAAGTTCAATCGCCTCAATATGTCTAACCGCTCTCATTTAAAACACAAGAATAGAATGTTTGGGTAGTTAATAGAGCTACAATTTTAAGTATTTGAAATATAATACGTAATTTAATTTAATTCAATATAATTCTAATTAAGTATCTGAAGAGCTGGTGGCCTAGCGGTAAGAGCGTGCGACTTGCAATCCGGAGATCGCGGGTTCAAACCCCGGCCCGTACCAATGAGTTTTTCGGAACTTAATTATGTACGAAATATCATTTGATATTTACCAGTCGCTTTTCGGTGAAGGAAAACATCGTGAGGAAACCGGAGTAATCCCAATAGGCCGCTACTGCTCCAATAATTATTAAATAAAGTGAGCATTAAATGAATGAATGAAAGAAAGTACGTTTTTTTTCTCGACAGTACTTAGTATCTAAACGGTAGCTAACTTTGAGCAACACCGGCTTCCGACACGTCGGAAGGGAGGAGCTCAAGCGATATGTCACCGTACAAATCGTTCTGCCATTTTTGCGGTGGGGAACGTGCACACAGTCGCACTTCTCACTCAAGTAAGAAATAGAATCTCCATGTACCAAAAAGTGTCATCAAAAAACCTTAAATAGGTGGCGCTACAATACCTAGAATACTTGAAAAAAAAAACTCACTCCGTCAATAACGCCTAGGTTCTTAGCTACTCTAGCGCTACTCTGGAGAGATTTGGAACTATTATTTATAGCTGACAGCTGGACACATTTGCCACAGTTCTACCATAAGAGATTTCATTCCTTTTAATTCCACACTCCATACCTGTAATGACGACACAAATACATAGGAAATGACACACGTCAAAGACAAATCTTGCACACATCGATCTCTTTTTGTGTACGGACGAGTCACAACATGCACCGCCATAGGTACAGTTGTACCTATGCTTCGGCAGAGGGGACATAGGTAGTACGAATGTGGTCTTACAATCCTACAGAATTGGATAAAGTTTTATTTGCGGACGTATACTTCATGAAATTAATACGTTTTAGTAGATATTTTAATGCTTTTTCTGCTTACATTAAAATCACCCATGTTTTTATTTATTTATTAAAGTTCCAATTAATTTTAAAAAATCGCAGAGTTCCATGTTTACTTACTGCTAAAGTCATGAATGGCTTAATTACAGCAAGGGTTCGGACTTATTAAACTAATTTATATAACAAAGTAAATATATGTTTACAAAATATAGTCGTAATTATTTGATATGAAATAATTTTTAACTTTTTTAATTGATTCAGAGTTAGATCGGTATAAATCTTGTATGTGTCCCGGAAGGCTATTTATTATTTTCTTACGTATGAAATTATTAGTTCTCGTTCCGTAGACATTATTATATGATGGTAGTATGAATCTAGGTGCATTAGGGATACTTCTTAGTCTATTGTTTCTGTGATATTTATTTAATTTATCTATGTGTAGGTGTTCTTCTTTAAGAATGGACAATTTAACTATATTTTGTAATGCCTTATTAACGATATTTTAACATTAATTCTCTTTGAGTCAAAAATACTTTTGTAGACAGTATTATTGAAAAGTATTACTTGGGTTAATAAAAACTAATACATTCACTTACTTGGTCAAAGAATAGTACATTGTGCAACGAGGTAGGTAAGTGAAATTTTGGATACGAGGGTGATAAAGACCCGAGTTTGCAATATTCTTACCTCCGGAGTTACACACAATGTTTTTCATCACACTTGCGAAGAACAAACTAAATTTTAAACGACCAACTTGAAGCGATCGGTTTGTATCTTCGCATCGGCGCTGGAAAGGCGCCTTCAGACGTTTGAACCGGTAGTTAAGGATTCAACCCACCGAACGATACGGGAGTCGTTTGCCGAAGTAATTCTTCACATGAACACAAGCTTGAGATTAACAGGTTCTACATATATATATAAAAATGCATCTCCTGTGTACAATCTTATACCTTTAAACGAGCAATTCTTCTATATTTATATATTTCGGATCTCGGAAACGGCTTTAACGATTTCGATTATTATATCCTTCCTTCTTCCTAGCGTCGTCCCGGCACATTGCCACGGCTCATGGGAGCCTCGGGTCCGCTTGACAACTAATCCCAAGATTTGGCGTAGGCACTAGTTTTTACGAAAGCGACTGCCATCTGACCTTCCAGCCAAGAGGGTAAAACTAGGCCTTGTTAAGATTATTCCGGTTTCCTCACGATGTTTTCCTTCATCGAAAAGCGACTGGTAATACCAAATGAAATTTCGTACATGAGTTCCGAAAAACTCATTGGTACGAGCCGGGATTTGAACCCGCGAACTCCGGATTGAAAGTCAAACGCTCTTTTAAGGCCACCAGCGCTTCTTCAGTTTTTTCACCGATTTATTATTATTATTGAAATAAAAGCCTAAATTAATTAAATAGCTTTTATTGAATACACGTATTTTTACAGTTAATTTGCAATGACAGTCGGCGTAGTCTATGCCACACAGCGATAAAAGGTTCCGTTCCTCACACTCTCGTCCACTTATTCTAGAGTTTGACTTAGAAATATATATCCTCATAAAAAACTGGGACGTGGAGGAAAGAAATGGAATCTCCATGTATCAAAAAGTGTCATTAAAAAACTTTAAATAGGTGGCGCTACAATACCTAGCATACTTGAAAAAAAAAACTAATCATAGACAGCGCACTTCACTCCGTCAATAACGCCTAGGTTCTTAGCTACTCTAGCGCTACTCTGGAGAGATTTGAAACTATTATTTATAGCTGGACACTTTTGCAACAGTTCTATCATAAGAGATTTCACTTCTTTTAATTCCACACTCCACAAATAAAACTAACTCCTTAAAACTAACCGTAAAACTACCCAACTATAGTCCAATACTGCAACTATGGTCCCGAAGTTCAAAAGGAAATTAAGTATCTAAACCAATGTTCCTTTTGGTTTACTCCTAGTTTTACCTTCCATTTATAAACATACTTTGCCTTAGAACTACAAAAATATAGTAAAATACACACCTGAACGAGAAAAATTGAGTTTATTTGTGGACCATAGTTGGGAGCTTTGGACTATAATTGGGTGGTTTTACGGAACTCTTCTAGTTCATCAGCACAACTTAACATCTTCTGAGGAGGGGAGTAGCGGCGGAGTCGGATCAAGTTAAACAACCGATATGTTCGACGTTACGTTTAATAGTAACTCTGAAAACTAACACATTACATGATATACCACGCCACAATCTGACGACCGGTCTGGCCTAGTGGGTAGTGACCCTGCCTACGAAGCTGATGGTCCCGGGTTCAAATCCTGGTAAGGGCATGTATTCGTGTGATGAGCATGGATATTTGTTCCTGAGTCATGGGTGTTTTCTATGTATTTAAGTATTTATAAATATTTATATATTATATATATCGTTGTCTAAGTACCCTCAACACAAGCCTTATTGAGCTTACTGTGGGACTTAGTCAATTTGTGTAATAAAGTCCTATAATATTTATTTATTTATTTATTTATTATTTATTAGAGGTACAATCTGATGAATGTGGTGTTCCCACTTGACCCCTTCTACACCCACCACGTAAGTAGTTCCAGGTATTTGACTCTTCTATAAATAATCCTTGAACCCATGACTTGCTGTCCTTTCTGAACCCCTAGTGTAAATTTATTCGATAGCGTGACGAGACGTACGCGTTTGCGTTAAGTCTAATTTTGTACGGGATTTAGAAACAGCGCGCCAAGCGGGACGTTTTGGAAACTCAAAATCCCATACAAAATGAGACTTCACGCAAACGCGTACATCACGTCTCGCTATCGAATAAATTTACGTTTTTTTTTAAGAAACGTCACTTTTGACACTGATGTATCTAATCCATATCTCATCTTCGTAACTATAAAAGCTGTGCCTGTTCACATCATTTTGAATACCTCGCCCACTTAGCTACTTCTGCTGATTGTGCAAACATGGGAAGAAAGGTTATTTATATAGAAGTGGATTTCCGTAAAAATGTACCTTATTCAGTTGAAAGCTGTGAATACGTTTGCAAGGGTCGTAGCGATCACGTAGTGCGTAGCGACGTAGTGGGTCTACGGGTCGTAGCATTGGACTTGTGATTTAGAAGCAACAACACAAGCCTTATTGAGCTTACTGTGGGACTTTAGTCCCAGTTTAGTCCTATAATATTTATTTTTATTTATATAGAAGCTTTACATACAAAACTCTACTCACGAAATTTCTTCATTCAATAATTTTTAGCAACGAAAACATAGATAATTTATGTAAATGTCTAAATGTTTATGCTAAGTTTCCTTTAATCTAATCATTTCGTTTAAAAATTAGAGCGTAATTTCGGTTCTTAACGCGACACCCTGTATAAACATACTATGTATACAGGGTGTAAGGAAGTTTACGCTTGAGACGAGGCAGGTAATGCTGCTGTAATTCAACAAGGCCCCGTGATTCCTGAAGGGGCTTTCGGATTTCACAAATTGATCTAATTTTGACTTAGTAGTGCATCTCACTTGCACTAATGCCAGTGGGGCGACACTCCTCCTTTCGGCTTTTCTCGGCTCAGCATTGCTCCGAGCAATTATCAGGGTTGGCACATTTTGACGTCCCTATACGTGCACGACCTCAGGTAAGATAATGACCTGAATTTTGACAGCCCTAAATGGCCGAAAGGGATAGTGCCATACATTAGAAAGGCTGCATAGTTCGCTGATCCCTGATTCGCTGTCAAACTTCGGATTGGACTGTAGGGAACTCTAACTTAATGTTAAACAAGTTGCTACGTTACCAATAATTTATTCTGTTACATGACATTCTATTATATAGGCTGTATTAAAAACTATCGTTATCTAGTTTGCGTCGGGAACAGCGACATCTTTGAGGTAATTTCAACAACAAACTAAACCGACCGGTCTGGCCTAGTGGGTAGTGACCCTGCCTATTAAGCTGATGGTCCCGGGTTCAAATCCTGGTAAGAGCATATATTTGTGTGATGAACACGGATATTTGTTTCTGAGTCATGGGTGTTTTCTATGTATTTAAGTATTTATAATTATATATTATATATATCGTTGTCTAGGTACCTACAACACAAGCCTTATTGAGCTTACTGTGGGACTTAGTCAATTTGTGTAATAATGTCCTATAATATTTATTTATTTATTTATTTATTTATTAAACATACTCCGTATCGGCTCAAACACTTGATAAAATGCAAATTTCTCATCTGTTTTTGAAGGTTATAGATATACTTTACATGCTGGTGTGGTGGCCAAATGCTTACTACCTTTTCCTAATAATAAAGAAAAATAAAGAAACCAGAAATTATAGAGGCCGGGAAACGAAGGGTTGCAGGCCAAGTAGATGTAGACGGTCGAGCGTAGCGAGGTCCGTTAGGGATACGCGGCTGGCAACCCCGTTTCTCGCCGAGATTCGTATAGTACTTTACCCAAACTTGCAATGAAAAAAATGTACACAATTTGTTTTATTCGTAGCTAAAAACAAATTACGAATCTACTAATTGATGGTTGAATGCCAAGACGTTGTGTCACAATTTGAAGTTTAAAAACAAAAGAACCTTACAGGCCTAGGTGTGATAAATTCTTTTACATATCATCTTCACTCATGGCACCGGATACGTAGTATTTTTTTTTCTGCCCTCCGGGCGGAAAGCGTCAACTTTGCTCCCGCTGCGCTAAACGAAGTTGCCGCTTTCCGCCTCCGTCGAGCAGAAAAATAGTATGCGCACCACGGGAGGAAACGTAGGACATTCCATCCCGCGTGTTTGCCACCCTCGCCTACGGCTCGGGTAACAATTTTACACGCGGCACGCAATTGCCTACTTTTCCTCCCTTGGGGCACAAATAACTATTACAGTGCGTATGCTGCTATTTAAGAGCAATTCCTAGCTGAGCAACTTTTCAAATCTCGAATTTTTGAAGCTATGTTTCTGTCGCGCTGCGGTGGGCGGGAGCCGGAGCTATCTAAGTGTGAGTGCGCGCACACAGACGCGAGACTCGTGCGCTCGCTCATTGCGCGCCGTTCCGTCGACATCGCCCGCGAGCCGGACGGAATTTATTCTGCGCTGCCCGACGCAAGTTGTTTTTGTTGTTACCACGTAATATTGTTTTACAGTACATATGCTGCTACTTTACCGCACTAGTGCGAAAATTAGCATATTACGTTACTGTGTCGAACATTTAAAGGACCATATGTACTGTAAAACGTTGTACGATACATGTGCGAATAGGTAATTCGCAACTCGTGTCGATTTAAAACACTCCCTTCGGTCGTGTTTTAATTTATCGCCACTCGTTTCGAATTTCCTATTTTTCGCACTTGTATCGTAATGTACTATTTCATTTTTATATTATACTGTATCTATTACACCCTAATACCAAACACCCTATCACCTGTACTAAATGTACAGACGTAGACAGACTTTGTGGGAAATTGGGGAGCGCGTGCTTCGCACTGAGCCGGGTTGCGAGGTCGGTGTCTGCGGAGGCGGCGCGCACCTGCTACTTCGCCACGGTGCACTCACTGCTGCAGTATGGCGCTGAGCTCTGGGGTCGCTGTGCAGAGTGGGAGCGGGTGTTCCGCCTCCAAAAACGCGCAGTGAGGATCATCGCTCGAGTTCCACACGATACCCATGCTAAGCCTCTTTTTATTAAGCTAGGCATATTAACACTGCCGGCAATAGTCATTCTGCAAGTGGCCGTATATGTGAGAGTGCATCTGGCGTCATTTAAAACATTTAGAATGTTAAGCTTGTACGAAACGCGGAACGCAGATAAAATTGTGGGTATTAGCCGGAAGTTGACCAAGTCATCTAAACTCACTCACGTCATGGGTCCCACTGTCTACAATAAGTTGCCAAAAAACATACTTGATGCTCCAAGCTTGGGCAGCTTTAAATTTCGCTTAAAGCAGTGGCTTATCGAGCAATCCTTTTACAGCTACGACGAATTCATTGCGTATAAAGCGCAATAATTATACTGTTTTTGTTATTTTATTGTAATAACTATCATAAGTACCATGTATTTTTGGTAAATTACTATAGGTACTATTACTAAATTATTTATTAATGACGTATAAATTGGTTTTATAAATAAATTATTATGATTATGATTATGATTATGTATTTTATACCTATGATGACGAAATAATAAATGATTGATTGATTGATATTAATTACCATATACGTAAAAACTGCAAAAAATAATGATGTCTCAGCTTCGGTTGTCGTCGTACAGTCAAGTGCAAAAATATGTATCGAAAGAATCGTCTCATAAATATGGTACTACGGCTCTTATTACACTGGAATAAGATGCTATGGGACATATTTTTGAGTAATATGTGTACACCCATATTTTTACACTTGACTGTACCTATCCGTATCAGTAAGTTGGGAGTGATCATGGTTTGTTGTGAAATTTTGTAAGTAGGTATAAATATACCTATGGTTAAACTACAATTATCTATTTAACTTGTAGCACGATGGGGCTAAACTTGGGCCGCCTTATTGAAGAACGTATCGCAATGACAATCTGGGTAAAGTATGTTGGGATAATGCCGGACAATTTTGGGACCAATTGAGAGAACTCGTGAAAAAATGTTTTTTCGAGATCTCAACACGTGACAGATTCTTGAAGTACGTAGCGAATCGTTAAATAATAACCGTAGATTCGGCCTGAATTTTGGTAATCTTCAATATAGAACGGTTTTAGTTTTGTACCTGTGTAAAGATGAGACATACTTTTTAGGGTTCCGTAGCCAAATGGCAAAAAACGGAACCCTTATAGATTCGTCATGTCCGTCTGTCTGTCCGATTCTGTCACAGCCACTTTTTTCCGAAACTATAAGAGCTGTACTGTTCAAACTTAGTAAGTGGATGTATTCTATGAACCGCATTAAGATTTTCACACAAAAATAGAAAAAAAAAACAATAAATTTTGGGGGTTCCCCATACTTAGAACTGAAACTCAAAAAATCTTTTTTCGTCAAACCCATACGTGTGGGGTATCTATGGATAGGTCTTCAAAAATGATATTAAGGTTCCTAATATCATTTTTTTTCTAAACTGAATAGTTTGCGCGAGAGAACCTTCCAAAGTGAAAAAAAGTGTGTCCCCGTGTAACTTCTAAAATAACAGAATGAAAAATCTAAAAAAAATATATGATATACATTACCATGCAAACTTCCACCGAAAATTGGTTTGAACGAGATCTAGTGAGTAGTTTTTTTTAATACGTCATAAAATTTAAAAAAAAATTTTTTCATCAAACATATACGTGTGGGGTATCTATAGGGGGGGGAGGGGATAGGTCTTCAAAAATGATATTTAGGTTTCTAATATCATTTTTTTTCTAAACTGAATAGTTTGCGCGAGAGACACTTCCAAAGTGGTAAAATGTGTGTCCAAAGTGGTAAAATGTTGAACAAGATCTAGTAAGAAGATTTTTTTTAATACGTCTTAAATTGTACGGAACCAGTCATGCGCGAGTCCGACTCGCACTTGGCCGCTTTTTTTTTTAGGGTAACGAGTGTTTTGCCATCAAGGGAGAACATTGGATGGTGAAAAAAAGTTGCTTCTAATGGAAAGAGAATACGGTATCACAAAGAAATAGGTCCGGTGTCTACCCTTTTGTATCCGATCTTAACCCTGATACAAAAATTGGTAAAATTGTTGCTCTCAAACTTTGATACCTATGTCATAAGGCAATTTGATAAGTAAACAATGTGCTAAGAAACCTCTTATTGTAAGGTTTCCCTGAAGTAATAAAAAAAAAACCACTAAAATAATAGATACGTTGCGAAGTTTTGACAATTTAAGATTTCGTGAACTGTACAGGTTTAGGGAAAGTGTAAATGTATTGTTTATTGAATGGCATGTACTGGGAGATATTAAGTAGGTACTTAAGTAGGAGGGACAAAAATCAAAATAAAAAATAATCGTGCCCAGTCATTTTTAATGAAGGTCGCCAAAAAAATAAGAATCAAACTTAGAAATCAAAAAGACTAAGTAGTTTTTAAAAAGGTCAAGGTCACTGAGAGCCCATCTTGAAGTATGGAAAATAATTAAAATTGCGATTTTGTTGGTTTAATTTTGCAATTATGTATATATATAAAAAAATTGCTCATTTGCTATCTATTTTACTCGATTTTGTTATAAATTTCAACATGTATCATCATCCCTATACAATATAAATACTCTTTATTCCACACCTCAATAAAAGAAAACAATACAAAAGAAAACATACACATAAGCACAGGTAAACAACATGCGGTCTTATCGCTAAAAGGCAACCTTTGGGTTGCGGAAATTAAAAAAATTACATTGTCAGTAACCGTCGCGCTGGTAGTGGTACTGGATAAAAATAATGGTACGAAAGTGTGATCAAGAAAACAATAAATGTGATAATTAAGGTCAGTAGGTAAATTGAAGAAAATTTAAAGTTTGATAATCACTGCTGTTTTTTAAATAGGTAAAGATCTGATTGTTTCTGGTCCGATCTTTACCTGGCAGGGTCAAGATCGGATATCGGTCTACAGTGCTAGGTCTGTTAACACAATTACAAAAACAAACACAGTTTCATCACAATACGCAAAATAAATTACAGAGCGAAGATCGGATAGAAGGAAGAATTCTCGAAATTTACCTTGCTCTCTGTGATTGCACATAGCACAAGCCCGACTCCCTGAGCGACGCGGGGACACTGACAGTCGAGGCGCAATGAAATGGCGTCTTACACAATGTTGCCAACATTAAAAAATAAAGCCAAATTAGGGGGAAATGAATGTCCTGCGTTCTTCACCCGCATCCGGTATTTACCCAACATACCTTAATCGTTGAACCGCCGCATTTCAAAATGGCCCTTATTTTGATATTGGCTAGCCGTAATGTAATACGGCGGATTATACAATACGACTGCGATACTTATACCTATATAAATCCCCTCGTCAATGTAATTTCATTAAATTTGCTATCTAGTGGCAAACATCAAAGTAGTTATCTTTTACTTGTGACGCACAAGTGTGAGCAATGTAAAATACTATATTTCTAAAAAAAATTGCCTACTACGTAATAAAAGAAAATGTGATTATTAAATTATAATACGAAAGGTGGTCAAATCGCAAAATGCTGTCGTTTTATTTAAAATAATGAAATAATTAGACCAGTTCCGAAAGTACCGGGAAATCCCGGTTCTTTAAAACAGTACCGGTTCTGCAATCCCTAATAAGGATGTTATGCCCATCACTATTCCTTCTGTGTACGTATATTTAGAAACTGTCTCCGCCTCCAATTCGTGCGATAAGGACAACTGCAGCTCGGACCGAAATTCACTCGCAAAAAACTCAAAAATCGAGGTTTCGCTCTCGACTGTTTCCTCCTCCAAAACGCAACTAATCGTTATGAAATTTTGGAAATTGCAAGAGGAAGAAATAATCTATGCCGCTATGTTTTGATTTTTTGGATATTTTTTGTCATATTTGTATACTGTGCCTTTTTTTACAGCCAATTCAATTGAGCCGTTTTTGCGATTTTCGAGGCGCTGTATCTTTCTTCAAAATAAAATAATCCAAAAAAGCAAAACATAGCGGCACAGATATTGATGATATTGATCTTATTTGAAAAAATCACTGCTCTAGGTTAAAAATCCAGGGAGGAATCAGTCGAGAGCGTTTGTATGGAAAAATCGCAACTAGGAATTCCTCTTAACCGCCCTAGTGCGGTAACTAGCACTATACGTGCGTATGTCGAAAATTTAAAAGGCCATTATGTACTGTAAAGCGTTGTATTGTATGTATGTGTATTGACACATGCGAGGTAATTCGCAACTCGTGGCACTTGTATCGTAATGTACTAATTTACTACATTGATAACTGTGTTTGGCAATGAAGTTAAAACAAGCTATTAGAACGTCAATGTTCAAATGCCGCTTCCGATCGTGAGATACCTTCAGACGGGGAGACGCATGCCTAGACGGGATTAAAGGGTAGATAGACGACTTCAATCTAATACCGGTGTATTTAAGTATTTACATATGGGGTAAAGTGTAATATATATATTTGACGACCTGTCTGGCCTAGTGGGTAGTGACCCTACCTATGAAGCAGATGGTCCCGGGTTCAAATCCTGGTAAGGGCATTTATTTGTGTGATGAGTATAGGTATTTGTTCGTGAGTCATGGGTGTTTTCTATGTTTTAAAGTATTTATATATTATACGAGTATATACATTCAGAGTTCGCTCCGCGTAGCCGACGCCGACGGACGCGCCCTAACTAGTATTTAGTGCAAATCAGTGTATGTATCGAGTGACCAGTGACTAAGACCCCCGGATTACATCAACTAACGCGAGCGTCCGTATCTTCATAGTGGTTTTCCGACAATCGGGAAGCATCGAGTCGGACCCTCCTTGTCGCTCCTGCTGGGTAGGGCCGTAAGGTGCCCCCCTAGCGGGTTTTTAGAGCGAGACGGTACGAGCACCGCTACGAGGCTACGGCAAAACGCTACGACCCTACGAAAAGCGTAGCACATACCTGGACACGACGCGAGTTTTAAAAAATATTATTATAAAATACATTCAAGATAGATTATTGATTAGTAAACATGGGCAGATCGGTTAAATGCGCTAAGTGCAGAGAAACGGTAGGGAAAAAAACACCGGGCCTTCAATGCAGTAGATGCAGTAAATGGCTTCACTCAAACGGAACCTGCACTTCCCTAACTACGGAACAACTGAGTGCCCTATCAGCAACTGATTCTGTCGACTGGAAATGCAAAATGTGCTCCGCCACTGGAGGCAAGCCTAAGCGACTTTCGGTTATATTGCCGGACCCAGACGACGAGGTGTCTGAAACAGAGACCGTGGAACAAGAAAAAGTGTTGTACGAAATCCACAACGAGGTACGTGGCATGAGAACTACAGTTCGGGAAATAATTAGAGAAGAACTCCAAAAAAGTCTGAAGTTCTATTCTGACAAAATAGATGACTACGAGATCAAGCTACAAGACTACGAGTCCAGAGTTAAGCTAATGGAAAATCAACTAAAACACGTAACGAATTCATATAAAAACTTAGAGCTTAAGAACGAAGTCCTAGAACAAAAAATGAGCAAAATAGAACAGGAAAAAATTCGTAATGTTGTAGAAATATGCGGCTTAAAGGAAGAAAAAGAAGAAGACACGAAAGGAATAGTAAATTTAATCGGAACAAAACTACAGCAAAACTCTGAGAACATTTTGAATGCATACAGGAAGAAGAGGGCAGCTCGGCCGGGCACTGCGCAGGCGACACGTATCTCAAAGGACTCCCCGATTACAGTGATCCTCAAGGACGGGTGCAGCAGCACATGGATCGACGCAGCTAAAAACTCTAACATCACACCTGCTGACCTAGGCCTGCGAGGGACCACCGGCGACCAGTCGAGAATATACGTGCGAGCGGCGCTGACCCCGGTAACGGCGTACCTACTCTGGAAGGCGAAGACGGAGCTCAGGGACAAATCCTTCGCTAAATATGTTTGGAGTAAGGACGGTGTTGTGATGGCACGTAAAGACGAAGAATCAAAGAGAATCTACTACGTGCGTTCGGAAAGCGACATCGAGAGCCTGAAAGCCAAACTCAGTGACACCTGAACAACATAAACATAACCTATACGTGTACAAACAAACAAACTAAAATTTCATCTGTTTAATGTCTAATAATTGTGGTATAGCGGAAACAAGTCATAATACATTTAACGAATTTGTCAGTGTATTAACCCCGAACAAAAACAAGTTATTACTCCTTCACGCAAATATTAGATCATTAATTAAAAACCATGCCCAGCTAGAAAAAATAATACGTGAGTGCCCAAACACCATCCATATCATCGTGTTAACAGAAGTGAACATCACGGACCGAACAAAACAGCTGTTTAATATTGACAACTATGAAATGCATACGGAACTGAGGGGAAACAGAAGAGGCGGCGGCATCATCATTTATTCCCACAAAAGCATCACATTTACCCCCCTTACTACTAAAACATCTAGTTTCGAGTGTCTAATCGGTGAAGTGTCAATATCCAGTGATTATAAATCATATATATGTGCAATTTATCGGCCTCCTAACCTTAACATAAGCAACTTTATCGGTGAGTTAAATAAATTATTGTCAGAATACCCAGTTAACACAAACTTCTTGACCTGTGGCGATATGAATATAGATTTAAACATGTCAAACACCTTGACAGGCTCCTATCAAGACATGATGGCATCTCTAGGTTTCTCATGTTGCATTTCACAACACACTAGAATAGAAACCTCAATAAGAGGAACATCTAAATCATGCATAGACCATATCTTTATACGTGACCATGCTAGTGCTAGAGTATACAGCCAAATGCACTATATTAATGCAGCAGTGATAAGGGATCCCCTAGCTGACCACTTTATCACTGCCCTAGCCATCACAGGCATGGTAGTAACAAAAACTAATACAAATTACAAACTAGACAACCGCCGTGTCAGGCAGGAGCTTGCCAAGGTTGACTGGGGACCAGTGTTTGAAATAAAAAACCCAAATGATATATACAACTTTATAGTCAGTAAATTTACCAGGGTTTATGAGTCGTGTAAGATTCAAGTGAAAAAACCAAAAATTACCAAAAATAAACATGAATGTCAATGGTTGACGGAAAAATTATTACAAATGTCTCACACAAAAAATAAGCTACTACAATTACACCTCAAAAATACTAATGATAAACAAATGGAATTATTATACAAAAAATACCGAAATAAAACTAATAGACTAATGAATAAAGCCAGAAACAACTACACTAAAAGAGAAATTTGTAATAATTTTACCAATCCAAAAAAAATGTGGCAAATAATTAACAAGTTAACTGGTAGAGTATTACAAGCTGTTGATGACATGTTAATTAGGTACTTTAAGATGAAAACCAGTGAAATGACCAATAAATTTGCCCGAGACTTCGAAAATAATGTATTGAATATTCTCAACACATGCAATGTGCCCTTGCTCGATGAAAATTCCTACATAAACACTCCTAATGTAACACTAAAGCTTAACAAAATAAGCGAAAGGTCTATGTCAACAATAATTAAAAACATTAATGAAAATAAAAGTGCTGGATATGATAACCTAAGAGCCAAAGATATAAAATGTATTACCCAGGAAATAACCCCGGTTCTCACCCATTTGACAAATCAATGCATAGCCTACTCATCATACCCAGACAAGCTTAAAATAGGATTAATTCGACCTATACATAAAAAAGGTAACTATTCTGATACTAACAATTACCGACCTATAACAATTCTTTCAAGCTTAGACAAAATTATAGAAAAATACTTAGGTAATCAAATAAATGGATTCTTATCGAGAAATGGTATAATTCATGAAAGACAGTTTGGATTCCAAAAAGGAAAAAATACTTCACAGCTGTTGGCTCAATTTACAGATGAAGTGAATGGACACTTAAACAATAGAAATCATGTTATAGTGGTTATGATTGATTTCAGTAAGGCGTTTGACACTTTGAACCATGACACCCTATTTAAAAAACTTGAGCAAAATGGTATACAGGGGCCATTCTTAAACTGGTTCAAAGATTACCACCATAATAGATACAACACAGTCAGTATTGCCGGGGACTTGAGCGACCTAAAAAAATCTAATTATGGCACCGCACAGGGCTCAATAATTGGCCCAACAGAATACTTAATATATGTGAATGATATGTGCAATATATTCAGAACCGCCTCTGTGTACCAGTTTGCAGATGACACATGCCTAATAACGGCCAATAAAGATATCAAGGTGGCGGAGAGTCAGATGCAAACTGAATTTGATGCTCTATGTAAATGGGCACACGATGCAGGATTATCCTTAAACTATAAAAAAACCAAGATAATGTATATTCACTCACCCTATGTCAAAACCACATATACCCCTAGAATTGTAGCCCATGACCATGTATGTATGCACACAGGGCCAACATATTGTAACTGTGAAAAACTAGAAGTAGTTGATCAACATACCTACCTAGGCCTTAAAATAGACACCAAATTTAACTGGGGTCCACATGTTGAACATGTGTGCAACAAACTCAGGGCAATTTTAAGTAACCTTAGTATATTGAAACATAAAATGCCATACTCCGTACTACGCCTATTGTACATGGCACTTGCAGACTCTGTAATTAACTATGGTAGTTCTAGCTATGGGAGAACATATAAAACATACTTACAAAAAATATATGATATTCAAATAAGATTACTAAAAACAATAGTTCCCTTGAAAATAAAACTTCAATATAAAAATAATTATCACAAATTGTTTAAATACTGTAGAATATCTAGTGTATATGACAAAGTAAAACTTGCTGTAATATTAGAATATAAACACTTGCTGGGGCAGCTGGACAGGTATAGGAGACCATCCCACCTCCGGACCTTAACCAATGAACCATACTTTAAAATAACTAAAAGTAACAATGAATATGGGAAAAGGCTCTGGCCAACATACCTGCCTAATATCCTGAACAGCTTACCCAAACAAGTAGTAGAAACTTTAGAAAAACATCCTGATAAAATAAAGAGTACACTTAAGAAAGCACTGATTAATTGAATTAATGTTGTTACAAATAGTATTATAATAACATGTAAACACTAACTGCCAACAGGACTAATTATATACTTAGTTAAGGCTAAACTTAGTTAACACAATCTCCAAATATAGAGATTATAACTGAGTGCTGACTGTACCTCAACAAAAAAATTGAAATAAACAGATTAAATTTTAAATTTTTTTTTTTTTACATATCGCTGTCTAAGTATCTTCAGCACAAGCCTTATTGAGCTTACTGCGGGTCAATTTGTGTATGAATGTCCTATAATATTTATTCATTATTTATGTATAAATATTCGAAATTAAATAATGAGATGGCTCGATTCAAAGAATGAGACACGATAACCCGCATAGGCATTAAGTCCGCCATTTGTACTTATTTTTATTGTGCAATAAAGTTTAAAATAAATAAATAATAATAAATAACGATAAGTTCTGGTTTAGATAAGTTCTCATTTAGATATCGTTTGTATGTCGTATAATTGACAGAAGCAGCTCGATTCGGGCAACCAATGTCACTTTGACGTTAGAAATATCGTAGATAGATCTTATTGGGATCACAGCGGAATCGAAATAAATGTAAATTTTGACATGCCATTAAGTTATCGATCTTTTAAAGATCTTTCCAAGATCTTAAACGTGTCTTAATCATACTTCGAATCGGGCCGTGAGATACCACAGTTACGCCTGTTCATGCAAAGGTAGTCCACATTTTCTTCTCTGAATACTAAAATTATTGAAAATATTTTGACAGAATTGGTTGTATATCAACTACAGCTATGTCCGTACGTATGTTTTTTTTTCGAAAATGTATTTGTATGTCTTTCCCATCATGGAACAATGGTGTTCCGGACCTTTGGGAGGCGTGTGCGGAGCCGAAGCCAACACGTAGATGCCCTTATGACACTTTAATGAGTAAGGTAAGCGGTACACCGAAATTTTAATTATTATTAGAGTTAGGAGCATTTATTTTGCATGAAATCTGATAATTTTTACGATAATAAAAAATCTAAAAAAAAGTCAAAAAAAGTGGCATAGCTATGGTTAATATACATCAAATTATGTAAAAATGTTTTCTATAATGTCAATATTCAGAGAGGAAAATGGGGACTACGTTTGTATGGAAAAGCGGCTGTCACCTTTGTTCTTTTAATGTTTTTAGGGTTCCGTACCCAAAGAAAAGGGAACCCTATTACTAAACAAGATGGCGCTGTACTGCTGCATACACTTTGCGGTAACTCTGACTGTCAAAAGTTGACATTCGACAATTTAGTGACCACAAAACATATGGCGCAGTACAGTTTTTAATGTCAAACTAAGAACACGTTTTTTTCTTAGATTTTACCTCTCGATTACAAATCAATTCTCTTTGGCACTGCGTACCCTATGTTAAGAGGCTGTCAACACCCAAAGTCCTTGAAATTGATGTTACTTAAACAGTTTTTTAAGAAAGACTATTTGTTTTAGTCAAGTAAGAAAAATATATGTTCATATTAATTATATTTCAAAGACCGTGGTTGTACTCGATACATGATTGAACGAAATCGGCTCGATAGAAAATAATTGCAAAGATTGGTCTTAAAATCACAATTAAACGGTTTTATGTCTTTATTGTTTTGACTTATGGGTCTGCAATTAAAATCACAATTTCAAAACATTTTTTTTTATGGTAGAGGAGGCAAACGAGCAGACGGATCACCTGATGGTAAGCGATTACCGCCGCCCATGGACACCTGCAACACCAGAGGGTTTGTAAGTGCGTTGCCGGCCTTTAAGATGGGAGTACGCATTTATATCTAAACCGCTATTGAGTAAAATATTACACTAATAATCCACTTTATTTTATTTAAATATTTTTTCTTATTATTCCCTTGCCCAGGCCCAGTAACATGCGACAGTGCTATCTCATTTACTCCGATACAAATAGTTAGTGTGCGCGCTTTAGGTATTGACAGCCTCTTAACGCCTCGTCTTTGTTCGGGCATCTTCGGGAGTCGTCGCCGACGCAATGCATGGTGCGGGGCGCGGAGAAGTGGGGCCGGCAGTGGCATTCTCTCAGCAATCTTGCGACGGACGGTTGTGCCCGTCCGCTTACAATTAGTGATAACTTTTAACATCTATGTATCACCAAAGTTAATCATTATACGTGCATGTATTGGACTACGAGTGTCATTTAACTCACCTCATCCACGACCCCAAGATCTTGTTTTCCACCCCTACATGCGTGGACACCCTAATAAATAAATAAATAAAAGGCTTTTATTTCAGGCAGTCAGTACAGGTAGTAATAAGTACTACTTAAATAAGTACCGTAAAACCACCCAACTATAGTCCAAAGCTCCCAACTATGGTCCACAAATAAACTCAATTTTTCTCGTTCAGGTGTGTATTTTACTATATTTTTGTAGTTCTAAGGCAAAGTATGTTTATAAATGGAAGGTAAAACTAGGAGTAAACCACAAGGAACATTGGTTTAGATACTTAATTTCCTTTTGAACTTCGGGACCATAGTTGCAGTATTGGACTATAGTTGGGTAGTTTTACGGTAGGTGAAATCCAGGAACAGTTAATGGAATTTTTTAGTACTTTCTAACTAGTATAAGTGTATATTGTATTAGGGCATACAATACTACAATACCTTCAAGGGGCTATTGTTACCTGCCTGGAAAGTTCTAAACCATAGCTTAAGAATACGTTAGCACATACCTGGATTTAATGTGAAATCAGCTCAGACTTTTTAATAAAATATTTTATTTATAATAACAGTATACATCATGGATATATACAGAAGATTACTATAACTAGCTTAAATCTAAACTAGGCCCGGCATACTAAGGATGCTGACGGCATTTCCTCGTTGCATCGCAATACTGATACGTTGTGCGAGGAAGCCGCCAGCTCTTCGGTCACCAGTTACGTCAACCAGACGCTTCGGGATTTCTGCTAAAAACCTTTGCGCGTTGGGACCCCAATTTCTGGCTCAGACTTTTTAATTATGGAGTAGTCGTGTACTTAATCGCATCCGATAGGCATGTATAAATTTACATACATAATTAAGAATAATTGTTATTTAAAAGAAAAAACCTTGGAATAAAAGAAATAAGGAAATTATAGAATTAACCCGGAAGCGGTCATCCATACACTACGCCACACAAATTTCAAGAGTTTTTGACCCCTGTCTCCTCCTTGTCACACTTGGTGTCATTTGGCTAACCCCTGGTGTGACTTCATTTATTTGGCAATTTTGGTTTCAACAAAGGTACTATTTTAAAGAAAAAAATATTTTTGATATAAGCAATATTACATATTTTATAACAAACTTTAATTTCATTCTTATTGTAATGTCTATTTTAATCCTATTTTAATATAATTTGTATTTTTAGTACCTAATATAATGTGTATTGTGTGGACCATTGTATATAATCTATAAATAAATAAATGTTAAACCGATTAGAAATAAAAATTACACGAACAATAACGATTACCTTTTTAAAAAGTGGCTGTGACATAATCGGACAGACAGACGGACATGACGAATCTATAAGGGTTCCGTTTTTTGCCATTTGGCTACGGAACCCTAAAAAGCTAGTACAGATCAAAACGAAAGCATTTTCGGTTACAGATGAAGTTAAAAGTTTACAACATGTCACATTTTCTTGATCTTTCCCTCCCCCTAAACGTGTAATATAATTAATGGACGACCCCGAAGTCTGAAACCTAAATGAATCTACACAGGTAACACTAATAACATAGGTAGCCATAACGAACAAAAGCGAGCTTCGCCTTTGAGGGAACTGCGCCCGCGGCGTTCGCGAACTTCGCTTTATTTCATTATTTAACATACATTCAGCTTTGGCTTAACTATGACAATGTACTGGAAAGTCAAAGACTGTAGGTGTTTTCTTTGTTTAATAACATAAATCATAGTCAGGACGGTATTATTCTGTGGCATTCGCTTAGATGATCGAGTCCGTAGTGTGCTGTGTTATAAAAATGTTTGCCAAATATCACGCTAGATGGCGCTGTAACGAAATTGGCGATTTCTACATCGAGTTAATGGAATTTTTATTTTATAGATGGGTAGTAGAAAACTTATCCAATCCATGAGAATCGAGCGCCATCTTGATAGTCTCGCCTCGTGATTAATTCCTTTGTTTTTCGCTCATTAATATTGTTTAAAGTGTAATATCGATATCTTAATATACAGTAAACCAATTAAGTAGTGTTTAGTGAATGGAGAATTAATTTTGAAGCGCGTTCAACCACTGATTTGGGGTCAACGGCCGGTAGTCCGCGTGCTAATTGTAAAGTCCAGCGATCGCTTTACAAGAACTGATAAAATCACCGTACACTGTCTTGTACTAACCGTACAATTTTAGTCGTATTTAAAGCTCCTAATATGTACCTTGGTTCTGGCGAAAGAGTCTCACTGGACTGATACCATAATTTTAAAGCAATGAATGAAGAAACGTCAATTTTGACACTAATATATCTAATCCATATCGTATCTTTAGCAAATGTTTGACGTATCTTAACATTTAAATCGAGTTAAAATATACGGAAGGTGGAGATAAGGAACGAAATCTCGATGTACCAAAAAGTGTCATAAGAAAACTTTAAATAGGTGGCGCTACGATACCAAAAAACTTGAACAAAAAATTCAAATCATAGACAGCGCAATTCACTCCGTCAATAACGCCTAGGTTCTTAGCTACTCTAGCGCTACTCTGGAGAGATTGGAAACTATTATTTATAGCTGACAGCTGGACACTTTTGCAACAGTTCTACCATAACAGATGCCACTCCTCTTAATTCCACACTCCATATTAAAATACTTAGAAAATGACCCGTCAAACGGCCCGATTCGAAGAATGATTAAGACATGTTTAAGATCTTTAAAAGATCGATACCTAAACGACATGTCAAAATTGACGTTTATTTCGATTCCGCTGTGATCCTAATAAGATCTATCTACGATATTTCTAACGTCAAAGTGACATTGGTTGCCCGAATCCAGCTGCTTCTGTCAATTATGTTAACGGCACAAATCATGGGACATTTAAGAGAAAATTTGGTGTATTTTTCATATTTCACCGACACCTGTAAATTTTTTACCGGTTTATGCGTTAAAAATTGAATGTCCTATTCGTCCTTTATGTTTTATATGTATTTAATGAAAGATACTACAATTGATTTCAATATTATTAACCAATTAAAACTATGGCGGCATTCATTTTCAAACTAACAAATGTCAATGAAGAATTATACTTAAGCAGCTCATTGGCCCTTGTTTATGGTAATTTTTTTTAATACATGTGACATGTGGTAAGCAGTCTCCGTAGCCTATGTACGCCTGCAACTTCAGAGGAGTTACTTGCGCGCTATGAGTAGGGTCTAGTGTTATTTGGCTGCGGTTTTCTGTAAGGTGGAGGTACTTCCCCAGTTGGGCTCTGCTCTAGATCTGGAATGACATCCACTGGCTGTGTCCTACCACACAAAGCGAGATGACATTCACAATGCCCATACCTCTCTTGTTCCCAGCCATTAAAAACTGATGGTAAATACTTATTTTACAGGATTTGTCTATACCATCCCATTACTGGTGCCTATTCCATTATAGGGGTGTCTATTATATACGAAATATAAATGATATCTAAATGAGAACTTATCTAAACCAGAACTTATCGTTATCGTATCACATTCTTCGAATCGGGCCGAGTGTCATTCACGACGACGCGAGCCTGGATTCCTATTGTCATGTTATTAAACGTTAGATTTTATGACACAAACTTAAAGCAAAACTGTAACTTCATGTCAAACAGATTTTGCACGTACACACACATACTCACTTATCGGATTTGCCATTCACCCCTAAGCCCTCTAGTTATGAATACGTGAGCGTCGGAAGTCGGAACTTTCGGGCGTAAACATGAGGAAATCAAGGTTTTGTGAAATCAGTTTCTGTCTTATCCTACCTCAGCAAATAAAGCTTGACCAGTAATATGATAACAGTTTTGAATAATTCACGGCTAGTTTCACTAGACTTAAATAACTGTGAACAAGATGCATGTAACTACATCGAAATATCGAGAGCTCAAAAACAATACGAGTATAAAAGGTCACTGGCGGCTTCCTCGCATATTGAGATACAACGAGGAAATGCCGCCGGCATCCTTGGTACAATGCCTGAAAGACCTATTTTAGATTTAAGCTAATGCTCTGTATATATCCATTATGTATAAATAATAATAAATAAATAAATATTATACGACATTATTACACAAATTGACTACGTCCCACAGTAAGCTCAATAAGGCTTGTGTTGAGGGTACTTAGACAACGATATATATAATATATAAATACTTAAATACATAGAAAACACTCAGGAACAAATATCCATGCTCATCACACGAATAAATGCCCTTACCAGGATTTGAACCCGGGACCATCAGCTTCGTAGGCAGGGTCACTACCCACTAGGCCCCTTTAGGCGGGCCAGGGCAGATTCGTATTGAGACAGTTTCGTTTTTGGGCCCGAATCTGAGTAAGCCCGACTCTGTAGAGGCCAGATTCGCCATAGGTATCTTTCTGAACAAAACAATATCGACATACGACTTATGATATAGAAGTCACTTTCTTTTTAAAACAATTTCTGAGTAGGTCAGATTCGTATATGGTCCCGTGACATGACAGTAATACGTCTGATTGGTAATAAGTTGGGATCGGATTTATGCAGTTTCTTATCTCATCCGATTAGCAACGATTCGATTAAAATATTAAGCAGATTCTTTTAATGATGAATTCTGGAAATAACGCTTTCTTATTAGGACAGATTTTATGTATATTTAATTTCGAAAAGGCCAGGTACAATCAGCAGATATCTGAGATACTGGCCACTTTAAGATTAAATATGATAAAGTAATTAATAGATAGTTCTTAATGACAATGTCACAATGGTTATGTGATTTTCTGACCTACTCAGAATCCGGCATTATGAGAATCTGAAGAGCTAGGAATTTGAGATCTTAATAACCTGACATCTTAGGAACTTGGATAACTAATAAAATGCTCTATACATTATCGAACTTACTCAGAATCAGAATTAAATAGAAACTGGCAACATTAGAGTCATACTTACTCAGATTTTGGCCTAAAACTCAACTGGTTTAATACGAACCCGTCTTGCCCCGCCTAAAGGACTAGGCCAAACCGGTCGTCAAATTATTGTAAATAAATACTTGAATTATGTCAAGCTGTATATATGTCATACATTCAAAACTGAATAAATGTATCCACACTATCTAGATGTCAAATCATCAAATTTCCGCCCCCCCCGAAACAGAAAACACCTTGAATATATGTCAAAAGATCACCAGCCTTGGCAAATTAGTGTGCCCGTGAAAACGTAATCTTCCATCCCTTTCCACCCCCTCCCACCGTAGAACTACGTTATCGAGCCAGTTGCAACCCCGACTCGGACCGGGTAACGCGCGCTCGCGGCACACTCAAATATAAATATCATTGAATTTTAATTAAAAAACTATACATATACAATCTTGATTAATAAACAGTTATTTTTGTCGTATTTTAAACAATTTTTTACAAGTTTTTTCATTTAGTTTTACGTGATTTCTTTAAGAGTGGAAATTAAAGATGGCGTAACGCGATTTTTGGGATTTTTTGTTGTTTTTTCGTCTTCGTCAGCTGGTTTGAGGTAAGGATTAGAATAATATTGTCTGTGGTAATTAGAGAAAGTCGAAAGGTTGGTTTTGTGAGGTTATTAAGATTGGTAAGGAGTTATTTTGCTGAGCAGACTCCTTAGGGCGGAAGGAGGAAGTGCTGATGAAGGGAAATACGTTTTTGTTGGTTTTCCCGCTCTCGTTAACAGACTAATTTTTTTTATAAAATAGCGTTTTCATTTTATGAAAGGCTAGCGTATATTACGTGAACTATTATTTTAGTTTTTCAACTAATGATTTCCTCCTTATTATTATTCTTTTCGGTATTTTTGCAATATCAATATATTGTAAGAATACAATATGTCTAGCCGGTCGAACAATTTTGTCAATAGATAAAGGCGAGAATTTTAAATTATCTACGGATGCCCTTAGCGCTTACATTTTAAAATTTGCCGCTTTTTGTACTAATGAAAATGATTTGACATACTTTAGTATTTTATATTACTAAGGCAAACTTAATTCACGAAAGTCTTTCTTATCGAACAGTGCGAGTTTAAATGGATGGATTTCATCCCCCAGGGCAATGTTTGCTAGTTCACCAATTATTATTTTTATATTTTCAATTTATTTTATACTGCGTCAGTGGCAAACAAGCATACGGCCCGCCTGTTGGTAAGCAGTCTCCGTAGCCTATGTATGCCTGCACCTCCCTGAGTTACATGCGTTGTCGACCCTAACACTCCGAACCCTCGTTGAGCTCGGATGTCATATGGGTTTTTAAGACTTGAAATAATAAAAAATAAATAAAATAATCATTTATTCTGGTAAAAACCCTGCTTTTATAATTTTGTTTTCTTCTGCCAAACTCCTAGACAGTTTATTGGCAGAGGGAACTCCCTTAAATACAGATGGGTTAGCTTATTGCCTAGTTGATTAATAAGTAAGTACGGTACATCTTATAGCTTATTGTGGTGGTAATTTAATTTGTTTAATAGAAACGTTTTCAATTTACATTTAAACATCCTAAATGATTAATTTCCCTTATACTTAATATATATATACTTGAAATACCCGCTAAACCAGCGTTCTAAAATATCTGAATTTTTCACAAATCACTCTGTAAACATGTCTCACAAGGAATATCTTATGATATCGATACGGCTATTTGTTTAGAGACGACGTACCATGACTACGCCATTAAAAAAAAAAATCAAAAACTGGTTCGGCAAAAAAAAATGTATATATATTATATGTTTCTTTTGTATTGATCAGTCAGCTTATACCGTACCGCGTGCAGAAGAATTAAAGCACAAATTACATATATTTATATTAATACTCGTATAAACGAAAATATCGTCCATTTGTCTGTCATCTTTTCACAACATGACTACCGAAGTGGCTTTAATAAAATTTGGCATGAAAAAGCCCTGGAGATGGATAAATGCTACATTTTTATTAGAAATTTCTAATAGCAATCGAAATCCATGCGGATAGTTAATATTTAATAGTATCTATTAATAGTCAAAGCTATTTAAGTATACCTGTCGCGCGACTAAAAACACTTGAGGTTAAAAGCGTTAAATTAGTTTAATACTATCTCGGAGTTTCTCGAAGTTCGGAGGAAGCGCTGGTGGCCTAGCGGTAAGAGCGTGCGACTTGCAATCCGGAGGTCGCGGGTTCGTACCAATGAGTTTTTCGGAACTTATGTACGAAATGTTATTTCATATTTACCAGTCGCTTTTCGGTGAAGGTAAACATCGTGAGGAAACCGGACTAATCCCAACAAGGCCTAGTTTTACCCTCTGGATTGGAAGGACAGATGGCAGTCACCTTCGTTAAAACTAGTGCCTACGCCAAATCTTGGGATTAGTTGTCAAAGCGGACCCCAGGCTCCCTTGAGCCGTGGCAATATGCCGGGACAACGCTAGGAAGAAAGACTATCTCGGAGTTTTCAGAAAAAATAGTATCATTTACTTTCTTTTGAAAAATTAACAACTTTAAATCACAGCTTTTTGTAGTCTTATTTTAAGCTTGTTTCCATACTTTTGGTCTGTGGTGTAGTTATACTTAAAGTATTATGGCAAGTTGTAATAACACACTAAAGGCTACTTATACCAATCACTAACCCGGGGTTAACCGGTTCAACCTGGAGTTACCATGATTACCAGTATAATTTAACAATGGGTAAACGATTTAACCGGTTAACCCCGGGTTCGGGGGATCGTAGAAGTGGGGTTAACCGGTTAATCATAAAGTTACCGTGGTTACCAGTACAATTTAATACTGGGTTAACGGTTTAACTGGTAACCCCGTCTTAGTGGGATGCGGCAAGTGGTCCTTATACAAATCACTAATCCGGAGTTAACCGGTTAATCCTAAAGTTACCTTGTTTACCAGTACAATTTAACACTGAGTTAACGGTTTAACCGGTTAATTCCGGGTGAGTGACATGGTGCAAGTGGCCCTAAAAGGATAATATTATCAAAACTATGTTTGCTCTGTTCGTAAGGCGTACAGTAAATATGAGTACGTAATAACCGCAATTTCAGTTCGCATGGAAGGCTTCTATGAACCGGTAAAGACTCATGATTTATGTAACAGTTTTAAGTAAAGCGCGTAGACCGGGAGCCGACGCAAAAAGGTTGTTTCATATCGAGTACACAGAGTGATTTTGTTATGACTGACCATCTGAGGGGTGAATATGTAGGTATAACTGAAAAGACGACCTGTCTGGCTTAGTGGGTGCCCTGCCTATGAAGCCGATGGTCCCGGGTTCGAATCCCGGTAAGGGCACTAGGCTTAAATCGAGCAAGATATAAACCGTGATTACCTTTTATATTGTTGTTGTTGTTTTTTGTGTTGTTGTTGTGTTTTGTATTGTGGTTGTCCCGGTCGATTTAAGTCTAGTGAAACTAACCGTGAAACATTCAAAACCCACCAGACCGGTCGGTTATTAAGGGCCCTCTACACTCGTGCGCGAATCGAGGCGCGAAGCCGCGATCGCGAGTGTGGAGGGCCCTCGCGTCGATTTCACAGATTCTTCACGCCTTCGCGCCTTATTCCCCGTTTTTTGTCGGTATTTGGCCCGCGTCAAAGGAGACGCGAAGAGCGAACTTGCAAGACTCCACAATCGCGATCGCTTCGCGCCGCGATTCGCTCGCGAGTCGGTTAATCTGAAACTTCTATGGCGGCTACTAGATTATATTGGGTGCGAACTTGATCAACCAAAAATCAATTTGACAGTTCCCAGTTTGAATCAGTGCCTTGCCGCAAACTAAATCCGATCAGCTGACGCTTCGGCGCCATCTTGCCCCGAACCAAACTGCGAAATCGCCGTGAAGTTGTGCGAGTGTGGAGTCTAGGTCAACGTCGCGGTATGTTCGCTCCGCGAAGTCGCGCCGCGATTCACGCGCGTAGTCTGGAGGGGGCTTTAGATGAAATTAATTTTTTTAATCAGTCTCTCGTACTATAAGGGAGCAATGTGTACAAAAGTGGTTTAGTAATTCCTACATTTCCTACCATTACTGACTGGCTCTACGTAATCGGATATCAGTGTTCATGATTTAGGGCTTAGCTCTTTATCTGTACCGTCTATTTCCAGATAATCACATAATTTACAGACACACACACTCATTTTCACATTATTTATCTATATCTTAAACCTTTTGTGCTCTCCTTATAACTCACGATTGTTATGGATGCCTGAAATATATATTTTTATTTATAAATTGTATGTAGTAATTTGTGTAGTGTATAATGTATTGTATAGTTGTAGTTTATGTATTTTATTATTATTTTTGGCCTAATTGTTTTTCACATTTCCAATTATTATTTTTTTGTTTTGCAGCACCCGTACGCATATGTTCGCCGTTTCGCTATCTGAAGAGAATCGGTTTGGAAGAGATCGCTGCTTAGCGATAAGTTTGGTAACATGCGGACATGTTGCTACCTACACTGTTAGACTCCAATGAATTCTCTGTAACTCTTATTATATATTATTATAATTATAATCATTTTATTGTTTTGTTAGACGTTTCGTTATTGAACTACATTCTAAGCTAATTTTGCAACGACTTTGATAGCATAGAAAGCCGAAGTGTCATTATGATAGTCATATTCCAAGCTTTTATTTAACTTGCCCTGTTAGTATGTATATTTTTTTGTTAGTGTCAAATCATGGAAGCTAAATATGACCAATTTCCCGGTTTCCGATTGAGCTATAAATTTGCATACATATGTGAGTTGAGTAACAATGCAATATTATGGTACTGTTGAGCTGATCTGATGATGGAGACAGGAGGTGGCCATACTCGGTGGAAACTCTGTGATGACACAACGAAACCTAATTGTGTTTGGACTTTTTAGAATTGTCTCGATGAGTATTACGGCCCGATTCAAAGAATAATTAAGACACGTTTAAGATCTTGGAAAGATCTTTAAAAAATCAATAACTAAACGACGTGTCAAAATTGACGTTTATTTTGATTCCGCTGTGAATTATACGACATAAAAACGATATCTAAATGAGAACTTATCTAAAACCAGAACAGAAATTAGAGCGAGAAGATGTTTTACATACACTTGCACCATCGGGATGGTGCAAGATATCACAGAGTTAGCCGGTTAAACCGTTAACCCAGTGTCTAATTGTACTGGTAACCATGGTAACCACAGGTTTAACCGGTTAACCCCGGGTTGAGATGGTGCAAGTGGCGCTGAAGGTTTTATACATTCTGAATGGTTCAAACTGATACCAAGTTTTAAGTAAAAAGTTTGTCAGGAGTACCTATCTTAAACGCACTTGGAACTTGAGCGCTTATTTAGGTTTTCAAAAGGGGAAGGGTAAAAGTTAGCTTTTCTTCAAAAATAAAGTATCAATATGTCACTCTGGCGGAAGGGTGCTTAATTTAAGGGTCGGCGCTTGTTCAACTTTGTAAATATTATATTGTGAGGATATCCTAATGAATTGACTTCTTTACAAGCTGTCGATGTCGCGAACTTTTTTGGTGCTATTTTACAATAATTAGTACCTAGGCATACATAAATAACACATAGGCAGTACACATACTTGTTAGAACGTGATAGGCATGGTGACAAATGTTAAAGAAATAAATTTGTATTAATTTTTTTTATTTACTTGTAGGCCCGGGACTCGAACCGACTGAAAATTCCACATAATAACCACTTGCTTTTTATATTCCAGAAGTCGATACAGTTAATGTTAATGATAAATTTTCTCCAAGAAACTTTAGGTCTTACCAGGCGCGGATACAAGATTTGGCTTAGGGGGGGCCATTTTGAGAAAATCATATATTTTTGCACAGAAAATAAGGTAAAAAAAATTTTACTCAATTTAGTAATGTGAGAGCCAGGGTTTTAGGGGGGGCCATTGCCCCTATGGCCCCCCCCTTGTATCCGCGCCTGGGTCTTACAAAATATCTATAAAATCATATCAAATATATGATCACAAGAATAATTTTTGACAAGCAAATTGTAAAAATGTTTGAATAAAGTTTTATTTATTTTTTTTAAATAAAATTGTATTGTCAGGTTATTCGTATAAAGATACAACAAAATCTCGTTCAATCGTTCGCATTCTTATAAAAGTTCGGATTATTTTGTAAACCGGTTTTGAGCCTTGTTTTAACTAATTTTACACGAAAAAGCTGGCGCTGGCCTTATATTTGATATGATACGAAACTATCCTTTACGTAACCTGTACCGGACCCGGGTACGTCCTTAAACTACGTCCAAAAGAGAGGTATGGGCATTGTGAATGTCATCTCGCTTTGTGTGGTAGGGCACAGCCAGTGGATGTCATTCCAGATCTAGAGCAGAGCCCAACTGGGGAAGTACCTCCACCTTACAGAAAACAGCAGCCAAATAACACTAGATCCTACTCATAGTGTTGTGTTCCTGCGGGTGAGTAAGGTTGCCAGTGCTCAACGAGGGGGGCGGGTTTAGGGTCGGCAACGCGCATGTAACTCCTCTGGAGTTGCAGGCGTATATAGGCTACGGAGACTGCTTACCATCAGGCGGGCCGTATGCTTGTTTGCCACCGACGTAGTATTTTAAAAAAAAAAAAACTAACCAAGAACATCACAAATTGTTCACGAATTTTGCTGAATTGGTAAACCTGTAAATATCAAATTCATCTTTCGCGGGAGAGTACGAGCATGTACCATCTTATTATTTTAAATTGGTTCACATAACTCTTTGTTCTTCTCAATCGATTACCTACCGCATCACCTAAACCGGTTTTATTTAGATCTTCAATTATGTAAAATTGTTTCGTATGTAGAGTTCAAAATATTCTGGGTAACATGCTTTGTTGGTAGTAAAGTATGCCAATTCTGTTTTTACAATTGGATATGGTTTGTAGTCATGTCTCAAATAACCTCATTAATATTGCAGTTTATTGAAAATACGTACCGTAAAACTACCCAACTATAGTCCAATACAAACTATGGTCCCGAAGTTCAAAAGGAAATTAAGTATCTAAACCAATGTTCCTTTTGGTTTACTCCTAGTTTTACCTTCCATTTATAAACATACTTTGCCTTAGAACTACAAAAATATAGTAAAATACACACCTGAACGAGAAAAATTGAGTTTATTTGTGGACCATAGTTGGGAGCTTTGGACTATAGTTGGGTGGATTTACGGTACCTTAAATTTGCTGTTAGACATTTTAGACCAATAACAAAAATTAATTTATTTATTTTGTGAAAACTTGGTATTTGTGTGATGAACACAGATATTTTTCTTAAGTAATGGGTGTTTTCTATGTATATAAGTATGTATTTATCTATATACGTATGTATGTCGTCGACTAGTACCCATAGTACAAGCTTTGCTTCTAGGTCAATTTATGTAAGATTGTCTCTAAATATTTATTTATTTTTATGTATTTATTTCGTGGAAATTTGTTTTGATGTAAAATATAAAATAAAATAAATATTATAGATTTTTTAGCGATAAGACCGCCTGTTGTTTACCTATTCTTTATGTGTTGTATTATTTGTACTGTTTCTGTATTGAGGTGTGCAATAAAGTATATTTGTATTGTATTGTATTGTATAGATACAGCTATATTTTATTTTGTATTCTGTTGAGTTAGAATACTCAACCATATTTGTATTTTTACATTATTCAAGTACTATTTAGGTGTATATGATTGTTTTATTATGGACATTTTTAAATGAAATTTAATTTATATTATATTATATTTACTTATCTTATTTATTCAAATTGTAGAGACAGAATAGGCCTCAAGGTACCGAGGGTCAGTTTGCAATCTAAATAGATCACGAAGGTTGGCGTGATCGTGTATTTTCGACCTCAAATAGGATGAGGTTAAACAAACATCGGCTGAAAATGGGAACCCTTCTTTATGGGTTATCATGGGTAAAATAGGGTTCCTGGGAGCTGAAAGGTTGATTCAAGAAGCACCTTTTGCCCCTCTCAGTAGCATTGAAAGAGGCAAATGGTTTTGTAAATTTGGATAGTATACTTGTTTGTTGACTCGGATATTTCTCAAATTTCAAAATTTTCGCTAAAACTTTAATTCCAAATATGTACCCTAAATTCGCCATTCGCCATAACAAATATTATTATTTGTTTTATTTCACATTAAATTAAAATAAAAGAGTATTACTTTCATCCTCAGGCAACTATTATTTTTCATAATACTTGGAATAATTGTTTTTTAGGGTTTCATACCCAAAGGACCCTATTACTAAGACCCCGCTGTCCGTCCATCTGTCTGTCCGTCTGTCACCAGGCGGTCACAGTCACTCATGAACCGTGATAGCTAGACAGTTGAAATTTTCACAGTTATGTATTTCTGTTGCCGCTATAACAACAAATACTAAAAAGTACGGAACCCTCGAAGGGCGAGTCCAACTATATGGTTTATATACGTATAAACCTGAAATGGAAAAATAGTAAAAACAAAGATATATAACTCCGTGTATGATAAATAAAGTCCAACCCCCTTATTCATAAACGTGTACTAAAGTTACAATGCCGCTGATCATCGTTTGTCCCTTTCCGACGTATTGGTATGATGGAAAGGGACAAATGATGATTAGCGGCATCGTAACTTTAGTACACGTTTATGAATAAGGGGGTAAGTGTATAAATGTGCCAAAAATTAAGAGAAAAACATGCTTGAATAGATGGCGATAAACCTTTGCCCTATAAGGTAGAAGTACTAGTGCTCGACGCTGCACTAGTACTCGACATGGGCACTTTATGTCAAAGTGACAAGGATTAAGTTCGAATACCGTAAAACCACCCAACTATAGTCCAAAGCTCCCAACTATGGTCCAAAAATAAACTCAATTTTTCTCGTTCAGGTGTGTATTTTACTATATTTTTGTAGTTCTAAGGCAAAGTATGTTTATAAATGGAAGGTAAAACTAGGAGTAAACCAAAAGAAACATTGGTGTAGATACTTAATTTCCTTTTGAACTTGTGGACCATAGTTGCAGTATTGGACTAGAGTTGGGTAGTTTTACGGTACAGAAAAATCTTCGTTGTTCAAATTTAACCTATATTTCCATGAAATAAAGTGCCCATGTCGGTGACTAGTGCAGCGTCGAGCACTAGTATTTCTACCTTACTCGAGTAGGTGGCGAAACCGTTTGATATTTAACACATATTATCATATCAAACACATATGTGACATTATCTAGGAAAAGGGACCTTATTGTCGATGGCACTACGCCACGCCAGTTACGCCGCACTGCGTAACCCTACCCTGCGCTGCAAGCATAGCTTATAGGGCATCTGAGCGCTTGCGCCATCGACCCTGAGCATTGGGAGGAGCTTGCTGGAAGGAGGTCTTCTTGGCGTTCTACCATTCATAACGGTGTCAAAACATTCGAAGATAACCGCCTCACTAGCCTAGACATGAAACGCCAGTTACGGAAAGAGAGACCTAAGCCCTCCTACGTGTACACGTTCAACGCAGCTGGCCAACTTTATTGTCACGCGTGCAATAGAGTATTTAAGAGCAAGTTCGGCCTGGCCAGCCACATTAGGGCTCATGCTAGACAACGTCCATAATGTGTTTATTTGGGGTCGCCGTCATCGAAAACGATGAGGAGGACTATATATATATATATACTGCGTAGCGCGGCGTTGTTTATAATATGGGACTATCGTTGATAATGGCGTAAGCGCCACCGACAATAAGGTCCCTTTTCCTCCTTATGAATAATATGTAGTCGCGTTTATGTGGCGCTATGCCGTCTTTAATGTAACTTACAAGCACAAATGTTGTATCTCACATTTTTTTTTAATTATATTTATATTAATACAACCCGGCAGCTTGAACATGTCATGCTCGCTTAAAAGTCTTTACTTACGGTGGCGTCGTTGATCGGGTCGCCACTTTCCCGAATGAAGGTTGAGGGAGGCGATGGCTGAGATACACGTCATACTCGTGAACGGGTGCTGTTTGTGGAGACCGGTCTGTTTAAGCTTACACGGGGTACAGGTTATGTTAAAGTATGTAACTTTACTTTTGAGTGACATTAACGTGAGACACTTCATTCGGTTCTTGTCTGTTTTAATTTTTTTGTCTTTTAATTATTTATATAAGAATTCAAGCCTTGGCGACCCTCTACATCTCTAAGGATAATTTAATATATATTTTTATATTTTATCTCTGACACTTAGAGACTTATACATCTCTAAAGAATTTTAGTATTTTATGGTTTTATTTTTTTATCATAGTTTTTTTTTGTGTAATTTGACATTTAGAGACAGTATACATCTCTAATAAAGTATTTATTATTTCATAGATTCGATATTTGTAATTGTTTTTTTTTAATTTATTGTTTGTAAAAATGGACATGTAAAAGTGCCCCTGTGGCCTATTTGCTGAATAAATGTTTGATATTTGATATTTCATAGATAATGTTACATATAAGTGAAAGAACATGGTTTAAATAGCCATATGGCATTCTAAGAGTTTTAATCCTGTGTCGAAATCGCCTCTATACACAATTCTCTTTTGTAAAAAGGCACGCAAGGAACGCGGTGTTGTACAGAATTTGTTCGTCTTGAATATTTACTAGTCTCTGGTAATATGTTTCCAGTTCTACGAACACGGAACCCTAAGACAACCTGGAAAATTATTATAAAACCCAGGGAAAGCGTCCAGTGTTGCTTAAAGAAAACGCCACAACCTCGCCTGCTTAAAGGATATAATTCAAAATTAAATAGCATTTAATATAAATGGCACCGTGGGATAATTACGTCTTTTACCACCTGTTATTAGGTGCCATTAAATATACATTAAAGCCCTTTCGTATCTTATAAAAAGGGTAGGAAATTTTAATATTAAGAGCGAGGTGGGTTAACGTGAAAATGGTTAGGCTTTGTGATTTGCCTATTTTTAAACCATTTTCAGGCAGCAGTTTTTTAATAATAAGATTTTGGCAAAAATTTCATTTTTTTTACAAGCTTTTATCACTGACTGTCCTTTTTTCCATAGGCAACGAATACTCATCGAGACACTTCAAAAAACCCCAAACACAATAGTTGCGTTATTTTATCACAGTGTTCCTATGTCCAACCTCAACACAAGCCTTATTGAGCTTACTGTGGGACTTAGTCAATTTGTGTAATAATGTCCTATAATATTTATTTATTATTATTATTATTTAATGTACGAAATTCTTTGTGTTTAGCGGCCTTATAATTTTAGAGTGTACCAGACTTAACGTTAGGCCAGCCCGTTCTTTTTTTGTTCAATTATCAAATATCAAACATTTATTCAGCAAATAGGCCACAGGGGCACTTTTACATGTCCATTTTTACAAACAATAAATTAAAAAAAAAAAACAATTACAAATATCGAATCTATGAAATAATAAATACTTTATTAGAGATGTATACTGTCTCTAAATGTCAAATTACACAAAAAAAAAAACTATGATAAAAAAATAAAACCATAAAATACTAAAATTATTTAGAGATGTATAAGTCTCTAAGTGTCAGAGATAAAATATAAAAATATATATTAAATTATCCTTAGAGATGTAGAGGGTCGCCAAGGCTTGAATTCTTATATAAATAATTAAAAGACAAAAAAATTAAAACAGACAAGAACCGAATGAAGTGTCTCACGTTAATGTACGGATGTGTTCACGGAGTGGGCGAATGCATTTACGCACCGTGGGCCGGCGTCCGACACTTCGTTTTTCTATGACGGGTGATCGGTGATCACGTGATGTTTTCTGTACAAAATGAAGTGTTGGATACCGGCTCGGCCCCAGCGGCGGCATCATGGTTCTATTTTTATCACTTGTCACTATGCCCGTCACTTTCGCACTTACATACTTGTTAGAACGGGACAGGTATGGTGACAAATGATAAAGAGCCGACCATCTTAGCCATACAGAACGGTCTAATCTGAGTTGTCCTTAATACGGGGCAGGCGACAGTCCGAAGGGCATTCTCATGAAACCGCGAATGCCTAGAAACATGACAATATAGGAATTTATAAAACGTGTTTTCTTATTAAACTTTTACTTTCAGATGAAAGCCCTTTGTGGGGAAAATGAAAATTGTTCGGTAAACAAATTTGAGGGCGCACTCACAAGTGTTAAAGCGGGTACATCTTAAGATTATTAAATTATTAAATAAATGAATTAATTTATAAATGCATGTGGAGAATGGGTTACATATTAAGCTAAAATTGTTACACCAAACTCTACCTTTTCAGGCGTACATACATTTCAGGACGACACACAAAATATCTTTATATAATATCGATTTAAAATAATTAAATAAAAATCTATAAGTAACATAAATAAATAAAATTAAAGTTGTTTTTCTCTTTAATTCTGCCACGACCAAACGCCAAAACGGATTCTTCTTTTTCCATAAAGTCAATATCCAGGGAGGAAAAAGGGGACTACGTTTGTACGGAGAATCGGTCGTCCATTATCCTTCCCTTAAATCCCCTTAAAGTTGGTGAAAAACAATTGATTAAATACAGGCAGACAATCGGATACTCTTAAATGTAATATAAATTAACTTAAAAGCCGCGCTCAAGAAATAACGTAGCTCCGTAGCGGCGCTACGGCGTAGCCGTGCTACGGTTTTGCTACGTGGCTGGAATACAGGGTGCCGGTTAAATGTGTCCCGTCTTTGAAGCGGGTACGGAATATCTGTAATACGGCTTAAGGAAGTCTCGTGCTGGCGCAGTTACGGTCCGATTCGAAGAATGTTTAAGACACGTTTAAGATCTTGGTAAGATCTTTAAAAGATCGATAAGTAAACGACATGTCTAACGGCCCGATTCAAAGAATGATTAAAACACGTTAAAGATCTTTAAAAGATCGATACCTAAACAACATGTCAAAATTGACGTTTATGTCGATTCCGCTGTGATCCCAGTAAGATCTATCTACGATATTTCTAACGTCAAAGTGACATTGGTTGCCCGAATCGAGCTGCTTCTGTCAATTATTCGACATACAAAGGATATCTAAATGAGAACTTATCTAAACTCCACACACACACACACACACTCACACCACACACACATACACATGCACATACCTGATCCACACCACCACGACTTTAACACATACTTACACATATCTGCATTAGTTGGCTTTAATTAGTTACAATCTTTGTCATTTACCTTTTTTCCAGTCTACGGATTTCTATTGCTGATACCATTGTTACCAAATCAAGGAGGAATCGCTGACTCCCGAGTCACAGGCTTAGACCTAGTTCGGGAGGCAGAGGCTCAACCCCACTACCTAAATGTGTTACAAACCTAATACACCTGTCTTACCTACAAAATTTTACAATATGAATTGTAATGTAAGGTTTAAAGCAATAAAGATTTTATTTATTTATTTATTTATAAACTTATCGTTATTGTATGTCTTTCTTCGAATCGGGCCGTTAGAATGCGTGAGGTTTTGTTGGCACGAGAATACAGGTCATTTTAATAAATGTGACAGGTGAATTAAAAATATCTTCTTCCTCGCGTTGTCCCGTCATTTTTGCCGCGGCTCATGGGAGATTCTTCGGTCCAGTGTTGTCACATCTACCAACTTTTTGGTAGATCTACCTGTTTTGCCCGCGTTCTACCTATCTACCTCTCTCCCCTGAAATCTACCTATTTTTCAAAATGGTACAATTGTTAGCAATTCTCAATACATTGTGACGGAACATTACTTAATTTCTACCGAATTTAGATTCGATTTAGTGAAAAGTTGCCAAAGAAACAGATTATACAATAAGGTTCATTACCTACAAACAATGGAAAACGCGTGTACTAACATCACAATATTAAAAACTAATAAATAATTTGAAACATTTTATACACATTTTTAGTCATAAAAATGTACTTGCTATTGATTGATACATCTACCTGTTTTTCATTTTAAAACCACCCATTTCTATCTATTATTGTGCCCTGTTCTACAACTTCGGCAAAATTCAATTATACGACATACAAACGATATCTAAATGAGAACTTATCTAAACTTATGGGTTTTGTTGGCACGAGAATACAGGTCATTTTAATAATTGTGACAGGTGAATTAAAAATATCTTCTTCCTCGCGTTGTCCCGGCATTTTTCCGCGGCTCATGGGAGCCAGGGGTCAGCTTGGCAACTAATTGGGGGACGGCACTAGTTTTTACGAAAGCCACTGCTATCTGGCCTTCCAACCCAGAGGGTAAACTAGGCTTTATTCCTCACGATGTTTTCCTTCACCGAAAAGCGACTGGAATGTATCTTGTGGAATTAAAAAAAAAATATATATATATATATATATATATATATATATATATATATATATATATATATATTTACAAATGACGTATAGGTAAATCAAAAGCGCTGGTGGCTTAGCGGTAAGAGCGTGCGACTAGCAATCCGGAGGTCGCGGGTTCAAACCCCAGCTCGTACCAATGAGTTTTTCGGAACTTATGTACGAAATATCTTATGAGTAGCTTTTCGGTGAAGGAAACCGGACTAATCCCAATAAGGCCTAGTTTACTCTCTGGGTTGAAACGTCAGATGACAGTCGCTTTCGTAAGAAAAACTAGCACCCGGCGGTGGACTCTATTGCCTTAGTAATAAGGGTGGTGACATTTGGTCTAAAATACAAATATCTCAGTTCTGCAATGGAATTCCGCTTGGTGTCCATATAACGAAATGAAGTTCATAGAAATACCTATCTAATGACCTTATTCTCAACTCTGTTTCTGACCTAATTTTGCTCAAGGTCCTTTACAACTTGTTATAACAATCAGAATACAATACAATAGAAAAGAAAAGAAAGAAGAAAGAATACGACACCAGTGGCCAGCAGCAGTGGGACGTAGTTTGGTAACTATATTTATATTATTATGTATTAGAATGAGATTGTCAATGTAGATTATGTTGATAAATGTCAATATTTATTTCAGTACGATGTCTTACATCAAAAATCCATTAAATTAATGGAATAAAATATGAATACTTTTAAGAACATTACCGAAAATCAATCAATTAAAGTGTGACACCATCGTTATAAGCACTGTCTGTATCACTAGGTACAAATACTAGTATATTGTGGTACAAGTGTGTTAAGTTGGTCATTACACACGAGGTGATATTGTGCGCGTGCAAGCGAGCGCGCAATATGAAATGACCATAGCACATGCGTTTCATACGACGTTTTTCAACACGCTTGCGAGGAAAAAATAAACTTTCATATTAATCAAATTTTAATTGTTAAATCGGTTAGTATGCAGACCTGCATCTGTCATACTGCCTGGCGAGGGGTGGCGGGGCGCCGGCTCCCGCCAGTCCACGTTGTAAAATCTACTCGACCAATTTAAGAAGGCTCCGTTTCCATACATATTATTAGCAATCAGTTACGTTCTTAACTCAGTAGGATAATATAATGCACGAAAAAGCACGAGTGTTATAATATACTGAATAAAAAAGCGGCCAAGTGCGAGTCGGACTCGCGCATGAAGGGTTCCGTACCATTTAAGACGTATTAAAAAAAAATCTACTTGCTAGATCTTGTTCAACATTTTACCACTTTGGACACACATTTTACCACTTTGGAACTGTCTCTCGCGCAAACTATTCAGTTTAGAAAAAAATGATGTTAGGAACCTAAATATCATTTTTGAAGACCTATCCATAGATACCCCACACGTATGGGTTTGATGAAAAAATTTTTTTTTTAATTTATTGACGTATTAAAAAAAAACTATTCACTAGATCTCGTTCAAACCAATTTTCGGTGGAAGTTTGCATGGTAATGTATATCATATATTTTTTTTAGATTTTTCATTCTGTTATTTTAGAAGTTACAGGGGGGGGGGGACACATTTTTTCACTTTGGAAGTGTCTCTCGCGCAAACTATTCAGTTTAGAAAAAAATTATATTAGAAACCTAAATATCATTTTTGAAGACCTATCCATAGATACCCCACACGTATGGGTTTGATGAAAAAATTTTTTTTTTTTAATTTTTATGACGTATTAAAAAAAAACTACTTACTAGATCTCGTTCGAACCAATTTTCGGTGGAAGTTTGCATGGCAATGTATATCATATATTTTTTTTAGATTTTTCATTCTGTTATTTTAGAAGTTACAGGGGGGGGGACACACATTTTTTTCACTTTGGAAGTGTCTCTCGCGCAAACTATTCAGTTTAGAAAAAAATGATATTAGAAACCTAAATATCATTTTTGAAGACCTATCCATAGATACCCCACACGTATGGGTTTGATGAAAAAAATTTTTTTTTAAAATTTTTATGACGTATTAAAAAAAAACTACTTACTAGATCTCGTTCGAACCAATTTTCGGTGGAAGTTTGCATGGCAATGTATATCATATATTTTTTTTAGATTTTTCATTCTGTTATTTTAGAAGTTACGGGGGGGGGGACACACTTTTTACCACTTTGGAAGTGTCTCTCGCGCAAACTTTTCAGTTTAGAAAAAAATTATATTAGAAACCTCAATATCATTTTTAAAGACCTATCCATAGATACCCCACACGTATGAGTTTGATGAAAAAAGATTTTTTGAGTTTCAGTTCTAAGTATGGGGAACCCCCAAAATTTATTGTTTTTTTTTCTATTTTTGTGTGAACATCATAATGCGGTTCATAGAATACATCTACTTACCAAGTTTGAACAGTATAGCTTTTATAGTTTCGGAAAAAAGTGGCTGTGACAGAATCGGACAGACAGACGGACATGACGAATCTATAAGGGTTCCGTTTTTTGCCATTTGGCTACGGAACCCTAAAAAGCACGCGTGTTTAATATCTAGGATTATGAGCCAAAAATCGTTGGAGTAAAAACGACGTTTTGAGCAAGTGTGTTAAAATATAAATTATTACATTACTAATAACACACGCGTGTACATTTAACACACGTATATCATTACATTCATATGACACTCATAAGCAAGGCTCGGAAACCGGTTAAATTTCCAAACCGATATCATGTACTTGGCGAAAACCTTTTAACTTAGATTTGGTTCGTAAAAACGTTATTCTTAGGAGAGCTAACCATTAAGTTCTTGCCAGATTAACCGGTTTAAAACAATAAGAACCGGTTTCTTCCTATGTAGGTGTCTTTGTTTACTCGGCATACCACCAGGCCAGCCGTCTTGTTGCTCGTTGAATAAACCGGTTTATTTACATCACAAAAAAGTTCTTAAAACGTTTGCGTTCTTATGAAAGTTCGGAGGAAAACCGAAAAAAACCGGTATTTGTACCTAACTACGAGCACGGATGTTAACTGATATAATTGTAATTGGTAATTATCAGGGGTCGGACAAACAGTGCGGATGACGTCAAACCACTTATAGGATGATTTCAAATAGTATTTTTGATTTTCATAAACAATTATCACTTATCATTTATCAACCTCTTTATTAAACGATATCGCCACTTGAAATGAGTAAGTACGTTTTTGACTGACACATTGTCAATCAGATGAACAATAAATTGACTTCGTTATTGTTTAGCTATTGTATCTTCACGATTATATTTAGCTAAAATTTATATTTACTAATGTATAAGAAAACGCTCTAAAATGTCATCTTTACTCGAATATTGTGGCAATCCCACAGACTTGTTCTAACTAATTTCAAATAATTATACCTTATGGTAACAAGTTTCGTGAAATTTATTTTATTCACTACATCACCCTACCACCTGTATTATTAATTCCATGGATTTATTTACGATTATTTTGTTACTTCATTAATACTACTTTGTTACTACATGTCACACGGGAGTTTAAATACAAACTCAAACATCATCCTGTGTGCAAGATTACGTCATTTTTACGTCATCCGCACTTTTTGTCCGACCCCTGGTAATTATGCTATCCTCCGACCGTCCTAGTCTGGGACCGGTCTGAAAACCAGCGCCGGGCATCTCGGTCCAGCACACGCTGAGACTGGAAACCCTTGCCCAATATTTCTACGTTGTTCATATGTCATATGTATAAAATATTATAACTTTTTTCTTCTTCTTTATTATGTAATTTTTTATTTCGTTTTACAGTGAACCTGTAATATGTGACAATAAAAAATCTTTTTTTTTTTTTTATAAGACACACCAACAGTACATAAACAAAGCTAGCAAAGTAACATGTATAGTGGCCACGTATAATATCTATGCACCAATAACAGGTGTGCAACAACACTCAAACAGTTCGAGGCTTTTTACACTACATTTTAACTACAACTATACATTAATAGATTAAGTGATTGAAACATGCATAGGAAAATACTAACTACTACTAATAGTACTAATATAATATCACAAGCATATTAAGTTTTTTTAAACATTCTGCGCTCATCTTATTCTTATATATCGCTATTTTTAAAACCGGTTGCGTTACCGTTCATAAGTTCGTTTTTTTTTTACAATTACCACCTATTCTGATCCCCATCCATCCTGTATTCTTGCACTACATGTACAAGCGTTCCTGTCAGTTCGCGTCGAAGCTTCCGAGAGCACCCTGTACATGTACGGCGCCTGTTCGGGACATCCTGTATGCGGGAGACGTTATTTCCTCGACTTATCAAGTTTGACGTCTGACGTCTTGTGGTGCGTTAATAGGATAGTTCAGTAGGTATTCACTTATTTCGTGCGATCCATGGTACATAGGAGTGTAGAATATAATTGTTTTATAGAATAGGGTTGTTTCCATCTACAAATCTTAGGGCAGAATTGTATCCCAATAAAATCTTTTGGATTATAAGAACATGTTAAACTACTTTTAGGGGACCTGTAATGACCATATTTTTGTAAATATTGAATTTAATAGTACATTACGATACAAGTGCGAAAAATAGGAAATTCGAAACGAGTGGCGATAAATTAAAACACGACCGAAGGGAGTGTTTTAAATCGACACGAGTTGCGAATTACCTATTCGCACATGTATTGTACAAAGTTTTACAGTACATATGGCCCTTTAAATGTTCGACACAGTAACATAATATGCTACTTCTTGCACTAGTGCTATAAAGTAGCCCCATATGTACTGTAAAATATCTTTTGGCACACGTCACGTGACCAAACTCGAAACGTCATTGAAGATTCTGATGACGTCACAACTCTCGGATTGACACTGTTGACAGTTAGGCGATAAACAACAAATGACAAATGTCAGTTGACAGTTCGTATCTTCTACGTGTGTATGTAGTTATGTGTCAAACCGTAAACTGTGATTTCAAAGAGCGTTTTGGGCACGAAAGCATCTGTCAAAATATATTTTGTTAATTTAACATATTCATTTTAGTACTTGTAGGTTAAATATATTTCCGACATAATTGTTAAATTATTATGGCATAAAAAATATCTTATCTTAAATAAAACTATTGATTCTGATTTAAAAAACACTCCAAAATAAGTATATTATTATAATTTACAACTTTTTTGTATTCATTTCGTTTCATTTTTCTATGACAAAATGTATTAAACTAAACAAATTGTAACTGGTGACCGACGAGCTGGCGGCTTCCTCGCACAACGTATCAGTATTGCGATACAACGAGGAAATGCCGCCAGCATCCTTGGTACAATGCCTCAAGGGCCTATTTTAGATATAAGCTAGTTATAGTAATCATCTGTATATATCCATTATGTATATTGTTATTGTCAACAAATTATATGTAATGTTATCAATGGATCTAACGCGATTAAATTTCATTATTTTACCTTTAATCCTTTTTAGGGTTCCGTAATCAAAGGGTAAAACGGGACCCTATTACTAAGACTTCGCTGTCCGTCCGTCTGTTTGTCTGTCCGTCTGTCCGTGTTAAAATTATCACAGATGATGTATTTTTGTTATCGCTATAACAACAAATAGGTACTAAAAAAGTATGGAATCCTCGGTGGGCGAATCTGACTCGCACTTATCCGGCTTTATCTATATTTTTTTTTCTTTTAAGTTTTTCGTGACCGCTAGTGCAAGCTAGCTGAAACTTCGAATGAAAGGTAAAATAATATAATTTTATTGCGTGAGACTCATTGATGACATTAAATATGAACAAAACGCGAGAGTCAGTGTTAAATTCCAAAACTTTATATACACGAAACACTTTGAAAATCATCTTGAAATCTTGATCAATCATCAAAACTCAAATTGAACGTGCTTTTTTTTTTTTTTTTTAATACTATTTCGGTGGCAAACAAGCATACGGCCCGCCTGATGGTAAGCAGTCTCCATAGCCTATGTACGCCTGCAACTCCAGAGGAGTTACATGCGCGTTGCCGACCCTAAACCCGCCCCCCCCTCGTTGAGCTCTGGCAACCTTACTCACCGGCAGGAACACAACACTATGAGTAGGGTCTAGTGTTATTTGGCTGCGGTTTTCTGTAAGGTGGAGGTACTTCCCCAGTTGGGCTCTGCTCTAGATCTGGAATGACATCCACTGGCTGTGCCCTACCACACAAAGCAAGATGGTATTCACAATGCCCATACCTCTCTTTTGGACGTAGTTTAAGGACGTACCCGGGTCCAAAAGCTTCCTTCTAGTCTTTCATTATAAATTTATAACTGTCTTACCTTTTTTTTCAATTCATTCTGAAACTACCCAACCCTACCCCAACAAAACATTCCTTTATCAATAAAAAACTAATACCTTACCTAGAATCAATTCAAACCCTCCTCTTATTCAATAACCAACCTTATATACACCTCATAAAGATTATACTTCTAAATCAAACCAGTATTAGGGTTGAATAACCTCATAACACTCTCTATAGGGCTTTCGAAATACAAACTTAATTTTGCAGCCGTAAGAGGCAATCTTATACCGCGTCCGGTTTGAAATTATACGCCGCCGCTTGAGTTCTACATTTTCTCAACTTTCAGGTTAACTTTGTCGTGTTAGTAACCATTTCCTTTAATAAATTATTATAGAGGGGGTTGATAGAATTACGTTGACGTATGTACGTTTTGATTTGATTTGACAGCTAGTTCGAGATTACATTATGGTTATGACGGCAATTTAAAGTAATTTCACATCAAAGGACAGTCCTGAGTCATCTATGGATTAACGTAAATAGTAACCATTAAGATTGTTGTTTGTCATTTGAATATATTATTGAACGAGCGATTTTCGTAATGTTTTTTTTACGGCCAAGTGCGAGTGGTACTCGCGCACTGAGGGTTTTGTACCAGCACACAATATTTTACAATCATCTGGCTAGTTTGGTCCCGGTTTTTCGCCCCGGCAGCGCCCGGAGCCTGTTGTCCGATTTTAACCAAATGTTTTTATTTTTTTCTGTAAGTTCAACTTACGTTTATTTAATTTTTATAATTCGATGTTACGCCGTACATTTTTCTATAAACAGTGTTTTTTTTACACTGCGTTAACATTGGGGCAAAAAGAATCAATAGGCTAAAGGTATGGTGGCATCTGGAGGTATGGTGCAAGGTATGGAGCGATTGGCGCCATAATCTTTGGCCTATGCTCTAGTAGATGGCGCCACATTTTGATATTTAAGAAAATTAACACATCAATGTTAGAATAAGGATCAAAGTCAAATCGCGTTCTAAAAGTTATAATCATGTGTCGAAAGATGGCAGTAAAACTGTAGCTACAAAATTTACTTAGACAATCCCCTTCTTTAAAAAATTCTCTTTGCTAGACGAAAACGCGTATAAATAAATAAATAATAAATAAATATTATAGAACATTATTACACAAATTGACTAAGTCCTACAGTAAGCTCAATAAGGCTTGTGTTGAGGGTACGTAGGCAACGATATATATAATATATAAATACTTAAATACATACAAAACACCCATGACTCAGGAACAAATATCCATGCTCATCACACGAATAAATGCCCTTACCAGGATTTGAACCCGGAACCATCGGCTTCGTAGGCAGGGTCACTATCCACTAGGCCAAACTGGTCGTATAATTACATTATGACTTTCAATAATTATGTCAAACAAAGGGACCCGATTTTATGAACCGATTTCAAGTGTTGTTTGTAAGACACAATATAGCTAACAGAAGGGGCAAGATGGTTGCCCACCTGATACAGCACGAGAGATTCTTTTTAAACATCCTGGAGGGTAAGATTGAAGGGAAAGACGAAGAGGAAGGCCCAGGCTCACATATCTCAGCCAAATAAAAGATAAAGTTTCTGTCCTGTCGTATACGACAAAGTTAAAAGGCTGGACCAGCGAAGAGAAGAGTGGAAACTACTCCACCGACAAGAGCATAGCTCTTAAATATTGATGATGAATCAGAGTGAATAAATTATTAAATCAGTATGGTGTATTCCCATTTGTATGGTGGTGATCACGTGGGGCGGGTACAGATGGGAAGACACCATCAGAATTGTGCTCCTGATTAGATAGGTTTCTGTGACGCAATACAACGTTCAGGCATTCAACTAAGTGTTATGACATGGCCCTTACGTATGAGTGCTATATTAATTGCATGCTTCAGGCTAAGAGAATGCAATAATTAAACGCATGATAGCTATCGACACTCCACAGACTACACGGACCCCGCTTTATGATGCGCTTACAAAGAGCACGAGGTCATCACACATTGTTTGTTGCATATATAAATACATACTTATATACATAGAAAACAACCATTACTCAGGAAGCTATAGAGCGCTAACCTACAGGGCGCACTGTTCTAACACACGCATGAAAGTTAGTGCGCGAAACAACTTGCTGCGTAGGCTAACTTCAACAAGCTGGGGCGCCACCGCACACACCTTGCGTACCACCGGACTAGCTCTGTGCTTTTCTGCTGGAGAGTTTGCCTGCCCAGTCTGGCATCGGTCCCCGCACGCCGGCCTCGTAACCGCCGCGCCGTCTCAGGCTGCCTCAAGCCGACCCCGCTCAACAAGCTTTACCCATTAGCTGGAGTGGCTCCCCCTGATATACGCAGAGAGGTAGCCTGCGCTATTGAAACGCACAAACAGGAGAACGACCAGCGGCACCCCCTGCATGGACACATCCCGCCACCTGCTCGTCTTAAAAGCCGAAGGAGTTTTATGCGGAGCACCAGCCCCCTGCAGGGTGAGCCGGCCGATGTGCGCCGCTTGCTGTGGCAGACCCGGTGCCCTCCACCAGACGTGTACGTGCAGGCTTTGGAGCAACTACCGCCTGGCCATAAAGAACCTTGGCCAATTTGGAAGTCCTTAAACAGGCTCAGGTCCCAAGTTGGTTGCTGCAAGCAAAATATGGCCAAATGGGGATTGCTCCGTAGCTCCTCGACTCAATGTACCTGCGACACAGCAACGCTAACCATGGCACATCTACTGGCGTGCCCCACATGCCCGCATCACTGCTCGGAGCTGGATCTGAGGGACGCGACAGCCAGGGCTGTCAACACCGCTGCCTATTGGGCTTCCATCGTATAAAAAAAAGGAACCTCGACACGAAAAGAAGATTACTCAGGAACAAATATCTGACATATCTGTGTTGATCACAAACATAAATGCCTTTGCCGGGATTCATAGGCAGGGACCCACTAGGCCAGACCGGTTGTCAAAACCAAACGTCGGAACCGGTTTTAAAAATACCGGTAAAACCGGTTTATTTCTGTTTTCCTCCGAACTTCTACAAGATCACGAACGTTTTAAGAGCTTCATTGTAATCTAAAAAACCGGTTTATTCGACGAGTGACGAAACAGCCGGTCGGCCTGGTGGTGTGACATGTATTAGACACCGACACAGGAAGAAACTTGTTTTTATTGTTCTAAACCGGTTAATTTGACACGAACTGTTATCATAAAAACCGTTTTTTTAAAGCGAAACCGAAATTAAAAGGTTTTGCGCCAAGTACATGATGACATCAAAACCAATTGAGTAGAAACAAACGATATTGCCTCACAATAGACATTATCTCGATAATACGATGCGTTATTCCACAAACCTTGTAAGTTGGCTTAGCGAGCATAACCTAAGTATAAATTTCTCCAAAACTAAACTCTTAAACACAGTTTGAATGTAGACTATTGCTTCAAAGATACAAAACTTGAATGTGTGGATTCCGCTGCGCTTTTGGGTATTCATATTGATTCTACAATAAACTGGAAAGAACATGTCCATCAAATTGCCCTTAAATTAAGTCGATTCACCTATGCCTTACATGAAATTAAAAAATGCACCGATATAAAAACAGCGACTTGTGCCTATTATGCTTACGCATACGCATGGCTAAAATATGGAATAGTCTTATGGAGAAACAGTTCAGATACTATACAACTGTTTATACTCCAAAAACGTTGCTTAAGAATATTAGTTAATGTGGATCAAATGACAGGCTGCAAACACTACTTTATAGAACAAAACATGTTGACTCTACCTTCAATATACATCTTAGAAGCTTCTATGTTCGTGAAAAACAACTTGCCATTATTTCCAGAATACTCACACGGATCTTCTTTACGACCTAGAAAAAAACTAGCTCTACCTGAGACCAAATTGAAGATGGTTAGCTCTGGTCCTTTTGCCATGGCAATAAAAATATTTAACAAAATCCCTCATCAGATCCGAGAACTCAGTAATATAAGTGCATTTAAAACCCAACTCAAAACATATTTAATTCAAAAAGCTTTTTACTCTGTACTAGAATTCCTGAATGAAAATGTAACTATATGAAATATAATGTAATAACTAATAATATAATAAAATATTTAATATGTAATTAATCGTGATGTTAAATTTAATAGTTATGTATGTTGGAAAGTGCTGGCTGTTCATATTGTCTATGATCGCGGGAATATTTGAATTTGTTTTCTTGACATGGTTTTCTATTTTGATGTCATTATATCGATCGTGTAACATGTGTTAATTTTCTCTCTGAATAAACCTAATCAATATTGCATCAATATATTCCTTTTATTTCGTCACTGCTTTCCACCATCAGTGGTAGCAGAGCGTGGTTAGTAAAAATAAAAGTGATAAATAAAATGGAAGAATAAAAAAGTGTAAAAGTGAGAAAAGAAAAATGGGTTCGAATTTTCGTAACATCGAAACATTAACGAAATCTAATTACGACACATGGTGCCTACAAGCACAAGCAATCTTAATAAGAAGTGACTTGTGGGAATACGCGAGCGGCGAAAAAAAGTTATTGGAGACCGCGACTACTGATGAAAAAAGTGCTTTTGAAAAAGAAGATAGAAAAGCAAGGTCTGAGTTATTACTGCTAATATCTCCAGCAGAACTTAAGCAAATTAAAGGTTGCAACACGTCAAAAGAGGTATGGGATAAATTAGTATCCATCTATCAAAGCTCGGGACCAGCCAAAAAAGCTACCCTATTAAAACAATTAGTTTTGAAGAAAATGTCACCTCAAGAAGATGTAAGAGACCATCTCAACAACTTCATGGATGTCGTAGGTAAACTGGAAGACATGAAAGTCACTATCAACTCAGAGCTGTTAAGCATAATGATGTTGTACAGTCTGCCTACAAATTTCGACAGCTTTAGAACGGCGATTGAGTCGAGAGATACTTTGCCTAGCCCTGAAACTCTTAAGGTAAAAATAATCGAAGAAAATGAAGCAAGGAGGCAATCTAAGTCCCAAACTTCAGAGGCATTCTACGTGAAAGCAAAGAAAAAGAGTTTAATGTGCAGCAATTGTAATAAAAAAGGGCATTCAACGGAAGATTGTTGGTCGAAGATAAAACAAAAGAAAAACGTAAACAAAAATCAACAAAAGAGCTTCAATGTATGTCTGACAACTGAAAGTACTGATACGTCAAAATTCAAAAATGGATCGTGGTATCTAGACAGCGGCTGTACGTCGCACATGACAGGAGAAGAAGATTTGTTGACAAACCTAATCCCTGTGTCTGATAAATTACGATTGGCGTCAGAGAAGCATACTGCAAATGTAGAAGGTAAAGGAAAAGTGGTACTACATGCTGATGAGTACGAATATATTTTAAAAAATACGCTTTACGTTCCGGACTTGACAAATAATCTAATGTCAGTAAGCAAAATAACAGATAATGGCTTTAAAGTCTTATTTGAAAAGAATCAAGCTAGTGTACTAGAAGACGAAAGTGTAATCTTAAAAGCAAAGAAAAGAGATGGGTTATACTACCTTGAACTTGAAGAGTCGACGGAGACAGCAAATTTCACGCCTGTAGTAGAAAGCGAAATTATGAAGTGGCATAAAAAATTAGGTCATGCTAATGAGAGAGACCTGAAACTAATGCAAAGAAATGAGATGATAAGAGGACTTGATTTCAAAGAAAAATCTCTTGAACCATGTGAAACCTGTATCAAAGGTAAAATGTCAACTCTACCATTTCAAAGCTATGGTGAAATAATCTCTACTGAGCCTCTACAGATAATATACAGTGATGTATGCGGTCCTTTCGAGCATCAATCATTGGGCGGTTCGAAGTATTACGTCACGTTCATAGACGACTTCACAAGATACTGCTGTGTATACTTCATGTCAGAAAAAAGTGAAGTTATCGAAAAATTCAAGGAGTATAAGAAGAACGTCGAACTATTCCATAAAACCAAGATACAGAACCTCCATACAGACAATGGTGGTGAGTACCGATCAAAATCTTTCGACAACCTCCTCAAAGAGTATGGTATAAACAGAAGACTGACTACTCCTTACACACCTCAATCGAACGGGTGTAGCGAGAGAAAAAACAGATCTCTGATGGAAAAAACAAGATGTCTAATGCTTGACTCCAATGTCCCTCCATATTTATGGGCAGAGGCAGTGAATACTGCTAATTACCTGATAAACAGAAGCCCAGCAAGAGCTCTGAAAGGAAGTTCGCCCTACGAGAAGTGGACAGGAAGAATACCATCAGGAAATCACCTACATGTATTCGGAAACAGAGCGTTTGTTTTGAATAAAAATCGCAGAGGAAAATTGACTGCGAAAGCTATTGAAGGAGTGTTTATAGGATATGCGAGAAACGCAAAAGGTTTCAGAATATACATACCGGCGAAAAATGACATTGTTATCAGCAGAGATGTACGAATAATGGAGAAGATGCATTTCAAAATTAATACTGATGAACAATATGAAAATATTCAACGAGCACGTTCAGAATCTAAAAAAGAAGAAATTGAAATTGAATTAGAATCTTGTAAAACTAATAATTACTTACCTTTTCAGGAACCTAATCAATTTTCTTCTGATTCAGAGTCTTTTTTCCAACCTGTTGTTGCTGATCCAGAAATTTCAGAGCCATTTGAGATACCTGACCCTGCTCCAAGTGCAAGACCACAGAGAGTAGTGAGGCCGTCAAAATGGACACGAGATTACGAGCTAAGTAGTTGTGTTACTATGTCTGCGTCTGAAAATAAAACTGACTGCTCGCTACTTACTTATGAAGAAGCTGTGACAAGCACGGACAAGCGAAATTGGGAGAAGGCAATTCAATCTGAGAAGGATTCACTCGAAAAGAACAACACGTGGGTAATAGTTGACAAGTCAGAAGCCAAAGGACACAAGATTCTGTCCAACAAATGGGTATTTAGAATAAAAGATGACGGTACGTACAAGGCGAGATTAGTCGTACGTGGCTGCGAGCAGAAGGGTAACCTGGATTTTGAAGAAATTTATAGCCCAGTTGTAAGTCAATCTGCTCTAAAGACATTATTAGCCGTTGCCGCATCTAAAAATTACTACTTCATGACTTTTGATGTCAAGACCGCTTTCTTATATGGCGAACTGACAGATGAAGTTTACATGAAACTACCTGTTGGCTATGACATTGGCCAAAATGGAACGGAAAAAGTTTGTCGATTACGAAAATCACTATACGGATTAAAACAAGCTCCGTTCACATGGAATAAAACCTTTACCCGAGCGATGTTTGATTTAGGGTTCAAGACAATAAAAACCGAAAGATGCGTATTCGTAAACGAAGACAAGTCAATAATAATTGGATTGTTTGTTGACGATGGACTGGTCATAGGAAAAGACCGAAAAAAGATAGACTGCTTATTGAAAAAACTTGAAACAAAATTCGAGATGAAAAGAAATGTTTATGGTAACGGAAGTGATAAGCCTGTCTACATTAATGAGGACCTCCCAAAGTTCAAACGACAGCTGTTTTGGTCAGCTAAAACACAGTTAAAAGATATATGCAGATATATATGGATACAAAATTCCAATATACTAGCCAGAAAAGATAACGAAGCAAAAATCTTCAAAATAAGGTGTGAAAAAGATATAGATAACATAGTAGCATAGTCATTAAGCAATTAGCTGTGTGAATACACTACACGATTTCTTTCATTATCAGAATTCAACGTGTTTTCGGATATTTCTGCGGAAGTGGAATACTCACGGTATAAAAACATAGGCATATGGAGTACATCAATTAGTAACAAAACAAATAAATTTAACATATTGCATTTAAATATAAGGTCGCTGCGTAAACACTTCAATCAACTACTAGTTTTAATTAACCAAAGTAAAAGTCAAATAGATGTCATTGTTCTTTCGGAAGTGAACATAAAGGAGGATGAAGTATCATGCTACAACGTAAACGGATACAGTACCTACTCAAAGACCAGGGAAAGTACCAGAGGAGGAGGTTTATTAATTTATGTGAAAAGTCAAGTTAATTTTACTATGGAAGATGTTAATTACCTCGGTATGGAAGTATTACATGGAATTATATGCCTAGACCAGAGAAAGATCAATTTATTATCGGTTTACAGACCACCACAAAAGAATAAGATTTTATTTATAAGACATTTGGAACTATTTATTCAACGTATGCGAACTTGCGAAGACTTAATAATTATCGGGGATATGAACATAGACTTATCTAAAAATAATATGAATGCAACTACCATTAGTTACAAAAACACCTTGTGTGGATACGGCTTACAATGCGGCATACCTAGCACAGAGATAACGCGGGAGGCTATTGTGAACGGGCGCCTGGAGACATCGTGCATAGACCATGTGTGGGTGCGAGCAAGACGGCAACACGTGCAAGATGCGCTGACAGCTGCAAGTGTTATTGAGTGCGGTATATCGGATCACCATATAGTGGGCATAAGTTTGGACTTCGACCGTAAAAATTGCAAAGGTTCATTGCAAACAAGTACACGTTCTGTGTTAGATGATAAACAAGTTGAAGTAAAATTAGATAATTACGACTGGTCGCAATTACTTCTCGTAGATTGTCCTTTATCGTTATATAACAAATTATGTCATGTTTTTGAATTAATTTATCGCGAATGTACAGTTACAAAAAGTGTTAAACGAGGTAGGATCACTCAGCCATGGATAAATAAAACGTTGTATGTTATGATAGTTAAAAGGGACGAGTTATTTCGTGTGTGGAAAGCCTCGCCAAATAATATGAACAAACGATTAGAATACACAAAATACAGAAATAAGGTAAATAAACTAATAAATATTGCTAGAAATAAGTACCGTAGACAAGAAATAAAAGAATGCCAAAATGATTATAAAAAAATTTGGAATACAATTAACAGCTGGTTAGGGCGAATAAAATTAAATGTGGATGAGGTAGTTCTCCGATACTTAGGAAAATCAGATAATGTACATAATATTTGTACCAGATTTTCTGAAACTTTTACTAAGGAAATTTTATGTATTAAACATACATGTGATGTTAAATTCTTGGTTCGTGACTCTTATGTTAATAAAATTGATTTGTCTTTTAGATATAAAAAAGTGTCTGCAATTGATGTTGAAAAGATTATTAGTAATTTAAACTCAAAAAAGGCACCTGGCATTGACAAAATAAGAATAAAAGATATTAAATACATTAGGAAGCAATTGTGTCCCATTCTGGCTAAATTCATCAATTTGTGTGTGATAAAAAGCGTTTATCCAGAAAACCTGAAAAAATCTTATATAAGACCAATTTATAAAAATGGAAATCATTTGGATTATACAAACTACAGGCCTATCGCAATCCTGTCAGTAATTAATAAAATTGTCGAGAAGGTGGTTGTCGGACAAGTATCAGGTTTTCTGGAGAAACATAACATACTCACGGACTCGCAGCACGGGTTCAGGAAAGGTAGAAGTACGGGGTCGGCTCTGGCACAATTTTCAGATGAAATCAATAGCCGCCTAAACGAAGGTAAACAGGTACTTGCGCTTTTTATTGACTACAAAAAGGCATTTGATACCCTGGACCATGAAGTGCTTCTGCAGGCGATGCGAGAATGTGGCATTGACGGCCCCGTCAATGACTGGTTCCGCAGCTACCTGGCGGGCAGGACCATACGCACGAGCATCGCCGGCACCACGGGCGCGGAGTGTGACGTCACGCTCGGGGTGCCGACCGGCTCGGTGTATGGCCCTGTCGGCTACGTGATGCTGGTCAACAGCGTTGTAAACGTTATAAAGAAATGCAAGGTATACATGTATGCGGACGATATGTGCCTACTATATTCGCATGCAGATATATCGGAAGCTCACAGGTGTATTCAAAGCGACTTTGACGAGATTACTAAATGGGCCCACGATAATGGAATAATTATAAACATATCAAAAACGAAAAGTATGCACATATATTCCCCATACAACCGCAGAGCTAAGTCGGTCAATTATAACGAGGTAGGTGTGATAGGACACGGATACGATTGCCTGCACAACCGAAAGGATAACAAATGCAACTGTGAACCGCTAGAATACGTAAACACTTATAAGTATCTAGGTATGCATATTGATCACAACTTTAATTGGAAAACACACATCAATGTGGTTTGTTCAAAATTACGCTCAGTAATGGGCAAAATGTACTACTTACATAAATTAATTAGTAAAAAAACTATGCTTGTAGTATATTATGCACTAGCGGAATCAGTGATATGTTATGGACTTAATGTATATGGCAGAACCTTCCAAACGTATATTGAGGAAATTAAAAAGCTACAGATACGATCACTCAAATACTTATTGGACAGCAAAACTAAAAATAATCTGAAAGGCGTCTATGAAAAACTTTATAAAATGTATAAAATACTACCTGTGACTCAAAGAGTACAATATTTGATAGCTATAGATAATTACTATAATAATAAATATAAAGTGTTTAAGAAAAGCAGATATAGAACAAAGAATATTAGAATAAGGAAATATGTACAACATTTTGTCAAAAACTATTATGGTAGAAGAACAGATAAATTTTTGGTCCCAAAAATATATAATGATATAGAATGTTTAAGAGAGGAAAATAAATATAGCATAATGGAAGTAAAGAACAAATTAAAAAAAATACTTTTAGATAATTTACCTTGACCTCAGCTACCGTGTATTATTATTATTATTAGACTTGTTGTTTTTGCATAGTCTATCTTCTTGTAAAATTATGTACTTGTATAATTTAGGGCATGTAAGCATAGAATGATAGCAACTTAATCCCTTAACGTGTCATAAAAAAATATAGTTTTAAATTTGAACTCAAATAGCTGTCAATAGAGTAGAAGATTATATCAGCCATATACGAGTATATAGGTTGCATATGCGGTAAGGGGTTAAGTACGGTACCTTTTTAGGTGCATAAAAATGTAAAAAATGAGCGCTGTCTCGCCAACAAACCGCATAAGCAGTTTGGCGAGTAACTTTAAAATTGATTATGTATATGTGCCTTTGAAAAATAAATGAAAAAAAAAAAAAAAAAAAAAAAAAAAATGAAAATCCAAATACTTACCTGGGTATGGAAATTCATAACTCCAAAGAAGGAATAAGGTTGACACAGAAGACCTATATTAACGATACTCTGGAAAAATATAATATGAAAAATGCTAAATCTTGTGACACACCTGGAAGCAACGATGCCAAGTCGACACAGGAAACTCCTCAGGAGAAGGAATACCCCTATAGAGAGGCAGTGGGGAGTCTACTGTATCTATCAACCAGAACGAGACCTGACATTGCACAGGCTGTAAATTTAGTTAGCAGAAATGTTGAAAATCCGACTAAACAAGATGTCGTAAAAGTGAAGAGAATATTCAGATATCTAGTTGGAACGAAAGAGAAGGGCATACTGTTTAAAAGAAATAGCCCGTTAGAAATTATAAATGCCTACTCGGATTCTGACTATGCGGGAGATCCGAAGACGAGACGAAGCACATCTGGCTCAGTACTTATGATAGCAAATGGACCTGTTTCATGGGCATCCAAGAGACAACCCATAGTGTCCCTTTCATCTACAGAAGCTGAATTTATTGCTGCAGCAGAATGCTGTAAAGAAGCGTTATACCTAAAATCGTTTTTAAAGGAAATAACAGATATAGAAGCAAAAATAAATCTTCATGTCGACAACCAAAGCTCGATACAGCTAGTAAAATCTGGTTCCTGCAACAAAAGATCTAAGCATATAGACGTGCGATACCATTTCATACACGAACACTTTGTGCAAGGGCTGATCAACATAAGCTACTGCCCAACCGAAGTACAGTTAGCAGACATAATGACAAAGCCATTGGGTAAAGTGAAGTTTGCTGGACACTGTGAGACGTTAATGTATGGATAGTGCCATACTGCAGCCACATGAGCATCCACCAGGAGAAGGTGTTGGAAAGTGCTGGCTGTTCATATTGTCTATGATCGCGGGAATATTTGAATTTGTTTTCTTGACATGGTTTTCTATTTTGATGTCATTATATCGATCGTGTAACATGTGTTAATTTTCTCTCTGAATAAACCTAATCAATATTGCATCAATATATTCCTTTTATTTCGTCACTGCTTTCCACCATCAATGTAATCGTCAATTGTAATGTAAATTTGATAATATTTAATCTTTAGTCGTAATTCAATAACATGTAATGTAATATTTAATTGTAATGTTTAATTAAATATTTTATGTAATGTAAACTTTAATAGTGATTGATAGCTACTTATTACTAGTACGTAAGTTACGTTTTGCAGTGCCCTTACAGGGTTCATAGCTGATCAGAATTCTTATGTATCATCTTAATATGTACCTATGAAGGCAATAAATGACTGAATACTGAATACTGACTGAACCTTCACACTCGAGCGGTTCCAATTGTAATAAGTACAAATTTAAAGCGAGACGTTTTACATACAAAACTACGTACGGGCGCACACCTAAGTCAGGAGGGCCTAATGATGGTGATTGCCTACGTTTAACGTCAGGGTGCTTCCGAAGCGGCATGTATACGCAGTAATTAAATGCCTGACGATTATAGACACTTTCATGACCTTAATATTGGTGTAGATTGTCATGAGTAGGTTCATGTATGAGCTATTAAGATTGAAACAGCGACGTATAACACGGCTTCAACACGTTGACTACACATTTGTCGCGCCCTGTTATTATTTGTAGAAATATATATCAAAAGAAACATGACAGATTAGACAAATACGTATAAATATGTCAGGGATTTTTGGTACATTTCCAGTTGCGGCTTGTAATTTGTAGTGTCTATTTTGAGGTGCGCAATTATATTAGTTTATGTGACTGATACATCATCAAAATAACTATTATACTAGTAGGTATTTAATAGTGACTAATAATCACCTATGTATAATTACTAGAGATGCAACGAATAGTAGCTTGGCCGAATACCGAATATCCGGCGGAGCCATCGGCCGAATAGCCGAATATTCGCCTAGAGGTTTTACCTAAAATGAAGTAAATTCGAACGCGCGCGTGTGTGCGCTGTGCAAGTTGCAACTTGTTTGTTTTTCGCTGTAGGCAGTCTTTGATATTAATTACGCAAATTCTGCACGCAGTGCGTATTGAATTGCTGACATTGCGGTGCGTTGGTTCTTGTCGTGTGTGTAAAAAAAATGTTTTGTATTACTTTTCTCATATTTTTGTACTATCTATGAATATAAAGGTAGTCTGAAAGATTATACTGATCTTAATAAAAGATTACTTGTAGTTTGTTACTTTATTTACCCCTCGTTTACCGTTATCTACGTGTTGACGTACTATTCGGTATCCGGCCAAATACTATGCCACTATTCGGTATTCGGTATTCGGCCGAATAGTCAAATTGTGGCCGAATAGGCCGTATACCGAATAGTGGCCGAATATTCGTTGCATCTCTAATAATTACATAATATGTGCATGCAGTATGTTGCTTTAAATGTACACAGTTATTATAAGCTCTCTATGATTTGTTCAGGAACCGCGGGTTACGACCACCAATGTGGCAAGGTTCTCAATGTTTGCAATTGACATTTCATTTCGAATGAAACCTCATCTCGACTTTCGAATTGAGGTCAAATCTAATTACGTTTGTTTATCACAGATGTTTAAAATTTTAATGTCATTACTAAATCGAGAATGACGTTCTTATAAATAAATAAATATTATAGGACATTATTACACAAATTGACTAAGTCCCACAGTAAGCTCAATAAGGCTTGATGTGTTGAGGGTACTTAGACAACGATATATATAATATATAAATACTTAAATACATAGAAAACACCCATGACTCAGGAACAAATATCCATGCTCATCACACGAATAAATGCCCTTACCAGGATTTGAATCCAGGACCATCGGCTTCGTAGGCGGGGTCACTACCCACTAGGCCAAACTGGTCGTCGGTATTGTACACTAATTAAATTTTCACAGATAAGAAAGCATCCCGCAGCAAACATACGGAAAAAGTGGTTTCAGTCAAATCTCACGAAATTTTAGTATGATGTAGATTTAGGTATCCTGATTATTTTTTTTATAAGGACACAAATCTCTCAGAAGTATACTTTCAGAAATATTTTAAAAAAAAATGTTTCTTGTTGTTGTTTGTTGTTGTTGACGAGAGGTCGCACAGGACCGAGAAAAGTGGCGCTGTCTTGTGTCGGAGGCCAAGTCTCAATTTGGGTCGCTGAGCCAACGGAGTAAGTAAGTAAGTAAAAAAATCCGATCGGGCGCCCCAGGTACCGCTGGTGTGATATCGTGGAGGCGGACCTGCGTCGGCTGAATGCCAATTCATGGCAGGAAACCGCGCTGGATCGGGACAGGTGGCGTTCTCTCGTTTCGGAGGCCAAGATTCTTTTTGGATCGCTGAGCCAAAGCAGTTAGTTAGTCTTAAAAATGTGCGTTGCATACCTACCTGTTTTTAAGCAGTTAATCCTCCTCATTGCTCTGTTATGCACGTCGTTCGTAACATACCAGCAGCGGTATCATGGTCGCATTTTTATCACCTGTCATGCCATGCGTCACTTTCGCACTTACATACTTGTTGGAACGTGACAGGCATGGTGACAAATGATAAAAAGCCGACCATCTTAGCCCAGCTGGTGTAGCCTGTTAAAAGAGCAATAAATTTAACTGTAGGCTGTACTCCTCAATCTTACCAACATTTGTTCAGTGATTTTTGCAAATTATGAATTATTTAGACTTCCTATTTTTCATACAAATTAAATATTACCTTCAATGTACGCTGTCATCAGTGTAATTGACGTTGATTGTCACGCTTTAAACATACAAATTTCGCAATACATTGCGTCTTAGAACAAACTTTAAAGTGTTCTAAATATCAAAATAAAAGTTATTTTAAAAAGTTGCTGAACAAATGTTGGTCAGTTTGAGGAGTACAGCATACAGTTTAATATTTAACCGACTTCAATTCGACTGTTTTTTATTATTTATTTTTTGTACGGTATGTTATTCGATATCTCCGAGAATCGTGAACCGATTTTTTTTTAATCGAACGGGTATAACCCCGAGATGGTCCCGTTGGCACCAAGTCGGTGTCTGATGATGGGATCTTGGTGATATCGAGGGAACTCTTCAAATGTTATTGGTACATATATGGCGCTTTTGGTAATTTCTGAAGTCGGTTATATTTTTTGTTAAAAAGTTTTATTTGCTCCTGTTAGTGGCCACACCCTGTATACATAGTATAGATTTGTTAATATGCTATGTCAACGTGGCAGAAACATTATTAAGATCATATTTTATCTCCGATAGTTAAGTTATTATCAGAACATGAATTAAAATAAGCAAAATAGGTACTGATAGTGATAACAGATGATGACAGCAAGAAATACTTGCTTTGTCTATAATAATCTGCCAGGACGTGTTATTCCTGTTAATTTATTATTTGACACAATGTATATTGTTAAGAATGAAAAAAAAAATACTATATAAATTTTGGGAAAATCTCATAGAAGGCCGGCAACGCACTTACAACCCCTCTGGTGTTGCAGGTGTCCATGGGCGGCGGTAATCGCTTATCATCCGTCTGCTCGTTTGCCTCCTCTACAATAAAAAAAATAGAAATAGATTTTTTTTATTCTCGATTATTTTTGAGAAATGTGTATAAATGTGCCCTTCTCAAAGAATAATCAAGATACTTAAATCTACATCATACTAAAATTTCGTGCGATATGACTGAAACCACTTTTTAGGGTTCCGTAGCCAAATGGCATAAAACGGAACCCTTATAGTTTCGCCATGTCCGTCTGTCTGTCTGTCTGTCTGTCTGTCTGTCTGTCTGTCCGAGGCTTTGCTCCGTGGTCGTTAGTGCTAGAAAGCTGAAAGGGTGTAGCAGGATAGCCTAGGAAAAATTGCCCCCAGCGATTTTGGGCCGAAACTGTAATCAAACGATGCCTTTTGGGGAGGTTATACTCTGCACAAAGTTTCATCCCTCTGTTACCCCCTGGGGGTGAAAAACACCCGATTAACCCCAAAACTGTTTTAATTATTTTTTCCTAAACTATGAAAGTGACGAATTTCAAATTTCGTACAAATATTAATAAGACTAAAAGCTATGTGCTAAAAAAATATTAACCCCCTAACCATTGAAATTCTTGTAAAAAAAACAAAAATAAAAAAAGAATCAACCTGTATATCAAGTTTGGCTCATGGTACCACACCATTTTTTTTTTCAAAAATGAACCAGTTTATATTCTACATGATACAAAAGTTTCATGGACCTACTCCAGAAGGAACATTGCGAAATCAATATGTATTGGCTCTTTGGTGCGTACTATTCATTGAACTCCCACTAAGAGCCTTGCATTATTAATAAACAATGGCTTGCGATCGGACCGCTGGCGCTGCTCGTGCCCGATTTGAAAAAGGTGGGGATAAAGAAGTATGAATCAAACTCATTTGTATTTATAAAAACATTTTTAGGGTTCCGTAGTCAACTAGGAACCCTTATAGTTTCGCCATGTCCGCCTGCCTGTCTGTCTGTCTGTCTGTCCGAGGCTTTGCTCCGTGGTCGTTAGTGCTAGAATGCTGAAATTTGGCATGGATATATAAACCAATAAAGCCGACAAAGTCGTACAATAAAATCTAAAAATTTAATTTTTTTGAGGGTACCTCCCCTACACGCAAAGTGGGGGTGAATTTTTGTTTTTTGCTTCAATCCTACAGTGTGGGGTATCGTTGGAAAGGTATTTCAAAACTAATAGGGGTATTGAACAAACATTTTTTGATTAAGTGAATATATTCGGAGATAATCGCTCCGAAAAAAAAAAATGTGTCCCCCCCCCCTCTAACTTTTGAACCATAGGTCCAAAAAAAATTAAAAAAAATCGTGGAAGTAGAGCTTAAGAAAGACATTAAATGAAAACTATAGCGGACATGATCAGTTTAGCTGTTTTTGAGTTATCGCAAAAAGTTTCCCCTTCATAGTAAAAAGACATACTTTAATTAGGTACTGATTATGCAAATTTGCCTATTTGTTTAACTCACGTGAAAGGTACCGTTTCATCCCTTGGTTAACAATTTACTATACTTTAAGCTCCAGTTTAGCTTATTGTGACGGAAGAGTAACTACGGAACCCTACACTGAGCGTGGCCCGACACGCTCTTGGCCGGTTTTTTTAAATTATTTTGTTTTCGGGTCCGAGACGTTGCGTATTAAGCATGATACGAGTATAATGATTAGTAGCTACGAAATAGTACGTTTATTTTAATTTCGCAATTTTCCTTCTGGAGTAGGTCCATGAAACATTTATATAATATAGAATATAAATTGGTACATTTTTGAAAAAAAAAAAATGGTGTGTGTCCATGAGCCAAACTTGAGATCCATGTACAAATGAGTTTGATTCATACTTCTTTATCCCCACCTTTTTCAAATCGGGCACGAGCAGCGGTCCGATCGCAAGCCATTGTTTATTAATAATGCAAGGCTCTTAGTGGGAGTTCAATGAATAGTACGCACCAAAGAGCCAATACATATTAATTTCGCAATGTTCCTTCTGGAGTAGGTCCATGAAACTTTTGTATCATGTAGAATATAAACTGGTTCATTTTTGAAAAAAAAAAATGGTGTGGTACCATGAGCCAAACTTGATATACAGGTTGATTCTTTTTTATTTTTGTTTTTTTTACAAGAATTTCAATGGTTAGGGGGTTAATATTTTATAAGCACATAGCTTTTAGTCTTATTAATATTTGTACGAAATTTGAAATTCGTCACTTTCATAGTTTAGGAAAAAATAATTAAAACAGTTTTGGGGTTAATCGGGTTTTTTTCACCCCCAGGGGGTAACAGAGGGATGAAACTTTGTGCAGAGTATAACCTCCCCAAAAGGCATCGTTTGATTACAGTTTCGGCCCAAAATCGCTGGGGGCAATTTTTCCTAGGCTATCCTGCTACACCCTTTGGCATGGATATATAAATCAATAAAGCCGACAAAGTCGTACAATAACATCTAAAAATTTTTTTTTTTTTTAGGGTACCTCTCCTACTCGTAAAGTGGGGGTGAAATTTTTTTTTCACTTCAACCCTACAGTGTGGGATATCGTTGGAAAGGTCTTTCAAAACTAATAGGGGTTTTCAAGAAACATTTTTTGATAAAGTGAATATATTCGGAGATAATCGCTCCGAAAGAAAAAAAAATGTGTCCCCCCCTCTAACTTTTGAACCATAGGTCCAAAAAATATGAAAAAAATCGTGGAAGTAGAGCTTAAGAAAGACATTAAATGAAAAGTATAGCGGACATGATCAGTTTAGCTGTTTTTGAGTTATCGCAAAAAGTTTTCCCTTCATAGTAAAAAGACTTATTTTAATTAGGTACTGATTATGCAAATTTGCCTATTTGTTTAACTCAGGTGAAAGGTACCGTTTCATCCCTTGGTTAACAATTTACTTTACTTTAAGCTCCAGTTTAGCTTATTGTGACGGAAGAGTAACTACGGAACCCTACACTGAGCGTGGCCCGACATGCTCTTGGCCGGTTTTTTATTTCTTATGTTTGCTGCGGGTCGTTCGCTCTAACAAAAAGTTTATCTCTATGCTGGTCGTAATTTGAGGTTTTTGAACGCATCATAGGGTGTTTATGATATGTGCGATATCGTAGGGAGTGTGTAAATAAAAGTATGTTATGATATTAAAAACACATTGGTTTCGGCCGCTCGCCTGCCGAGCGTATCTGCTATATTCAATTATTTATTCATATTGAATCAGAAATGATTAGAGCATCTGTTCTGAAGAGTACGATATCCGCTGGGAGCTCATTTCACTGAGAATTATTTCTTCTATATATAATGGATATTATACAGTGGTCTTACTATAACTAGCTTAAATCTAAAATAGGCCCTTGAGGCATTGTACCAAGGATGCTGGCGGCATTTTCTCGTTGTATCGCAATTCTGATACGTTGTGCGAGGAAGTCACCAACTCTTCGGTTACCAGTTACGTCAACCAGACGCTTTGCGATTTCTGCACAAAACATGTGCGCGCTGGGACCCTATGGACCTAGAGTTTCAACGCCAAATGGTACAAGATGGTACTCTCTATCAACGGTCTTATCATTATTACGTTTCGAAATTTCGGCGCTTTCTGCCACTCCACCCGCTTACATTGGTTCGTTGGAGGTGTGACGGTGCCAGTGTGTCTACGCAGGTATTATCTCACACTAACATCCATCCCAAGCTCCAAGGAACCAATGACACCCCATCAGGCCTCTTGCCATTTATTTTTATTTAGTGATATGTATTTTGAGAGTTATCACCAATATTTCATTTCAGGTATAGGCGAGCAAATTAAGCTACATATCTCATCAAATAAAGGTTGGTATCTATTTCATTAATGGACGTTATTGCTAAATAAAAATGTATACATTTTACATGCGTGTTGGTAGTAGGATATTATCAAGGCACGGAACCGGTTTTAAAAATAGCGGTTAATACCGATTTCTTTCGGTTTTACTCATAGATATAAGAAGTAAGGAGATTTATAACGAAGCATAATTTCAACGAGTCTCGCTGTCTCCAACTGTCCCCCACTACATCATTAAAGGCGTGGCCAGACAACCAACTCACGCGCTGTGATTGGCCAAACCGCGCGGTGTAGGAGCCTAGAGCGGCGGCACTAGAGTGAGGACAATTCGATAGAACTATCGATATTTTACATATTCTGAACATGACCTTAAGAGTTTTGAAATTTTTGTTTTAAGTAATAATTGCCATAGATTTAATTTATATTCCTTTAAATTTTTGACCTTATTTGCGAGCTAAGAATTTTAAGGTACGTGTAAGGTATATTAGTTAATCCATAAGTTCTCTCACAAAGGTTTTTACTGATAAAATGTAATACAAAGCTTTTAATTTAAAAAAAAAACATGTACCATGATGCGAAAACTTGTTTATGCTAAACTAATCAAATTGGTTTAAATTTTAGTCATTATTTGATGTAATGTTTGTTTAAATTGTTTACTTTGGGATTGTCGTTAGACGCGAGCGCTCGTCTGGATTCTACTTCACAAAACGGAGTAAAAATCAGTGTTTCATTAAAAAAAATTAGTTTCAGTTTATTATAGCATATTTCGTCACCAATTGAAAGCAATTCCAGCATGTTACATAGAGTTATGAAGAACTGCGAAAGCAAGTTATAGTAAATTATATTGTAAGTATAATGCACCATTAAAATAAGCTTTTAAATCATATGTACGAATAATAAGAAAAGAGTAATCATAATTATCAGTAAAAATCTTTCTGATAGAACTTTTGGATCGACTATAGTACATTACGATACAAGTGCGAAAAATAGGAAATTCGAAACGAGTGGCGATAAATTAAAACACGACCGAAGGGAGTGTTTTAAATCGACACGAGTTGCGAATTACCTATTCGCACATGTATCGTACAACGTTTTACAGTACATATGGCCCTTTAAATGTTCGACACAGTAACGTAATATGCTACTTCTCGCACTAGTGCTATAAAGTAGCCCCATATGTACTGTAAAGTATATTTTAAACATATTTATATTCTATCGTTATATAAATGAAAATGATCCAAACAAATAAGTAACACTTTTCTCGCTTGGAAACCAGTTAGGGTCTCTACATGTAGCATTTATCCATTTTTCTTTTTATACTCGGATTTTTCGGGAAACTGAAAAAAATTGCAATCATGAACATATTTGATTATACCTAGTGCAGTTATTCGAATCGTTGCTAAGAACCTGAATAAAATATACTTCCTTCTTCCTTGCGTTGTCCCGGCATATTGCCACGGCTCATGGGAGCCTAGGGTCCGCTTGACAACTAATCCCAAGATTTGGCGTAGGCACTAATAGTTTTTACGAAAGCGACTGCTATCTGACCTTCCAACCCAGAGGGTAAAACTAGGCTTTGTGGGGATTCGTCCGGTTTCCTCACGATGTTTTCCTTCACCGAAAAGCGACTGGTAAATATCAAATGATATTTCGTACATAAGTTCCGAAAAACTCATTGGTACGAGCCGGGGTTTGAACCCGCGACCTCTGGATTGCAAGTCGCACGCTCTTACCGCTAGGCCACCAGCGCTTCAAATAAAATATACTTATAGGTATAAACTATAATGTTATAAATAAATTGTACTTAATTAAATCAGTTTATTTTTTGGCGTACTTATTATTCGTATTACCAAAGTGTGCCAATGCATATGGAAAACGACGATGGGAATATTTGCTACCACATATCCTCAACGAATTATCCGAAGTAACATATAATAACATTAGTAACAACCCACATAAATGTAAACAAATATTGAAAGCCGCATATCTTAGGTAAGATAATAAAATGTATGTCACACTTATAAGAATATCTCATTTCACGAAGGCGGGTATAAGCGGAACCGAGATCCTAACACCTTAGAATAGGGATCAAGATTGCCGACTTCGTGATATGATGGTTTTTAAATGTAAATAATAAACCTACTTATATAATATTATAGAGTGTAAGAGCGATTACAGCGGCAGTTAAGCCCTAGGAGGCTTTGTTCGCTGGAATTATCTTGAAAATGTATAAATTTTTTTTTGTGTTAATAAAAAAAAAAAAAAAAAAATAAAAAAAAAAAAAAAAAAAAAAAAAAAAAAACTTACACGAACACAGCTTTTTCGCTAGATTTCTAAAGACGAAAGTGGTGGACCCGCGCGAAATTGTCTTTTCTTACAAACGTAGTCCTCATTTTCCTATCTAGATATTAACATTATTGAAAATATTTTGACACAATTCGTTGTATGTCAACCACAGCTATGCACGTACGTTAATTTTTTTTCGAACTTCTAATTATTATAAGAGTTAGGAGCATTTAAACATTTGTCTGAAATTTTTTCGCACCAAATTTTTACAATAATCATAAAATCGAAAAAAGTCAAACGGTTAGCATAGCTATAGTTAATATACATCAAATTATGTAAAAATATTTTCCACAATGTCAATATCCAGGGAGGAAAATGGGGACCATGTTTGTATGGAGAAGCGGCCGTCTCCGTCCCCTTTCCTTCAGATTCACTGCCAGCGTCCCGCTAGGCGGGTTCTCTGTCCGTAGGCGCTTTTCGCTACATACGGTATTTCTCACGTCATCGGCTACGCTCGTGGCTCATATGTGATGTTATCCATGAAAAGGGACCTTATTGTCGATGGTGCTTCCGCCGTCATAAACGATGCTCCGATACAAATACAACGCTGCACGACGCAGTGCGGCGTAAGCGCCATCGACAATAAGGTCCCTTTTCTTAGATAATGCCACATATAAATTAAAAAAAAAAAATCATTTATTTCAGACCGATAAGATCCATAAATTTTGTTGGTAACAGCAAAAAAATTCTTACACCCTACGTTAGTACCAATTAATTTACATAAAACTAAATTAAAATTAAATCATCCAGCTCATTTAGCCTTGCCTATCAACACGTCTACCCAGTAGCTCGTGAGATGGCAATCAAGGCGTTCAGCCAACGTCCTTAGGAGGCTGTTGCTACTGCCGCGCACGCGTGTCAGCAGAGACGCTATTCTTTTGCGCCTGATGGCATAAAAGTCATCCGTTCGCGCCTCCGCGAACATACCGGATGCGCTACAGTACCTCGGCAGCTTCAACAGCATCCTCAGGACGTTATTATACTGAACCCTTAGTGTATTATAGGCTCGCTTCGTAAATGTTGCCCACAGACTGCACGTGTAAAAAGTTTGGAAGTATGCTTTAAAATTTATACATATATATTAAAATAAAAATGATTAAAAATACATTAAATAATTCAAATACAAAGTACAAAGCTACAAATATAATTATTATACAAATAAATAAATATATTATTACCGGCAATAGGTAGAAATCATTAATTACCGTCATCGCTCGCATTGTGTTCGTTTGTTTGAGCAAGTTGTTGTGGTCATCCGTATTTTTGTTCATTTCTGTCTTTACAGTAACTCAGTGTCAGAATTCCACGAGTTACTCAAATCTCTACTGCACCCAAGCAAAAGTTAGTTGAGGCGAGATTTGCCTAAATGACCGCCTCTCTACCCACTTTGTCAAAATGTCCGCTCTCCTAAACCTAGGTAACAGATGCCTACAGTCCAGGCTAAAGGTTGACGCCTACTTAGCACCTGACTTGAAAAACCCCGGAAAAATACGAGAAGTTTTTTTTTCTTCAAGTTTCTTTCGAAAAAAATTAATAATACAAAATTCAGTTAAAACGGATGTCTAAAATCCAAGCTCAAGGTTGACGCTTACTTAGCGTTGAAAAAACCCGGAAAATATAGTAATATTGAATTTTTTCTCAATTTTCTTTATAAAAAAAAAACAATGTAAAATTCAGTTAAACCTAGGTAATGGATGCCCACAATCCAGGCTAAAGGTTGACGCTTACTTAGCGTTGAATAAACCCGGAAAAAAAATACGGGAAAGGTTTCAATATTTTTTTCCAGTTTCTTTTGAAAAAGAAAATTCAAAATTCAGTTAAACCTAGATAACAGATACCCACAATCCAGGCTAAATGTTGACGCTTATTTAACGTTGAAAAAAACCCGGAAAATATAGGAATATTTCAAATTTTTTTTCAACTTTCTTTCGAAAAAAAAAACATTTCAAAATTCAGTTAAACCTAGGTAACTGATATCTATCATCCAGGCTAAAGGTTGATGCTTACTTAGCGTTGAAAAAAAATCGGAAAAAAATACGGAAAAATTTCAATATTTATTAGAGTAAAAAAACGAATGAAGCCGAAAAAACGAAGTATTTTTTAAACTTCTGTATTTTTCAATATACTTAATTAGGAATTTAAACAGGTATGTTAAGGTTGAACGTCTAATGTGTTCGTTTTGGCATTTTATTGACTTTGACACTGTCATTACTCATCAGTGGCAACTGTGTATGACGTATTTAATTCTGCTGAATAAAAAAACATTTTTTTTTTGTAAAATTCTCGAAATACCGTGCATTATAACAGTAAAAATAAAATTATACTGTTATGGTATGCAGGATAACGATACACAACTGAAAATAAATAATAATTAGACATAATTTCGTGATTTCTGTAGTGAAAACTTCTTTAGGCTTGTTGGGCATTTTGTGAGATGGGAAGAAGCCATTGAACTCGCGATACTGTTACCGTTACCGTGACCGACACCTCTGTATATAAGTATGTACATATTTTATGTACGTACGTACATAGATACACATGCATGTTGGCATATTTCGTGACGAATCAAAAAATACACATTTAATTATTCAAGTTTTCACTTCTGTCGGCAATCCCGGAGTGCCACTGTTTTTTTATACATTAAGCCAACTTTAAACTTTTAAGGTTTTAATTAGAGGCTGCTCTTGCTAATATAGTCTTGTTTTCATATATTTTTCGTGGCATTTGCCATGATATAAATATGTAAAATTTCAATATAAAAACTAACTTTGCGTTAGCCACCTTGATCTTTACCAATAGGGTTAATTGTTTCCATCTACAAATCTTAGGGCAGAATCGTATCCCAATAAATTCTTTTGGATTATATGTTAAACTACTTTTACAATTTTTGTAAATATTGAATTTAAAATATTTTTTGGCACACGTCACGTTGCTTTGAAGATTCTGATGACGTCACAACTCTCGGATTGACACTGTTGACAGTTAGGCGATAAGCAACAAATGACAAATGTCAATTGACAGTTCGTATCTTCTACGTGTGTATGTAGTTATGTGTCAAACCGTAAACTGTGACGTCACACAATTTTCAAAGAGCGTTTTGGGCGCGAAAGCATCTGTCAAAATATATTTTGTTAATTTAACATATTTAAAGCCGTTTTTAGTATAAAAGTTGATTTTTAGTGCAACTTTTAGTTAATATAGAACGTAATACAAGCGTTTCAAAAAATTGGAAACAACCCTATCCCAGTTTGGCCTTGTCTCTCCGTATCCCATTACTAATGACTATCATAACGCCTTGATATGTCTTCGATAACCTTAACCCGTTCCAGCCCGATCCAGTTAACCCTGCCGCTACTCGATTCCGGCGTCATATATAAATCACACAAATCTGGGATCGCGTCACATTCGTCTTCCGCAGGTGTGGTTGGAATTTTTATGTCCTCGTGACTTCGATTTTGGAGGTTGAAGGGTCATTGAGGGCAGGCTCTATACGTTATTGAACGGTAGAAAAATAACGCATTTTATACGTGGTAAATTTTACAACAAAGTTTACAAATTAAGTTAAATACATAGAAAATTTATCACAATAAATTGGAAACGAAAAATACAAAATTTCAAATATAACTTTTTAAGTTTTTTTACCTTTCAATTTTGAAAATACTGGTACCATTCGATTTGATAGTAATGTTTTTGTTTGTGTTTGTATTGTACAATGTTTTATAGCACATATGGCCCTTTAAATCTTCGACATACACACGTATAATGCTAGTTACCGCACTAGGGCGGTAAAGTAGCACCATATGTACTGTAAATGATATTACGTACTTAAACGTTCCAAGAATCAGTGATACGAGTATATATAAACTGGGGCTTGAAACCTCGGGTTTGAAAACGTTGAACTCACCTTCAAACCGTTACGCTAGCAGCGCTCATTTATTATTTTCAGTCAGCTCGTACGAGCCCAGATGCATATGTTTTCGTCTAGTCGGAACATTTTTTGAGGTACTCCTATTGGCTACGTGCGAAGTACACGGTGGGGGTAAGTAAAGCGATCCCAGCGCATGAGGTGGTAAAAATTTTAACTAACTGCGGATAGCGTCTTTAACATTTCGTCCAAGTTGTATGGCTCCAAATGAAACTTTAATTTACGATTACTCCTGAAATATTCATTTAAATTGTACGGTGTAAGGGACCATTGTAATCTGTATGAAATGCTTAATATAACTAACGTATTTAATTTGATAATTATTAATACTGTATCCGTGTAAATAGCTTTGCAGATGACACATATTATGTGATATTTTTCTAGAAGTTAAGAATGGGTTTAGTAAGTTAGTCTTAAAAGATAGACATTCAACATCGCGGACTTTTTTGTAGACCCATGAAAAAGAGCCAACTCCACCATATATTGTATGCGTTTTCGATTAAAGCTAGCGGATTTTTTCCGACAACATCGTTATAGGGACCGTGCGCGTTGGAGTGTCTGCCATCTTGTGGCCTGAATCGGAACCATAAACATGTACATTTACACGTCACGTGTTTTCTTGTGCATAGTAGGTTCTGCCATCTTGTGGGCTACATCGGAACAATAAACATCACATTTACGCCTCCGCCAAAAATCTGACGGCTCCTGTGCTGCCTCCTACAGTTCATGCACGCTCCCTATATTTCAACCAATTTACACAAAATCTTAACAAATTATATACCTAAACCTTCCTCAAGGTTCACTCTATCGATAGATGAAAGTCGTTTGAAAATCCATTCAGTAGTTTTTAGTTTGGAGTTGTTTTATAAAATGTAGTGAATTGACGTTTTCCCCTAGACTTGCGGATCCTAGGTTGCGTGACATTCGTGCACATAATGAATAGGTATGTAGGTACAAATGATAAAAATCAACACTGTTTTAGTCACTTTGTAGACTGCGGGTCACTTCTGGATGAGATTGGCTCGGGACCGGGATAAGTGGCGTACTAGAAGAGAGGCCTATGCTCAGCAGTGGGCGATAAAAGGCTGATGATGATGATGATGATGACTGTTTTAGTATTTATATAATATCGTAATACAATAAATCTCAATTTTAAGATGAGCAAAAAACTTTTTTTTTTTGAAGTATTATTTTGGGCGGGAAATTAACAGATGTAGCAAGGGCTATTATTAAGGAAAAAGGAAATAAATAATAAATATTATACGACATTATTACACAAATTGACTAAGTCCCACAGTAAGCTCAATAAGGCTTGTGTTGAGGGTACTTAGACAACGATATATATAATATATAAATATTTATAAATACTTAAATACATAGAAAACACCCATGACTCAGGAACAATGCATGCTCATCACACGAATAAATGCCCTTACCAGGATTTGAACCCGGGACCATCAGCTTCGTAGGCAGGGTCACTACCCACTAGGCCAAACCGGTTGTCTCATTTTGTTTCGAGCCCAGAAATCCAATATGAGAGTCTGGACAACGTTTTATAAGTAATTTTTTTCAACAATAAATGTTTCGTGCAATATTATTACTAAGTTGTTTGATGATTTATTTGTATTAGTTTAAATATTTATTTTTATGTTTATTTTTGATATATTTTTTGTATGCATGTGCCTAGATTTAAGATTTTTCAAACAAAATGTAATATTGTTATTGAATAAAAATTATGATGATGATGATGATGATGATGATCGTGTAAAAATATTAAAGTAAAATGTTTTTTTCACTAGACGAACTCCACTGCATCGAGGTTCGTATGTCTTTTTTTTTAAGTATGAAACAAACGGTCATACAAAAATATTGTTACAGTTTCTTTACTTAATCTAGACCTTTTGGTTTCCATTTTTGTTAAACATTACTTTATATAGAAGCACGAAAAGTACCTATCTTCGTTTAGGTTCAGTTAAATAGTCAGAAGTTACACAGAATTTGTGTCACAACTATTTTATTAATGGTAAATGTTAATAAAAAGATACGTAGTTTTTTTATTTATTAAAAAAATAGTTGTGTAATAAAATTCATCGGCTTTCTGAATAAGAAGCGACGGCGTTGCATATTGCAGCTACAGCCCAATTTATGTATTAATACAAATACGACAGGGAATTGCAATGCTATATCGTTATGAATTTTCAATAAAGTAATCTACAATTTTGTGTTTATTCGTAGTAGGCCAGGCTGTATCAATAACTGACACAAAACCGTTAAATAATAACACATTACATATTTCCAATTTTTCCTCAAAAAGGCATATATACTATAGTATAAAACTGAATTGATCATTACTTCAATTTGGTAGAGATAGATCACTCGAGTTACAGTACTTATTAACGTTTCTTCAAAATTTATTGAAAAATATAACCGTTAACTAGAAACGTTACTTCGTTTCGTAAACACGCGACAGCATCGCTACACAAAGTCGCCGTGGGCGAGCGGCCTATGGATTGAAGTTTTTTTTTATTTTTATACTACGTCGGTGGCAAACAAGCATACGGCCCGCCTGATGGTAAGCAGTCTCCGTAGCCTATGTACGCCTGCAACTCCAGAGGAGTTACATGCGCGTTGCCGACCGTAACCCCGCCCCCCCCTCGTTGAGCTCTGGCAACCTTACTCACCGACAGGAACATAACACTATGAGTAGGGTCTAGTGTTATTTGGCTGCTGTTTTCTGTAAGGTGGAGGTACTTCCCCAGTTGGGCTCTGCTCTAGATCTGGAATGACATCCACTGGCTGTGCCCTACTACACAAAGCGAGATGAAATTCACAATGCCCATACCTCTCCAACAGCTTACCAAAAACTGCCCTTATTATTACCATACATAGTTATGTTTAGATGTCACTGAAGTCTATTCAGGTATATAATTACAGCGCAACTTCTTTTCCAGCCGCCTGAGATAAGTCGTAACATAAACCTTTACCGAGTTTATCAGCCTGGTTAAACTAAAAACCTAGGCAAAGAGGATCGATACCATAAACCCTAGCTTACAGGCAGCAATTACCATATTTCATTTTTAATGAACCCGCCGCAACCGATACTTATGTTTCAATATGCAGGCACGAACTGTGGTTAAAAAGTTGTGAAAACATGGTGACGACTGGTATGACTTTGGACACGACAGTTGTTGCATTTATTTTTCATTTCTCATGCTCTGAAAGTGGGTAGTTGCTGTTCTGAAAAGTGTGCAGAAAATTATACGTTTCTGCACTTTACCAAAGAGAATTAAGGAATGGAACGAAACTCTATTTTCAACTCCTACGCTTACTCTGGTTATAATATTAGCTGAAAAACGTTGAGCATTAGACTTTTTGTTTGCCGCGACATCTATTGTCGAGTAGCAATACTGAGAGTTCCGCTACTTGACGCTAGATGTAGACTACGAAAATAATAGTATTTTTGGTAACAAAACCGTTGTATGGAGTGAGCACTCTTGGTCTTCATAATTCTCTTCGACTTTACTTTCCCAGTACGCTTTTTTCTTTTATATTATGATAAACAATTAAGATTAAATATTAAACGGATTTGTCATCCAATTTCCATTCTGATATTTAACTTCCCATTCCATAAATTACGATACTTTTACATAATTGTTAATTGAAAGAGCCCTCAAGAAACTACACGACTACAAGTTTAAAAGTGACGTTTTTTTTATAAACACATGTAGGTATTTTTTCTTTCCTCGTATTCGAAATGAAAAGTAGAGTGTTTAACTCGGGTGAACGGTACTATTTTACCCCCCGACGCAAATAGAGGGGTATTTTATATGTTTGACGCCAATGTCTGTCTACCTGTCTGTCTGTGGCATCGTAGCTCTCCAACGGATGGACCGATTTCGATGCAGTTTTTTTTACGTGAAAGTTAGTTTTACTTGCGGTTGTTCTTATTGTTAAACTATGTTTGATAGAAATCGATCCAGCCGTTTGAAGAGTATCGGCTGCTTTCCAAAATGACGTAAGGCATAAAATGTATGTATTTAGGTGTCCTTACCTCCGATTGAACCCATTTATGAGATAACACCCTTGTAACTCAGCCCTAATTAAGTGAATTTATCAACCAGTAGCGCCATCTATCGCGCCACTCCAGTACTAATGTCGCCTGGTTGCTAGCGCTCGGCTGCTTACTGTAATGTGGTACGGAAACTGTAAATATTCTGCCCAATCCTAAAAGCGACTAATTGTATGTACGCTTAAAGCAAAAGAAGTAAATAAATGGTGCAAAGTTGCAAGTTAACATTCACTGGGTTCAACCATGTGCATATCTACCATCTCGCATGCAACCGACCGAACGGTTAAACTAGTACGAGTAGTGATGTGCCAAACGTATGTTACCGATTCTATTGCACCACCTAAATTCAGGGATAAGAGAGGGTAGACTAGTATTAGACTTTGTCGTTTTATAAGGACCAACAGTATCCTTTTTTTGGGGTCCGTACCTTTATTTTTTTTATTAAAAATTGATCGGCGATTGGCTCTAGTCACACCTGATGGAAAGTGAAGACAGGGCCTAAGATGGAGCTCACCGGTTCAGTAGTAGCCTATTCACTCTTGCTTTAAAGAGACCGAGGTCATATTTATCAGGGAATACAGATGGCGGGAGCGCATTCCATTCTTTAGCTGTCCGTAACAAAAAAGAGGAGGCAAACCGTTTAGTGCGAACAAATGGAATGTTTACCACGAACGGCTGCATTCGCTCCCCACGCCTGGATATCCGATGATGGAAAGGGGAAGGTGGGATCAGATCGTGCAGTTCCTGTGCGCACTCCCCGAAATGTATCCGATAGAACACCGATAGGTTAGCGACTCGACGGCGATGCTCAAGGCTCTGTAATTTTGACTTGATAGGTGGGCATCGCCAAAAAGTCTATGAGCCCGGCGCTTTATCGAGTCCAACGAGTATCGAGACCTCGAAAGGAAAAAACGGATCCCTTATATAATCACTTTGTTGTCAGTCCGTCCGTCTGTCTGTCTGTCAAGACCCTTTTTCTCAGGAACGCGTGGAGGTATCAAGCTGGAATTTATATCAAATACTCAGGTCTACCGTCGCTTGAAGCTGTGAAAAAAATCAAACTTCTAAGCCAATGCAATCTAAAGATACCTATAGCCGTTTATGCCGCAAATTTCCGCAAATTTTCGACACTCGCAAGGGAAACAAAACTTACAGGGTTACTTCCCGTGAACACAGAATCTTTAAATTTGGTACGAAGCAACGTCTTATAGCACAGATAAAGGAAAAATTACGAAAACTGTAAATTTTTTGTTACATCATGTAATAATAATATATACCTACAGGTTTGTACGGAACCCTCGGTGCGGGAGTCCGACTCGCACTTGGCCGGTATTTTCATACTACTTTGGTGGCAAACAAGCATACGGCCCGCCTGATGGTAAGCAGTCTCCGTAGCCCTTGTACGCCTGCAACTCCAGAGGAGTTTTTTTCAGGTTTTTGTGTTAAGGAAAAACAAACGCAGACAAATTTATACCAGTTTAGATGACTTACATGTACGAGTAATAGTCTAAGATTCTTTATAAGGAATATCTATTCGTATCTGTTATTTATTTGCGATAAGAAATAAATGATAGATAATATTCACATTCACACATTGCAAATAGGTTGCATAGTAAAACTGCGTACGGACGGTTTTTTTTAATTTGTTATTTAATCGTATGATATATCAAATGAAAGTTTATTTTATATATAATACACATATAAGCTTTGATTTGATATTTATTTATTTATTTATTTAAACTTTATTGCACAATACATGAAGAGTACAAATGGCGGACTTAATGCCAGAAGGCATTCTCTACCAGTCAACCATGAGCCAAACCGAAAGATCCTAATTGGTGCAGGGTCAGAATACAGAGTAAAATGACAAAAAAAAAATCACAATATTACCTATATAAAATTATACGTACATAAATAATATGATACATAAATATAAATACATACATATATAAATATATACCCATTGTGAAACATCATGAGGACGACCTTTGAACCTTGTCAAACAGATGCTTGCGCAACATGCGCTTGAAGGAGAATTTGTTCTGGGCTTGTCTCATAGAGAGAGGAAGATCATTCCACAGCCGGATTGCCTGAATGTTGAAGGAATTCGACATGAAACCTGTACGATGTCGAGGGACAATAAGTTGAAGGCTACGGGAGGTTCGGAGATCGATGCCGGGGCGCGGAGTAACAAATTTGAATTTGGAACGAAGGTAATCAGGGGCTGAAGGATTAAATAAAATTGTAAACAAAGTGCAGAGAATACGCAAGGATCGACGTTCACGAATAGGGAGCCAGTTAAGTTTTTTGCGATAAGCAGATGATATATATATATATATCATACGATGAAATAACAAATAAAAAAGTAAAAAAATATATAGTCATTACTAATTACTTAATACTTTCTTACAGCCTATTCGCTGTGTGTATGACGTGGGTGTCCGCCGGGCAGCTACGGGAGAGTTAACTTAACAGTAGACATGTCAAATAGTAATCAAAGTTTTATTTTGTTATCTAAGAATTAGAATCTGTCAATCAAAAATGACAGTGGTAAGTGGACACAACATTGTTAGCTTTATTTTAGAGCGCACTATTCGCCAACAAACTGTCCACAGTTTGGCGAAAAAATATGTATACCTACCACTTAAGTTTTCTCTTGGGAAAAAAAAATGCGGGAATTTCAAATATTCCATGGAGGATTCACTGAACCTTCGCGTCTATTTTTACAAGCTTTTATTTAACTTGCAATGTAACTATGTATGTATTTGCGAGTGCAAATCTTACAAGTTAAATTTGACCCACTTCCCGGTTTCCGATGAAGCTGATAATTTGCATACATATGTAAGTCGGGTGACAATGCAATATTATGTTACCATCGAGCTGATCCGATGTTGAAGTACGTGGTCATAGGAACTCTATGATAAAACAACGCAACCTTTTTGTGTTTGTGGTTTTTAGAATTGTCAGCGATAAAAGCTTGTACGAAAAATTAATTTTTATCAAAAACACATTTTAAATTAGCATACACATCTTTTGATAATTAGTTTGTCAGACTTTAAATTACAGCTTAGTGATGTGCATGAGTTCTTTACCGGTTTTGTTAATTAAAGGGAACGACACTAACACGTTTACTCACATCACTAACCTCAGGGTTCAAATTAAAGTCACGTCCGCCATTTTACTTATAATTTCAAATCCACCAACGATTGTATGAATAAGTAAAATGGTGGTTCAGGTTAAAACACTTTTTTAAATTAGTTCAGTTCGTTAGTAGAGGGAAGTAGCGTGTTTCGAGCGCATTTAATGTCTTCTTTTACTTAAATTAAATACATACTCGGATTTTAGAATGCTGAGTGTAATTTACAGATATACATAAAATATACACATGAGCTAAAGGTCGCTTACGCGCGTTTTATGGGCCATTTTATTGAAAGTTGTATGGTCAAGGAATTTATGTATGCATGTCTCTTTATAGCACATAAACAGGTTAACATAAAACAGATAAAACAAAACAAAAAGACGTTATGTACAAAGGCGAACGTATCCTTAAAAGGGATCTCTTCCAGCTAACCGCTAACACCGATATAATTTGTAATTTATTTTTCTAACATTTTTTCAATTTTAAATGATATTATTTTATATTTTTTTTTACTTCCAATTAAAAAAAAAGAGATGCGTATATATTTAGAACAATGAGACTGACTTTTAAGCGCGTACTATAGAAATATTCGGTAAATATTCGGTCGGTCGGGTCGGTATATTGACGACCGGTTTGGCCTAGTGGATAGTGACCCTGCCTACGAAGCTGATGGTCCCGGGTTCAAATCCTGGTAAGGGCATGTATTTGTGTGATGAGATATTTGTTCCTGAGTATTTAAGTATTTATAAGTATTTATATATTATATATATCGTTGTCTAAGTACCCTCAACACAAGCCTTATTGAGCTTACTGTGGGACTTGGTCAATTTGTGTAATAATGTCCTATAATATTTATTTATTTATTTATATTCGGTATTCGGCCGACTGTCGGCTACTTTTTCCCGAATGTCGAATATCTGTTGCACCTACCTAAAATGAAAATTACACATTAGAAATAACAGAAAACCACTATATTGAACACGTATTCCTGGAAAGTTGTTAAATACAAAATATCAGTTTTTTGAGCATTTGTTGATTATTAATAATTTAGTAAAATATTATGAATCTAATTTGATTGACTCTAATCACTGATTCTGAGCAACAAAAAAAATCTTAGTAAACATTGTGCGTTATTGGCGAACAGTTTTCATAATTAATGTGACTTAAAATGTTCGCATACTGTACCGAATATTCGGCGCTTCGGCCGGGAGAGAGGCCGAATATTGGGTATTCGGCCAAAACCACTAATCAGGGCACACTTCGATTTAGTTATGATTTATCGATTAATTCTTGTTTTTTTACTTGAAACGGTAAAACCCGTTTTGCCGCATACGACCTTATAGGATAAGCTAGCGCAAAGGCATATTCACTACGCGCGAAGTATCGGGATGAGCGCGGGTTTCGGCAAGCAAGCAAGTACCGCATTTTTAGATTTCATTGTTTAACGACGCGTCACCTTAAGCGACTAAAGTTAAATAAAATTCCTTTTGCATTTCCTTAATTTTAGATACTCTTCCTAATCCTGATCTGGAAAAATGCCGAGATCTAAGAGTTTGTGGCTGAGCCCAATATCATCGGCGTAACTAAATCCCACAGACTTCGCTGGCTCGGTCACCTACTCAGAATGGGGGAGGATCGCGTAGTCAAGGAAGCGTACTTGGGGCGACCAACCGGCCGTCGACCCATGGGGCGCCCCAGGTACCGCTGGTGTGATGTCGTGGAGGCGGACCTGCGTCGGCTGTATGCCAATTTATGGCAGGAAACCGCGCTGGATCGGGACAGGTGGCGTTTTCTCGTTTCGGAGGCCAAGATTCTTTTTGGATCGCTGAGCCAAAGCAGTTAGTTAGTTCTAATCCTGAATACAAATACAAGTAGACGGAGGTACAATCGATCTAGACATATAGGTTTTTTAACAAAATTATACTCCGAAGTATTTAGGTTTTAGGGCATCTTAATGGAATGAAAAGATGTATTACTTTGATACGAATACTCGTCTAGACGGTTTCTTAATATAGTTCGATCGATTATTTTACATTTGTTTGATCCCTATTCTTGGGAAAATTGAAGAAAAACAATTAATTTTCTTTATACTTTACAAACGAATTTGTTTTTATTTACGGGCATTTTTGCAAATGAAAATGTTTATTTGGGGGTAGTAGATGAATATATGCATCTGTGTCAGGAAACCCCGCTCTTCCGTTTGAGGTTTACAATAAAATAAAATAAAAATAAAATAAAATATAATATTTGATTAAATGTTACTATCTTCAGCCCGCAAGCGTGGTTTGCGTGGTATGATGATCATTGCTAAAAACTATCCTAACTAACTAACTATAACTAACTATTGTGGCGCAGTGATCCAAAGAGGGTCTTGGCCTCCAAAACGAGAGAACGCCACCTGTCCCGATCCTGTGCCACTTCCTGCCAGTTATAGTTAAAAACTATCCTGTTAAATGAAATTAATTTGAATAAAATAAAATTAATAAAAATAAATCTAAATTAAAATATATCTAAATAAGACCCCCGCGGCATTGTGTCAAAGATGCTGGCAGCATTCCCTCGCTGAATGGCAATACTTATGCGCTTCGAGAGAAAGCTGCCAGCTCTCTGGTCACCAGTAGTATCAATCAGCTTTTTGCTTAGTTCCTTAAATAGAACGTGTGCGCTTGGACCCCACGGCTCCAGGGTTGCGACACCAAATGCTACAAAGTGGAAGCTGGCTGGAAGTTTGAAAAGAGAATCTATAATTTCTTAAAACAAGTGCGAGTCGTACTCGCCCACCGAGAGTTCCGTACTTTTTAGTATTTGTTGTTATAGCGGCAACAGAAATACATCATCTGTGAAAATTTCAACTGTCTAGCTATCACGGTTCATGAGATACAGCCTGGTGATAAACGGACGGACGGACGGACGGGCGCACGGACAGCGGAGTCTTAGTAATAGGGTCCTGTTTTACCCAAAGGTACGGAACCCTAAAAAACCGGGCAAGTGCGAGTCGGACTCGCGCACGAAGGGTTCCTTACCATTATTTATAAAAACGGCAAAAAAAAATATGTTTGTTGTATGGGAGCCCCTTAAATATTTATTTTATTAAGTTTTTAGTATTTCTTGTTATAGCGGCAACAGAAATACATAATCTGTCATATCATTGTTCACGAGATACAGCCTGGTGACAGACGGACGGACGGACAGCGAAGTCTCAGTAATAATAAACTTTTAGTCACTAATCACAACTTTTTTCAATGGCGGGAACTTGTGTATTGCGTTTTTGTAAGTTTTTTCTTTTCTTATTTTTAGAAAAAGAAAACCAAAGGCATGAGAAATGTTGTTTATCCCATTATCATAAGATACATTAATAAACTATCTAATACGATACAATTTTTTTTATGTTAGTCAGCAAACGAGCAGACGAGCCGCCTGATGGGAAGCGGTCATCGTCGCCCACGGACATAAGCAACACCATAGGAGCCACTTAAGCGTTGCCCTTAAGAACCCTACCCGCTTCTTGAAGAATCCCATGTCGTAGCGCAAAGGAAATACCTCAGGAGGCAACTCATTCCACATTCCGCACGTAGGAAGAAACGAGCGAGATGCCCGCTTATTCTTGGTGTGCCATGTATCTAAGAAGTGAGGATGAGCTTTGCTCCTTTGGCGGGAGGTGCGGTGATAAAAAAACGTGACAATGGCACCAAATCAAAAAGTTCTTCGGAGCATTCCCCTTTGTACAGACGGTAGAACATGCAAAGAGAGCCAACGTCTCTCCGAAGACTAAGAGATTGGGTTATTTATTTTGATAGGATAGGTTGATGAAAAAAAAGGCACAAGAAACAACACCCCTGATGTACCTTGGACATGTCCCGTTGTACCTTGGATATGATAAGTTTAATTACTAAAGTTATAATATAACTATAGAAATAGTATTAATACAATGTATAGTACGATGAACTTTATCGACAAATCACCAAAGTTTTTCTCAACCATTTAAACAATGCTTTCTATTTAAGCTTTATTGAGTCAAACACGACTGCCCTTGGTTAATGTACCATTTCCAACAAACATTCGATAGCTTATGAAAATTATGAATTAGGGTATAAATTTCAAGCATGAATGTCACAAACAATTGTATACAATTACCCGAGAATTAATAATAATAATAAAATGACTACAAAAAAACTACTTCTTGCCAAATCGTGTAGTAAATGTGTGGAACTCTCTACCAGAAACTGTTGTTAGTGCACCGTCAGTGAACTCTTTCAAAAATAGACTAGATACACATTTTAGAACATTAAAAAGTGCTAAATAAACACACGTGCTGCGATATACACGCATCAGCTCCAAGAGCTGCTAGTGTATCAAATAAAATAATAAATAGAAAAATTTACCTTTTCCACATTATTTTTTCGGAAAAGATGTCTTTGACCTGAACGTTTTTTAAAGTTAAATAAAAGTACAGGATATCAACTAAAAGTTGGCATCAAAATGATAGCGCTAGTTAAAATATTTCACAAGTTACACGAGTCCAAATAAGACCTTTATAAAATAACCGTAAATATCGCCAACTGTCCGAGGTAAAACTAGGCCCAAGGTACAACCGTTTCCCCTAACCTTTAATCAACATATTCACATTTCACATGTTAATTAAAGGCCACGCTATAATTATTAATTAACTAACGGAAATAAAGCGGACATAAAATCTATTCGACATTCACGTATTGATTTGACATTTGTTCGACATTTGGCGCTGTTTCGCTATTACCCTAGAGAACGATTCGAACTTTCAAATTGATGTCAATTTGATTTTATTTTGTTTGGTATTTGCTCATGGCGTGGCTAGATTTGCTTCACTCTATGTAGATACATCAAGGTCAGTCCAGACGGGGACAAATTTCGGCCAATCTGATTAAATTCTCTGATCAGATCAGGTGGTGTGGACGCGAAAATGAAGTTAGCTCGCCATCTAACTTGATTCAATTTCGAGATTTTGACCGATGAAATGGAGATGCGGACGCAAGAATGCTAATTTATCAGAATCTATATTAGTAGATGAGCAAAAAAGACGAGAATTCCTTGTTCGTATGTGAGCGTAAAATACTAAGATGCATTTTCGGAGTTGTGATGGAGGATGAGAGATGGCGAACGCGTTATAACCACGAGCTATACCAATTTTACAATGAGCCTAACGTCATAAAGACCATAAAGATGGACGCCTGCGATGGGCAAGGCACGTGTTACGGATGGACGAGGCCAGAGTACCCAAACGCCATCTAGAGTGCCGACCGGAGAGCCGTAGAGGTAAGAGCAGGTCCAAGCTCAGTAGGTTGGACGACGTATACCAGGATATCGGGACCGTAGGAGTGACAAATTGGAAAAGGAAAGCCACGAATAGATTGGACTGGGAGATAACGCGCAGTCTACGTTTTTACGGCTCGTATCGTAAGATCAGGCAAATCGTAATGTTCCTGTATAATCGAATTTAAAGTGTCGTTGGACATACTAACATTAAACTAACTTTACGGTTTACACAGGCGAAATCGTTTAGTCTGTTAGGTCTCCTTTCTTAAGCACTATCAGTTCGAGCAGTGTTCACGACGGCCGTGCTACGCGTACTGCTGCGCGCCGCGTCGCATGCTGCGCGAGGGCTGAGAGAACCGGTTGGAGGAGGTCTTGCGCTGTTATTGTAGGCGGGCATAGTGGTGTGTTTGGGTTTGGGTCACTTAACACTTTTAGCTAAAACACGTGAGTGTCAATCGTAAAATTAGTTTAATGTTCCTGTATAATCACATTAAACCAGATGCCCGAAGGGAAAACTGTCTCAAGGAACGATACAAAGATTTTCACGTTTCACGATATGCTTGATCTTACGATCGGTCGCCGACATCAATAACAAATATAATTATAACAGATTTGTAAAGTTCGAATGCTGCCCTAGGATACAAGATACAAGAAATTTATTGGTAAAAGTCAATGTTTTACAGGTCGTTTTGAGTTAGGTACATATTCAACTAATACTAGTAGGTACACAGCATTTTTTGGATAAATGTCACTTATTATAAAATAAAAAATATGTTTAAAGCAGAACAAATACATAATCAGCATTCAATAGGTCGCATATGTCTTTCAAGTCGTCATGTTATTTATAAGGTAAAAAATTAAAAACGTGTTTATATATAAATTACCTACTTAGGGTTAGTACACGATTCAACAAATTCGTCGACGCTGTAGCATGCTAAGTCAGTTAACATTGCTTTAAGATTTTGGTCAAACTTTTTATTCGTTAGTGCTAGTTTTATTTCCTCAGGTAGCAAGTTATACAATTTTACGCCTAAGATCCCAAGTGACTTTCGGGCCCTTGCGAGCCTGCACCGCGGGACGATTAACCGGTTAATTCTACGGGCCTGCGAATGGGTAGCGTATTGATCCACGTTAGCTCTAACATACTTACATGCGCTTAATATGTAAACACTCGGAAGAGTGAGAATCTTATACTCTTTAAATAAACTTTTTGCGGGATGATCATATGACTTTAGGTGCTGACATTTCGTTTATTAAGTCTGGGTTTTATGGAGTAATAAAAGAGCCGACTATGAAACAAGGGGGTTATGGGTTTGCCATTGAATCCTTTTAGTACCATTGTTAGTTAATAAAAATAACATCTCAATATGTAGTCGTCATATTTCACAATGTTCAAGTTTTGGATGGCTAATTAACAAATAAACTAACTGCCAGATAAAACTTCCTGCAAAACTTAGCACTTTATCTACCAGTTAAGGTTATTTGAAGATTGTGATGCCAACGATGACTTTATTTGTCGGATAAGTGGCAAGTAGATTATTCAGGACTTTAATTGGACATTGTGAAACAGGCCCTGATTGTTCTATAATTTTATGAACAGCGCTATGAAGCCATAATGTGTCAACATTGTGTTAACCCGCATTTATTTTGCAATAAGATGTCAACTCAAAAAAACTGACGAAATAAATATATATCTGGATGCTGTGAAGCCATAATGTGTCAACATTGTGTTAACCCGCATTTATTTTGCAATAAGATGTCAACTCAAAAAAACTGACGAAATAAATATATATCTGGATGCTGTGAAGCCATAATGTGTCAACATTGTGTTAACCCGCATTTATTTTGCAATAAGATGTCAACTCGAAAAAACTGACGAAATAAATATATATCTGGATGCTGTGAAGCTATAATGTGTCAACCTTGTGTTAACCCGCATTTATTGTGCAATAAGATGTCAACTCAAAAAACTGACGCTTAAATTAAAGTTGACATTTTGTTGCGAAATAAATGTGCACATTTTTGCTAAATAGCATCCTATCCTCCTTCATCATTGCCTTGAAATTAAAAAAAAAAATTATTTCGTTTAAAAACTGCACTTAAAAGAACTTAGTGACCTTTTTAATAAAATGTATGATTTGCGAATGTCAGCTTTTGCGAATAACTGATGGGCCGATATCGCCCGGCGAACTGGTAATCAGTGGGCATCTTTACTGTGTTTATCGTGTTTAATTTCTATGTACAATAAAGTAGGTATATACATACATACATACAAATACAGCTAAAATCATAACAAGAACATTCCTCAACATTGTACTTGTATTGTTACAACCACTTAACAATAGTTAAATGCAAATCGCTCGTTTTATTGCTTTAATATTGTTGTTTCCGTAACTTTCTAAACTTTGTATAATAAAGGTAAATTAATATTTTACGGTCATTTTATTGTTTAGGCACTAAAAGAGTACATTGTATTTATGTGACAAACTGATAATTCGTTATTCCTCGGAGTCTTCAATTTCTGCATACCAAACATGCCCAAACGTGACCTGATGCCAAAAGAAGGAAATAATGTTATATGAGTTTCACAAAAAAAATAACCGACCAAATGCGAGTCGGACTCGCACAGGAAGGGTTCCGTACCAATATCTATAAAAACGGTCACCCATCCAAGTACAGACCCCGCCCGACGTTGCTTAACTTCGGTGATTGGAAATAAATATTTATTTTATTCTGTTTTTAGTATTTGTTGTTACAGCGGCAACAGAAATACATAATCTGTAGAAATTTCAACTGGCTAACTACCACGGTTCATGAGATACAGCCTGGTGACAGACGGACGGACGGACAGCGGAGTCTCAGTAATAGGGTCCCGTTTGACCTTTTGGGTACGGAATCCTAAAAAAAAAAATATTTTCCACAGACACGGTATCTGTATGTATGTATATAAAATGTAAAACTCAAAAAGAATTTGAACTTTTTTTTCGTAAAACCTATTTTTGCAGTGTTACTTGTCACTTTGTGACATCTATCAATAAGGGTAGTTGGACTAGGTCCAGTGGCAACATTGCCATCAAAAAGGCATTTTGCACTTAGATTTTTTTTTGTGGCTTTAACTCTGAAATTAGGCGAATTCCAAAAAAGTTAATAGGACATTTTAGTTTTTAAATATGATCAGGAATATACGTGAGAGTCAGAATCGCGGGTGTACCTAAATAAAATCAAATGAAAAGCATACCATTGTACCTTAGCGTTAAAAAAGGCTAGGCGCTAATTCAAAGAAATCTTCCTAAGAAAAATCATTTTTAAGACATGATTTACTGAGTTATTTGAACTTAACAGATTAAACATTAAAGGTACTAAATCCTGGCGTAATAAAAATAATTGTACCTTAGCGTTTTTTCTTCAAAATGAAATCGATAATTTGAAAAATTATAACGCCTGCAAAATTGTAATAGCAAGCAAAATATAAAATGAGTAAAACTTGGAAACCAAAAATAAAATGACTCGTATTATAATTGAATATGAAGGTACAAAAAAGGTACAAAAATTTGGCTTTTTTAGAATTTATCAATAACCACGGGAACATAGCGTAATAAAGTACACCCGCCATTCTGACTGTCAGGATGGTGGGTGACCTGTTTTTTGGTGATAACTTTAAGTACCGTGAGGTACAATTTTTTTTAAAGGAGGTACTAAATAGTACAAATTAGGTACAAAAATATGGTATGGTTTTCATTTAATTTTATTTAGGTACACCCGCCATTCTGACTCTCACTACTGTTAAAATCTTTCTTAATGCACACGGGCACCGTGTACCTACACTATTGGAATGATATTCCAGAAACCATCTTAAGAGGCTGTCAATACCTAAAGCGCGCACACTGTCTATTTGTATCGGAGTAAATGAGATAGCACTGTCGCATGTTACTGGGCCTGGGCAAGGGAATAATAAGAAAAATATTTAAATAAAAAAAAGTGGATTATTAGTGTAATATTTTACTCAATAGCGGTTTAGATATAAATGTTTTGAAATTGTGATTTTAATTGCAGACCCATAAGTCAAAACAATAAAGACATAAAACCGTTTAATTGTGATTTTAAGACCAATCTTTGCAATTATTTTCTATCGAGCCGATTTCGTTCAATCATGTATCGAGTACAACCACGGTCTTTGAAATATAATTAATATGAACATATATTTTTCTTACTTGACTAAAACAAATAGTCTTTCTTAAAAAACTGTTTAAGTAACATCAATTTCAAGGACATTGGGTGTTGACAGCCTCTTAATTCGCGTAGGGAAGGAAGAGTGACTGCTATAGTTTAGAATGCACTGCGATTAATTTCTTGCGGTTTCAATCTTGCAAGTGCGTCCGCTTATGTATCCTAAGTAAAAAGAGTTTAGTCAGTTGAAAAAGTCTCAGTAAGTTGTATGTAAGTGAAAGTGTTTATGTGAAGGTATTTGAGTATCTATGTATGAATATGTGCGTGTAGTACAGTCATTATATCCAAAAACCGACCCTACCCGTGAATAATCAGTTCTTGGTTTTTTTTTCGTAAGTCCCTCGGGGGGGTCATTGGGAGTGTAAATTCAAAAAGTAGACTGAATCAGGCTCATGTGTATATTCGAAAAATGTTTTTTTTTTTTCTACAGTAAAACCGTAAGTACAAAAATTGTAGGATATTTGAGTCTCTACAAGTTTGATCCTCACAATTTTTCTTCTAGGATCGATATTTTGGAAGTTTGATTTCCAAAATATCAATTTTGGGGGAAAAAAGGTGGGAACCAAAATTGTTCAAAATATGATTCTCTACCACTTTGCTTCTCTTCATTTATGCCGTAAAACGTGGAACATAGGAGATAACGATAATATTTTAAATTTGTCGCATTTTTCACGTTTAAATTTCAAAATATGGATCCTAGAAGAAAAATTTTAAGACCGAACTTGTAGAGAATCAAATTTCCTACGATTTTTGTTCTCACGGTTTAACTGTAAAATCAAAAATGACCGAGTTATTCAAGAAAAACCGTTTTTCGAATATACACAGGTGCCTGATTTTGTCTACTTTTTGAATTTACACTCCCAGTAACCCCCCCGAGGGACCTACGAAAAAAAAAACCAAGAACTGATTATTCACGGGTAGGGTCGGTTTTTGGATATAATGACTGTACTAGTGTGAATAACTACAGAATGGAAATGTGAGACAAAACAGCAGAAAATAAAAATTGGCGTTCAAGTTATTGGTATCAGACGCAATATAATATTGACATCTACAGTCATTTCAAAATATCCTATGACTCATCATGACTCCAAAATAAAATAAAATCAAATTTCTAGAGCTTGAAAACCACTTCTAGTATTACGAAAGCATACAGTTGTCAAGTTCTGGCCATTACTCAGTACCACGCTGAGTTGAGAACATTTCGCGGCACTTTGCTTTGTACGAGTATCTTTACTGTTACTTCCTTTTATCGTTGTTTATTTTTATTGCAGTACTTTTTTTCGGCTTAGACATAGAGATAAGTAAGAGTGCTTGTAGATTGTTAACCAAGGGATGAAATGATGCTTTTCAGCCGAGTTACACTGTGATTTTCATTTCAAATACGAGGAAAGTTAAATGCATGTTGTTTTTAAACCCATTTAGCGCTAATAACGACACGTAGTAGTTTTGCCTCTACGAAGCAGTTCCTCTACATACCGGGAAACCTATGTTATTGGCTAGGACGTAGCGCTACGACTGTAGCTTAGCGGTGAATGTGCTAAGTATAATTTTTTACCCAACAAAAACATAAATGTGTAATGGGAGCCAAGTTCAATATTAAGAATATGTGTCGTTGTTGACTCGCCGACAAAATAATTGAGATCTATATGGGTGCCAAGTTCTGTGCTGTGCAGAGAGCATTTCTTGAGGGTTTTTTTATTTTAGGTAAAATTATCGTTATTTATGGCATTATGGGTACTTTTGAGCCAGGTACGATGCAGGGTGGAGGCGCATATTAATATTGATGTTTGTTCGATTACACTATAGTTTTGATAATTTAAATTTAAGTTTGTTGAATCGGTAAATTTTTGGAATTAAATAGCAAAATGGAAATTGGATAGCAAACCCATTTAAAACCAAATTTTTATTGCTTATCGTAGAAAAATGAAAAAAATTGTACTTGGAAAGTAAAATGCTCTACTGCAGACACGTATCAGTATCTGCACACTTTTTAGAATAATAATGACCCTCTCAGAGTATGCGAAATAAAAACTTCTTACTTGCCTATCTTTACTCATTAAAGTACCTTATAATAATATATGTTGTATAAAAAAAAAACAAAAAAAATAATAATAAAAAAACACAAACAGATACAAAAGTAAAAATTTAAATTATTTAGAGGTGTAAAATATCTTTAAATGTTAGAACTAAATGATTTTTATCAAATTATCCTTAGAGATGTATAGAGTCTCTAAGATTATATTGTCCTCAAGAAAACCGCCCGTTTTTCTGAATATTTTTGACCCATATCAGTTTAGTTAACGTGTGAACAATACAGTTATCACAAAACACAGTGGACATGAATATTAATCTCATACCAAAAGAGCGTATCTCGTATAAATATCCCATTGACTTACGCTCTTTTTGTTCTAAAATACTATTGCGTGCCGGCTGTTCATTTGATTATACTTTTATACCAGAAATGAATGAATTGTTTATAACATGAAACTTGTTCTGTTGCTTGTTAAAATATATTGTCGTTGTGGTTATTTTAATAATGCTTGATTACATCGAGTAAGTAGGTTTTTTTTGGTTAGCCAAATATCATGGGTGTCACAAAGGCGCAAAGGCTGCGGTGGCTCGGTCATCGGAGCTGATCGGGCGGTGGAAAGAGCGTTTGAGGGAAAACCGACAGCACGCCGCCCGGCCGGCCGACCTACGATGGGCGATTGTGCTGGACACGGATCTGCGCGAGCTCCAGGTTGAAGACTGGCGAGAGGCTGCACAAGACCGGGATCAGTGGCGAGCAGTCGTGTTGGAGGCCAAGACACACTTTGGGTCGCTGCGTCAGAGAAGCAAGTAAGTAAGGTTTTTGAACTTAAACTTCTCTAGCGGCATTGTGCACTTTTTGTGATGGGGAAAAATGTTCAACTCGCGACAGGTCACGTGACCGACAGGTTCGACAGATTGAAAATTCGTAAGACGGACTCGTGACCTGATTGAAAAACTGTTACAATTAAATAATTGTAATAGTTCTGAAGTGTGAGATTTTTGATGTAATATAAATTGTTGTGTTTGTGTACGATAGCGCAATAAATGAATATTGTAATTTACCACATAAATGATAGAACTTTTATACTAATAATTAAAGCAATTCATGCAAAATTATTCCCTAACCATTCCAAAATATCAAAAATGCACAACGTTCATATTCAAGTTTTGACTTCTGGCGGCACTCCCGGAGTGCAACCCGTTGTTTTTTTTCTTACCATCGAAATACAGGCCAGCCTTCTGGTCATCCTACTGGAGAATAATAAATATTTAAGGACATTATTACATAATTAGACTAAGTCCCACAGTAAGCTCAATAAGGTTTGTGTTGTGGGTACTTAGAAAACGATATTTATAACATATAAATATTTATAAATACTTAAATAGATAGCAAACACCCATGACTCAGGAACAAATATCCATGCTCATCATACGAATAAATGCCCTTACCAGGATTTGAACCCTGGACCATCGGCTTCATAAGCAGAATCACTACCCACTAGACCAGACAGGTCGTCAATATTTAATGCTTACACCTACATATATTCACATTAAAAATTAACAAAATACATTAAAAGAGGAAGCGCAAATGGTTCAATTTTATATGTTTCCGAACAAGGAAAACACATTACGTACATGAAATAATAACCACACTGATTTCCCGCGGGGCGAACGACAAAGGTGTTTGCTCGTAGGTATTTACTCCACAACAGTAACTGCGGCTTTTAGATCTGGAATAGTGGGTAAATGAGGTTTTATTCAGCTAATGTGATATAATTTATAAAATAAAGTCCATATAAATAAACACTGGCAAAGACAAAGGATAGCAGCGTATGTGACAGCTGTGACTTTTAGATCAGGAACAGCCGTGGATAATAGTAGTTTATGTGACTGCTACGTAATGAAAGCCAGGAGTGAGGGTTTATGACACGAGTAGAAAGCGATGACACAATGCAGCTATGGAGAGGGCTATGCTCGGAGTTTCTCTACGCGATCGAATCAGAAATGAGGAGATCCGTAGACGAACTAAAGTCACCGACATAGCCCACCGGATAAGCAAGCTGAAGTGGCAATGGGTAGGCCACATTGCACGCAGAGAAGATGGCTGATGGGGTCGAAAAGTGCTCGAGTGGAGACCACGGACTAGCAAGCGCAGCGTAGGACGACCACCCACAAGATGGACAGACGACCTTATTAATGATGATGGATGTGGGTCACTTCCAACTGGTACATGTGGAGGTCCAAGGGGGAGGCCTATGTTCAGCAGTGGACGTCTTATGGCTGAGATGATGATGACGTAGTTTTGCGAATCCTCTTATTTGGAATGAACTGCAACATTGTTATAGTACATTGTGCAACGAGGGGAGTAAATGAAATTTTGCAAACGAGGTTAAAGACTCTAGTGTGCAATATTCTTACAGCGAAGGAAAAACTAAATTTTAAGCGAAATTATTATTAATACGGTCACATTTCATACATTTATCCGCCATATTGTCATTTTTTGACAGGTATCGGAGAAAGAGGATCCTTTGTATATGACATTTATATCGTTTATGTTTCTTCTTTTTCTGGTGTCATATCCTCTACGGATGTCGGCTACCACAGTCCGAAACTCATCTCTATTCGCAGTTTTTCTGCCTACCGTGGCAGCGTCCGTCCCCTTTCAACTCCTAAGGTTATCCATAATATCCAGCCATGTTTTATTTTCCCTCTGGCCCTTTTTCCTTCCATTGTTTGTGATGTTTATAAGTTTTTTTTATCCTCTCTTATTATGATTCGTCAAGTCAAAGTAGATCCCCAAACCACAAACAAAAATTAATCACAGAAATGGAGTGGAACACAATGGAACTTCGAATAGCCAAGACTTGTTAAATTTTAATTGGGATAACTTTGGAGCTTAGCGTGCAATTTGTTCTTTCAGAAGTCCGCAATCGAATTTAATTGAAATTATTTCGGCTTTGTTGAATTATACTTTCTTTATTATACAATTGTACAGTGACTTTTGACAAACTTTTGAGAATTTGAATTAATTTATAACACTTTTCTTAACCACGATTTCAATGCAATAATAATTATTTGTATAAAATTAGTGCTTCTGGGCATTTTCCGCAAATCGACAACCATTGTGCCTATTTTGCGTGAATCGAAGTACCACCCTACCACCATCCCAGCTCTTCCACGAAGCTTAGCAATGTTTTCAGGTTCCCTAGGTATTTGCTCCTGTATACTTCTACCTGTTTGCAGTCTAGGAGAATGTGTTTTGTTGTTTCCTCTTCTTCCATGCACGCTCTGCACATGGGGCTGTCTGGTGTATCCATATTGTGTACGTGTTTGTTTGGTGTGTTATGTCTTGTATTTAATCCTACTGTTTTTCGTAGTTGGTGTCTAGGTGTTTTCAGTAGTATTTTTGTGAGCTTGTAGTTCTGAATTTGTATACAAGAAAACTTTAATAATTTAACTAAAAAAAGTCTATCATTGATCGAGCGTTAGTGAAGGTCTTCGTTTCAGCTTGGACAAAAATGCTTTCATATATATGCATGTTCTCGTCTACAGGTCGCATTTCTCAACCAATTCTCGTAAAAATGTGTGAGCAGATTTAAAAATACAATATCATTTTTATGTCGATTGAGTTTTCGAAAAATATTCAATATGGCGGAGCCATGAGGGTTTGCGAGGTCTATCTATAGCTCACAAAGCCACTAATTTTTAATGTGGCAACCCTATAGTACTTTAGAATCCTTTAGAACAACATGCTTCAGAAATTAAGCGGGACGTCTTGGGGAGCAAGTGCCGATGTTTTGAGGACCTCTGCTCTGTCTTTGGTCTAGTCCACCGCCGAATACTGATGCACTCCAGCATGGTTAGGCAGTGCTCACACCACCAGAGTTGATGTGGAATTGAATAGGACCATGCGACTCATCTCCGGCATGCTACTGTCAACCCCCACCCACTGGCTGCCAGTACTTTCTCGCATCGCTCCGCCAGACTTGAGAAGAAAAGAAGCCCTGTTGTGAGAAGTAGCAAAGAACCAGAGGAACCCAGCCCTTCCAATTCACGCAGAGTTTCTGGAACCAGCTAACTGCTGATGACCATGATGATGATGATGGTGATAAGATCTAGGAATGCTTTCTACCTGAATGACCTTTGAAGATACTGATCTTCAAAGATCTTCTCGACAGTTGCTTCAACCTGGAGCGTGGTCACTGTCGTGAAACTCATTGATGGCGGGAAATTTGGGTTCTGGGATCATTTCAGGTACCATAATTAAAGGGCCTGACCTCCCAAGATGGCACTGGTGTAACCTGAACAGACTTCGCACTGGCCATGGCCGCTGTGCTCATTACAAACATCGGTGTGGATGGGTAGTGGCTTTCAATTGTAGAGAGGCTGCCCAAACAATCCAGCACATTATCGAGGATTGTCCCATAACACGCTATGCCAATGGACCTCCTGAAGACCTGATCACCCTTAGCGTCGAGGCCATCAAGCGGCTGACAGCCGTTAATCTATATTTATAGCTGTCTGTATTCTGTTTAAAAAAATTATGTCATATGATTAAATAAGTAGTACTGTATAGTAGAGGTACTTACCCAATCTTTTTTTTATAGTTGGTTATCAAATATCCAAAGATAAAGTAAATCTAGTTACTGGTTTTTGACCCTACCTTGATCACGTTATGTTCTTTACGCATATCTGTGTGGGTACTGTAAAGAGTGACGCCTAATTGGGGTGGAAGATGAACATGTCGTTGTTAGTTCTCTGACTTTATATTTTTTTATATCATTCAGCTAGATTACAAAATTAAAAGAAGAAGAATAGAAGAAACATTGGCCACCACATCTATAGCAGATGATTGTTGCAGGGTCGGGTAAAATCAGGTGTTGCGGGGAGGTTGATTGCAACGTCTGCGATGTCCAATACCAGAGCGGCATCTTCTGCCACAGCAATCACAAACATGACAAGAGTCCAAGGGAGGAGGTCTAGCAGCGCGGAGTCTTTTCTGCCTAAGGTTCTCTAACCAGTCCTTGTCATGCTTGTCTACGCCCGCTTTGAGATCTCGACGCCACTCTGGCCTCATTTCAGCCTGAGATTCCCAATTGTGAGGATGAATATCGAAGCAGATCAAAATTAACTACCCTTAATAACTGCCATCCCCCGAATGCCCGCCTGCAGATCTTTATTCCTCTAGCAGGGCGACAGTTCTGAATTCAAATATATAATTGTTGCCAGATATCTACCAAAAGTCTGTGAAGCTTTCAAACCTTCTCAGTACCTATTTGATGGTTTTTCAAATCGTCTTAACTCTTTGAGGATTTAACAACTGGAGACGCCTTTAAGAGCTTACCCCTCTGTCGAAAAGCTCGGCCAATGGTCATATGTACTGTATAGACTCACGTTTATCTGCCATACATTTGACGTGTCCCTCCCCCGCAAAAATCGGCAGACTGTTTTATACAGAAAATTACAGTCAAGGCGTCTCCAGTTTTTAAATCCTCCGAGTTTTAACTACTAAATATATTGATTTGAATAATTGAAGCGCCTGTAAATAATTATACGTTAGATTAATTAGTCCATTTTCCATATTAAATAAAAAATGCTGGTCGAAAATAGTAATAGTAACGAATCGTAGATATTAAAATATTAACTTAATGTGGCAGTTTCATGAGTAATACACAGACGAAGTCAAGTCTATTTTTTTTTACAAGCTTTAATTTATCTTAGAATCTAAAATTAATCCACTTCCCGATTTCCGATTGCTCTTAAATTTTGCATACATATATTATGTAAATCGGATGACAGTGTTATGATGACATGGAGCTGATCTGATGCTGGAGACAGGAGGTGGCCATGGGAACTCTGTGATAAAACAACGCAAAAGGTTGTTAGAATTGTCTCGATGAGTATTAATTAGTTGCCTGTGGAAATAAAAGTACATTCAGCGATAAAAGCTTGTGTCAAAAAAGAAAATTTTGCCCAAAACTTATATACATACTAAGACAATTAAAACTTACATATAGACATTGAAATGATATCTAAAGGATCTCATTTTGATATTAATGTTTTCATTCTACCAAAATATACGCTCGAATTGGCCTCGGAGTCCCAATAAGGCCTAGTTTTCTCCTCTGGATAGAACGGTCAAATAGCAGTCGCTTTCGTAAAAACTAGTGCTTGTACCTATTCACAGGATTGGCATAGGTACATACCCCAGTGGTGGTAGCACTGTCGCATATCTGAGTATCCGGATCCCTTTTTTTCGCATAATTATCGAAAGTCATAATCAGGGGTCGGACAAAAAGTGCGGATGACGTAAAAATGACGTAATCTTGCACACAGGATGATGTTTGAGTTTGTATTTAAACTTCCGTGTGACATGTAGTAACAAAGTAGTATTAATGAAGTAACAAAATAAACGTAAATAAATCCATGGAATTAATAATACAGGTGGTAGGGTGATGTAGTGAATAAAATAAATTTCACGAAACTTGTTACCATAAGGTATAATTATTTGAAGTTAGTTAGAACAAGTCTGTGGGATCCTCAGATAAATATATAGGTTTAATAGTCAAAAGTGGGAACAGTAGGTAAGATTAGCAGTATACGTGTTTGTTACGTACCTCCAAAAACGGAAAATTTGCCACAATATTCGAGTAAAGATGACATGACATTTTAGAGCGTTTTCTTATACATTAGTAAATATAAATTTTAGCTAAATATAATCGTGATGATACAATAGCTAAACAGTAACGAAGTCAATTTATTGTTCATCTGATTGACAATGTGTCAGTCAAAAACGTACTTACTCATTTCAAGTGGCGATATCGTTTAATAAAGAGGTTGATAAATGATAAGTGATAATTGTTTATGAAAATCAAAAATACTATGTATTTGAAATCATCCTATAAGTGGTTTGACGTCATGCGCACTTTTTGTCCGACCCCTGGTCATAATGTAATTATAGTCATATTATCATTAGTCATAACTCTGAAACCGTTAACTTTTCAGGAATTACCTTAGGTTATCCTATAGATAGGTTAGGTTAAGTTAGGTTTGTTTTATGGCAATCCTGAAAAGTTACGCGTTTCTGAGCAAAACCAAACTATGGCTAACGAAACTACGGACAAACAATACATTATGACTTAAAACTTTATGGGAAACAAAAGAGACCCATTTTTATCACTTATCACTATCCCTGTCACTTTTCCACTTACATACTGGTTAACACGTTAAAGGCATAGAGACAAGTGATAAAAATCCAACCGTGCTTTTGTTTGATGTGAACGACATTTTGTCCTATTTTATTTTATGAGTTTTATATACTGTTATTTTTGTAATGTTTAATTAATCGGTGTATTGGCTTTGACTTTGACGACCGGTCTGACCTTTCCTATGAAGCCGATGGTCCTGGGTTCGAATCCCGGTAATGGCATTTATTCGTCTGATGAGCACAGATATTTGTTCCTGAGTCATGGATGTTTTCTATGTATAAGTATTTGTCTGAGTACCCTCAACACAAGCCTTCTTGGCTTACCGTGGGACTTAGTCAATTTGTGTAAAATGTCCCTATAATATTTATTTATTTATTTACTTATTGGCTTGTCTGTAATGCCGTGTAAATATTTTGTTAGTAAATTCAATAAATAAATAATAATGCGATACAATCTGTTAAAATTGGTGATGAAAAAACTATCGTTATTTATATAGAGTTTTATGTCTGTTTGAGTATTAGCCTTAGCTTCCTTCTATTTTGGACATATCCTACCCAATTAGGCGGAGCCGTACTAAAAAGGGGTCCACCTAACTTCATACTTAAGCTCCGAGATATAAAATTGAAGTATATTGTTTCGGGCGGCCATTTTGGATAAAGTTGCTAGAAATGGCTAGCGGGCTAATAAAATACGGGGTTTGGGTCTAAATGTTCGCGGGATGCATAAAGTTTGCTAATTTTGGACCTTTACGTCCTAGATATGTAGTTGATATCGTATTTTCTTTTAGGGTTCCGTTAGTCAACTAGGGACCCTGCTTATAGTCTGTCTGGCCATCCGCAGGTGTGCTCCGTGATCGTTAATACTAGAAAGCTGATATTTATGCCTATACACATACACGAAAAGTGGGGGTGATATTATTTTTCCCTTCAACGCTTTAAAAAAAAACATTTATTTCGGACAACGTGTTTCCATATAACGTACAAATTATAACTAATTTACATTAAAACTTTTAAAATTTTCAAATAATGTTAAAATATGTTCAGTGTGGGGTATCGTTGGATAGGTCTTTTAAACGAATAATAGCTGTCAGAAACCATTTTTCGATAAACATAGTATTTTCCGAAAAAGTGGCTAGTTAAGTGTTAGATAAAAGAGATTATAAATCTGTTCAATGAGGTATCATTTAATCATCTCATTTAACAGGGTGCTTTACGTAGCAAATTTGTTTATCAATTTTCTCCAAAAAAGTATCATAAAACCTAACCTATAATGTTTCATAGTTAAATATTGTTAGCACCTGATATACACTGTTGTGGGTAGAACTATAAAATAAAATCAGTTGTCATCCAACCGTCGTTTTCATACACAACATGGTGACAGCGGTGGGATGACAACTGATTTTATTTTATAGTTCTACCCACAACAGTGTATATCAGGTGCTAACAATATTTAACTATGAAACCAACCACACACCGTACACCGTATTTTTTTATTTCCGTTAATTACAAGGGTGCTTAAATGAAGTAACTTTCTCAAAGACACTGGTATTCTAATTACCTCCATTTCGGAGATAATCAATAATTTATTTTTATCTTATAAGGCCCTTACGAGCGTATACACTTGCCTTGGGCATGTTTACATATTGATTACGGTTTAGTACGAGTGTGTACATTTGGTACAAAACGTAAATACTATATCGGACGATTGATGTTCGAAATTACGTTGATATGTCACAGTTTTCAATTGTTTGGCTGAATTAAATGTAATGCCCGTGTTACAACAACGCTATATGCAACATTTATTTACGTTTTATAAAAAAAAACATGAACTATGCCATTTAGTTTCCTTAAACGTACTTACCCATACCCCGGAGTTAACGGAATTCAATAAAAACATGGTGTATACGGGTAATTTTGAGGTCGTGATCGCGAATATCAAAAATGTATTGAGATGGTCATACTAAACAAGATTTCCCATGGGACCGATATGACGTTTCGTCTACGTCATACCCTCAAGGTATCCATTAGATTTATTTTCGCGATTATGTGGCTAGTTTACATGGGAAACCTTGTTCAGTATGATCATCTCAATACATTTTTTACATTCAGGATCACGACTTTAAAATCACCCAATATAACTTGTAGTGTAGACGGGCACTTCCAGCAGCTTTATCTCCCCCTCTAGTTAAACTCGCCCCGTTTTTATGCCACTTTTTGCCGTAACTCTAAAAGGGTTGCACTTACCCCGGTACACAAGCTTTACGGGCTTCTAACCGACATGCGGTCAAGTCATTTTGTACACAGGCTTTACGGGCCTCGGCGGCCTCTAGCCGACATGCGGTTAAGGCATGTCGTTATGGCCAAATAGCGGATTATACCGTAAATTAATAGTTTTAAGAGTATTATAGCTATGAGATAAAACTACAGTAATAGACTTTAGACTTTAGTACTTTAGAATTAGAGTAGGTACTTGAGAGGGAATAATAGCTTTGCGATCCTAACGAAATAACGGTACTTTTTTAGGGTTCCGTACCAAAAGGGTCAAACGGGCTCCTATTACTGAGACTTCGCTGTCCTTCCGTCCGTTTGTCACCAGGCTGTATCTCATGAACCGTGATCGCTGCTAACAGTTGAAATTTTCATAGATGATGTATTTCTGTTGCGGCTGTAACAACAAATACTAAAAACAAATAACAAATACAAATACTAAAAACAGAATAAAATAAATATTTAAGGGGGCTCCCATACAACAAACATATTTTTTTTGCCATTTTTATAAATAATGGTACGGAACCCTACGTGCGCGAGTCCGACTCGCACTTGCCCGGTTTTTCTATGAAACGATTTCGGGAGAAAACGGTTTCTACTAAATCTCAACAAATCACTTTGATTTTGATGTTGATCGCTTTAGCATAATATATTCTATGTTTATAGGTTGCGCTTTAAGAAATAATTGCAAATTTGAGAAAAAAACCTTTAAATCAAGTTTTTTATCGTGTCAAACAAAATAAAAACATAAAGAATCGAAAATGTTTAGAAGTGGAAATACATTTTTCCTTCCCTTCCCTTTATACTTCCCTCTTAATATGACAAAATTTTAATGAAAAAACCGGCCAAGAGCATGTCGGGCCATGCTCAGAGTATACATTAAAAGTTCCGTAGTTACTCCTCCGTCACAATAAGCTAAACTGGAGCTTAAAGTATAGTAGATTGAACAACCAAGGGATGAACTGTGGATGTACGTCTTTTTACTATGAAGGGGAAACTTTTTGCGATAACTCAAAAACAATAAACTGATCATATCCGCTATAGTTTTCGTTTAATGTCTTTTTTAAGCTCTACTTCCAAGATTTTTTTCATATATTTTGGACCGATGGTTCAAAAGTTAGAGGGGGAGGGGGGGCACATTTTTTTTTCTTTCGGAGCGTTTATCTCCGTATATATTCACTTTATCAAAAAAAAATTGTTGAAGACCCCTATTAGTTTTGAGAGACCTTTTCAACGATATCCCACAAAGTAGGGTTAAATAAAAAAAAATCACCCCCACTTTACGTGTAGGGGTTGTACGACTTTCTCGGCTTTATTGATTTATATATCCATACCAAATTTCAGCTTTCTAGCACTAACGACCACGGAGCAAAGCCTCGGACAGACAGACGGACATGGCGAAACTATAAGGGTTCCTAGTTGACTACGGAACCCTAAAAAGTAGAACTATGAAATACCTATGCAATACATGTTTTGACCCAAATTGGGATGTCGTGTTTAATTGTTTATTCCGCCCAGCAGTGGCACCATGGTTCCATTTTTATCGCTTATAACTATTCCCGTCACTTTCACACTTACATACTTGTTAGAAAGTGACAGGCATGGTGACAAATGATAAAGAGCCGACCATCTTAGCCGTACAGATTGAGGAGCACTCCAAACGAGATTTAATCAAAATCTGACTAAATAAAAACAACAAAATGAAATTCAGTCCAATAACAACTTAAGGTAATTGTTAAACAATATAATTTAAAAATGCGGCGCTTGCTTGCGAGCCGAAACCCGCGCTCATCGCGATATTTCGCGCGTAGTGAATTTGCTTTTGCGCTAGTTTATTCTATAAGATCGTTGCGGCAAAACGGGTTTTACCGTTTAAAGTTAAAAAAGAACAAGAATTAATCGAAAAATCACAACTACAGTATTGAAGTGTATGTGTATGTTTAGGGTAATCTACATGGACAATTGGGTACTTGTCATATGTTGAATATTATAACAAAATTTAGTTAAATGGATAGAAAATGAGCCATCCATTATAAAAAAGTGGAATTTAAAAATTATATTGAGATTATAAAAAAATACAAGGCTCCGAAATCTCAATTGTTTTTTGTCTACTATACACATAAACGCAATATTTCAGGGTCAAAATGGCAATTTCCTTGATCTTCCATACATTTAGGACAGACTTGTATGATGTGACGTCACATAACCTTATCATTTTATTAGAGGCGTTTCAATCGTCGAGTGCGAGCGTCAGACTTTAACTCTCATTTCTGACTTTTGTGTTGCTTAAATGCCATGAGTCCTATATAGACATTTGATCCTCAGGAAAATCAAGATTGTTTGACATTATTTACAAAAAAACAGTCCAGTAGCCAATTTAGAGGCTTGAATTGGTCCTGTTTGCTTGTACAATGAAAATGTTTCTTTAAAATGAGGTATCTTCGATAACCAAAGGTCTAACGGTAACCACAGAAATGAAGTCGACGCCATGAATAACCAGTTCACCAAACAATACTTTCATGAATTTTGTAATTCACTGATTTAAACTTCCACGATTTTTACACATTAACTAACACAAACGGGACTTAATCGCGTATTAATTAAGTTTTAAATTTACCTCCGACGTTTCGAGGACGGCGTTGTCCCCGCGGTCTCGGAAAAGACTGGCTAAAGTTGACATCAACATCTAGCCGCGCGAGTTTTTCGAACTACCCGCACTTGATCTTGTTTATTGACTTGAACATTCTACGCACCATTCTGCGATGTAGGAACTACCACAACTGCAACCAATTTTATAAACGCCAGGCAGGGATCGGAAACCGGTATTTTTTGTATGGGAACGAAAACGGTATTTTTTCGTTCTTTGTTAATTACTTCTTTTCTAATTAGGCAATCTAATAATACGAAGTCGTTATCTGAAAACACAACTGAGTCCTACATTTAGAGTATAAAATAAACCGAAATATATGGTTATTTCGATGTTTTTGCAAAAAACCGGTTCCGATCCCAGACGCCAGGGAACTGAAAAGGAATAACATCATTTGACGACTTTAGGCTCCCTGAGACTTTGGATAAAGGGGTTTAAACAGTCTTTATAGAATACTTTCTTTACGGAGTCGGGAAGTCGGAGGTAAATCTTATACCTTTAAACGAGCAATTCTTGTATATATAAATTTCTGTGATCTCGGAAACGGCTCTAACGATTTCGCTGAAATTTGGTGTATGGGGATTTTTGGGGGTATACAATCGATCTAGATTAGTCTTATGTTTGGGAAAACGCGTGTTTTCGAGTTTTCATGCGTTATTCTTTCGACGCAGAATATGGTCGCTAATTTCGTGTTGCCGACCACGTGGCGAGAAACGAGTGTTATGGGTTCGAATCTCGCCCGGTGACTAACTTTTGTTTTTTTTTATATGTTCAAGTTTATATATAATTTTTTAATTTTTATTGTTTTAGACAAGTTTAATTTAGTAAAAAAATTAGCTATGTAACAAGAGAAATTGACAATAGATGGCGTTACTCTGTGACAAGTGCTTTAAAGTTGAAATCGTTTGTAAATAATAATAATTGTCAGTTCACATTTTACTTTTTAAGTTTATGTAGATTATCACCTATACACCACCATATTACAATAAATAGTTATAACCGAGCAAAGCTCGGTCGCCCAGGTACTATAAAACTTAATACGCGATTAAGTCCCATTTGTGTTAGTTAATAATTTTGTAATTGCTGAGATAAATCAAGATACCTGACGCCAAAATTCACAATGCGTTAATAAAATAAGTTGAAAATAAACACTGTTTTATTCGTTTATTTATTTGTAGAATTATTTCTTAGAGTTCGCTGCATTGTATTATTGTATAGGTACATATTTTAAGCCAGTAGGTATTTGCTTTTTCAATGAGAGATATGTATATTTTCATTACTATAGCGAAGCGTGATTTTCATTAACGTGTATTGTATATGTAATTAATACTGTAGGATCAGATTCGCCACAATTCAAACATTGTAAATTACCTTATTGTTTTCGTTTTGCGGTTTAAGTGTAATTGGTAAAGCGTAATACGATATTTGATATTCAATTAATAGTATTTGTAACAGCGAAATATAAGTACGGTTAGTATGAAAAATTTGAAATTTATTACATTTAATTAACGAGTGTACATGCGGATCTCCAAACAGTCGTTGGACTGATGACATTAATAAAATAGTTGGTAAAAACTGGAAATATATAGCTGCAAACAGAGATAGATGGAAGTCCTTGGAGGAGGCCTTCACCCGATGAGGGGTTCTTGTCCCCTACAAATAGTTAATCATTTGTTATAAAAAGTAATATGTTACTTAATATCTAAAAATTGACTGAACAAATAACAATCTAAATTAAAAGAAAAATGACATACCTACTTAAATTATGTAAACGTTGACTTAAAATTAATGTAATGTAATTTTTTTTTATACTACGTCGGTGGCAAACAAGCATACGGCCTGCCTGATCCTATCCTATGTAATCCTGGACTCGAAATAAAAGGCTTTTTATTATTATTATTATACAGGCGGATCTGTGCCAAGTCAAAGCCGATAACTGGCAGGAAGTGGCACAGGATCGGGACAGGTGGCGTTCTCTCGTTTTGGAGGCCAAGACCCTCTTTGGATCACTGCGCCACAATATAGAGAGAGTAATAAATAAATAAATAAATAATAAATAAATATTATACGACATTATTACACAAATTGACTAAGTCCCACAGTAAGCTCAATAAGGCTTGTGTTGAGGGTACTTAGACAACGATATATATAATATATAAATATTTATAAATACATAGAAAACACCCATGACTCAGGAACAAATATCCATGCTCATCACACGAATAAATGGCCCTTACCAGGATTTGAACCCGGGACCATCAGCTTCGTAGGCAGGGTCACTACCCACTAGGCCAAACCGGTCGTCATTAATTAACATTAAAATGTTGAATAATGTAAATAATGAATAATGATTTACAAACGTTAGTTAAAAACTTATATTACTTAGATAAGCACAATGACAATATACCCTTTTATTAAATAATAATAATAATTAAGCCTATATACGTCCTACTGCTTTTTTTAATACTATGTCGGTGGCAAACAAGCATACGGCCCACCTGATGGTAAGCAGTCTCCGTAGCCTATGTACGCTTGCAACTCCAGAGGACTTACATGCGCGTTGCCGACACTAACACTCCGTACCCTCGTTGAGCTCTGGCAACCTTACTCACCGGCAGGAACACAACACTATGAGTAGGGTCTAGTGTTATTTGGATGCTGTTTTCTGTAAGGTGGAGGTACTTCCCCAGTTGGGCTCTGCTCTAGATCTGGGGTTCCGTACCATTTATGACGTATAAAAAAAACTACTTACTAGGTCTCGTTCAAACCAATTTTCGGTGTAAGTTTGCATGGTAATGTATATCATATATATTTTTTCGATTTTTCATTCTGTTATTTTAGAAGTTACACATTTTTTCACTTTGGAAGTGTCTCTCGCGCAAACTATTCAGTTTAGAAAAAAAAATGATATTAGAAACCTAAATATCATTTTTGAAGTCCCCACACGTATGGGTTTGATGAAAAAAGATTTTTTGAGTTACAGTTCTAACTATGGGGAACCCCCAAAATTTATTGTTTTTTTTTTCTATTTTTGTGTAAAAATCTTAATGCGGTTCATAGAATACATCTACTTACCAAGTTTGAACTGTATAGCTCTTATAGTTTCGGAAAAAGTGGCTGTGACATAATCGGACAGACAGACGGACATGACGAATCTATAAGGGTTCTGTTTTTTGCCATTTGGCTACGGAGCCCTAAAAAATAAACTGAAATTATATCTTATTTATTTTTATCTATAAGTCATCAGGTAGTCTGTTATAAATTAATATACACATAAAAAAAATATACACATATTATATAATTTTTTTCATAAATCATTTTATGTCCACGTGGTTTCAAAAGTATTAGTAGTAGTAAGTAGTAAAGTATTCAGAGGATTTACTATAACTAGCTTTAATCTAAAATAGGCCTCAAGGCATAGTACCAAAGATGCTGGCGGCATTTCCCCGTTGTATCGCAATACTGATACGTTGCGCGTTGTGCATCTATTTTACTAGATATTGTTAGTAGGTATTGTAACTTGTTTCCTGTTATTTCTCATATAAAATATGAGGCAGAAAACCTGTCAAGTGTCAAGCCAATCCGATAAAAGCCGCCATTAACATCAACAGGAATGTTACCCGATATTGTCTTTATGTATAAAAGTGTCTCCATTTTCCTGCCAGTAATGAAGTGTAATGGGCCTTTTCGGATGTTTTTTTTGACAATTTGAGGCATGAAAAGATTAATTTTCTGGTTCTAGCTATTTGGCAGTTTTGGTATAAGGTGAAAAGGCTTTTAACCGAGTTCAAAATAAGGAAGTACTTAGTTTGCGGGGATCTTTTTAGTTAGTACTTTAGGTACAGTAGAAAATAAAAAGGTGAACTAATCCTGTCCGTTGTTACCGTTGTCCAAATGATTATTCTGTACATATATTGTAAGCTTAGTAAGGTGTGCAATAATATGTAGTTACTTCCACCACACCCGCTGTTTTCACTGTTCAACACCTGACGAGAATGTTGCATTTTATTCACAAGAGTGGTAAAGTAATTTGATGAAAATTTTGACTAGTTTTCTGAAGTAAGCGGTGGTGGCCTAGTGGATATAACGTCCGACTTTCAATCCGGAGGTCGCGGGTTCAAATCTAATGAGTTTTTCGGGACTTATGTACTGAATATCATTTGATATTCACCACTAGCTATTCGGTGAAGGAAAACATCGTGAGGTATGTGGAGTCCCCAAACTGCATTGGGTCAGCGTGGGGACTATAGCCCAAGCCCTCTCGAACATAAGGGGAGGCCTGTGCCCAGCAGTGGGACATATATAGGCTGAATTATTATTATATTATTATTTCTCATGTTGGCTGAAAGAATTGCCTTTTAAATGACGATTTTGAATGATAAATATTAATGGACCAAGAGTTGCAAGCTGCAAGCAGTGGTGTAAAAAATACCGATAAATAAATTTAAAACAAAATAAATAGGTATTTAAACGAATTTACATCGACATCAGTTGCTAGAACGTTCATTGAGTGTCCTGAGGCAAATTAAAATCTCCTCGTTTTAATGTTTATTCAATTCTTTCTTTTGTACTCTGTTTGAATTGCAAATTATTTTAGTAGATTTAATTAACTATTGTATAATTTTATGCTTAGTATGGAAGAATATATTTCAGTAAAACATTAATAAAATATATTAGGTACATTATTTTACTTTACAGTACTTTTAGAGTTTAAGCGTTCATGGCCTCTCTAAAATTGTAAAATTCTGTTTGACTAAACAGTTGCCTGGTAGAGAATGCCTCAGGGCAGTTAAATAAATATTTTTTTTGGTACAATCTTACACAAATAGATCTAGCCTAAACTAAGCAACGCTTCATGCTATGGGTACTAGGTGATGATAGACACGTACTATAAAAATCTACACACGGTGCCCGTGAGCATTGCGAGAGATTTTAACAGTATATGTTGTGGAATGAGCTACCTTCTGAGGTGTTTCCCTTGCGCTATGACATGGGGTTCTTCAAGAAGCAGGGATTTAGAGTTCTCAAAGGTTGGCAACGCATAAGTGGCTCCTCCGATGTTGCTTATGTCCATGGGCGGCGATGACTGCTTCCCATCAGGCGGCTCGTCTGCTCGTTTGAAGCCTCGTAAAAAAATATCCCTGATCATATTGAAAGACTAAAATGTCCTATAAACTTTTTTGGAATTCGCCTAATTTCAAAGTTAAAGCCACTTGCAAAAAAACATATTTTTATTGTTACTTAGTTTAAAACGCCTTTTTGATGGCGATTTGGCACTATGGGACCTACTCCAAATATCTACGGAAGGTAGAGATAAGGAACGAAATCTCCATATACCAAAAAGAGTCATCAAAAAACTTTAAATAGGTGGCGCTACAATACCTAGAGTACTAGAACAAAAAAATCAAATCATAGACAGCGCAATTCATTCCGTCAATAACGCCTAGGTTCTTAGCTACTCTAGCGCTACTCTGGAGAGATTTGGAACTATTATTTATAGCTTACAGCTGGACACTTTTGCAACAGTTCTACCATAAGAGATGCCACTCCTCTTAATTCCACACTCCATACAAATATCCTTATTGATAGATGTCAAAAAGTGACAAGTAACACTTTGCAAAAAATAGGTTTTACAAAAATGAAAAAAATCTATTTGAGTTACAGTTTTACAAATAGCGTTTACATTTTATGTACAAATACATACAAAAAAAAACTTAATTAGAAACTGTTTAAAGCATTAAACTTTATGCAATGTCATTGTTTTAAATGCTTTTTTTCTCAGTGTACCGGGACTTGAACCTGGGACCTCTTGCAGTCCGTACGATAAACAAACAGAGGGCCTAAAAACGATTCTAAAAGCCACAAGGTTATGTAGCCACATTAAGTGGAAGGCATCTTAAGCCCCCTCCCCCCTTTTCTAAGCCTCGCCCATTTGTCAATTTGTCCAAAAAATTAACAATTAAAATTCTCAAAGGGTATTATGTACATAGACCTGTGGTAAACAGCCCAAGCAGTAAAAAAAAAAACGCTTGAAATGATGTGATTGGGTTAAACAATTTTTATTAAAGTACGCTTTTGCAACCTTAGGGTATAAACTTGAGTAGTAGCTGTACCATGAGTTGACACTTGACGTTAACGTAACTGCGTAAACTTGATGGCAGTCCATCTCGCTCGCACTGATGTATTGGTGCAATAGAGGGAATGCAGTCGAGTTTACGCAGTTGCTAACGTAAATGTCAAATGCTAACCCATGTTAGCCGTGCAGGAACTAGTTAGATAAGATAAGGTAAGAAGAATTTATTAGCACAAAAAAGAACCTAAATCCTAATACACAATTATGATTTTCACTCAGCTTGATGCCACGAATTGAATCCTAGGACAAACTAAGTGACGCTGATTTTCAGTGAAGCCTAAGACTAAAACTAAATCTAGAACTAAAACTAGAATAAAGTGGCACAGAGTAAATAATCACAGCATTAGTCCAATATTAAGTAACAAAAACATAAGGAACGATCAATGAATAAAAGTGACAAAAAGAGATATAAAGAACAACATAACAAAAGGTTAATAATTTTATATACACCCATATGTATGTGCTTATGGCGCGCGCGGTGTGTGTGTGTGTGTGTGTGTGTGTGTGTGTTTGTGTGTGTGTGTGTGTGTGTGTGTGTGTGTGTGTGTGTGTGTGTGTGTGTGTGTGTGTGTGTGTGTGTGTGTGTGTGTGTGTGTGTGTGTGTGTGTGTGTGTGTGCGTATGTATGTGTGTGTGTGTGTGTGCGCGCGGGCGTTTGTGTTACTCAATTAAATAGATAGCTGTAATTTTAAATTAACAACCGACCCCATATTTAGACTAATACACGTTATCAACTGCAAATACAAATACAGTAGTAAATAAATTTATAAATTGAACTGTCATTTTAGCATCTAGCAGGCCAATTCAGTTTCAAGACCAATAACATGATTCAAATATCATTTTGATGTTAGTCTACGTTCGAATTGGCCCGTGTGACATAAAGTCGGACCTGACAAACCGTTTTATGAGTAATAATTAAAATGTTAATGGAATGGGCGAGTTCGACTTCGAGTTCTGGAAACTTTCCAAAAAGTTGGAAAAATACTTGAAAAATTTTTAGGACAAAATAACAGGAAATAAAGGAAACCCGTTTTGGAAATGGAAAACCTAGATCCTCACAGAAAAATGAGGACGTTTGTAATTTTTTTCTTTGTGAAAACTTCGCAATTTTTGGAACTACGACGGCACATCAATAATTACAACACAGCTTAGACAGTAAATTAAAGTTCGAAGTACCTACTCGAAATCTTTTCAAGAGAAAAGGTCTGCCCTCTCTGGCCTCAATATAAATCTCTTACATAAACAAACCCAGGTGGCTGTATTTTTCTCCGGAATTTATTGCAGACTTTAAGAATTAAAATTCTGGGGTGAAAAATTGTGTAAAAGATTAAGTTAGGGAAGTTTATTTTTAGAATTAAGTTTAGAACTGGTTCCTTTCTAAGTTTTGTTCGGCTGGCAGTCCCTAGGGATGGGAAAGAGGACAGTTTCGTTACGTAGCAAAATGTTCTAATTTTTAAACTGGTTGTTTTCTTTTGATGAAGAATTTTATGATTCACTGCTTACCTCGTACCTCCACACAGTTCTGCTAGAAGCCGCTCTCATACAATTAAAGTAATGTTCTCATTTTAAAAGCGATTGAAACTTGGCATTAAGTAATATATATCTATGCCTCATAGTTTTCGTTGCTAAACATGTTATGAAAAGAAAATAGAGCGAGTAAAAGTTTTGTATGTATCTAAATGTTTTATCAATTTCTAGTAACCAAAATTACCAGACAAATTTCATGTTAAATATTTCAGAAAGCATTAATAAAATATATTAGGTAAATTTTAAAATGAAAGCGTAGGTTTGATTGTATGGCGGCGCGGCGGCTAGGTTCATGTGACTCTTAACCATTGACATATATATTTAAGGACGGGCCTTACCGACAATAAGAATGGGGCCAGTACAGCGGTGTCACGCACTCGATTTCGAGCCAATCGTGCAGTCTAACGCCGCACCGCGATTGGTTGATGAGTTCGCAGCACGCGCGCGCGTAGTCGCAACACTCGCAACTAGTTGCGTTAGACTGCACGATTGACTCGAATTCGAGAGTGACACCCCTGAACTAGCGCCATTCTTAGTGCCCGTAAGGCCCGTCTTTAAATATATATGTCAATGCTCTTAACACATTGAGTACCCGCTAGGAATCCGCTCGGCTGGTTCTCTGTTCGTAGTCGGTTTCCTCTACAAAGCGGGAAAACGCTGGGATCGCCTACAAGCGTAGCGCTACGAAAACGCTGGTAGCGAATGTGTTAAGAGACAAAGGCAGGGTTCTCGCCAACAACACTTCATTAATTGTCGGACTATTCTTAATTTTTTTAAATTGAGGGTAAAATTATTAACAATGCTTTTTTCTTAATTTCAGGTAAGAACTTCTTAACATTGAATAACCAGGACCGACTGTAAGTACCTCTGACCTTAATTTCATGATGTGTGATTAATTATAGTGAATTTTCTTTCCGCGAACGCTCCGACTGAGGAATTGAGGAACGAGGGTGCGGAGTGTTAGGGTCGGCAACGCACATGTAACTCCTCTGAAGTTGCAGGCTTCCATAGGCTACCGAGACTGCTTACCATCAGGCGGGCCGTATGCTTGTTTTCCACCGACGTAGGTAAAAGAATAAAATAACCTTCGACTGAGATATTTTCAAGGGACTGTATTTCTTCTTCTTCCTAGTGTTTTTATCGGATTATTGCCATGTTTCGTGCTGCCTTGGGTTCACTTGGCAACTAATCCCAAGAATTGGCGTTGAAACTAGTTTTTACGTAATAGACTGCCATCTGACCTTCCAACCCAGAGGGGAAGCTTACTTAGTCCGGTCTTCACGATGATCTCCTTCACCGAAAAGCGACTGGTAAATATTAAATGATATATCTTACATAAAAACTAATTGATACGAGCCGGGGTTTGAAAGTCGCACGTATATATAACACTACACAACATAGCAACTCTTTATTTTTGACTGATTTTTTTCGAAAATTATTAGGTTTATATTTAATTTGGTTTTAATATTAAATTACAATTTTAAAAGTTGAAATTAAAGCTTGTCTTGTTAGTACGCGCTGTTTTGTGATCAAATATCAATTTAATGTCGCACACACAGCCAATAAAAGTACAAAACATATTGATTGTATTGTGGTTTTCCGAAACAACAAGCAAAGCTGAAGCTGAGAAAAATGAAAGAAAAAAAAAACTTAAACGCTGCTGTGCGAAGTCTGATAAGTTATTCAATATTTCACTACAACTTTAAACTACAATATACTGTCAAAGTCACGCTGAACTTTAAAAATAAATTCCTTCGTCTATGAATGTGACGGGCGGCCATTTTGCGATCTTACGCGCCATTATCACGTAAATTTGGCGCGAACTTTCGCACGTTTAAATCATTTTTGAGCGTGTTTTATGTTCCGGTTTTTGCGTATTTTAGTGGAAAGGAGATTAATTTTCATACATAAGTAGTGAGATATTTAAACTTTAGTGTTTATGGTAGCTTTGTTGCTTCAAATCCTGGCTCGTACCAATGAGTTTTTCGGAACTTATGTACGAAATGTCATTTGATATTTACCACTAGCTTTTCGGTGAAGGAAAACATCGTGAGGAAACCTGCATACATCTGCGAAGAAATTCAAAGGTGTATGTGAAGTCGCCAATCCGCATTGGGCTAGCGTGGCGACTATAGCCCGAGCCCTCTCGCGCATGAGAGGAGGCCTGTGCCCAGCAGTGGGACGTATATAGGCTGAATTATTATTATTATTATTACATATATTGTTGTTTTATCTGTGTTAACTCGGAGGAAAGTTTTCTTTTACTGCGACAAATGTTGCATTTTTAGGTGGCTGTGTTACTACTAAAGTTTTTACAGATCGTTGGCGTATTTAGGCATCTTGTTCATATTATTAATTTAAAATTACGTCGGGATAACATATTTTTATTTAGTTTACCTAATTCTAATTCGCTTTGAGAAGCTTTAATTAAAAAAAATAAGGTTGGTTACGGCACCAATCAAGGTTTAAGAGAAAATTTGGAGTACTAGTTTGTTAGTCTACCCTTTTATGCGTTAAAACTTGAATGTCTTATTCATATTTTATGTTTTCGACATGTTTAATTAAAGTTACCAAAGTAAGAAATAAAAAAAACATGCCATTGCAGTTAACCGGCGCACTACAAAAGCCTCAACTAGGCATGGGCGAAGGCAGATACAGCAGCTTTCCCCCCCCCCCCCCCCCCCCCCCCCCCCTAGAGCTCAAATTGTACCTACATATGCATATACACAATGTATGCCCCTCTGCGACGTCCCCCCCCCCCCCCTAGGCCTCCAGCGATATCAACTTGCCCCCCAGTTCACTGGTTGGCTACGCCCTTGCAACTAGCTATTAATCGTTTGTCTTCATTTGCAAGTGGTAATAAGTAAGTTAAATAAGTTTATAAGGTAAGTTACTGTATTCTGATTAAGTCACCCAGTCCGGTATATATCTGTATAATCAATTTCGAACGTCTCTAAATGTTTAAGCTGGGGCAGCCGGGATTCTAAAGTAATAAAAAACGGATGAATTTCAATGTCTCGATTATGAGACTTGTAGGGTGACAACCCTGCGTGCTATACGTAGAAAAGCGAATAAAACAGAGTGCGCAATAATAGCAGTCAAAAAAAAGGAAAGGAAGAAAGGAAGTTCACATTATTTATTTATTTAAACTTTATTGCACAAAATACAAAAACTGTACAAATCGCGGACTTAATGCCTAAAGCCATTCTCTACCAGTCAACCATTGGGCTAAACAGAAATGTAAAAATGATGCCTACTCATAGTGCTGTGTTCCTGCCGGTGAGTAAGGTTGCTAGAGCTCAACGATGGGGTTAGGGTCGGCAACGCGCATGTAACTCCTCTGGAGTTGCAGGTGTACATAGGCTACGGAGACTGCTTACCATCAGGCAGGCCGTATACTTGTTTGCCACCGACGTAGTATAAAAAAAAATGCAAGAAGAAAAGTAAGATAATTTTAAATCTATTGCAAACAACTGGAAAATATAATAAACTACATATACAATACACAAATAAAAGTATGATAATATATATAATTTATAAACTACGACATATTTCTCACCTACATAATGATGGATACTACTCAAACTCTTGTTTCAGCAGATGCCTATGTAGCAATCTCTTGAAAGCTGATTTGCTCGGGGCTTGTCATATGTTGAGAGGGAGCGAATTCCAGAGACGACTTGCCTGGACAGCAAAGGAGTTAAGGCCCGATTCGAAGAATGATTAAGACACGTTAAGGATCTTTAAAAGATCGATAACTAAACGACATGTCAAAATTGACGTTTATTTCGATTCCGCTGTGATCCCAATAGGGACCGTGCGCGTTGGAGGGTCTGCCATCTTGTGGCCTGAATCGGAACAATAAACATGCACATTTACACGTCCCGTGTTTTCTTGTGCATAGTAGGTTCTGCCATCTTTTAGGCTACATCGGAACAATAAACATCACATATACGCCTCGCGCCAAAAATCTGACGGCTCCTGTGCTGCCTTCTATAGTTCATGCACGCTCCCTATAAGATCTATCTACGATATTTCTAACGTCAAAGTGACATTGGTTGCCCGAATCAAGCTGCTTCTGTCAATTATACGAGATACAAACGCTATCTAAATGAGAACTCTGGAAATCTGAAATCTGGGGCGGCGGTTAAGAGAGCGAGGTTCGGTTCTCCGTTCTGGCTCATACCTGGTCCAGCAAATATCACTGGCAGTACAGCGCGGTAACGCGGCCAGTATTTTTGGAACTTTTGCGCCGGGTACGTGTCGTCTCGGGGATTAACGGGGAGGCGTAGGTAGTGTTAGGTTTTTGGACAAAGCTTGTTGCGGATTTTATGTTGTACAGTCGAGGAAATTGATTCTTTAGCAGGTTGTGGAAAGCTCATAGCATAAGTAGGTATGTACAACCAAATTTACTTGAACCGCAAATTGCTAAAGAATCAATTTCCTCGACCGTACCTACGTTTATGACGAAGCCTGTGGCGGATTATCATTTATGGGGATTGGACGAAGTTTGTTACGGAATCTGTTTAGTACCTATGCTTTTGATGAAGCCTGCGCTGTGGATTTACATGATGGTTATGGTTTCAATTTAGTTTTATTTAATAAAGGGTTTTTTTAAAAATCTGATCTTATCTAAACCAGAACGTATCGCTATTATATTTTTCGAATCGGGCCGTTAGTCATGAAACCAGTATGGTGAACAGCAACTGAAAGTTTAAGAATACGGGAGGTACAGTCACGTCTGAAAATATCGGTACGAAAAATGTGCCAAAAATATGTGTACACTACAATACAATACAATACAATACAAATCCTCTTTATTGCACAACCTCTGAAAAAAATGTACATGGAAACACAAAAAATATGAAGATAAAGGTAAACAACAGGCGGCCTTATCGCTACAGAGCGATCTCTTCCAGACAACCTTTAGGTAGTGGAGAAATGAAACTTAAATTAACTAATTAGGAGGTGCAAAAAACTAAATAGCAAACTAAATTAGAACTAAAATACCTTTAAAATTTAAGTCTACAACACTAAGACACTACCTTAGTATATAGGCAATAAAGTCGTGTATACATATTTTTGGCAATTTTTTCGTATCGATATTTGCAGACGTGACCGTACGCACCTCACATTAGGTACATTGATAGAATTAAATCAAACAACACAGTCCCAGCCCGATTTTATATTACGAAAGCTTTAGTTATTTTTATTTTTTAAATCTCAAAATTATTTCATTTGAAGCCTAGTAATAAAAAATAATTTTCAACGACCGCGTTTACAATTTCCGAACAAAGAAAACTCAACTGTCAGAAGACGGTTTTGATTCAAAATTCAATGTTACTATTGGCTTTAAAAATGTTGAGGTAAGAATGACTTTATATTTCATAGACTTAGGCTGAAATTTGATTAAACTGTTGAAATGTAATTGTTTATTCACTAAACTAAATAAATGACGGCTGTTTATTTCTCTATTGTTTGCAGCATTCACAATATTATCGTTTCAATATTTGCCGTCACTCTGTTTACTCGTTAAATGTTTATCAATGTACATAAATAATGGACAACAAATAATACTGAAATAACGTAGAAAATCTATTACTAATTCATAATAATTGTATAAATAATAATTGACAGGACTGATCATCATCTTTCTCGCGTTGTTTTTACCATGGCTCATGAGAGCCTGGGGTCCGCTTGGCGACTAATCCCAAGAATAAGCATAGGTACTAGTTTTTACGAAAGCCACTGCCATCTGACCTTCCAACTCGGAGGGTAAACTAGGCCTTATTGGGATTAGTCCGGTTTCCTCACGATGTTTTCCTTCATCGAAAAGCGACTGGTAAATATCAAATGATATTTCGTACATACTCGTAAGTTCCGGATAACTTGGTACAAGGCGGGGTTTGAACCCGCGACTAACTGACAGGACTATTGTAGCCAATAAGCCTAACATCGTGATAATAGATCGATCGAAACGCCGGGCCATGCTCGTTGACATCACCATCCCCCATGATGAGAATCTCGTGAAAGCCGAGAAGGACAAATCCAGTAAGTAGACTTGGCTCATGACTGTCGTAGCCGATAACGTGGGTTTCCCGGTATGTAGCGGAAATACTTCGTAGAGGCAAAACAACAAAGTGTCATGATTAGTGCTGAATGGGTTATACGTAGTTTATGCTTTGTCTGGTCTATTCATTTTTCGCGCCTTAAATGTTTTTTTGACATTTGTTGGATGGAAATTATGAGGGAAGAACAGCTTTTGAAGCTAACGAAGTAACGGTAATTATTATTTTTTATTAACGGTTTTCACTAACTAAATCTTAATAAATCACTTTGATTTTGATGTCGATCGCTTCAGCAGAATAAATTCTAGATAGGTATAGCTTTCGCTTTTTTGAAAAAAAAAAAAAAAAAATGTTTTGCAAATTAAGAAAAAAAGGAAGACCAATAAACCTAGTTTTTTCATTGTGTCAATAACATACTAAAAATCATAGAGAATGAAAAATATTCAGAAGCGGAAAAACATTCTCTCATTTTGTATGGATGATTACGTAATATACTTCCCCCTAAAAATACTACTTAATTTTATTAAAATCTACCCTCTAAACGGAACGGTTCCAACACATTTAGTAATGAAAAAACACCTTCCATTATTTTGTTGTAAGCTAAAACTCACAAATATCCCGTCCACGGAAATTAGGCCGTTAAGCCGAATGGTCACCCTATTTGCCGTTACAATTTATTGTCAACAGCTTGCATTGCGTGCTGAACGTACGTTTTTGAAAATTAGTGGTCATCTGTTACACAATTACACATTTATTTACAGATACTAGGCGTGGACAAGTACTGTTAGATAGATATAATACTCTTTATTTGAATGTGATCGAATTTAAGGATGATTCACGTTAGACGTTAGTTTTACGGTATCGGTTTAAAGCTAGTGTCGTCAAGCTCACCATACTTATTAACCTATCGAATGAGCTAATGCTTTTACGGATACTGGAAAGCGATATGTAAATGTACTACATACCTATACGAGGCCTGGACGTTAGTGAGATGACGATATGAGTTGTGCTGGTGTCCGACTTTATTACCTACAGGTAACATGAGTTTCACATGATTATCCACGTGGTTTCTTGAGCTTAATAGTCGCCTCCAAACCTCCCCTTATAGCCGGTCCTAACTGCTACCGAGCGAGGTTGTGTGCTTATCGCAACGCGTGGGGTCATTGAACTCACGAGTCGAGTTGTTCGTTATGGGTTCAAATACGAATACGTGTCTTGTGAAATGTACTCAGTGCAATATCGTGATAAATGAGGTGTTGACGTTTATTAGAAATAAAATTGACGTAATGAACGATGAAAGTTTAATACAAATTGCACTTCGGCGTTTGATGAGGGTGAGATCAAGAATGCAAAAACCTTACTCTTTCAAGCGGTGCCAAACAGTGACCGTCTGATTACAAGGAAAAGTAAAGGAAAGTCAACAAGAGACTTGGAGGATATTGTAAAAACTCTTAAGAAAAGCTAATCTGGATAGCTTGCCCATCTTTGTTGCAAAGGACCTGCATCGTCTTCCCCCAGTATATTTCGACCACATAGACTGTACTCGCCTGCTCAAAGATATTCTCGTCCTGCAGCAAGAAATTGCCTACATTAAGGAAAACTATGCAACACGTGAACAAGTACAAAGTGCAGTAAAACGAGGTTGAAAATATCAAGAAAGTTTGCAGTCTTCGTGAATCAGGTACAGAGCATGAAAGTTTTGTTTGTAATGTAAATAGGAGAAGAGGAGCCTATTGTTTTCGAGACAGTATCGCAAACAACAGCGGGCCAATGGGCCTGCCTCACGTTATTTCACCGGTACGGGGGTCAATGGACGAGCACATTTGTAAGCCGGACAACGTTATTCAGTCCCCCGTCTCGTTTCAGCATATAACACCACCGCATAAAGCTATCTCACCCGCATCGTCATCACTGCGGAGGTCAACAAACTGCGAACGGCTGAGCCTGCATGACAACGAATTGCAGTCTACCTTCTCGCTCGCAACGCGCGCCAGAAGGTAATAACTTTGTCACATCTGCTCCCACGACGCACGAAGCGCACCGAACGAATGCGCACGTGGAGGCCTCCACCGCGGTTTCGAACAGTGCGAAACCTGCTCAAGCGCAGATTGAGGCCCGGTTACACGTGCCGCCGGTGAGTTGTACGCGTGATAATGCCAGTGCAGTATGCGCGCGGGAGCGTAATTCTAATTCTCCTTTAAAATCGATGGCGGAAGTAGTAAAGAGCGGCGTTTGGAAGCAATCTCAAAAAAGTGAGGAGTATATAAATTCTCAAAAGTATCGCCTGAGAAACCAATTTATTGGAAATCGCGGAAGGGCTAATACAGGGTCGAATTGTAAATTTAAGGCGGCTGAATTAAAAATCCCGTTTTATATTTATAATGTTGATGAAGGTGCCACTGATAACGACATCGCTGATTTCGTCTTAAATAAAACGGGAGTGAGAATAAGACCGCAAAAAATACAGATGAGACAAAGCAAAGGATATGAGGCGTACAAATTTTTCATTCCAGAAAATAATCTATCGGTTTTTATGAATGAAAATCTGTGGCCAAGCGGAGTTGCTTTCCGACAGTATGTTAAGATCGCAAAGAATTTGATAACCATGTGACAGGGAATTCATCGAGTACAGCGAATAGGAATAATAATAATCGTTTTTATGAAAATGGCACGCAATGATAGAAAGATAACGTTAGTTAGTTTTAATTGCAAGGGTATTATGAGGTCGGTTGAGTGTGTAAGAAATATTTGTCGTTCTGCGGATATTATTGCCATTCAGGAATCGTGGATTATGCCACATGATGTGGGCTTTTTTGGTTCCATAAGCAATGAGTTTTCGTACACTGGAAAGTCTGCAGTTGATACGACGAGTGGAATTTTGAGAGGCAGACCACATGGAGGAGTGGCTATTTTGTGGCGGAAAGCGGCGTTCCCTTGTGTGGCCGTGATAGATTGCCGTAGTGTGCGTTTGTGCGCGATCAAGATTGTAAACAATGACCGCTCGACGTTAGTGTTCTCCGTATATATGCCTACGAACTCAGCTGATAACTTAATTGAGTTTACGGAGTGTTTAAGCGAAGTGGCGGCAATCGTAGAGAATAGTAATGTTGAATCGGTTTTTATGCTTGGCGACTTCAACGCGCACCCGGGCGAGCTGTTTGCAAACGAACTTTTAGACTTTTGTGTAGAACAGGACTGGTCGTGTGTTGACATGGATTTGCTGCCAATGAACTCATTTACCTTTGTTAGTGATGCACATGGTTGCAAACGCTGGTTAGATCACTGTATAGTTACACACGCCGCGAGGCGGTCAGTAGTAAATGTGTCGGTATTGCATAACACATACTGGTCGGACCATCTCCCGTTAGTGATTGAATGTAATTTCAATATTATCAATCCTTTGGTACCAGCGCATGTCGTCATGACTGATAAGGTGAAATGGGGTGTAAGAGATGACATTCAAATAGAGAAATATCGTAACTTCTGTCATAAAGAGTTAAGTAAAATAGAATTTCCGTCCGATTTTAGTACTTGTGCCCATAGGTTGTGTTCTGATGTAAGTCATAAGTTGATTTTGAATAAGATGTACCTGTCGATTGTTAACACACTTAGTGTGGGCGCTGAATGTAGTTATGTCGACCGAGACGTAGGAAGCACAAATACGTAACGGGCTGGAACAAATATGTAAGCGACGCACATAGGACGGCCAGAGTTTATTTTTTGAATTGGCTGGCATATGGGAAACCTACTGTGGGGCCCATTTATAACAAAATGTGCGAGTCACGCCGGCTTTTTAAATCTAAATTAAAATATTGTCAAGAGAATCAAAAGCAAATCAAGTTAGATATTATTGCGAAACACCACTCTAAAAAAGATTTTGGAAAATTTTGGAAAGAGACTAATAAACTAAATTTAAACTCGGGCCGACCTGTGAGCGTCGGAGGTCTCCACGACCACAAGAGCATAGCCAATGCCTTCAAGCAGCATTTCAAGGTCGATTCGCCACTCGGACCAAGTTTGCTAGCGAATGAAACGGATTGTCACAGTCAGGAGAGTTCGGTAAATTTCTCTGCCAAAGAGGTGTCTTCTATAATTAAGAATATGGTCAGGAGGTAAGTCTCCCAGGTATGACAATCTTAGCATAGAGCACCTCAAATATGCGGGCAACCACCTGTCGAGGGTATTGGCATTGTTCTACAGCCTTTGCATTAGTCATAGTTATCTACCGGATGAGCTAATGTACACTGTAGTAGTACCAATAGTTAAGAATAAGACTGGAGATGCATCAGATACGAACAACTACAGGCCCATCTCATTGGCGACCATCATTGCCAAGGTACTGGATGCTTTGCTTGATAGGCAGCTGGACAGACATGTTCGTCTACACGATGCGCAATTTGGCTTCAGGCCGGGCCTATCAACTGAAAGTGCTGTTCTCTGCCTCAAGCAGACCGTCCAGTACTATACCTCCAGGAAAACACCGGTATTTGCATGCTTTTTAGATCTATCTAAGGCCTTCGACCTCGTGTCTTATAAAGTTCTCTGGCGGAAAATGCAGCAAGTTGCCGGTCTTCCTAGTGAGGTAACTTCTCTTATTAAATATTGGTACCATAGTCAGAAAAATTGCGTGAGATGGGCCGGTATGTTTTCGGAGGAGTACGGGTTGGAGTGCGGAGTGAGGCAGGGGGGGATCTCGTCTCCTCGGTTATTCAACCTGTACATCAACGGTTTGATTGATGAGCTGAGCAACGCCAATGTCGGATGCTCGGTTGATGGTGTTTGTATGAACAACTTCAGCTATGCAGACGACATGGTGTTACTGGCGCCATCTCTGGGTGCTTTGCAAACCCTAATCGGTATCTGTGAGAGATACGCAGGGACCCATGGACTCAGATATAATGCCAACAAAAGCGAATTTTTAATTTTTAAGGCTGGTGCTAAAACATACGAGACTCTGCCTCCAATTATTCTGTGTGGCACTAACCTGAGCAGGGTAAAGCATTTTAAATATCTGGGTCCACTGGGTGACTGAGGATCTCTGTTGACAACATGGACATCGAAAGGGAGAGACGGGCGCTGTCCGTTCGCTGCAACATGTTGGCCCGTAGGTTTTCAGGGTGCACGAAGGAAGTCAAAGTAACCCTATTTAGGGCATACTGCCAGTGTTTCTACACCTGTAACCTGTGGGTCAATTATGTGCAGAGGACGTACAGCGCTTTGCGAGTGCAATATAATGATGCCTTCAGGATTTTGCTCGGTCTTCGACGGAGGTGCAGTGCTTCGGGCATGTTTGCGGAGGCAAGTGTTGATGGCTTTCATGCGATTATAAGAAAGCGCTGTGCCTCCTTACTTGATAGGTTGTTAGGGAGTCCGAACAGCATCCTGAAGGTGTTTGCCAGGAGGTGGGACTCACCGATGATGCGTAGATGGATCAGTCTGCACTCCAGTTTCGTAAATTATGAGTGTTAGTTATAAGATTATTTAATTCAATTTAAATGCTTATTATTTTATTTCTGTTCATTATTATATTATGAATTTTTAATTAATTTAAATTTTTTGCCAGTGAAGAATTTGTACTGAATAATATAATTATAATTATTGCAATTTGATTAGTTTTTAGATGTATAATTAATGCTGATATGTCTGAATTATTTTTAATGAAATGATTTATATATTGTAATTAATGCTGACATGTTTGAATTATTTTAATGAATTGATTTTTATATTTTAATTGGTGCTGACATGTTTGAATTATTATTATTATTTTTTTATTTGTTTATTTTTTCATATCACATTTTATCATATCAAAGTGGTACGTATTGCTCACCCGGTATTGTATAGTCCTAGCCCTAAGTATACGTGTTGCATGGTAGATTATAGGAAATTGTAATAGTCATAGTCATAGTTTAACATTATTATTTAAGTCTGTTACTAACACTTATATGGGCTATGCCTGAATTAAACGATTATTTAATTTAATTTAATTTTAATAGCGACCCCATTCCTCACACAAAGTTTACCTTAGGTTCATATTAGCCTCACTGGATCACTGTTCACTCTGAGTACTGATAACGTTAGTCACAATCTACAAGAGACATCATTATACTAATAACACCATAAGAACGTCCTTGACTTGATCTAAAAGCAAATATCACTCCCCCGTAGATTTGTTCGCACACAACCTCCTTTTTCCTACCGTCGTTCTCATCTACCCTCTCAACTTAAGCCAAAAAATCCCAATACCTAGAAGCGGTTATTTAACTTAAACGTGACTACTAGCGCCATCTACTCCATGACGTTGGCAAATATTAGCCGGTTCGCAATACGTTCGCGACAGCTAGTAACTAAAATGTACTATTCCTCGAAATTCGAATACATAAAGTTATCTCATTCTTGTTAAAAAAAGCGCTGAATTATTTTTTTTATGCATATTGCACAAGGCACCATAGACCTACCTAAGTTTTCGTTCTAATTTATGTTTCCACGCTTCTAATCAGCAACCCGCCCCGTAGGTAAAGATACAGCTTGAAGAAAAACAATTGATTAATGATAGAGGCAGACAACAGGCGGTGTTATCGCTAAAGAGCGATCTCTTCGAGACAACCTTGGGTAGCGCAAACAAAACAATTAATCAAAAAGAGTAGGTGTTGGAAAAAAACGTTATGAATCCTACTTTTATATACACAATTTAAGTAATTTAACATACACATATAAGAAAATACAAATAGACCTACATAAACATAGGTACATAGTAAATATATAAGACACAAACGAAAATATACCAACATATCAACCACAGAGTAAAAAATAACTATGTATTTCAAACACTAAGGGAGAAATAGATAATGTTCTTTAAGTAGTTTTTTTAATACAGCAAGAAATTGAGCGCGTCTAATTTTTGGAGGTAAGGAGTTCCAGATTCTAACTGCTGTGTTGTAAATGTTGAAGAGGATGGGACAGAAAGAAGCAGAGTGTGCGAAAACCTCACAGAATTCAAATAATTGAATAATTGTATTTGATTTCTGTATGTGTAAAAAAATACTACGTCGGTGGAAAACGAGTGTATGGACGCCTGCAACTCCAGCCCGCGTAAGCCAACGTGCTTATCGTTCACGCTCGGTGGCGAACGAAACGCAACGGTCACAGTCGCACTAATATGGAAGAGTGATAGAGAGAGATGACTACGCTACGCTACGGAGCGTTTAACGATTGTAACGTTGGCTACGCGGCCTGAGGTGTTACATGCGCGTTGCCGTCCCTAACACTCCGCACCCTCGTTTAGCTCTGGCAACTTTACTCACCGGCAGGAACACAACACTATCCCTGGTGGAATGTCATTGACCCCAGTGCGCCCTCACAAACAGCAATGAGGGTGAAACGCCGGAGTGGGTTTAGTGGGTAGGGCCAAATTCTCCCCCCCTCTTGCCAGGAGATGGGAAAGGAGCGGCGAGTCCCACACACCGTGCGTAAATGCATTCCCACTCCGTCAAAAAAAAATGGAAGACAACACTATGTGTTATTTGGTTGCGGTTTTCTGTAAGGTGGAGGTACTTCCCCAGTTGGGCTCTGACTGCCTACCGTGAACAGTAGGTCCGGTTCGCGGTAGGTCCTCTGCTCTAGATCTGGAATGACAGCCTCTGTGCTGTGCCCTACCACACAAAAGCGAGATGACATTCACAGTGCCCATACCTCTCTTTTTGAGGTAGTTTAAGGAGATGCTGTTGGAGGGTTGGAAATATTGTAAAAGCGAAAACTTTTTATCTGTGTGGTTAATTATTTACGCTTAAACCGCTAAAATAATTAAATGAAATTTGGTATGGATAAATTGCTTACTATAGATAAATACGTAATTAAAAATATCTTTAGTTTCTAACAATAATTAACAAGTAATATATCTCATAAATGACGTGTATTAAAATATGGTTCATGTTTCAAAAGCTATTGTAAGCCTTAAGTGAATTTCGAGTTTCGATTCAAAATGTATTGTGTATCTTAATGACTGGTCTGAGAATTGATTTGTAAACCATGAACAATATAATGCATATCAAGTTTCAATTAATTACCTGTTAAAATAGAAATATAGGTACTTAAACAATGATTTTTTTATTAACTAACAAAAAAGGGATTTAATCGCGTATTAACAGTCCATAAACAAGATCAAGTGCGGGTAGTTCGAAAAACTCGCGCGGCTAGAAGATGTTGATGTCAACTTTGACAACTTTAGCCAGTCTTCTCCGAGACCACGGGGAAAACGCCGTCCTCGAAACGTCAGAGGTAAATTTAAAACTTAATGCGCGATTAAGTCCCGTTTGTGCTAGTTAATAATGTGTAAAAATCGTGAAAGTTTTAAATCAATGTTTTTTTTTTCAGTATAACATAGAGAAATAAGCAAGTATAGAGTGCTAACTCCATACATCAGTTTTCTTATTTACCTTATTTACCACAACGCCAGTTATTTCGCAGTGTACATATAGCGTCAATTAGAGGATTATTAGTACCGCTACTTGACAATAGATGTCGCGACGAACAGAAAGTGCTCAACAATTTTTAGCTAATATTATAACCGGATTAACCGGAACTCTATTTTCAACTCCTTCTGCTTGTGATATTAGGGTCTAAATTGTTGAGAAATACACTGTTAGGCAGTAAAGACACTGGGGATATCTATCAATTAGCGGATTTATCAGTAGTTACTGCTACTGGACAATAGATGTCGCGATGAACATAAAGTCTGTTGCTCAAAATTTTCAGCTAATATCTCCTTCTGCTTGTAATATTAGTTGTAAATTGTTGAGCTATAATTACACTTTTCGTCAGTCACGACACTTGTGACATCTAGTATCAAGGAGCGGTACTGATAAATCCGGTACTTGACGCTAGATGTCGACTACGGAAATAATAAACGTTTTGGTATGAAAACTGACGCATGGAGTGAGCACTCTATGGTTTTATTTCTCTATGAAGTTATGCTTTTGACCAAAAACAGGCATTGGCCTTTTTGGCTTAGCACTTCAGAATAATTTCCACAAAAACCATGAGCCTTGGTAACCCTACGCCGAGGCGCGAAAACGAAAACAAAATGGTGGATTGTAAAAAGCAAATGGCCGCTTTGCAATTGTAATGTTTTAGAGGCCGGGCAGGGTTCCGTGGGGTTTTATTGTTGCGCTTTCGTATTTAGAAAACTGGTGTTTAACCGTTTAATTTGAACAATATTTCACGGAGCCGAAGAGGAGGTGGTGTAAATCGAAATGTAATTTCAGATAGGGAATAAATAAAATGATTTACCTAAATGCTTTTTGGAGTCTTTTTTTAATAAAGGTCAAAGGCAAACTTTTTAAGTTATTGAAATAGTAAATTATTACGCCATAATTAAACTACTAAGAATAAAAAATGATTTTAACATTCAAGGAACATATTTACATACAAATATAACGTTTTACATATCAACTTCTACTCGCTCTATTTCTTTGTATATCATTTTTTACCAAAAACTAGTACCAGTCATAGATATACGTTACGTACCTGTTCGTATCCAATTTTTAGAACAAGTAGTTTCGAAATAAGAGAGTAACGTTTATCGTATGGGAGGCGCTATTTGGTGGCCGGGGTCGTGTGACTCTTTTAAAAGTCCGCAGCAAGCTCGGCCGAATATCACCTTTCCATATAAACGGAGTTTCGTTCTCATTTTAAAACTACGTATTGGATTATAATAAAACTTATATAACGAACGTTCCCCATCGCTGCCGTTGTTGTGCCATGGTGGATAGTTATGGTCACCATGGACTCTCTTGTGGCAGAAGCGCCGGCCGCATACCCCGACACGCCAGCATCAACGATGTCATCCGAAGGGCCTTTGTCAGTGTCAAAGTTCCGGCCATACTGGAGCCCGTCGGGTTTGGCAAGGGACGATGGCAAGAGGCCCGACGGTATGACTCTGGTGCCTTGGAAGTTGGGACGGCCTCTAGTTTGGGATGCCACATGCGTTGACAGTGTTGACACTCTCGCGCCGTCCCACCTTCCGGGTACCAGCAGTGGTGCTGGTCGTGCCGCGTCCGCGGCCGAAGACCTCAAACGCCGAAAATACGCCACCCTCGTCAGCAGCTACATTTTCGAGGCGGTTTGGGTCGAAACGCTGGGGCCGTGGGGGCCAAGCGCGCGTCGGCTCTACAAGGACCTAGCGTCGCGCCTTATAGATGCCACAGGTGACCAGAGGGATGGCCAGTATTTTGCTCAAAGGATAAGCATTGCCATCCAACGTGGCAATGCGGCCAGCCTTCTGGGCACACTGCCCATCGGCAGCGACTTGGGAGACGTTTTTTATTTACTTTAAGTTTATTTGTAGCCTTTTTTATTATTATTAAGTTTATTTATAGTTTATTGTTATAATTATGTAATATCTGTGAAATAAATCTTACACTAATGGTTTAGAAATAAGATAATAAAACTTTGCACATATAATGATATCAGGTACATCTAGTCATATTATTAGTCTATAATCATCATCATCGTCTCGTAACCGTTTTCGGCCACAGCAACTGCTTTCTACCGCTGAGTGTCGCTGGTGCGCTCTCAGGTGACTGACGTAGTCAATTTTAGCAGCGAATGTGCGGCCACACTCGCTGCAGGTCAGCACCCCTCCGACTTAATTATATGTTATGGTTATGGCCATAGGTGGTCTGGCCTTTAGCTCGTCACGCTTACCGTCGAGTTCTGTGCGTCGCCTGGCGCACCTGCAGGTGCGTGAATTTGTTTATATAGCTATAGTTAAAAAAAAAGTGTGTATAGCTCCAGTTTATAAAACAAGTCCAGTTCCTCCAACTTAAGGGGGATTTAAATCTCGGGTCAGAGGTGTCGGGTTAGAGCCGGTGTAGCTTTATTTGACGTCCATAAGCGCATTGTAATATGCCTACTTGAATAATAAACTATCTTTATATTATTTTTAGTTTTTTTTCTGATTTATACCTAGGTGAAGAAAAAATGACATGTAAAATGTTGAATTTTACCAATAAAAAAAAAAAATCAAGCGAAATAGAGCAAAAACGAGTTTTGTATAAAAAAACTTAAATTCGCTGTATTTTTTTAACTATGCTATCTGAAGCTACATAAACTAATTACATGACTAGATATACCTTATACTATTGTAAGTACAAAGCAATCTAGCTAATCGTTTTTAAAATGAGAGTGTATTGTAATTGTATGTAAACCGAGCTTGCTGGAGACCCATAACAGTTATATTCCTCTGACTGTATTTGGAAATAACACTGTAAACAACTGTGTGGACAGTGTTACTTTAACTTGACAACCGCACTTCACAAATGGTCTTGACAGAACCCGCTCTCACATCTCGGTTCGCACTGGCCCATTTTAAGAGCTCGATGTTTAGAGCGAAAAGTTGAGGACTTTAAACTCGGGATAAGTGACACTTCGGTCTGACGACAGAATAAAACGATTCTGAGTGTTTTATGAGAAATAACCTTTACGACTATTTACGTACATAGTATACGTATTTGATACCCTTGATAACGTATTTTGGAATAGATTTATTTTAATTAAACCGAATTGAAAATTTCGTCCAAATTAATTCTTTTTTTTGTTTTTGACTTAAAACAAACAAATAATGGTAAACTAATATGAGTATTCTTCGAAAGACTAACGCTTGCGCGATTTAATTTGACACTAGCGCCATCTATTATGCATTTGGGGTGGACGATCTTTATTGTGAGCGATGTTAAAGTTGGATTATAAAATAGCTTCTTTGCTAATTGATGCATTAGATATGTAAAAAATAAAACTAGAAGTGATTTGATTTGCCTGGGAAAACCAATATATATATTTTTATATATTCTATTTACATTCTACGATATTAGTGATCCGTAAAATAGCTTTGGTAAATAATTAAACAATAGTTTGTATATAATCCTAATTTTTAAACGACCGGTCTGGCCTAGTGGGTAGTAACCCTGCCTATGAAGCCGATGTTCCTGGGATTCTAGATCCCGGTGAGGGCATTTATTTTGTGATGAGCAAAGATATTTTTGTTCCTGAGTCATGGATGTTTTCTATGTATGTTAAGCAATTTATATATTGTATATATCGTTGTCTGAGTACCCACAACACAACCTTACCTTCTTGAGCTTTCTGTGCGACTTAGTCAATTTGTGTAAGAATATCCTTATAATATTTATTTTATTTTATTTCACACAAGTCCGTAAAAAATCTGACCACAATCAAAATAATCGCCCCAGTCGCACCTCCTTTATTCGCGGCGGCAAATAAATTAGCCAGATAATTAATTTGATGGCCCCGAGGACTCATGATTAATTACTAATTAGGTGAGGTCTGCCTCAACGGTCCGTTTGAGAAATAGCAATATTGTTGTTTATTTGTTTAGTATCCAGCGACGGAAAAATACAACATGTCTCTAATCTCTGGCCATAGATGAATACGTGTCGATTAGGGTATTTCTAACCTATGTACATAGTCTCATTCCAAACGCCCTTAATACTGATTAACGGAGAAATTAATGATTTACGATTGAATACTTCGGAACAGTCTGTGTGTAGATACACGGTAATTAAGGAGTATGTCATGTAACTAGTGTCACTTTAATCTTATTGTGAACGACTAATACAGTATGCTCCTATTTATTCGTGATTTATTTGAATTGAATTTAACTTTAAAAAAAAATTCTCTCTTTATCTAATCAAAATAATTAGAAGCGCTGATGGCGGTAAGAGCGTGCGACTTGCAATCCGGATGGTCGCGGGTTCAAACCCGGGCTCGTACCAATGAGTTTTTCGGAACTTATGCACGAAATATTATTTGATATTTACCAGTCGCTTTTCGGAGAAGGAAAACAATCGTGAGGAAACCGGACTAATCCCAACCAGGCCTAGTTTACCCTCTGGGTTGGAAGGTCAGATGGCAGTCGCTTTCGTAAAAACTAGTGCCTACGCCAAATCTTGGGAATTAGTTGTCAAGCGGACCCCAGGCTCCCATGAGCCGTGGCAATAATGCCGGGACAACGCGAGGAAGAAGAAGATCTAATCAAATAATTACCTAACATATATTATTTATCTGCTAGATTGCTTGTTTTGTTACTTTTTTTTTGTTAATGCCTGCAGGCATTAAGTTCGCCATTTGTACTCTATTTGTTATTGTACTACATGTCTAACGTAACACATTAATAGTAACTATACTGCCTGCAACATAAATATGCGACGCACGTAATTGAATAAATAGCATGTAAATGTTTAGTTTTACCCGCTCTCTTGTAAACCAAGAATACAACACATCTTTGGAAATGTTTGAGTTACTTAATCTCCATTCGACCCTCCAACTATCAAACCTATTTGATTATATTGTGCAATCAAGAATAAATAATTTACTATATTCCTTCTCACGAATGTTCGACATTCGTGAGAAAGAACTGTACTCGGATCTCGGTCAATGTGCAGCTATCTAACACGAATCACTGAAAGTTTTCCCAATGTCCCTTCTTCAATCATTTCAATCAATCAATCAATCAATCATTTATTATTTTCTTCGTCTGTTCTTCGTACATATATACCCTGTTTCATTTACCATGGCGGGATTCCACTGGAGACTGCTCAAAGAGAACCATAGTGTTGATCTATTGTTAAAAAACTAAATTTGTTTTGCAAGGGGGCAAAGTAGTTTAACAGCTCGTGCTAATATTGATACCCGAGCAAGCGAAAGATTCCTAAATTTACCACCCGCTAGCGAGTGGTTCGAAAAGTCGAAACTTGAGCGTTGCGAAGATTTCAAGGCATGAGAGTGAAACAAACTTTGCCTCCGAATGAAACACAATTTTTTTCACCACACCAACGCAAGGAAAATACTAACTATGAACTTACTAACAAATCAAATCAAACTAAACGTAAAAATTAAAATCATTTAAAAGATAATTCTACCAGCTAACATAAGGAAACAACTCAAAATTTGCATCTCATTACTTTGGTCTCATGTGGATAAAATGGAACTTTTTCATTCGTTTTTGAACAATCAAAGTGCTTTTACCAGTTGGTGTTGTGAAAATGGTTTTGCATTTTGCATTATGCGGCGATGCGAGGCCGTTCTGTATGATAATAGTAGGGAGGATATGCCGATTCCAGCTCACTTTAGGTATTTATCTCCCCCTTCCCCCCCCCCTCACCCCCTCACCCCCACTCAACATTTATTTTTACATGTTTATGTGTTTTTAGTTCAATGGTAATCAGCTTTTCAAGCGTTTCTCCAATATTCAACAAATACATTTTAGGATCCAAAATGTCTGCACTCCCATTAATCCGGTATGTAATTATTCTGCACTTGAAGGCACTGTCAACAATGTAAACAGCACCGTCGGCAGACTTTTCTTGTGCACAAAGCAGGATGTGGCGGTCACTTTCCGAATGAGATATCAAACAGTTTGATAATACATCTTCGTTACAAAAGTTGCAATGATGTAACAACGCCATGGTGATGCTTCAATTCACTCGCTCAGACAACGGTACGGTCGTGCCGTGAGGCGGGCTGCGGGGCAACTAAGTGAGTTGCATCATGCCATGCGCTGACGTCTGCGGGGCGTGGCGAAGCGGGGAAGGGGAGCCTGGCCGGCGACGCGCCATGCGACGCCCACACATGATTTGCACGTGTCGACACAGTGAGTCATTATTGCATCATCGGGCTTGACTGAGAATGGTTAGAGAAAACGGGGATTTCCCGTCGACCAAACACAAGTGAATGATTACATATCTTCAAGTATACTCTGGTGAACCCACTTGTGAGTAGAAAAAAAAAGACGTAATATTCAATTATTACTGCGCGTTATTACTGTACAGCCTACAATTGCATTGGTGTAGGGGAGGAAGACAAGATAAGGTTCTATGTTAAAATAAATAATAAATAGGTTAGTTATTGTTTTTTATTTTTATTTTCATGAAACTTTAACCGTTTCAATTGAAAATATAGGTATTACACAAAATATCGTGTGGCATAACACATTGATTTCAGAGTCGAACAATATCGTTTACATGCACAAAAACTACCTATAATATTGCCGTGCATGGTTGAAAGCAATTAGCGGGGTGATATATCTTGATAATGTTTCTTGAAGAAGTTGAGACGGTTTTCGTAGGTAGACTTTATTTTGTTCAGTATCCGATACGTGCGGTTAATACAACTCCAGTACACATTCGATATGACTCCATTCCATGTGGTTTATCACCAAGGGGTGTGTGTTCGTCACCGGTTCAGTGTCACAGCTGAGTAAAAGTAACGGTACAGGAGAGATACACAATCCGAAGACGATCGCACTGAATCAGCTCTGGTGAAACACACATTGGGCTATGAAAAGAAGTTTCCAATGGACGTCAACTTTTTCCGCAACATTGCATTCCATTCTTCACAGGTGAGTTCATAATGGCATTAAAACTGACACAGGTATGTAATCTGATTTTAGCTTGAATAAACTGCAACTTTAAGTATACATGGATATTTGCAATCGGAGCACTTGCACCAGCAGGACAGCGTTTGAGATTGTAGACACTCTTGCTCAGCTCACAGCAACCATCACCAGACACCTGAACAATCAATCGACGTGTGTAAGAAGGTAAAAAAAATGTTTGAATATTCATTTTTTAAAACGTATTTTCAAAGTTCCAAGACACGGTTTACAATTGAGGGTGGATCAATGCTCTACTGAATGAATTTTACGTTGTGGCACTGGTGGAGAGCGTTGTACTCAAAACAGTGAATCATTGATAATGAGACAGTATGCCGTGGTGTTGGCAGGTACATTCTCTTTAAACTCCATTTCCCAATTTAATATCAATAGCACCAGCTCCCGAGTTGAAAGCTGTCACACTGTCTGGACGTGTCAATGACTATTAATGGAGAGTGTGGTCTTGTACTGAGCATAATTTACTTGAGGGCTGGTATGGATCCACGGCTGTAGTACGATCGTTGGGAAATTGGTAAATGCGTCATATAAGAGCGCATAGTTGTTTGTTTTAAATTCAGCCGAAAAAGGATCGTATGGATAATACTGTGCGTTCAAATACACCCTGCAATTGGTAAGATTACAATGGTCGATATACTCATATCTTTGGGTCTTGTCGTTCCTGCGTGCCGTTTGGAAACCAACAATGAGATAGCGAGTTTTCTCCAGCTGAGTTACTAGTCTTGATGCACCAAATATGACGTTCTGAGGAAGGTAGTACGGGATATTCATACAGTTCCCACGTGCGGAAACGCTATCTGAACTGTATGCTGCCCTCAACATACGACATTAAGCGCAGTTTCTCCTTATCAGATACTTGTTATGACTGGCATCCTCCATGTGACACGAGTGATTTCAATCTCACCATTTGGAGTCGGCGGTTTCGGTACCGTATTCGGATCAACGGGTGCTAAATCTAAACAGTTTACAATCTATACTGGCGCGATTTAATATCAATCGCTGTTTCCCATTCATTATTACCTTCTTGTAGTCACTCGGCGAAACCCAAGAAATGAGATTAGTGGTATGGTTAATGTACACTTGTCATGTATCTTTTTAGCACCAACTTCCCACCCCGCTGTCTGAAGACTATGGTCCATTTCCTTGGTGTATGAGATTAGTCCCTTAATGGTGGATGTGATGCCGCAGTTTCTCGCTCGATCAATCTCCACACCGTTCAATTCATAACGAATGTCTTGAAATAAAAAAGCAGCACCATTGTTGACCAGTAGACAGCCTTTCTCCACAGTGCCTTCCACTAATATTTGACTTTGACTCGGTAGTAGAATTAGATCTTGACGGTTGATACATATGTGGATGTTATCGTTGTTTTTGAAAGAGTCATTATACGGAGTGTATGGGTGAAATTCTATACTTTCTATACTGTCATCGAATAACACCTTCTCACCAATGTTTAAGATAGATGACGAGGACATACTTTGAAACCGATACTCTGTAAAAATGTACTGTTTTCTCTAGTCAATTTCCTTGGTTGTTGTTGTTTTTGTAGTGACTGCCGCTGTCTCTCGTTAATACGACGAGTTGTAGTAGTTCTCTCGACGAGAGCAAGATCTCGACTAGTTGTGAAGGTGTGTTACCAAGGCTTTTATTGTTATGTATAATCATTTTTTTTTTTTACTTTTTACGACATATGCAAACGAAGTCGCAGAATGCTTTCACCTCCGAAATTTACCGTATTACCGTGCTCGTTTACAATGCGCACAATTCAATGTTTTGTTATGCGATTGTTACTCTCTTGGACGGGTAGATATATAATATTGGTATGTTGTTCAATAATTTGGTAGCCGGGCGGGACGTCAGGTGAAAACTCGTGTAAAACATGTGACGCTTGTTGTTTACGAATGAGCCCTCCACAATATTGCACTCTATTCTTATAGTGTTTAGTAATGATTATGTTAATTGTTTTATCCGACCAATGTGATTGTTTTGCTTTAAGCTTTTTCGCTGAATAACCAAACAATGACCCTATGCTGTTTGGTTTGTCAAAGCGAATATCATATACTTTGGCGAGAATATCATACACTTGGAGGTATTGTTATTTACAAGATATCCACCAATTTTTCACCATCACCTTAGCCCTCTTTGTCATTTCCTCGTTCAAGAGGTGTATTATACTGGAGAAGCTCGTATGAACCTTCAGGAATTGCGATTACATCATCCCCATAGTGAAACATATTATTGCTCTTATCAACATTAGGAATAGTGTTGAAAGTCTTAAAGTACACGAGAGCACACTCGTAAAAACCATCATTGTCCAATTCTAGAGCCGGGTTGAAAGTCTACATTCAACACAGGCTCGTTACCGCTCAGACTTATTGTGAATGATGTCATAGACATGATACTGACGGGGTAGACGATTAGTGTAAGAATGAAACTACACATGTAATGCTCATGATATTTATTTAAAACAAACGCTTAGCATGGTACACAGGAAGGCCAAAACATAAGTGTCCACAATTTACAGTATTAAATTTCTGTAATCGATTGTAATTATACTCTACTCGCATGTTGCGCTGTTGTTTGGTACTAGCGGAATCATTTATATAATCAAGAAACTCTCGAGGTGGTCTCAAAATCACCAAAGCTATCAAAATATAGACAATAATTACCCTTTTTCGCATAGGCAACACACCAATGTGTTACCTTCACCCTGCTGAAGAGTCTAAATTGATAATACCAGTTTCATAATAGTGAGGTTTCTTTGGGAGATTATCTCGCATGAAAACACCCCTAAAGTAGGGGATTTTCTCTCTACGTGCAAATCTCACAATGTCCACATCGGTGAGAGCTTGACCAATCGGAGGGGTAAATCTAATTTCTTGTTTTTTTTTTATTTCGCCACTTTTTGCAGTTGCCGTTACTGTTGCTGCTGCTGCTGCTTGCTGCTGCTGCGTTATTAGCCGTGTAATGTAGGAGTCCCATTCCAGCGTTTATAAGGTGCTAAATATAAACCTCTACCGACAATCTTGCTTTCATTGTTATTATTATTATTTCTATTCCTGACCATTTCATAAATATTTTTAGCAGCAGTGGTAACACCGCCGGCCAAAGTTCCCGTGGCTGCTAAAGCACCCAGTAGCCGGTATCAAAGCTGGTAGGAAACCGCCTTTCTTAGGTATTGGAATGGACTCGCTGTTTCTGTTGTCCCTTAACAATTTTCCCTTTAACAAAATGTTTAGCAGCTTTTACACCCACTTTTAGTAGTGTATTAGTAGCTGTATCCTTCTTTTCGGCAATGTGTTTTTTTTACAGCATCACGACTTGCTTTAATGACTTTAGATATGGGAATCATTACCCATACCGTGTTTAACTTTATATTTCATAATCTTATCTACCGCTAACGCGCGCAATACGTTCACCAATTGAATTGTTAACACGCCAAACGATTTTCAGCAGCTTGGGCCAATCGCAAATCTGCTTGATGACGTCCTCCAATGTTTTATCACGTGAGTAGGCAATATCGTGTAAGTTACAAGCTTCGTCAAGCGGATTCACACCGGGATCGTTGCGAGCCGAATCTCATCCTTCAATCTAGTACCGGGACCGCAATAATTGTAACGGGGTATGGTGCGCTTCGAATGGTAGATTTATTAATTAAATTATTTATAATACCCACCACCGCTACTATGAGATCGCAGTCGTCTAGGGTCGTTTGGGATTAATGCTTAACACTAACCCCGCCAATGTGTGTTATCATCTCAAGTATCTATACTTGACTGTGTACGTTGAGTATAAAGTATGCCTATATATCTATATAATATTTAACCTTGAAATTGATCATGTATGTGTGTATTGTGAGTATAAATACATGTCCTAACGATTTGATACATCACAGTGAAATGAAGAGCTTAAAAACAAAACACGTCACTGGCTATTAAAGATTGGGAGTGTATGTGCTTAGATGATAATGTGCGAAAACCAGCAATGACTCGTCGCTCCCTTAAAAATATGGCTCGTGCTGCGAATAACATTAGATGTCTCATCTGTGGACCTTCCAACTGTGGGCAAGACAAATGTTCTGTGTGTCTCTGCTCTTACATCCGAACGGTGTAAAGTTTCATAATGTTATCTTTATTCGAAATCATTGAATCAACCTAAATACAAGTTTCTGAGTGACGTTTTAGAGCAAGCGGGTGGACATGACCGTTTCACACGTACAATGATAAGAGTCTACGTCGTCCACCGGAGGAAGCTGCGGAGGGACAGCGTCATTGTATTTGACGATGTGGCTTTGGAAGATCAAGATGCCATTCGTCAGTACATTTGCAATGGGACGTCATCGTTGTGTTTAGATTGTTTCTACTTATGCCAGACCATATAGTAGGATACCTAAACAGTTGGTACGTGATAATGCCAATCTTATATTGCTATTCAAACAGGACGATGTTGAATTTAAAACATGCCTATGACATCACGTGAACACCGATATGGGTTGGGAAAAAATTTAAGGAAATTTGCGCGAGTGTTGGCAGAAAAAGTACACTTTATTTAACAATCGACAAGGAGAGAGACATTAATAAGGGGTCGATATCGTAAAGGATTTGACGTTTTTCATTATTGTATATAAATTTAGTGTCATCTCCGGTTTATTATCAGTTTTTATGTTGTCAGCTACTGAAGAACAACGTCGTTTAATTTATATCCTATCAACATATTAGCATCGGCCGTACCAAAAGCAGCAGCAGCAGCAAAAGCAGCATCAGCACATACACTATAAAATAAAATATGTTTGGTAATAAAAAGTTGAAACGGAAACTCGTAGATTCCATTGAGAGTGTAAAGAGAAAAGTAAAAGCGTTGCGAGCAGATAAAACTTTGCTTGACACTTCGCTAGCTCAAACCTTTGAACCAATTACAAAACCGCTCAATGTTTTAATGACTAAAGCTTTAGAATCTAAAGGTAATAATAATAATGATGACAATGCTAAACCAGCAGTAATGAATAACCCCCAGCTCCCTTTGATAAAGACCTCCACACCATTGTCAAAACATTCACGTAAAAGGAAATATCTGATTAAAACCGAAGAACCCAATAGTAAACTGATTAAGTGGAGTAATAATCTTTTTACAAAAACACAACAGTTTGATGATGCTGCTGATGATGATGATGATGAAGATGATTCTAATGATGATGCTGATAATGATGATGATGATGATGAAAGAAAAACAGAGGGAGATGAAGAGTTTAGCGATGCTGAAGATATGAAGTCGGCTCTTGAATTTGATGAAGGTGGTGGTGGTAGTGGTAATAGTAGTATTGATGATCTACAAAATAAATATATGAAACATCTTTTAAAAACATCAAAAATACCATTTGGTGTTTATCTCAAGGATAATAAAATGCATATTGGTAATAGTCGGGTTAAAATCATTGATGACGTGTTACATATTAAAGATTCACGATTCAACCTAACTCCTGGACTGTTGGAACTTATCTTTAAAAGAATACCAAACAAGAATATAGTTTTGAGAAAAGATGTAGAGGATTACAATAATATTTTAGACATTACAAACGCTCATCGTAGAGGATTCTCGCCAAACGGCCAATTGAGTGGAGATAGAAGTGTAAAATATCAATGTTACATTAAACAACCACAAGAATCAAAGAAACATAAAGAAGGTGGATGTTTGAACTCTGGTAGAAGAGATGTATTAACAACTAAAACTTTTTATCCTAAAACTGATTATATCTATTGGGATGATCCCAACGAACTGGTGAGCCGTTTACAGCTTTTGATAGCATCACAGAATGCTGGCAACACCTCTCATTCGAACGAGATCAATGCAATCGTTGAGGAACTGACTGAGAGCGGTATAATTTTAAAGTAAGAAAACAGACCCTCTTCTGTTAGCTGTTTTTAAACCTGTTCTGAGCTGTTATCTAATAAAACAGACATGTTTTGTAACTAAGCCTCTCCCCCCTTGCTACCTTGTTATAAATACCGATGAGGCCTCCCCCATCGTTCACTTTCACAATGCCTCTTAACAAGTTTGGACAATACTTGGGTAGCGAGTCTACAATCCGTGACGACTTGAAAGTGGAACGAGATTTAGTAAATTTTGAAAATAGACGGGTGGCAGGAATTCATAAATCTTTTCTTAAAACTGATGCTATTTGTAGGGCTGAATTGGATGAACAAGTAGTATTTTTAAACACAAAGCTAAAGGCAAATATTAAAGATATAAAAGATTTACGGGTAAAGGTTGAACAATTATCAGCTAGAATTACTACACAAACACACGCACCACAACCAGCCCAAACACCATCAGCAACGGCAATAGCTCCAGGAAAGCGATTGAAGAAAAATGAGTAAAGCTCAAGTGGTCAACGAGATACACAGGTATGCGAGAAAAACATTTCCACGTCGTCGATTCATTCAGAGGGGGCTCGATGACACATGGCAGATTGATCTAATTGATATGCAAAAGTACTCCAAGGATAATAACAACTACAAGTATATTCTAGTGTGTATCGATACCTTTTCCAAATACGCTTGGATGCAACCGCTAAAGTCTAAGAGCGCTGAAGATGTTACAAAGGCAATGAGCAGAATTTTGAGTGAAAACGGGAGAAAGCCCAAGAATATTCAATCAGATGATGGAAAAGAGTTTTTCAATGTCAAATTTAAATCGCTCATGAAACATCATCATATCAATCACTACTCTACCTATAGTGTCATGAAAGCTTCCATAGTGGAAAGGCTAATTAGAACCTTAAAACATTGGATTTGGAAACAATTTAGCATGAATGGTTCCTACAAATGGATACAGCTGACAAGTGAAGTGGAACAATATTACAATAACAAACTGCATCGTACTATCGGTATGGCACCGGCGAGTGTGAATAAAAACAACTCTAAACAGTTGTTACATAAAGTCTACAATCACATTAAAGTCAAACCACGTGCCAAGTTCAAGGTCGGTCAACATGTGAGAATTAGTAAATATAAATCCACTTTCGCCAAAGGCTACACCGGCAATTGGACTACGGAAATATTTACAATAACTAAAGTGCAAACTACTAATCCAGTGACCTATTTACTTCAAGACGCTAATCACCAACCCATCTCTGGATGTTTTTATGAACAAGAGTTGCAGAAAACTAAACACAATGACATTTATCTAGTGGAAAAAGTTTTAAAGCGTCGTGGAAATAAAGTGTATGTAAAATGGCTTGGCTTAAATGAAAAAAGTTGGATAGAAAAAGATAACATTGTGTAACTATTTTACTCAATAAATATTCATTTACTCCAAATCAATGAGGTTTCACTCAATAAAACATTCCTATATTCAGTAATATGAATTTATTATTAATACGTGTACATTAAAACATTTACATTCGCAGCGAGCTAACAATTTAAAATTAAACAATGACAAGGAATAAATGCATCATCACCTTAATATGTACGAGCATTCTTACATTTAGGTTCACATTCATAATCACCGGAAGCTATTATGTTTGGACCTAGCACACAAAATATTACATTGATTAAATAATTAAAAGATTTAGTATTGAACACCACGCGTGAAAATAGTTCCGCTGTAACGCCACCTAATAACGCAATCCAGTCTTGATAGTTGATTTGAGCATCTCCCACTATCTCTTCTACGTCATCGTTTAAATCGTCCCACATTACAATTAACAGGTAAATATGACAATCGTCATGGTGACCTTCGATATACAATCGTTTTAACAATCTCGCTACTTCCGCTCTAAATGTGTGAAATGGCATGGGGAGGCGCCATCTATTAATCAGAGTATTGTTCTGGAACGCTTTTATCCACTTGCTTTTACATCCTTGATAAAAAGATTTCATTTCATCGCTCGTATCGCTCTCAGAAGCGCTCTCTAGGCAGTTTGTTTTTCCCTTGTCCCCATCGTCTTGTTTTAACAGTGCCTTTGCTGTTGCCATCGGTTGTGGTCCGGGTGACGATTGCGAAGTGGAGCTGCTACAGCCACCGTCACAGCCGCCGCCGCCGCTTGTGGTGGTGGACAACCAGCACTGGCAGCACCAAGTGGTGATGGTATTGTTGTCGGCTGGGGAAAATATAATAAAAATATTGTTATTATTTATATTAAAAGTAAGCAAGTATTCCTAATTGAGAACATAGGGGATAGGTCGAAAGTGATAGATTATTTAAACTACAAGACAGAACAGAGGTGAAATACTCAAATGTTAATGTGAGTATAATACAACTATACTTACATTTGGTATGTGATGAAGCTTGCGGATCCATGATTTCAACGCAATATTCGTTGTGACACTGTAGTGGGAATATGGTTCAACATGCTCTTTTATAGCAGAAAAATTCAGTGGAGGGGTGGGGTGTAGACGGGCGGGGCGCATGTGGTAAAGAAACGTGTGAAACGGTTCTCATGAACTATATGAAAAGAGGAAAAGATTTGTTTGTTAAGTTATCGTACAGGAAACGAAACTACATTATTTTGTAATAATTAAAATATAAATATATGTACTTACCTCAACTTTCGGTGCAAACTGAATCATCTTTGTCGAGCGAGGTCAAATGTAGTCATTTACATTATTGCTCAACGAGCTATAGGAAATTGGCATCGATACATGCGAATTTCACATAACGCCTAGTCTCACTACGATTGCATATATAGTCGAGAAATTAGGACCAGTTTCACCGTGACGGGGTGGCCTAGGGGTTCATGACGTTAACTGGCTAAAGACGCCCCGGTTAGCTAAAGACGCTGGTTCGAATCCGACCTTCGCCACTGGAGGCCACCTCGTCACTTTTTGTTTGTCGTACACGTACAAAGTGGTGCCATCTATTTTAGCGAAGTTTTCCCTCGGGAGATAAATACCTTAAACATAGAAAGTAGCGCCAACTGGCGAGGATATATGCACAACTACCAAGGGGCGCAGGGGCCAGGGGGGGGGGAGGGGGGGGGGGGTGAGGGGAGGGGGTGAGGGGGGGGGGGGGGGTTGAGGGGGTGAGGGGGTGAGGGGGGGGAGGGGGAGAAAATACCTAAAGTGAGCTGGAATCGGCATATCCTCCCTACTGATAATACTATTAATCAACGTTGTAAGCATGAAATAAAAACAAAACAGTGCTGAAGACAAAATGATAAGAAACAATAATTTTCTAAAACCCACTCTGATTTGAATAAAACTTCCTGCCGATGTTGGGTATTTTTACAATTTCTTCTAATTAGTATTCTGAAGAGTGCCGCTGCTGGAATAATAATACAGATATTTGTTATTGTGGCAGCTACTTCATTATAAATAAAATTTTACCTGTTTACTCAATTTTATATTTCCTTCGTGAAATGGAGACTTATTGGTGACAATTTGTAAATATAAAATAAGGAAAAGTAAGCTTATTATGAGAAAAAGTCCCTCCGGCCGTTCTGGCAACTAAGTTTCGCAACCAGTTGTTGAAAAATAAGAAATAATATCTTGTTACGCAACTAGTTGCCCAAAAAGAAAATTTATTCCTGAACCACAACTACCGTTAATGACAGTGGAGTTTAGCAACCAGTTGTCGAAAAGGAATTAAATATCTTTGTTTACAACTGAACACCAAATAAGACTTTCTCATTTCACAGCTATATATTATTGAAAAAAGCGGCCAAGTGCGAGTCGGACTCGCGCATGAAGGGTTCCGTACCATTTAAGACGTATTAAAAAAATCTACTTACTAGATCTTGTTCAACATTTTACCACTTTGGACACACATTTTACTTTGGAAGTGTCTCTCGCGCAAACTATTCAGTTTAGAAAAAAATGATATTAGGAACCTAAATATCATTTTTGAAGACCTATCCATAGATATACCCTACACGTATGGGTTTGATGAAATTTTTTTTTTAAATTTTATGACGTATTAAAAAAAACCTATTCACTAGATCTCGTTCAAACCAATTTTCGGTGGAAGTTTGCATGGTAATGTATATCATATATTTTTTTTAGATTTTTCGTTCTGTTATTTTAGAAGTTACAGGGGGGGACACATTTTTTCACTTTGGAAGTGTCTCTCGCGCAAACTATTCAGCTTAGAAAAAAATTATATTAGAAACCTCAATATCATTTTTGAAGACCTATCCATAGATACCCACACGTATGGGTTTGATGAAAAAAGATTTTTTGAGTTTCAGTTCTAAGTATGGGGATGGGGAACCCCCAAAATTTTTTTTTTCTATTTTTGTGTGAACACTTACTAAGTTTGAACAGTATAGCTCTTATAGTTTCGGAAAAAAGTGGCTGTGACATAATCGGACAGACAGACGGATATGACGAATCTATAAGGGTTCCGTTTTTTGCCATTTGGCTACGGAACCCTAAAAAATAACATGTTTGACTTATTGCTTTAAGAAGTGAGTTGTCATTGTCGCTTCGTATAATAGTAATTGAAATTGAACAAAACAGAGCAAAATGTCGAGCTTCGAAACATCAAAGAAACTCTTGCAGACGCCAGAGATCGAAGGGGAGTGTATATTTCCATGCTTCAGTATCTTGAATGCTTCCGAACAGTCTTCAGACCGGTACCCAACATACTGAGGATAAATTTCTTGTGCAAGCTCAATTTTTTATTTGACCATGATTTTATTCTTGCAAATTCTTATTCAAATAATGATTTTATTCTTGAATTCCCAACACTGTATGTAAGTACTTTTATATGTACGTTTGTTTTTGAAGCCTTGGAAACTAGCCACATTTTTTCTAACTATCTGAGCTCTATTCTTCGTTGGTAACTGGATATCAAACAGGAATAGATATTCTTTTTGGGCAACTAGTGGCCTAACACGATGATATATTCTTTTTTGACAACTGGTTACGAAACTTGGTTGCCAAAACGGCCGGAGGGGTAAAAGTATTACTTATTTGTTAGCTGAAAAAACACTTGCCCTTTCGTTTCTGTCTACCAAAACATGGATAAATTATCCAAAAATAGTTATTTGTTTTACAAGGGTAATAGTTTTCACCATTCAAAAAAAAACAAAAGGGGGCAAAACTGTTGTTTAAATTCTGTACATATATTGATACCCGAGCAAGCAAAAGATCCAAAAATCGAGTGTAGCGAATGGTTTGAAAATGGATGAATGAATTGAATCTTAAGTGTTGCGAGGTTTTCAATGCACGATGGTTAAAAAAAACTTTGCCGCCGAGTGACAAACAAAATTTTTCACCACACAAACGCGAGGAAAATACTAACTGTAAAATATTACTTTGCCACTCTTGTGGATAAAATGCAGCTTTCTCATTAGTTTTTGAATTAAATATCAAGAGATCCTTTAACTTGTCCTTATAGTATGTTAGTGTGGGTCAAATTTTGGGAGCCAAATTTTCCGATTGAGCTGAAATTTTGATACATATGTAAATCCGATGACAATTTAGTACCTATTATGTTATGATGACATCGAGCTGATCGGATGATGATGGATGATGACATCTGATGATGGAGACAGGAGGTGGCCATATTGGAAACTCTGTGATAAAACAACGTAAATTAATTGTGTTTGGGGTTAGAATTGACTCAATGAGTATAAATTGCATGTGGAAAGAAAAGTACAGTCAGCGAGAAAAGATTGTCCCAAAAATGAAATTTTGCCTAAAGCATACATATTTATGTTGGAGGTACCAAGTTAGCCTAGATGGACTATAGTCCTTTATTCGCCGACATAAGAATTATCTGACATATTTTTGAGTAAAAATGTGTGCACTCATATTTTTACACTTGACTGTTCTACATAAGTATTTAGCTATTCTAATTGTAAAGTACTGTATTTACCTTAGTAATTCATACCATGTATTTCCAACGGCTCGCCAACACAAACACCACACGGTACGACCGCTCTGCTCGCCGGTCTAACATCGACTGACTGTAACTGTCAGTGACGTCAAGCTCTCTAGATGTCCATACACTTTTTTTTTATACTACGTCGGTGGCAAACAAGCATACGGCCCGCCTGATGGTAAGCAGTCTCCGTGCCTATGTACGCCTGCAACTCCAGAGGAGTTACATGCGCGTTGCCGACCCTAAACTCGCCCCCCCCTTCGATGAGCTCTGGCAACCTTACTTACCGGCAGGAACACAACACTATGTACTCATACCATCCACCTATGCACTCCACCTTACAGAAAACAGCAGCCAAAAACACTAGACCCAGTGTTTTCTGTAAGGTGGAGGTACTTCCCCAGTTGGGCTCTGCTCTAGATCTAGAATGACATCCACTGGCTGTGCCCTACCACACAAAGCAAGATGGTATTCACAATGCCCATACCTCTCTTTTGGACGTAGTTTAAGGACGTACCCGGGTCCCAAAACTCTACACTAATTAATCTGTATTTTTACATAGGGGTGTTTTTTTTTGTCACCTGCAATAATATACGATGTGAATATATAGGTCATACATACTTTTACTATGGAACCAACCCCAAAATCGCGAAAAAAAATGTCTGATTCATAGACTGGTCTGATGTTGATATTTTGTATGAGAGATCAATTTTATTGTAAAAGTAAAAGTTGGTCAGATGACCTATATATTCACACCGTAAATTGTTACAAGTAACTAAAAAAACAAGCCTGTATTTTATTTATAAACTTCGTCAAGTCCCATCAAAAATAACTTGAAGAAAATAGGTAAAGACGTGGAAGGAAATTTAATATGTCTCCCATAATTCGTAGGTAATTTAACGCATGAGGGACGACATTTTATATTACAGTGAAACTTGGTTAAGTGGGACCTGGATAAGTGAGAAACCTCTATAGCTGGGTCAAGGTGCGGTCTCGACACTTAAGCACTGAATTACTTCTGTTAGTAAGATAAAACAAACCCCTATACTTAACTAAGATAGACTACCCATCCTTTTCTAACTACGTTAATTATAGAGGGACGGGTAGTCTATGTCGCCGCGAGATACTGTCGCGCCAATCATGTGCTAGCCCGGCTGGGATTAGATGTTTTGATTTCATAGTCATATTTACCTCTATTTTATTGAGACAGGGAGTGTATTTACCTCTTTTACTGAAAGTTTACATTAGCTCAATTGTTATTTTAAAATGTTGTAGGAATTGACCTCTGTATCTGAGATAACGTCAATCTGTGACCTCTCTAACTTGGACTTTATTAAAGATCGATTTCCGTATTTTACTAACTCTTAATTTATCCACATTTCCATAATTAAGTGACAAGCAAAACAAAAAATAAATTTTCATTTATTGAAGTTCTAAGACGAAAGGAAGTCCGTATCAATCTATCCTTTGTAGAATCATTCAAAATACAATTGAATAAAAAATTACCAAACTAGAAATATATATAAAAAAAATATTATTTTAGATCCATCAGAATTCCATAAAACATTGTTAGTACCATCGTTATAGCTAGTTAGATAGTTTTATTATGGGACAAGGTTATTTTACCTTATATTCTATTTTCAAAGATTATCTACAACTGATACAATACAATGTTAACAAAATAACTAATTAACCACCTCTATAACTGAAATATACTCTTTTCTCACCTCTATGAAAATGAGACAGAAATTTACTTATACCTTGCTAACTGAGACCCTGGGTAAGTGGAATACCTCTTTAACTGAGATAAATTTGCTGATGTCCCTCCCTCGATGTCCCACTTATCCATGTTTCACTGTATTATAATAATGTTACGCATTTCCTGGGCTCAATCAAATAAGTACTTATTAATAAAAATGTTTCACATACTTAGAAAATAATACGAATATGGTAATTGATTTTCATTAAAATAAAAATATTTGACGACAGATCTGGCCTAGTCGATGAGTGACCCTGCCTGTTCGAATCCCGGTAGGGGAATTTATTTGTGTGACGAGCATATTTAATTTTAAAACATTAGTATATTAAACATTAGAAATTTTCGTCTCTAGAACCTAATAGAGTTGCCTGGGGCATCGTCCCAAGAACGCTTGCTGTATTTCCCGTTGGATTGCCAGACTTAACCGCTGAGCGAAATATTCCCCCGCACGAAGGTCGCCGGACACCCACACAAGTTTGTAAGAAATTCTTTCACGACTTGTTTGGTGTCCGATGACCACGGCCCAAAGGTTTCGACTGCAAGTGCTGCAAATATGTAATTGTTTTTTAAAAATGCATATTTGCGGCACTTGTTAAGTTGGGCGTGTTCTGCAGCCGTCCCCGGTTTTCGGGACGAGCGCTGGACGTGGGACGGAGCCAATGTATCCACGCAGGTCACATTCCACGCCAAGGGTCGCCCCAAAACCAAGGTTCAAGCGAGCATCCATCGGGTCTTTTCCCGTCTGCCGCTGACAAGCCAAATGGTTCGAGGGTTGCCGGTATGTTGACTGTGCCGAGAGCTCTGCGGATCAAATCATTGATCGTGCCTGAAATTTCGGCCCGCACTCGACTGGTTGTATAGTGTAGTGATGAGCATGGATAACTGCTCCTGAGTTTTGGGTATTTTCTATGTATTTTAGTACCCACATCTCAAGCCTTATTGAGCTTACTGTGGGCTTTGTCAATTTGTGTAATTTATGTTTTTTTTTTTTATAAATATTATAGGACATTATTACACAAATTGACTAAGTCCCACAGTAAGCTCAATAAGGCTTGTGTTGAGGGTACTTAGACAACGATATATATAATATATAAATATTTATAAATACTTAAATACATAGATAACACCTATGACTCAGGAACAAATATCCATGCTCATCACACAAATACATGCCCTTACCAGGATTTGAACCCGGGACCATCAGCTTCGTAGGCAGGGTTCACTACCCACTAGGCCAAACCGGTCGTCGAACGGTCGCCGGTTTTTGAAAGCATAATGGAGGGTTTCTGATATGTGGTTGACAAAGTAAAATCAGCTTCTTTTTTTAGAACTGCCAAAACTACTAGGCACCGTGGAGTTCTTCTTTTTTAGGGTTCCGTAGTCAACTAGGAACCCTTATAGTTTCGCCATGTCCGTCTGTCTGTCTGTCTGTCTGTCTGTCCGAGGCTTTGCTCCGTGGTCGTTAGTGCTAGAAAGCTGAAATTTGGCATGGATATATGAATGAATAAAGCCGACAAAGTCGTACAATAAAATCTAAAAATTTAATTTTTTTTAGGGTACCTCCCCTACACGTAAAGTGGGGGTGAAATTTTTTTTTCGCTTCAACCCTAGAGTGTGGGGTATCGTTGGAAAGGTCTTTCAAAACTAATACGGGTTTTCAAGAAACATTTTTTTATAAAGTGAATATATTCGGAGATAATCGCTCCGAAAGAAAAAAAAAATGTGTCCCCCCCCTCTAACTTTTGAACCATAGGTCCGAAAAATATGAAAAAAATCGTGGAAGTAGAGCTTAAGAAACACATTAAATGAAAACTATAGCGGACATGATCAGTTTAGTTGTTTTTGAGTTATCGCAAAAAGTTTTCCCTTCATAGTAAAATACTTACTTTAATTAGGTACAGATTATGCAAAATTTGCCTATTTGTTTAACTCGGGTGAAAGGTACCGTTTCATCCCTTGGTTAACAATTTACTATACTTTAAGCTCCAGTTTAGCTTATTCTGACGGAAGGGTAACTACGGAACCCTACACTGAGCGTGGCCCGACATGCTCTTGGCCGGGTTTTTTAATATGGCATCCATAAAATATTTAATCTATGATGATATTGCCAATGTCAAGTGTCATTGTTCAGTAGTAACTTTTAAGTGTGCTCGTAGAGCATGACGTTGTTCGGTAGTTGCTTTTAGTAAAGAGATAGCTGGACTTTACTAAAAGCCACGATGCCGATGGATTGCCGGGTGTTGATTAAAACATGGTTAAACGCGTTTCAAGATTAGTTTTTCATTAACTGCACATTTCCACGATAGCTCACTGCATAATAAGCTATCAATAAAACTCTTAAAACAACATTAATGAGCAAAACACAGAAACATATTTCCGAGATGTCTTCGCCATCTTGAATCTCAGCGATAACCTCCATTACAAAATAAGATGTCAAGTTATCTACTCTGTCCGATTCTGTAAATAAAATGTGTAACATTTTTTCTCAAAAATGTTACTGATTATTTTTTGCCGTGTTGTTAAATAATATGTAAAACTCGTAACTTTATTCTGTGAAAAAATTGCGTTGAAAAT